>NC_042623.1:75484490-76117642 GCF_901001135.1 Rhinatrema bivittatum
AAAGCTGCAAATGGTGCTTCAGTTTGCACCACTAGAGTTGAAGTATCTATTAAACTGCTACTTAGAGCATACCGAACACCGGTTTATTTTTCCAGATTATTCCCTGGGTCTGATATTACTTTTCAGAGGGGCTATGGAGAGCGAGGGACTTATATACATACAGTATGTGGTGGTACTGTCCCTGAATACAAGTTTTCTGGGGAAAAGCAGCACAAAAAATCTCAGATATTTTGGATTTACTGGTGAATCTGATGCCACGTCTGGGGCTGCTTGGGGGAGATGGAAGGGGGTCATTAATTCCATCTAGGCACAGGAACTTAGTCACACAGCTCCTCCTTGCAACAAGGCTCACAGTTGGTACCTACTGGAAAGGTATTCCATGTTTTGATTATTGGAAAAATCAATGTATTGTTTCAGATCTAGAACAACTTTGATATGCCCTGAAGAGTGAGTCATTTAAATTTGATAATGTGTAGGATTATTATAGAAGATATTATGGATGGGGGGGGGGTAGGTAATGAGTTTGAGTTTGTTTATTGATTAGCTGCCTGTCTGCTTAAGAAGTTATTTTGAACTATGTCTTCAACTTGATCTGTAGGTCAGCCTGTATAATCTAATGTTATACTACCGTTATCATTCTGTTATGATATCTGTCTTTGTGGACGCTTTTTACCATGTACCATTATGTTATATAAATAGTTTAAAAAAACATTTCAACCATCCAGGACATTCTCTGTCTACTCATAAGGTTGCCATACTCCTACAGAGGAACTTCAAAGGGACACTCCGGCATGAAACTGCTGAATTGGAACTCATCAGAAACACCATTACCCTAGGCCAGTGTTTCCCAACAGGTGTGCTGCGGCTGCAGAGCCCATCCTGCAACTCATCTTTAAAAAAATCAATGCTAGGAGTGAGGCACAAAAACTA
Source organism: Rhinatrema bivittatum (assembly GCF_901001135.1). Lineage (NCBI taxonomy): Eukaryota > Metazoa > Chordata > Amphibia > Gymnophiona > Rhinatrematidae > Rhinatrema > Rhinatrema bivittatum. The sequence continues at coordinate 75,485,421 of NC_042623.1, forward strand.
CCACTCCCATAATGCTTGACCCACAGACGTAGGCACACATGTGCACTGCCGCTGAGGGCCATGTGAGTGCACATGCACGGCAGGAAGCAGACTCATGGCCACTGAATGTGAGCAAGAGGGAGGGATCAGTCTCACATCCCACAAGGGGAGGGGGAGGGAGGAAGATAAAGATAACATAAGAATGTGGTTAGTGCAGTTAGTGTAGCTGGGTTTAAAAAAGGTTTGGATAAGTTCCTGAAGGAGAAGTTCATTATCTGCTATTAATCAAGTTGACTTAGAAAATAGCCTCTGCTATTACTATCATCAGTAGTATGGGATATACTTAGTTTTTGGGTACTTGCCAGGTACTTGTAGCCTGGATTGACCACTGTTGGAAACCAGATGCTGGACTTGAAGGACCCTTGGTCTGACCCAGTATGGCAATTTCTTTCTTTTTTTTTTGTGATTAACATTTTTATTGTGGAAAATTGCATACAAACAGTTATACAAATGAGAGTCCAAACTGGAAAACATATCCAGGTATTTTAGGACTAGAAAACATTCATCCATAATCGAATAGCATTGTTTCACTAATCCAAGATTATCCCACATTCCCTCTCCCAACTCTACTCTTCCCTTCCCCCCGTGCTTAAGGGAGCCATAGTATTCAAAATATACTCATTAAGGAGCAGTGTCTAATTAGTGTACCATCTTACCAACCACTGTACCATAGTAGACCCAAGCATATAGTACTACACAGTAGGGATTTTATCCCAGGACAAGCAGGATGATAGTCCTCACATTTGGGTGACATCATCAGATGGAGCCCTGACACGGAAAACTTCTGTCAAAAGTTTCTAGAAACGTTTGGCTGGCACACTGAGCCCACTGAGCATGCCCAGCATGCCATGATATTCTCAGCCACAGGGGTCTCCCTTCAGTCTCTTTTTTTTCTGCTCTGCTGTAAGCATAGCGTATTAGGAGCTCTGTGAATTTTCCCTCATTTTTCCTCATGGAAAAGATAATATTTTCAGTCACAAAAAATTGTCATCGGGTCTCCTTACATAGTAATCGGTGAGTACTTTTTTGAGTCAATTTTCAGTCAATTCCTGTCACCCTGACTCGGTATCCACAGGTCTTCGACCGTTATTCGGCCTAACTTTCTAACATGGCCTCCGGATTCAAAAAATGTCCACATTGTAACCAAACTATGTTGATTACCGACCCGCACAATGTTTGTGTTTTGTGCCTGGGATCAGGCCACGATGTCGGGCTTGTACAACTTGTGCCCAGATGACACCAAAGGGCAGGCGTGCCTGATTGGACAAGATGGAGGAGCTGTTTAAGAAGCTCACGCCATCATCAACGTCAACGTCATCTCCAAGAAAAATATCACCCTCTGTTGAAAAACATCGAGGAAAAAAGAAGACCGATGACCGTCCATCACCGACCCCATCAGGGTCCTCCATAGTGTCTTCCTCGACATCTAAGGAACATCGAGAAAAAAGACGCCAAACACCGTTCCATCACTGATCCATGGATGGAACGACACCGGCATCGACATCGAAGGACATCGAGCCGATGCCCAAGCGAGTCCGGGTACTAGAACCAATACACCCTTCTGTACCGAGGAACCAAGGTGCTCTCCACCAGGTTCGGTGTTAGAGACTGTGCCACCAGTTCAGTCGTGGAAGTGCCAGTAGCGCCAGTCTTACCTTCTCTGTGACAGTGGACCCAGTCCCATCTCCAGGGAAGAAGTGACTTCCATGGTCCAGCAGGCCATAGTCAAGGCTTTTCGAAAATTTCAGCCTCCCTCCATGCCACCATCGGTACTGACACCGACTCCGGCATCGACACTGGATCCGTTGATTTTCAGCCTTTGCTGAATAGAATCAACGATTGATTGGAGTTTTTCTTCCACCGGCACCGACACACCGACTCTTCCGGTGCAGCCATCGATTCCATCGATGCCAAAACATCCACCGATGATTCCTTCGATTCCAATACCAGGCTCATCGGAGGATGATGACAGGGATTCGGATTCCATTCCGGGACCATCGGGCCTTCAACATCATGAATACCGACAAGACCATTGATGCCATAAAGGACCCCTCGATGCCATTGCATCCCAGTCCGGGTGACACCCAACATCGGATGCCATCGAGACCCATCGATTCCCCATCGATGCCTTTATTACCTCCTTGCTGCCAAAGCAGATTACATCTAAATCTGCTTTAAAACAAACACCATCTGCAACCACAAGAACCAGATGATCCTGAATCACCTTACCATTCTCAGTATACTCCTTGGAAGGATGTAGACACTGATACTGATTCAGAGGAATTACAGTCTGAACCTTCTCCACCAGAAGAGAGGAGGAAGTCCTCCTGAAGATTTATCATTCACAAACTTCATTAAGGAAATGGTGGACACAATTCCTTTCGAATTACTGATGGAGGAGACACAAGGCTCTAGAAGTCCTGCAATTCGTTGATGCACCAAAGGAGGTAATGGCAATACCTATCCACGAAGTCCTGTTGGAACTCCAGCATAGGTTTGGGAGCATCCTTGTCAGTACAGGCTGTAAATAGAAGAACATATGCCACATACCTGGTGCAACATACCCCAGGTTTCCAAAAGCTCAATTGCCTCATCACTCTGTGGTCATTGAATCAGCTCAGAAAAAAGCCAGGAAACAAAAACCACACTCTTCTACCCACCAGGAAAAGAACAGAAGTTCTTAGATACCTTAGGGAGAAAGGTTTTCCAGGGATCCATGCTGGTATCTTGTATTGCGGCATACCAGCTTTATATGACACAGTACCAAAGAAACTTGTGGAAGCAAGTTCAAGGTATTGCCGATGATCTCCCTCAGCAACAACAACTGGCTTTGAACACACTAATTGCAAAAGGGCTTGAATCTGGCAAACAAGGTATGGGCAGCTTATGACTCATTTAAGACATCTGCCCGCCTATCAGCATCAGGAATTAATGCAAGGAGGTGGGCTTGGCTCAAGGCCTCGGACCTCAGACAAGAAGTCCAAGAGAGACTGGCAGATCTTCCTTGTACTGGAGAGAATCTCTTGGAGAAAAAATTCAGGCTACCGTCTCTCAGTTGAAAGATCACGAGACACTGTCAACTCTCTAGACTACCATCGGATCAGCCATCCTCAATAAGAAAATCGACCAGAAGGGAAACCAGGAGACCCTTCTATAGGCCTAGAAGATATTACCCACCTGCTTCTTCAGCGCGTTCATACCGTCCACCACAAAGGGACGTGCACGCCAACCAAAACAGCCAAAAACCCAGCCACCACCACAAACTGGACCAGCAGCGGGTTTTTGAAATGAATCAAGAGAACAGAAGCCTTTCCATCAACCCTATGCCCCACTTACCAGTAGGAGGTCGACTCCATCATTTCAAACACCAATGGAGTCTCATCAAAAGACCAATGGGTGTTAGCCATACTAAATCGGGGATACCGTCTAAAATTCAAAACAATACCCCGCATTCTCCACCCATTCCACTTTGGACAAGCATGGTCATCACACCTCAACTCAAGTAGAACTCTCTACTTTGTTGACTGCCAGGGCTATCGAACCAGTTCCCGGTCTCAACAAGGCAAGGGTTCTATTCCCGCTATTTCCTAATTCCAAAGAAAACAGGCGGCCTTCGCCCTATCTTAGACCTCCGCAATCTCAACAAATTTCTTCAAAAGAAAAATTTCGGATGGTATCTCTGGGAACCATCCTTCCATTGCTTCAAGGGGAGATTGGCTCTGTTCTCTAGATCTTCAAGACGCTTATGCACACATCCCATTTCCACACAACATCGCAAGTATCTGCGATTCATCATGGGAAAAATCATTACCAGTATCGAGTCCTACCATTCGGACTTGCCTCTGCTCCTCGAGTATTCACAAAATGTCTAGCAGGCTGCTGCAATCTAAGAAAAAACAGCATTCATGTTTTTCCATACCTAGACGATTGGCTAATCAGAAGTCCATCCAGGCAGGGAGCTCTGTCTGCCTTGAAAAGCACAATAATACTATTACACTCCCTGGGATTTCTAATCAACTATCAAAAATCCCACATCGAGCCGCCTCTAACTCCTCACATTCATCGGAGCAACCTCGACACCACGTGGCGAAAGCTTTTCTTCCAAACGACCATGCCAACAATCTAGCACATTTGGCGAACTCTATAACCCAATACCAGTTCGCATCTGCCCATCAACTTCTAGTGCTACTAGGACACATGGCCTCAACAGTACATGTTACCCCTATGGCGAAGTTAGCCATGAGAAGAACTGAATGGACTTTGAAATCTCAATGGCTACAATCTTTCCAACCACTGTTACACAGTTCAAATCACCCACCAATTACGCCTATCGCTCCACTGGTGGACAAATCAAACAGCCTTGAAAGCTGGTCTCCCTTTCCAACAGTCAACTCCGCAAGTCATCTTGACCACAGATGCCTCCATCTTGGGATGGGAAGCTCATGTCAACAACCTTCAAACACAGGGACGTGGACTACGCTCGAAATGAAGTGTCAAATAAACTTCTTAGAACTTCGAGATGCGATATGCCCTTTATGCCTTCAAAGATTGCCTCTCAAACAAGACTGTGCTGATACAAACGGACAACACAGTAGCAATGTGGTAAAAACAAACAGGGAGGCACAGGCTCTTATCTGCTCTGCCAGGAAGCGATGCAGATTTGGGCTTGGGCTCTAGCACTCCATGCATCTCCGAGCAACTTATCTGGCAGGCATACAAAACGTCTAGCAGACTATCTCAGTCAACATTTCCATCCCCACGAATGGTCTCTGGATCTACGTGTAGTGAGCAAAATCTTTCAACGCTGGGGTCGCCCAACCATAGACCTCTTTGCATCCAAATTGAACCACAAAGTGGAAAGGTTCTGCTCCCTCCATGGCCGTCGACAAGCATTCCCCAGGGATGCCTTTGCTCGCCCCTGGAACACAGGTCTTCTATATGTGTATCCTCCAATTCCGCTCATAGCCAAAACTCTCGTGAAGCAAACAGGACAGAGGAGCAATGATCCTCATAGCCCCGTACTGGCCTCAACAAGCATGGTTTCCCATACTCCTTGACCTCTCGATCAGAGAGCCAATTTGCCTGGGCACAGCGCCCACTCTCATAACTCAGAATCAGGGCAAGTTGCGTCATCCCAACCTGACAACTCTTACCCTGTTAGCTTGGATGTTGAAAGCTTAATTCTGCAGCCACTTACATAGAAACATAGAAACATAGAAATGACGGCAGAAGAAGACCAAATGGCCCATCCAGTCTGCCCAGCAAGCTTCACACACTTTTTTCTCTCATACTTATCTGTTTCTCTTAGCTCTTGGTTCTATTTCCCTTCCACCCCCACCATTAATGTAGAAAGCAGTGATGGAGCTGCATCCAAGTGAATATCTAGCTGATAAGTTAGGGGTAGTAACCGCCGCAATAAGCAAGCTACACCCATGCTTATTTGTTTTACCCAGACTATGTTATACTGCTGTTGAAGCAGGGAGCTATGCTGGATATGCTTGAAGTATCAGTTTATTCTTCTCCCATGCTGTTGAAGCAGAGAGCCATGCTGGATATGCATCGAAAGTGAAGTATCAGGCACATTTGGTTTGGGGTAGTAACCGCCATAACAAGCCAGCTACTTAATCTTTCAACACAAGTCTCTAAAGTTCTCGTAGCTTCACGAAAGCTTTCTGCACGTAAATCTTACCATTTCAAGTGGTCTAGATTTACCAAGTGGTGCACAAAAAGGGTTTGACCCTTTCTCTTGCCCCACTTCTTCTTTACTAGATTACCTATGCCACCTTTCAGATTCTGGTCTCCAGACATCCTCTGTAAGGGTACACCTCAGTGCCATAGCAGCATACCACAAGGGAATAGGGGATGCACCAATAACAGCACAACCCCTAGTAAGTTGGTTTATGAGGGGCTTACTTCACCTTAAGCCTCCCATTTGACCACCGGTCACTGAATGGGACCTAAATTTAGTACTGACGAGACTCATGCGGTCACCATTCGAGCCTCTACATTCCTGCGATGAAAAATTTCTTACATGGAAGTATTTTTCTTAGTAGCCATTACATCGGCTAGGAGGGTTAGTGAGTTGCAAGCTCTCGTCACATACTCACCCTTCATAAGGTTCCTGTATGACAGAGTAGTCCTTCGTACGCACCCCAAATTCCTACCAAAAGTAGTAACAGATTTTTACATCAATCAATCAATAGTCTTGCCTACTTTCTTTCCAAGACCTCACTCTCACCAGGGAGAGAGAGTCTTACACACCTTAGACTATAAAAGTGCGCTAGCTTTTTACCTGAACCACACAGCGGTCCGTAGGAAATCCACCCAACTCTTTGTTTCTTTTGACAAAAATAAACCAGGAGTTGCGGTAGGAAAACAGACTCTCTCCAACTGGCTAGCAGACTATTGAATTCTGTTATGAAAATGCAAAAATTCCTCTCTAGGGGCGAGTAAAAGCACACTCAGTAAGGGCTATGTCTACATCAGTAGCACACTATCGTTCAGTGCCCATTCTTGACATATGTAAAGCTGCAACATGGAGTTCCCTTCACACCTTTGCAGCTCATTATTGTTTGGACAAAGAAGGACGACAAGATTCAGCCTTTGGACAATCTGTCTTAAAGAACTTATTTCCAGTATAACACCAACTCCTTCTACATCCATCCTGCTGTGATTTCAGGCTGCTTCATTCTTTCCAGCAGTACACCAGTTGTTGTGCTTGTTGCACAAGTTGTATGCTGTTGGTATAATGCAAGAATGACTCAGCCTCTAGCTTGCTAATCACCCATATGTGAGGACTATCATCCTGCTTGTCCTGGAATAAAACAAAATTGCTTACCTTCTAATAGGTGTTATCCCAGGATAGCAGGATGTAGTCCTCACGAAACACACCCACCCCCGCGGAGTTGGGTCCGATACGTTTTATTATTTTATTTTTTTAGCTCACGCTTACTGCTACAAACGAGACTGAAGGGAGACCCCTGTGGCTGAGAATATCATGACATGCTGGGCATGCTCAGTGTGCCAGCCAAAATTTTCTAGAAACTTTTGACAGAAGTTTTCTGTATCAGGGCTCCATCTGATGATGTCACCCATATGTGAGGTCTACATCCTGCTGTCCTGGGATAACATCTATTACAAGGTAAGCAATTTTGCTTTCTCTTTAATTCAGCAACGACTAACGTCCAAGCCATTTATCCAAGTGGGACCAAATTTTATAAAATTTAGGTAGCTTGTCCCTGCAGATAGCTGTTCATTTTTCCATATACGCAACTCTTTGCATTCTGGTTAATAACTGGCTTCTGGTAGGAATCTTGACACTTTTCCAGTTTGCCGCAATCAGCATTCTGGCTGAAACTTTGAAAAATGAAAACAAATGCTGTTGATCCTGGGTTGGGTCTGGATGTGGTAGCCCGAACAGCCACGAATCTATTCGTAGAGACACCTGAGTGTCTAACATCTCACCTCTCAGGCACTGACAATCCTCCCAGAAAGGCTTGATTTTGGAACAGTCCCACCACACATGTAGGAATGTACCTTCCATGGTACAGTATGGCCAGCAACTAGGTTTATTTAAAGGGGACCAACGAGCCACTCTTATCGGTGTAAGATACCATCTAAAAAGTACCTTATAGTTATTTTCTGACATAGCAGTTGATAAGAAGGACTTGTTCAAATACCCAAAATATTCCTCACATTTTTCTTTTTCCCATTGCACTCCCGTGTCCTCCTCTCAAGCTGCCATGTGTTTAGCCTTGAAGGGAGTCTCCTTATTTAAAACCTGATAGACTTATGTAATCATTTTCTTCATCTTCTCAGCCTCAACACAATGTCCTTCAAATAAAATGTCTAAACTGAGCATATGCTAAAAAAATCTTTAGAATGACAATTTCTCATGTTCTTATAAAGGGCTGCCACATATTCTGAAGTCCTCCATATGTAGAAAAAGTGGGGTGGTGGTTGTTAAAAGACCAAATAATGTTGGGATGGCTATAGGATTTATAATAACATGCTACCACTTATTCCAAAGTCCTCCATATGTAGAAAAAGGAAGTTTTAGTGTTTAGAACATCAGAGTATGCACAGGTGGATGCAGGATTTAAAAGAAAGGGCTACCATACATTCTGAAGTCATCCAGACATAGAAAACAAAGTTTTTTGTTAGAAAACCATGCATGGATGGCTGTAGGATTTAAAGTAAAGGTCTACCACACATTCTGAAGTACTCCCTATGTAGAAAAAGGGTTTTGTTGTTTTTAATATGCATAAAATATAAACATGTCTGTAGGATTTATAGTAAAGGGCTACCACACATTCTGAAGTCCTTTATATGTAGAAAAAGGGTATTTTATTTGTTAGAAGACCATAGCATGCACTGATGGCAGTAGGATTTAAAGTAAAGGGCTTAAACACATTCTGAAGAACTCCATCTGTACAAAAGGGGTGTTTTAGTTGTTAGCCCACTATAGTATGCACGGATGGCTGTAGCATTTAAAGAAAGTGCTACCAAACATTCTGAAGTATCTTTATGCAGAAAATGGGAGAATTTTTTTTTTTGTTATAACACCCAAGTGTACAAGAATGGCTGCAGGGTTTAAAGTAAAAGACTTCCACACATTCTGAAATCCTCTATATGTAGACAAAGGGTGTTTTAGTTGTGAGAACGCTGTAGTATGGCTGAAGGATTTAAAGAGCTACCAGACATATATATATGGCTATCACTGTAAGAGGGACACTTTCAACTCAGTGTGAGGGGTTTTTTGGGGGGAGGGCTAGTGTTACATTGGTCTGCCTAGGATGCTACAGACCCTTGCACTGGCATTGCTGCACACAGTAGAGCTCACAACCTCCACAAAACCAAGTGAATACTACTATACAGAAAGGGGGCAAGTAAAGAACCTGTTTAAGTCTTTGCAGTGTACTTGTATGGCATGAAATCCTTCCTATTTCTCTCTCTGCCCCTCCTTCCAGCAAACCCAATCTACAGAGCTCTTCTGTTGACCTTAGTTACATTGCCCCATCATAGCCTTCCCCTTGCTGTTCCATTCCGTCATCATCCACGCAGGAATGGGATGGGACAATGGAACTGAACTTAATAAATATGAAGTAAAAAATAGAGTACATTTTTGTTATTATTATTATTAATGTGCTGGGGCCAATGAGGTGAATGTTGTGTGGAGTGGGAAGGACCAGGATTGGGGGCAGGGTCTGGTGAGCCATGAATTTTTTGGTTTATGTAAGTGTACCTTGGGCTGAAAAATGTTGGTAAACACTGCCCTAGGCTGAAACCAAAACAATGGCTTCATGGCATAATATAACTATCCATGAATGTAACTATTCTCAGATCATTCTGTCTTTTCACACTTACCTCAGTCGGCTGGACTATAATGCTATTAACACTCTTTCCACACTCTGCCTGCCTAATTCAGTGTCTTCTCTTTTTCTGTATCCTCCCCCCACCTCCATATCTGTCTCCTTATATTTTACCCACCTCCTGTACACTTCATGCATCTGACAAAGTGAACTCTGTCCTCGAAAGCTCGTATCTCAATAAATTAGTAAAGGCCAAATTTTAAAATGGCCGTGCGTGTAAAAATCGGCACTTATGCATGTGGCTGGGCTCTGTGTGTGCTGCGCGCATTTTCAAAAGGGCCCAGCCACGCATATAAATGCCAATATGTGCACAAGTGCCGAGCCCTGAAAAAGGGGCTGGTCGAAGGCCGGCTGGGACAGTGACCATTAGCCACTGTCCTGGGGAAGTGCTTGCCAGCCATTGGCTGGCGTGCGCAAACTACTTCTGCTCCAGGGGAGCAGTAAGTAGTAAAATAAAAAAAAACGTAAGTTGCTGGGAAGGGTTCAGGGGGTGAAGGAAGAGGGAGGGAGTTTAGGTAGAGCGGTAGAGAAGTTCCCTCCCAGTTCACTCCTTAATTGGAGCAGACTGGGAGGGAAATGGGGGAGGCTCAATTGCGTCGCTGCACGTAGTTAGCAAAAATTTGCTCCCCCTGCACATGCTGCCCGCACATGCGCGGGCACCACGTGCTCCTTTTAAAATCTACCCCTTAATCTAGAAGGTGCCCACCCACCTCTTGTAATTCTTGTCCTAAGTTTTATTTACTTTTGTGTGTTTGCAATTATGATTGTGTTTCTGATAATTGCCTTGTTTCTTTCTCCGAGATAGTTATTGGTAGAAAGGTGAGCCTGGCTGCAAGCATGAGGATACATTATCCTGGACTTGTGTCTTGTGATGAAGACACTTACAGGAATTGTAAGATGCCATCTTACTTCTTCAGTGAGCTGCCCAAGAAAGCCATGAAAAGCGTGAAGAATCCTGCCACCATATATGAATACTTGGGCAATACAAAGAAAATGTGAGTGCTGGGTGAAAAGGACATATAGGATATGGGCTCCCTACCCATGGGGTGACATTGATGGAGCCCTCGACTGGATCTTCTTAGAAGAGTTTTCCAGAGCTTTTCATGTGCTCCCCTGAGCATGTGCAGATTGTCCCTGTCTCATCAGAATTGCATTGGCCCCCTTCAGTTCCTTTTTGCCTTCAATATCAATGGACTGTTTTTCTTTTGCGCGGTGTTTTTTCATGAAAATTTTGAACTATTTTGGTTCTGTATTTTTGTGGTCTCCTATAGCCATCGTCTCCTGGCTGCTCCTAACCCTGGTAGATGTTCCAGTTAGGTTTTTTTTTAATCTTTTCACATTTACTTCTTTTTTGTTGCCCCCTGGCCTAAACAGCATCATATTGCTGTTACGGGTTCAGACTGTGCACACTGGTATCCTGCTCAGGAGCTCTGACCTGGGGGGCTAATCTCATATAAACATACACAATTATGGGGATTATACCTGGGGTCTTTAACCCAGGGGCTTATCCCCTACACAGAGAGCCACACACAAACTTGGATTCAGTAAATCACGGTTCCAGGTAAGAAAATAAGTTTATTTGAGTGCTAGGAGGATAGAACAAATAAAATCAGATCATATACAAGAAGTAATGGTTAATAATAATTGCAGAATAGATATAAAAAGCTTACATTTCCAAAGGATCAGCCATACCATTACGACCAGGGCTCTTTCTCACTGTCTTTCCTTATAATACTACAAGCGCTTGTGAAAGCAATGGCATTCCCTCCCCCTGAGTTCTTATCAGGTTTCAGACACAGGTATGTGACCTTGATTCTCTCTCTCAGGCTTTAGTTTAAGTTAATTGCTTGCTTTCTCATCATAGACTTAGTGGAATAACTAAATGAACAGACTCTTGCCGGTTCGTAAACATTTCACAGTGCATGACAGTAAACAGGAGTTGACTCAGAGGTTGGCCTGAGGCCTTCAAACTAGTTTGTGTCTGGGTAAAAACTTTGAATCCATATGGCCTATCCTCTATATACATTCTCAGCAAAAGTATCAAAAAATGACTCCAACAATTGCATTGGTGAGCATCAATGGCAACAGTTGGATTTATTTGTATTTTTCACTATTGCAATGTTTGATTTTGCATTACTTATATTTTCAGTGATATCAGAAGCATGTCAACAGATTCAAAGAATGTGCTTGATGCAGTCTCATAATGTAGTTTGATGTCATGATGACTACATGTGATGTCTTGTTCTGAAACAACTTTCAGAGGTGTAGCATCTGGCAAAAGATGTCCCCTAGGGATCTGAGGCCTCAGAAAGTCTTATCCAGCTACATCTGCATCAGTATCAGTGGACCTAGGAGTTACATTGTCTGCTATGGGTGATGAGACATTGAAGGAGCATCACTTGTCCTCAGGGTCCAACAATGGTAGGAGGCATAGGAGTGACTCTTCTCATTCCTCCTATCCAATGTGAGCTAAAGGTTTGTCAGCATTGGATACCAATGTGGTGCATTAAGTGAAGGCTAAGAAGCATCATCATCAGTGTAATGCTAGGAAGAAAGAGTTACTGGCAGCTGCCACACGTCCTCTGAAACAGCCTCATTGAGAAGGCTATTCACCTTCCAGGGAGAGCACAGAGCTGTGACAGTCTGCAGGGGTCCATACCACAGCCACTGCTATATCTCGGGTGACTCAGGAACATGTCAACTTTCTTTTTGAGGCCCATGCTGTCTTCACATTGGCATCTTTCAAGGAAAAATCAAATAGAAGGATTTGCAAGGTAATTTCTCTTCATCTCTCTTGCTCTGATGTATCAGTGGCATTGGTAGTGATGCTGATGGTGGCGTAACCAATCCTTGAGAACTATACAGTGGGCAACACTGGATCATTCTTGGTGTCACAAGGATATTTTCAACTATATCAACTATCCCATTTGTATGGAAGGTAACAGCAGGGAGAAAGCTTGGTGATTAGGATTCTAGGAAACTGCCAGCTCACATACCCCTCCCCCCACTACCCACCCACCATTTCATCTGGAAGTCTTACTTATTTCCAAATATTTGATATTACACTTTTTCCAAAAAGGCCTCAAAGCAGATTAGTATCAAAGAATAGTTTAACAGGTGCAAACCACCAATACAGAAAATAGGTACACAAATGATAGCATAGCAAGCACATGTTCCAAGGACTGTGTAGATATAATATATACAGTTTCAGGTGCAGCTGATATTTTTTCCTCATTAGTAAACAGTCTGTAGGAAAACCTGGTTGAACAACCATGTCTTTGCTTGTTTCCGGAAACTGAGATAGGACGGTTCAAGATGAAGGGAAAGAGGCATCTCATTCCAGATTTTGGGTGCATAGCAACTGAAAGCCCAAAGTCTTGCGCAGGCCAGTTTTGCGGAAGTCAGAGGCAAGAAGGACAGAAGGACTTTTTGGGAGGATTGGAAATCTCTGGTGGCAGCATAGGGAGGCAAGAAGGAGGAAGCCAATACTCTGGAGTCTACTTATTAACACATTTAAAGAAGAAGCAAAGGGTTTTGAATTTAATTCTAGTTTCTACGGGAGCCAGTGTAGCTTATATAATTGTTACATATTGCTTTTATCCCTACCAAGATTCTAGCCACAGTATTTTGCAAGAGTTGGAGGCATTTCATACTGTACTGAGAAATGCCATTTATTTATTTATTTATTTATTTATAATATTTTATATACCGCCGCTCATCAAAGATATCAGGTCGGTGTACAGTGAACAAGAACTTACACCGGAGCATTATACATTTAACAAGGTTATACAAGCGTTATACATTTAACAGGGTTATACAAGCGTTATACATTTAACAAGGTTATACAAGCGTTATATATTTAACAAAGGTAAGTATAAAAATATTTGATACATAAAAACAAGTAGAGAATTACAATAGTCAAGTAGAGAATTACAATAGTCAATCTGATTGGTGATTAATGTGTTAGGAATTGTGGTCCCTTGGCCCGAGGTGAGGTGGTTGTTACCTGAAGGTTTGGGCCCCACAGGTCCCCACCGTTGGGAGGTGAGGCTGGCCGGGAACAGAGGCAAGCTGGGACTTCGCCTGTACCAACCCTCGTTCCCCGCAGGTTGGGCCGGGGCCGGCTGGACTTAGGAGCACCTCTGTGTGGCTGGTCCCGGAGAGGGTAGGTGAGTGGTTGCAGAGTGTGTCGGGGAGGATAGGCACAGTTCGAGACAGGAGCGCTCTCGGAGGGGAGGAGGAGAAAAAGTCTCTGGGAGTGTAAGGCCACTGCAGCTCTGAAGGGAGTAGAGCAGGACCACGTGAGAGAGAACTTGGGATGAGGAGATGCAGGTACAGAGACACGAGTTGTAGAATACTGATTAAGGACTAGAGTGGGAAATCAGCAAAAGCTGATGTCCTGAAAGTAGAAGCTCAGGGAGGTACCCCGAGGAACGGGGCACCGAGTCACAGTCTGGTGGAGTACTGCGTTGAATCCAATCTTGAAGAGAGTAGGCACTGTAGAAATCCACAAGGAGGAGTGCCGTGGGGGTCCCAAGGTGCAGAGGACACTGCGGATGGGACTCACGATTAAGGTGGCGCTGAGCCTGGCCCTGAGGAGCGGGAAGCGCTAGGGAGAGTTCAGGTGAGGTAGCGCAGAGCCAGGGCCTGTAGAGCGGGAAGTGCTGGAAGAGAGTCCGGATGGAATTGCGCTGAGCCTGGCTCTGAGGAACAGGAAGCGCTGGGAGGAAGTCCAGGTGAAGTAGCACTGAGCCAGGGCCTGCGGAACGGGAAGTGCTGAAAGAGAGTCAGGGTGGAGTTGCGCTGAGCCTGGCCCCGAGGAGCGGGAAGTGCTGGAGGGAGTCCAGGTGAAGTAGTGCTGAGCCAGGACCCGTGGTGCTGGAAGCGCTGCTAGAGAGTCCTGGTGAAATGGCGCTGAACCTGGCCCCGATGAGCGGGAAGCGCTGAGAAGAAAGTCCAGGAGAAACAGCGCTGAGACAGGACCCACGGAGTGGGAAGCTCAGAGGCAGGAACCCGGAAGGAGAAGCGCAGAGATCCGAAGGCAGGAACAACTGGTCCGTGGAACAGGAACTGGCACCTAGAAGGAGACAAGGAACTCGTTGCTAAGTCAGTTAGCGGAGGCTGGAGGTGAAGCTTAAGTACTTCGGGCCAGTGATTCCATCAGTCGGGGATGAGCCTGGAGTTCCCGCCATTGGCCTTTTTAAGGGTGGCTAGATGGCGTGTGCGCGCGTGCCTAGAGAGGCCCAGGATCAGAACGTTGGTTGGCGGCATCCCAGCCGCCATGTGGTATGCAGGGAGCCAGAAGGAACACGGCGGCAGCGCCTGGCCACCGCCACGAGAGTACCGGAGTCAGAGAACCAAGCATAACATTGAGGTGAGTTGAGCCTGCTGCGGCCGACGGTCATAACATAATGCATGAATTACAGTGACTAGGTTGGGCTAATCAAGTTAGTTGTATAGGCCAAGTGTAAATTCAGATTCCAATACCAATGGTAATCACCAAAAATGAGTCATGGGATTATTGATATTAGTTTGAGGAGCTCTTTGATTAGGAGGAATCCATAGGCTTCCCCTATTATCTATCTCCTCTACAGGCAAGGAGCAGATCCCCAACTGAAGATCTCTCTTCTCGAATTTTGTTCAAGTAATGGTGAAGTCCATTCTCGTAGAGTTGGAAGTAGATGGAGAATCAGGAGCTTCAAGGAACTGGTGCCCATCTGTACCATCTGCAGGAAGTACAGATAAGAATGTGGGAGACCCCTTTTTCTGAACTTCCAGTCAATAAGAAGGCAGTCACAGTGTCCAAAACACTCCTGGATTTGAAAAGACCCAGCTTCACTTCCAGTCAGTAGTGGTTGAATCCTCTCTCAAAACTGCCAAAAGTTCTAGAAAATATTCCTCAGTGCTTCCAGGGAAAGTGTCCCAGACACTTGACCTTTTTGATGGAATTTTTTCAGAATGCTATGCTTACATTCCACATAGCTTCTTACCAGATCATCATGGTCTACATTCTGTGCTGGAATGGTCAAGAAATTTTGTTCACCTTTTGGTTCAAGAGAGGAATGAGGAAAGCATTCAGTAAAATCAACCTAGACTTCTTTTGACTCCGCATCAAGAGCCTTCGGCCCCGCAGTGGCGAGAACTTGTTTGAGGTTAAGGTCAAGGAAGAAGTGACTCAGATGTAAGACCACTATGCTATGATTCAAACCCCCCTGATCCACCCTCCTCACCAATAAGTTTACAAGCAGGCCGCAAAGAGACATATTTTTGAAGAGGCATTTTCCTCTGCTTTCTTGTCCCCATCAACAGTTGGGTCCATATCATTGCCCAAGTAGTGAGAAATCCCAGGCAGTAGCCCAGTCAAAACACAGTATGGGGATTCCAGTATGCATGGAATGCATATCCTGCTTGTTCTTGCAGAAAGCAAAAGTTGAAATGAATAACTGTTGTTCTCCAAGGGCAAGAAGGATATAGTTCTACACACACTCACCTATGCTAGGAGTTGGCTTCTGCAAATGCTAATATATCAAACTGAAGGGAGCCTCACGCAAAATTGGTAATGTAGGAACAACCTGCTCTGTGGCAAATGTAGAAAGCTCTGGAAAGCTCTTCTAAAAAGATGTGGTCTTGGGCTTTGTTGATAATGAAAATTCTACTGTCCTCAGAGAACACCTGTTTATAGTAAGCAACGTTTGCTTTCAAGGCACAATAAAAACACGACTCTTGATTTTTTGCATTTGAGGTAATCTGTAATCTTGGAAATCTGGATTTTAGTGGTACCTATGGTGTCTGGAATTTGTTAACTGTGTTAGCATCATTGGTACCACTGTTCTCTGAAGACAAGCAGTTCACCAGTCATACAAGAAGTTGATATAATTCCAATAGCACTGAGCTGGACATCCTTTTCCAGAACTTTCAGGAGATTCTTCAGCCTTTATGAAGCAGCCACATGTCTGCGTTTTGCCTCAGTCTATTTTTTAATATACATATAAAAGCGGTGTACTTTTCAGGAAAGGAAAATGTTCTTTCAGACCGAGTTGCCAAATGGAGCCTCACGTGTGGTCCCTGGATCCATAGTATAGTGAGATTTTCTCTCTATGGGAAAGTCCCAAGAAAGATCTGTTTGCAACTGCTCAGAAGAGAAAGATACCAACATTCTGTTCCAGAAATGGATCAGATACAAATTTAGCTACAGATGCCTTCACCCTTCATCAAGGGAAAGGGCTTCTATATGTATACCCTTATATTCCTCTAGTGGGGAAAAGCTTACTAAAACTCAGAGGAGACCGGGGTCTATGACTATTATAGCTGAGATATGATTTATGCTCCTTCAGGATCTATCCATATGGAAATTAATCAAGTTGGACAGTTTTTCATCCCTTATATTGCAGAACAAGGGAATACTACTTATGCAACCTCCAATCCCTTGTCGTCATTTTTGGATATTGAGAGTGAAATAATTTGTTCCTATGGTTTCTCCAATCCAGTGGCTCAAATTCTTCTGGGGTTTAGAAGAGAATCCACTAGATAGTCTTATCAAAGATAATTTTAAGACTGGCTATATAAGTGCAAAGTCTGCAGACACATTTTATCTACAGATTCTGCACCAATTTTCAAAGTGAAAGTATAGGCATCCTTTAACTGCTGTCTTAAGTGGCTTATTTTCAAAAGGAAAATTACACACATGGTTTTGAAAATGCACATAGTTCCAGCCCCTTCCTCTGCAATGCCGCTTTTCACTGCAAGTAAAGGTGCATGCATAGACGCACTATGCACATACTTTTACTCACACATAAGGCAGACACTTTCTTAAAGCCCATTTCTGTGAGGAAAGTACTTTCTTAGCCAGATAATGGCTTTGAAAATTACCCTTTGTGTTGTAAGTGGAGGAAATGTGCTATCTGGTGTGATGTCATGGTAACTGTTTGATTCAAATTTCCTGCCATCCCCTGTCATTGATGCAGAGAGTAATGTCTCATACCCCACGGATGAGTCTCATACCCCACGGATGCGTCCATTTCCGCAACTCAAAGGAACTGTTGTTCGACTAATCTTATAACTTGCTTAATTCATATACACTATGTAAATTTGTACATAATTCTTATCCTGTAAGCACCCTCTCCTGCTTTTGCCCTTCTCTCCAGTTAGAATTTGTTTAACCTATCTTTTCTCTAACAGCCTAGTTCCACGTTCCCTGTTATAATGTAACTTTTGCTTTCTCTGTTAACTGGTTCCCCCTAGTTAATTGTAAACCGGTACGATAAGACCTGGTCTTGAGCATCGGTATATTAAAAGAATTTAAATAAATAAATGTCATGGCCTTAAATCCTATGTTTCTGCCTCATGCAAAAATTGCTCAAATACCTTCTGTATATTTCAGAGTCTCTGCTCAAACAGGAACAAGGCTTGATACATTTTGAATCTTACAGAACCAGGCCATCCACTGCAGCAGGGAGTTCTTTTTGGACTTAGAAAGAAGTGTTTCACGTTCTTCCAGAGCTAAACATTGGTGGTGTTTCCAGTTCCCCTCTGAGATTATTTGGAGAAGGAGATGTCTGATGCTATAGCAGATTCTGTCTGTTTGTGGGAAAGCATGGTATTGGGAACAGTGTGGTAGAGATGTCCACATGTGCTTCTGCTTCAGTGCTTACAGTGTGGTGTGGCAAATTGGTGTTGGAGGTATGGGAAGATGTGCTCAAAGAGTTCCAGGGTAGGGCAGCTATTTTCACAGTTCAGCTGTGCTTCTATATACCAGGATATCATCATTCCACACACTTTCGGGCCGATACTAAATCGCGCGCACAGGAGACTTTTACTGTATCGGCCCACATGCAAATGAGGGCCCGCGGTAAAAAGAGGAGCTAGGGACACTAGCGCGCCCCTAGCACCTCTTTTTTGACAGGAGCGGTGGCTGTCAGCGAGTTTGACAGCCAACGCTCAATTTTGCCAGCGTCGGTTCTCAAACCCGCTGACAGCCACGGGTTCGGAAACTGGACGCCGGCAAAATTGAGCATCCGGTTTTCAACCCACGAGTCGCAGGCCAATTTTAAATTTTTTTTTTAAATTTTCAATTATTTTTAACTTTTGGGACCTCCAACTTAATATCGCCATGATATTAAGTGTGAGGGTGTACAGAAAAGCAAAAAAAAAAAAAAAAGGATTGGATAAGTTCTTGGAGGAGAAGTCCATTACCTGCTATTAAGTTCACTTAGAGAATAGCCACTGCCATTAGCAATGGTTACATGGAATAGACTTAGTTTTTGGGTACTTGCCAGGTTCTTATGGCCTGGATTGGCCACTGTTGGAAACAGGATGCTGGGCTTGATGGACCCTTGGTCTGACCCAGTATGGCATTTTCTTATGTTCTTATGTTCTCTGAAGAGAGAGCGGTTTTAAGCGGTGTACTGCAAGGATCGGTGTTGGGACCGGTCCTGTTCAATATCTTTGTGTCACCAGTCACGATCAGCAGGGTCCCAGCTCCTCGGTGTTTCCAGCGCATGGCATCATCGGGCGGCAGCGGCGTTCCACTACAGGACTCGGGCCGAGACTCCACCCCCTTTAAGCGCGTCATCTCCGGAAGTCCAGCGAATTGCGCGCGAGAGAACCTCAGTACTTAAAGCCCTGATTTCAGTATAACCTCGCCTCAGCTACAGGCTTCTTGTACTGGTGTGTTTTGGATTCTGTTGCCTTACTTCCTGCCTCGACCCGGACCGGACTTGGATACTCTTGCCTTGCTGCCTGCCTCGACCCGGACCAGACTTGGATACTCTTGCCTTGCTGCCTGCCTCAACCCGGACTGGACTTGGACTTCTGCTTGGCTGAGGTAAGACTGTTATCCATCAAGGATTCACTAAATCGTAACGGTTAGCTGAGGCCATGGATCCCGTGGATTTAACAGCCCTACAGGCCATTCCCGGGTTAGCTTCTCGCATCCAGCAGCAGCAGGTGGAGCTGAATCAGGTCACAGGAGTACTGGAGAGACTAGTCTCAAGAATGGACGCATTCTCAGTCTCGAATTTGGCCACTCCAACTCCTCCTCCCATAGTACGTCTGACTCCACTCCCACGATTCATTGGGAATCCGCAGTTATGCCGGGGATTTATCAACCAGTGTCGTATGCATTTCTCTCTCCAACCTGCAATCTTCACCATGGATAGA
The DNA here is from genome assembly GCF_901001135.1 of Rhinatrema bivittatum. Classification (NCBI taxonomy): domain Eukaryota; kingdom Metazoa; phylum Chordata; class Amphibia; order Gymnophiona; family Rhinatrematidae; genus Rhinatrema; species Rhinatrema bivittatum. Next base: position 75,504,989 of record NC_042623.1, read on the forward strand.
ACCAAGGTCACATTTATTTTGTCACTATTGGAAGGACCAGCCTTGGCATGGGCCTCTCCTTTTTGGGAGCGAGGATCCACTCTTGGACAATCTAACGCAATTCCTAAGAGACTTTCGCCTAATCTTCGATGAACCGGGCCGTTCTATGTCTGCTGCAGCAGAGTTACTTCAAATAAGACAAGGGTCTTGTTCAGTGGGAGAGTATGCGGTTCAGTTTCGTACCTTAGCTGCGGAATTACGTTGGGGAGAGGACAGTCTCAAGGCCATTTTTTGACAAGGACTTTCTGAAATCATTAAAGATCAACTGGCAGGACGTGAGATACCCGACAGTTTTGAGGAATTAATTTGTCTGGCTATTCGTTTGGATCTTAGAGTTCAGGAACGCTCTCGAGAGAGAGGCATGCTGCGACGACCAGTACGCCTGGCGCCGACCTTTCAACAACCTATGACGAGTCCCCGGGTTGTTGAACATCCAGCAGCATCTGAGGAACCCATGAAATTGACCGGTGTCATATAACTCCTCAGAAACGGCAACAACGGAGATTGAATAACCTATGTTTATACTGTGCAGTCCAGGACACTTTGCTAACAAATGCCCGAATAAGTCGGGAAACTTTCGGGCCTAGGCTTGGTGGGAGAGGCCTCCCTAGGTCCTATTACCCCCTCTCCACAGATTCTACTTCCGGTGGCCTTAAAGTTTGGACTAGAGACACTTCAATGTCAGGCCTTTATAGACTCTGGAGCCGCAGGCAATTTCATCGAGGAACAATTGGTTAACAAATTCCGTATTCCCACCGAGACTCTCAAGACTCCTTTGGTAGTCTCATCCGTCTCGGGACAACCAATTGGAGAAAGAATTACTGCCAGGACCCAACCCATCAACATGACTACGGAGCCCTTCATCATGAGAATATCCAGTTATTTATCTTACCTTCCTCAGTCAATCAGATTATTCTAGGACTACCTACCCTGGTTGAGGCAACACCAACCTCACCTGGACTGGGGTAGTTTGCAACTGGTGAAATGGAGCCCCTACTGCCAACGCAACTGTCTATCGATGGTTCATCCACCCAACCTTATCACATCTGAGTCCACGACGATCCCAGCTGCCTTACCCAAGCAATACGCAGAATTTCTTGACGTCTTTAGCAAACAACAAGCTGAGACTCTACCACCACATCGTTCCTACGATTGTGAAATCGAATTAATCCCGGGGAAGGAGCCTCCCAGGGGGAGAGTCTATACGCTATCTGAACCAAATCAAGAGCCATGACACAATATATCCAAGAAAATCTGGCAAGAGGATTTATTAAACCTTCCTCCTCTCCGGCGGGAGCAGGATTTTTTTTGTTAAAAGAAGGATGGATCATTACGGCCATGTATCGACTATAGAGGACTAAATGCCATAACAAAGAAAAACCGATATCCGATTCCGCTAATATCAGAACTTTTTGATCGTCTAAAAGGAGCAAAAATTTTTCGAAACTTGATCTGCGTGGAGCTTATAATTTAGTCCGAATCCGGGAACAGGATGAATGGAAGATGGCCTTTAACACATGATGGACACTACGAGTATCGGTCATGCCGTTCGGCCTATGTAATGCACCGGCAGTTTTCAGAATATGATTAATGACATTTTTCGTGACCTACTATACTCCCATGTCATTGTTTACCTGGATGACATCCTAATTTTTTCTAAAGATCTACAAAACACCAACTTCATGTCAAGCAAGTTCTACAACGTCTTCGAGACAACAAATTATTTGTGAAACTGGATAAATGTCTCTTCCATCAGAAGGAGTTACCATTCTTGGGATATATTGTTTCACAAGAAGGCTTACGCATGGATCCGGAGAAACTTAAAGCCATTTTGGACTGGTCTCAACCCACTGGATTGAAGGCTTTACAGAGATTTTTGGGGTTTTCTAATTATTATCGACAATTCATTTCCGATTACTCTACATTAGTAGCCCCCCTTACTGCCTTAACAAAGAAAAAAGCACCAATTCAGAACTGGCCTGTGGAAGCCATTCAGGCGTTTCAGCAGCTAAAACAAGAATTTTTTGCCTTATACGACCTGACCCAGCTAAGCCTTTCATTGTAGAGGTAGATGCCTCAGCTGTAGGTGTTGGAGCTATTCTCTTACAACCCTCTGATTCTGGAACACTATAGACCTGTGCCTATTTTTCCAAAAAATTTTCACCGGGAGAAGAATTACCCATAGGAGAACGGGAATTATTGGCGATCAAGGCAGCCTGGAGGAATGGAGACATCTTCTAGAGGGGGCCAAACATACTGTTCAGATCTAATCGGACCACAAGAATCTCGCCTACCTATCGCAGGCTCAATGTTTTAAACTCCAGACAAGCTCGTTGGGCATTATTTTTCAGTCAGTTTGACTTTAAGATACATTTTCGGGCCGCTAGAAGAACGTTAGAGCAGATGCATTATCGCAAAGTTTTATTCCTGAAGATACTGTGGAACCATCTCGTCATATAATCGATCCAGCTAGGATAATGGTGGCAGCCACCTTTACAGTTCCAGTGGGGGAAAATGGCAGTACCTAAGAGACTTTGACAAAAAGTTCTTCAATGGCTCATGATTCCCAGTTCGCAGGACATCCGGGGATCCATAGAACTAGAGACCTTGTTTCACGCTCTTATTGGTGGTCTAAATGGAGATCTGATGTGAAGAGTTATGTGGATTCCTGCGCTACTTGTGCTGCCCATAAGATTCCCTAACAACGACCGGCTGGATTACTGCAACCACTACCTATTCCAAAGATACCCTGGTCACAGATTGCCACAGACTTTATAACTGACCTTCCTCCGTCAGAAGGAAATACTGTGATTTGGGTGGTCATTGACTGGTTTTCTAGAATGGCCCATTTTGTCCTTCTCCCCGGGTTACCCACCGCCTCAGAATTGGCTCAACTGTTTGTATGGCACATTTTCCGTATCCAGGCTTACCCCTCTAGTATCGTGTCAGACAGGGGGGTGCAATTTACAGCGAAATTTTGGAGAGATTTATGCAAGAAACTTCAGATTAAGTTAGAATTTTCATCAGCCTACCATCCTCAGTCCAACGGGTTAACAGAACGCACCAATCAGTCTCTAAAAAACCTTCTTATGATGCTATGTGAATCAAAGACACGATAACTGGGCATCCTTGTTACCCTGGGCCGAACTATCACATAATAACCATGTTACCCAAGCAAGTAGAACTTCACCTTTCTTTTTAGTCTTTGGGAGACATCCACGGATCCTCTTCCTATTGCCACACCCTCATCCTGTCCAGCTGTGGATAAAATGGTACAATCTATGACCAAATTCTGGGAGGAGACACGAAAATTATTAAGACGAATGTCCAGTAGACTTAAAACCAAGGCCGACAAGAAGAGGAGAAAGGGTCCCTCCCTTCAACTAGGGAACTTGGTGTGGTTAAGTACTAGGAACCTTAAGTTACGTACCCCATCTCTAAAATTTGCACCTAAATATGTGGGACCATTTCCAGTGATCAAACAAATTAATGAAGTTGCCTTTAAACTCCAGTTGCCCTCCCACTCTTCGTATCCATAATGTGTTCCACAGCTCTTTACTAAAACCAGCAGTATTGTCCTGGCCTTCTAAAAGAATCAAGAAAATCACTCCCTCTTTGATACAGGATGACACAACATATGAGATTAAGGAAATATTGGACTCCAGGAGACTTAGAGGGAGAATACAATATTTAATACCATGGAAAAACTTTGGTCCCGAGGAAAATTCCGGGAACCATGTGAGAATATCCAGGCATCTCGTTTACTTCGACGATTTCACCAAAAATGTCCTCATAAACCTGGTCCGGAGAATGGGAGGAGAGAGCCTTGTGGGAGAGGTACTGTCACCACTCACGATCAGCAGGGTCCCAGCTCCTCGGCGTTTCCAGTGCATGACGTCATCGGGCAGCAGCGGCGTTCCACTATGGAACTCGGGACGAGACTCCACCCCCCTTTAAGTGCGTCATCTCCGGAAGTCCGGAGAATTGCGCGGGAGAACCTCAGTACTTAAAGCCCTGATTTCAGTATAACCTCGCCTCAGCTACAGGCTTCTTGTACTGGTGCGTTTTGGATTCTGTTGCCTTACTCTTCTTGCCTCGACCCAGACCGGACTTGATTACTCTTGCATTGCTCCCTGCCTCGACCCGGACCGGACTTGGATACTCTTGCCTTGCTGCCTGCCTCGACCCAGACCGGACTTGATTACTCTTGCATTGCTCCCTGCCTCGACCCGGACCGGACTTGGATACTCTTGCCTTACTGCCTGCCTTGACCTGGACCAGACTTGGATACTCTTGCCTTGCTGCCTGCCTCGACCCGGACCGGACTTGGACTTCTGCTTGGTTTGAGGTAAGACTGTTATCCATCAAGGATTCACTAAATCGTAACACACAGGCTCTCTCATGCTCAGTGGTGTTCTCCCTAATACATAGACACACACACACACACACACACAGGCTGCCTTACAATCACTGTTTTTTTTTTCCTCACACACAGACATATACATGCTCTGTCATATTCACTGGCTTTCTCTCCCTCATATATAGACATTTATAAGCTCTTTTTACTCACTGGCTTTCTCTCTCCCTCTCACTCATGGATAAAACACACAGGCTCTCTCACACTCACTGGCTTTCTCTTACTCCCTCTCTGGCACAGGCTTATCTTTTAACTAGGTCTCTTCTTCCACATGTTGGGTCTCTTGTTGTTCAGGTGGAAGGAAAGGTGCCGACGGCCCCACTGGGATTGTTTCTGTTTGACTGCCAGTGGAAGGGATATGCCGGCAGCTACACTGGGCAAGAGGGGACTCAGGGATATGTTGGTGGCTCTGCTGGGCCACTTGCTGTTCAGGTGGGAGGGAAGTGCTGGCAGCAGAAGAAACGAAGACTCATTGCACGGGCCCCACATTCCTCTAGCTAATGAGGCCCCTGCCTGTGCTGGAGATTGCTGTTTGCTGCAGCATGGAGAAGGGGGCTATATAGGCAACTCAAGCACTCATATTTCTCAGTGGTAGTGTAGTGATACCTTTGGATATGGGGCTAGTCCACAGCTCCTTCAGGCTAAGTTAGGAGATGCATGCTGCTGGACTGGACTGGAAGGTTAACATCTGGACACTTTCTGGACATGTTAGCCTTCTGTCTAGCTTCTAGACATTGCCTTTAAATTCCGGAAAGTTTGCAACTCTACTTATAGCCTGATTTCTGCCCCCCCCCCCCCCCCGATACAGGTCCAAAAATTCTCCTCTCCAAAGTCCAAACAAAAATTATGTGAGGCTACACTATATAAATCTACCCTTCCTCTCCTTGCCTCTTCTCTCCCACCCCTATTAAACCACACTAACCCTCCTACCCTGTCTGAACCCCACTAAATTCCTTTTTGTGACCAAGAGATCTGAACTTGCATCTGGCTCCTAGCATGTCCAACATTTCTCTGACTGCAATTCTGGTCATGTAAGCTACCAGTGTTGCTGTCAAAGTAATACTCATGCTGGACTCACCAGGAACCAGATGCAAGTTCTGAGTTTCCAATCATTGTAAGGGATTTGGGGAATGCAGGTGGGGTGGGAGCGATAAGGTGGGCTCGACAAGTATGGGGGATGGGAAGATCCAGTGATCTTGAGGGGTAACATTCCTCTTTTTGTTTGGCTTTATCAGTTTATCTACTTTTCACTATAATCTCCTTTATACACCATGGCCTCAATATCCAAGCTGAATGACTATGTAAGTGAGCTGTGGACTGTACTGCTAAATATCCCCATAGAAATTGTCATTTAGCTGGATAACTCATATCTGGCTAAGTCTAACTTATCCATCTACCCATGGCAGATAAGTCTGAATATTGGTACTTATCAAGCTTCAATAGATGGCTAAGTAGCTCCTCCCAGATCTGCCCATTACCCATCCATTAGATATCCAGCTATCTACTTATCTGGCTAATTAATTCTGAATATCAACCCCACTATTTTTCCTTCAAGAAGCCATACAATGTGTGTGTGTGTGTATATATATAGAGAGATCTTATTGATATAGATATGAACTCACTCATTGCAGAAATGATCTTCAGTCAGTCTGCCCATAACCTATTATTATATATCCAGAACAAAGATTGTAGATGTCACTGTTGAGTGATGACTGAACCTTTCTTCCTCCCAGGGGCTGTGACTACTACCTGTGCATCACTCCCAACCTCTGAAGAAATGGGAATATTAATAAATGCAGACTATTATCCATTCTCCACTCTAAGGGGGTCATTTATCAATGTGCTATATGGAATTTTTGCATGCGTTAAGGCTCTCTACCTGGGTAACATCAAGCTAGGTTGAGAGAACATTGCACCAATCTCATCTTTGGGTGAGTTTCCTCACTCCGAAGGTTATCAAATCTTCACAAGAGTGCAGTGTTCTGTTCGTATGTCACACTCTGCGTGTCAAAGTGGCCCCTACCCCCTACACTAATACCTAACCTCACCTCGAGTAGCTAGGTGGGCCTCCTATAGAGGTATAAGTACCTACCTAGTATGAGGGCCTTATAGCTAGGCTATTCTCTCTCTCCCTCCCTCCCCCTCCCTCCCCAGTGATTGTAGGTAGGAATTGCAACAATTGTGATACTTACTGCAAAGCACAAAAAAGCTATTGCAGTCTGTGGTAATACTTATGTGAAGCGCTAAGATAGAGCACTGTGCAATAAACAGCCTATTACCATAAAACACACCCCTATTCCTATTGCATGGGATATTTAGTGCATTTTGATAAATCCAGGCCTAAGATAGTAGCCTCGACACCAGCTTGTCTGTTTTTTTTTTTGGAGTCTCTGTAGGTATAAGATGGCTCACAGTATGCTTTTCCTCACCAGATGCCAAAAACATATTGAAATGATGTGAGGATGTAATTCTATTGCAAAGCAGCTGACAGTGCCAGATGGGGCTTTAAAATAAACATTATTTCTTGTTCTCTTTATTTTACCCCCAACTAACAGAAACTAGAGTCTATTGCGCCAAAGTACTGCTGTCAAATTTAAAGGACTATTTTAACAAACAGAAGGATTACATTAAATAATATGTATTTATATAAAAGGCTATAAATAAAGAGCACAAGGAGTTACTGAGCAAGTAATGCAGTCTGATAAAGCCTAGAATAGATTCTTCTGCACAAAGAGAATATATGCTCATACATTAAAGCACAAACTAGTGAGAAAAGGGTGTGACAGATTTCCTAGATTACTTAGAACAGCTAAGTATGTTGCTAACAATCGCTGGGATATGACTTTTACTAGACTTAAAGGCTACATGCTTTATTCTGCTAACCAATTTTCATGTGTATAATCTTTTAAATGACTTTTGGGTACTACCACTCATGCTTTTAAATTCTACATAAAACAACCACTGCATTTTTTTCTACTTTATAATCCACCGATTGTGCCTTTGTATAATAAGTGTACCTAAATAAACCATTTCCAGGTATTCCTTTGCAAGCATTGGTTCATTTTCTTCACTAGTGGACTCATTTTTAACAAAATTATGGTTAAAATCAGGCCAGTTTGTTTCTTCATTGTGTTTTTCATCTCTGCTGATTGCCAGCCCACACAGATATCTCTAACCCTGGACCTGAATACCATAGAATAAATATCCTTGACCCTTGTAAATGCCTTATTCCTTCTACTTTCTTTTGTGAATTGCATTTTTGAGGAATTTCCTCCAGCTGAGACCCTTACTGTAGCTGCTGCAGCATGTATATTAAAGAGCAATGCATTTATGTTTACATAAACCAAGGATTCAAGAATTAGGAAATATGCTGAGGTCTCATTCACTCTGCTTTATAATATCATTTTCTATCCATGAAGCAGACACTGAAGTCTCAACTAACAGATGATTATATCCAACCCACCCCAGCAATGAACTCTGGGTGGGATTAGGAAGTGGCGTGAAAATATATTTGTACTACACTAAAGCCAGAAATTATTTTTTCTCTTTTTTTATTAAAACAAATAAAATAAAGGCTATATTTATTTCTGTTGAAACAAGATTTTCCTCAGTGGTATCATGATTGTACAGAATGCTTTGCCTAATCATATATAATATAATATGTATGCACACCTTTGTTTATTATCTTGGACTATTTTCATATTATCTTGGGGTAGCCTCCACAGGGTGGCAGTTGCTATTACCTTTAAAAAAATGAAAAATTGCATAATAAAAATAAAAAAATACAAACTTGCTGGGTAGACTAGATGAACCATTTTGGTTTTATCTGCCATCATTCACGATGTTACTGCGTTTTCATCAGTACTAAAGGTGGGAGAACCCTTAAAGGTTCTGACCTTTATTAATGAGAACTCAGAACATAAATAGGTTTCTGATTAACATAGATTAATTTATCAATATTAGAAAAATGTAATTATAGATCTAAAAGAATCCATTAGCAAGGTGAATTTATAAGCATCCTAAGACAACTTACTGATGAGTATGTGAAAATAATTGCAATAGACTTTCTGTAACACTAGCTTGATGTCCTAGACCTTTAGTTAATTTGTATCGGAACATCAGAGTAGATTTATATAAATCCCTGTTATGTTGATCTATAATATGAATGTCACCTTTATAAACCATTGCAATCTGCATTTGGAATGACAGTATATAAAATGTCCAAATAAATAAATAAATAAATAAATAAATAAATATCTCTTACTATAAATCTTGTAACCAAGAGGAATTGGTTTGAATTATAATTTTCAGTAAGGTGCGGTATGCACATCTCTTGCACAATGCTCTAAGACTTCCCAGAGAGAGACATTTCTTTTCCCATTCTGTTCCTGATATAAACCTTTTGTTTTTAATCTGATTGCATAGAGAAGCTTTGTGAAATGAAAAAAAAACAAAAAAACCCAATTGAGCTTTCTGCTGCTCTGGAAATGCATCCGGAGGTGCTGGAGGTAAGGGTGCTTATAAAGCAGAGCTCTCCCCAACTGCTTTCTGCATCCCCAAAGATGGAAATTATGACAACCTTCCTGGGAGGAATTTGGATTCCTTAAGACCAGGCTGACAATTTTCAGGGGTTATTATTTTTGCCAGGCTCAGAGGGCAAAGGGGCTCGGAATTGCTGGCAGCACTAACTTCCTTCAGTTGCTGGCATCTTCAGGAAGATGGTGGTTTCAGCCGGGAAACCATTGTACCGCAGCAGCTGCAACAGCTAAAAGTAAACCATAATATAGGAAGTTCAGAGCCCCCTGTTGGACTGAGTCCTTCCAAATAATAATCCCTGAAAAAACTCACAAGTTATCCATCTAAATGTCTTAAACGGCATATTAACAAAGAAACACAGAAACATAGAAATGACGGCAGAAGAAGACCAAATGGCCCATCCAGTCTGCCCAGCAAGCTTCACACCTTTTTTTCTTCTCATACTTATCTGTTTCTCTTGGCTCTTAGTAACCTTTTGGTTCTATTTCCCTTCCACTCACACCATTAATGTAGAGAGCAGTATTGGAACTGCATCTAAGTGAAATATCTAGCTTAATTAGTTAGGGGTAGTAACCACTGCAATAAGCAAGCTACACCCATGCTTATTTGTTTACCCAGACTATGTAATTCAGTCCTTGTTGGTTGTTCTCTGTATATAGATTCACTTTTCTTCATTCCCCCTGCCGTTGAATCAGAGAGCTATGCTGGATATGTGTGAAGTATCGGTCTTCCTCCCCCTGCCGTTGAAGCAGAGAGCTATGCTGGATATGCGTGAAGTATCGGTCTTCCTCTCCTGCCGTTGAAGCAGAGAGCTATGCTGGATATGCGTGAAGTATTGGTCTTCCTCCCTGCCGTTGAAGCAGAAAGCTATGCTGGATATGCGTGAAGTATCGGTCTTCCTCCCCTGCCGTTGAAGCAGTAAGCTATGCTGGATATGCGTGAAGTGTCGGTCTTCCTCCCCTGCCGTTGAAGCGGAGAGCTATGCTGGATATGCGTGAAGTATCGGTCTTCCTCCCCTGCCGTTGAAGCGGAGAGCTATGCTGGATATGCGTGAAGTATTGGTCTTCCTCCCCTGCCGTTGAAGCGGAGAGCTATGCTGGATATGCGTGAAGTATCAGTCTTCCTCCCCTGCCGTTGAAGTGGAGAGCTATGCTGGATATGCATTGAAAGTGAAGTATTGGTCTTTCTCCCCTGCTGTTGAAGCAGAGAGCTATGCTGGATATAGTATCAGACTTATTTGGTTTCGGATAGTAACTGCAGTAATAAGCAAGCTACTCCCCGCTTTTTTGTGAATGCAAATCCTTTTTTCCACATTTCCTCTTGCCGTTGAAGCTTAGAGCAATGTTGGAGTCACATTAACCATGTGTATGTTTATTGAATAAGGTTATTATCTCCAGGTAGTAACCGTCATACCCGCGAACCACCCACTCTTCATTCACGTCCTCTAGACTTTATGGATCCACAGTGTTTATCCCATGCCCCTTTGAAGTCCTTCACAGTTCTGGTCTTCACCACTTCCTCCGGCAGGGCATTCCAGGCATCCACCACCCTCTCCGTGAAGAAATACTTCCTGACATTGGTTCTGAGTCTTCCTCCCTGGAGCTTCAAATCATGACTTCTGGTTCTGTTGATTTTTTTCTGATGGAAAAGGTTTGTGGTTGTCTTTGGATCATTAAAACCTTTCAAGTATCTGAAAGTCTGTATCATATCACCTCTGTTCCTCCTTTCCTCCAGGGTGTACATATTTAGATTCTTCAATCTTTCCTCATAAGTCATTCGATGAAGACCCTCCACCTTTTTGGTCGCCCTTCTCTGGACCGCCTCCATCTTGTCTCTGTCTCTTCGGAGATACGGTCTCCAGAACTGAACACAGTACTCCAGGTGAGGCTTCACCAAGGACCTGTACAAGGGGATAATCACTTCCCTTTTCTTACTCAATATTCCTCTCTCTATGCAGCCCAGCATTCTTCTGGCTTTAGCTATCACCTTGTCACATTGTTTCCCCGACTTCAGATCATTAGACACTATCACCCCAAGGTCTCTCTCCTGCTCCATGCACATCAGCCTTTCTCCCCACATCGAATACAGTTCATTCGGATTTCCACTCCCCATATGCATGACTCTGCACTTCTTGGCATTGAATCTCAGCTGCCATATCTTCAACCACTCTTCCAGCTTCCTTAAATCCCGTCTCATTCTCTCCACTCCTTCTGGCGTGTCCACTCTGTTGCAGATCCTAGTGTCATCCGCAAAAAGACAAACCTTACCTTCTATCCCGTCCACAATGTCGCTCACAAAGATATTGAACAGGACCGGTCCCAACACCGATCCTTGTGGTACACCACTTAAAACCGCTCTCTCTTCAGAGAGAGTTCCATTTACCATCACATATTGTCGTCTGTCCATCAACCAGTTTGCAATCCAGGCCACCACCTCAGCACTCACTCCTAAGCTTCTCATTTTATTCACCAGTCTCCTATGCGGGACCGTATCAAAAGCTTTGCTGAAATCCAAGTAGATGACATCGAGGGCTCTTCCTCGATCCAATTCCTTGGTTACCCAGTCAAAAAAGTCAATCAGATTTGTCTGACAGGATCTTCCCGTAGTGAATCCATGCTGCCTCTGGTCCAGCAAGCCTCTTATCTGGCTAAATTATAGCCAGATATGTTGGTATCTTGCTATAATTTAGCTAGATATAAAAGGGGTGTTTTTGGACCATTCCAGTGAGTGGTCCTATTATCCAACTAACTTAGGGGCTTGTTTTCTAAAGGTAGCGCACGAAAAAAGGAACGTTTCGCATGTGAATCGGGGTGGCATCTGCCCCAGAAGAGGAGGAGTAGGGGCGGATGCCGCAAAGACAGCATGGATGGCTAAAAGGTAAGGAGCCTTTTCACTTTCAATTTCGTGCCCAATAGCACCACCTTTTATGATGGCGCTATTGGGTGCGAAAGCAGCAGCGATCACACTGCAGAGGTGTGATCGCTGCCGGATATCGCAGGCCCGCCCCCCACTTCGCCCCCGTGCCCCCCTATATTGTGCGATTCATGACGCCGCGGTATGTAAGAAAATCTAGGCCTTAGTCAAATATCGGGTATATCCGGTTAAGTTAACTGGCTTTGTGGGGCTTTATAACTTTAGACATGACCAGATATAATAAAAAATGAACATATCCGGTTAAGTTAGTTTCCTTAAGAAAAAACCCATCATGGTCTGTCCCCCACCTCCCTCCCATACCAGTTGCGAAGGCCCTATTGGGCCAAATTAGCCCACCCAAAACAGCCCATTTAATATAAATAAAAATTTATTTGCAGCAGGAGTCTTCCCTCCCCCCCCCCCCCTGCTCTGACTTCCCCTTCCCCTCCCTACCATACCTTTATTTCCAGTTTGGTCTTCTGGATTGGGGCAGCCTGCCACCGCTTCTGGGGATGCTTCTTCTGTTGCTAGGCTACTACAATGGATGCAATATCATCCATTGTAAAACTGAGCGTCCATTTTCCTAACCCGTGCATAGCCACATCTCCTGAGTGCCCAATGCCATGAACACACTAGGGATGCTCAATTTAATCCTAGCACATCCTTTTTAGGGCAGTCGAATGCCTAAGAGAGATGAATATGCACACGGTAAAAAAAAAAAGGGGCAGATTTTAAAAGGAGCGCGAATAGCCTACTTTTGTTTGCGCTCCAGGCGCAAACAAAAGTACGCTGGATTTTAGTAGATACGCGCGGAGCCGCGCATATCTGCTAAAACCTGGATCGGCGCGCGCAAGGCTATGGATTTTGTATAGCCGGCGCGCGCCGAGTCGCGCAGCCTACCCCCGTTCCCTCCAAGGCCGCTCCGAAATCGGAGCGGCCTCGGAGAGAACTTTCCTTTGCCCTCCCCTCACCTTCCCCTCCCTTCCCCTACCTAACCCACCCGCCCGGCCCTGTCTAAACCCCCCCCCCTTACCTTTGTCAGGGGATTAAATCCCCGCGCGTCAGCGGGCCTCCTGCGCGCCGGGACGCGACCTGGGGGCGGGTCCGGAGGGCACGGCCACGCCCCCGGGCCCACCCCCGGAACGCTCCCGACACGCCCCGAAAATGCCGCGCGGTTCGGGCCCGCCCCCGACACGCCCCCTCCGAAAACCCCGGGACTTACGCGAGTCCCGGGGCTCTGCGCGCGCCGGTAGGCCTATGTAAAATAGGCTTACCGGCGCGCAGGGCCCTGCTCGCGTAAATCCGCCCGGTTTTGGGCGGATTTACGCGAGCAGGGCTCTGAAAATCCGCCCCAAAGGGCGTCCAGTTTTGATGCACGTTTTTATGCGGTCTTTATTGCATCAGCCTGTTAGGGCTGTAATGGCCTCATTTATTAAGCATTTTCCCATAGACACAGAATGGGAGAAAAGCCTTAGTAAATCAGGCCCTAAGTTTGTACCTGAGGCAAAGAAGAGTGAAGTGAATTGTTTAAGTTCACAAGGAGTGTATTTAGAATATGAAGCCTGGCTTATACTTGCTGCTCTAATCACTAGGCTAGTGTTTGCCAAACCTGTTTTGGAGGATCCCCGGTCAGTAAGGTTTTCAGAATATCCACAATGAATATAGATGAGATAAATCTGCATGCACTGCCTCCATAGCATGCAAATTTAATCTCATACATATTCATTGTGGGTATCCTGAAAACCTGACTGGCGGGGGTTCCTCCAGGACAGGTTTGGCAACCTCTGCACTAGGCTACTCCTCCATTTAATGGCATAACATTTTGTGATATTGTTCACCCTTTTGACAAATATGCCTATGGTAACCGGCTCTGAGCTGAAAGTATGAACATGTAATCTAGAATAAGAAAATAAAGAAATGGTTACCATAGTTCAAGTGAGTCAGTACTAAGGAATGCATGTCACTTTATCATAACACACATATCCTATCAAACAAACTGAAACATCTGCTGTAAAAGTGATTAAGAGAACGAAGAAAATGAGAGGAAGAAAAAGTAAAGGTGTGATAGACAAACTAAAAAATCCAGAAGCAAAACTGGTCATGGGTCTGAGATCTGGCCACTCAAGGAAGCATGCACAGCTTGGATGATGTTGGTGAGAAAGTTGTCACAAGCACTGCGTTTGGCTTTTACCTTTTTTGGACAGCAGGGGATCTTCATCAGCACTCTCCTTTTTCTGCCAGCAATAATGTAGGGAGGGAAGGAAGGAAACGTGTTTCTGTTTTTTTGTGATAGTGTGGAGGGAGGGAGGGAGAATCCTGCTGCTGGGGTTTGGCTTCTTTTCTTTTTTTTTTTTACTTCCACGGAGTTGGGAGAGAGGCAGGAGGAATATCTAATGGGTGGATGGGAGGAGGAAGGAAGGCTGACATCATCCTTAGGCAGTCTTTTCTACATCTGGCAAGCAGAGAGATGGAGGAAGCTTGGCATTGGCACAGACGTTCATTTTTTTTTTTTTTTGTGGAATATCGGGCAGGAGGAAAGGGGTGGGCACCAATGTTCCATCTAAGGACTGGGTTGCTGTGAGCAAAAGGTTTTGGTTATATTACTCTGTGAGCTTCTGGCCACGGCGGGCTGGGGTCCGCTGTGGCCCTGCTGGGCATCCATTTTCTTTGGATTGTGGTGCCCTAACTGAAAATCATTGATAGTTCCCACACAAAACTGATCCCTACTTCTCAGGGACAAAGTGTAAGGAAGCCAGACTGGGAGAATGAAGGAGATGGGCTAACCCCCATCACCCTCCCCCAGATTGATATGGATTAGCGGAGGTGGACACATTTTATATCTTCTTCTGAACTCAGCACTCTTCCCATTCCCCCCACCATCACTCCAGTGTGTTATAATTAGTGAGGTTTGGGTGGACCCTTGGACACTGTGACAGTCCCATGAGGGGCCACAGGTCAGGCTCAGCTGAGGACACACAAACAGAGATTGATCTTTTATTAAACAATGTGGTGTAGCCACCAGAGGTGGCAGTGATGAGTAGTTGAAGAAGCCCGGCTGGGTTAGTATCCCTCAGGCGCTGGAACAGTGACTCCTCCGGTAGCAGTGCTGTAGTGAAAAGAACTGAGAATAAAGAGTACAGTGGAATATGCACAAAGCCCCAGTATGGAGAACCCCAGGATAGGAAGAGCAGGCCCTTGAGGAGCGAGTACCTGATCCCTGAGAGCTGAGAGGCTAGAAGGAGATGTACTCACACAGCGGTTCCACGTAGGAGATGTCACAAGGGCTGGAACGGAGGCAGGCCCTCGAGGAGCGAGTACCTGGTTCCAGGGGACAACTCTGAGGTGAAGATGGTAGTACTCACTGGTGTTGAAGATAGCGAATCCTTCCAGGCAGAAGAGAAGGTAGGAGCAGGCAGCGAGTCAGGGAAGGACCCATACTATAGAACACCATGCCCTTGGAGTTAAGATTACAGAGACACGAAAACCTTTAGAAAAAGCTTAAAAACCTGGTTATTTAAGCAAGCTTATCAAATAGAGAAGGGGGAATAAAAAACCGACGAAGTGCGAGGTACGAACAAATGAATATCAACACACACCAACACAATCAATATGTGTGTAGATCTATTTTTATTTTATTTTATTTTCTCGTTCATCACTATAAGATAAAATGACAATTATAAAGACAGCATTGTTTTCAAACTGATAGAAAGTTCTGGACAGTATTTTATCACAAACCAATTATTATTATTTAAAAACTATGTACCGAATCATTATGGCACCTGTGTAAATTAATATATTTCAGCATCATTATTTTATGTGCCTTACTGTAAACCGTTGTGATGGACCCTTCTTAACGATGGTATAGAAAATAATATTTAAATAAAGAAATAAACATGGGCCCTCGAGGAGCAAATACCGGTTTTCTGATAGCGACCTGAAAACAAGTGAGGCCCCCGAGGAGTGGGTACCCCATTAGTGTTAAGAGTCCAATAGTAGATTGGAGGCAGAGTAGCTGGGTACGGAGAGCGAATCCCATCCGTAGGATTTCCCTTGCTAACTCAAAGGCTAGCAATCATCGTAGGCTTTAAATATCCAGGCAGCGTGATGTCATCACAGGGGGACGCCTTTGAGGTTTGCG
This sequence comes from Rhinatrema bivittatum, assembly GCF_901001135.1. Lineage (NCBI taxonomy): Eukaryota > Metazoa > Chordata > Amphibia > Gymnophiona > Rhinatrematidae > Rhinatrema > Rhinatrema bivittatum. Next base: position 75,521,032 of record NC_042623.1, read on the forward strand.
CCAAGTAGGAAATAAGAGTGAGGGCTGCCCGGCATGCGAGCCCTAAGGTACAGATGGAGCATGGCGGGAGGCAGCTCCCAAGCCAGTCCGGGGACGCCGGAGAGGACGGCAGGCAGCCGCCGCGGCAGCCAGGCGTCCATCAATAGCAAGAGGAGGTGCAAGGAAAGAAAGGTAGGCGGAGTGAAGCTGTTGGGAAGGGACGGTTGCAACACAGTGCTGGCCTTAGAAATATATAAATAGACTTTCTCTAGTATAGAAATGTTATATCTACAGAATAAAAAGACATCTTGAACTTCTGGATCACACATCACCAGCCAAATTGAGCCAAGAAATCCCCAACACATTTAAAATTATGTCTAAATAACCAAGAATAAGTAGAACTTACCCTTAAACTATGTATACTTTGGTCTAATATTAACTCTGTCTGGCGACTTGGCTACTGGATATTACAAGAAAGACTCCTAAAGGTCCTATTTTCAGAAAGCCCTGGCCAGCTTTAGCTACCCAGCAAAACTATATTTTAAAATCATTTAACAGAATTGCATTAACATTTTTAGAAAATGGATACATGATCTTATTCAGATGATATTTAATACCTCACAGATTACAGGAAATATACCCACAGGTGTCAGTTAACTGTTAGAGCCAAATACAGAATAAAGAAATTATAAAGCATAAATACAAATGTGCAGACCAAAATTGCAGTGCAACATGACTGTTCCTCATAAAACATAAAACAATAAAATCAAGAAATCAAAATCATGAATCATAAAATAGTAAGACCATACTAATAAAAAAAATAAATATTTCAAAACATCCGATGAATATAACATCCAACAATTTAAAAGTTACAAATTTCCCAAAATAGTGCTAAAATATTTTAAAACAGCAGAAACATTGAATAACACCCAATAATTAAAACTTATAAGGAATAAAAAATCTCATCTCTCAATACCTAGGATCTTTTGATTTCCAGTCACCCTGAGATTATCATTGACTGGGGGAGATGGGGACACACAACTTTATCTTGTCTCTCACACCCACACTTACATATTCTTTCTTTCACACACTCCCTCTCTCATATACTGTACATGCCCATGTTCTCACACCCACTCCCTCTCTCTCACACATACACAGGCTCTTTCTCCCTCACACACACATTGTGTGTGTGTGTGAGAGAGAGCCTATATATGTGTGTGCATACATGTTTGCCTATGAGAGACTCTTATACACACTAGCTCTCTTACACAGGCTCTCTCATACACATATAAAGCATAAAGGCTCTCTCCCTCTCACACATGCCCACAGGCTCTGTCTTACACAGACACATGCACATAGGTTCTCTCTCTCATACACAAATACTCTCATAGCTTTCCTCTCTCTTCGAGCTGTAGTGGGAAGAAATCTGTTGCAGCCCCACCAGCCTTGCTTCTTTCTTCAGACTGTGGTGGGATGGGCTCCATGATGGCCTCACCAGCCTTTCTTCCTTATTTGGCCTGCAGCGGTATGGGCTTCATCATAGCTCTGCCATGCTTTCTTTTTGGGGGCTCAGCAGGATTCCACCAGGCCTCACCAGCTTTTCTTCAGGCTGCGGCGTAATGGCTTCCACCTTCTTCGGGCCACGGCCCTGCCAGCTTTCCATTGTGCTTAGGGTAAAAAGTTGTGCTCTGCAATGCAAAACATTATGGGGTAGATTTTAAAAGCTTGTACGCAGGTGTACATATGTGCGCGCTACCCGGCGCGCACACATGTATGCCCGATTTTATAACTTGCACGTGCAGGCGCACGCAAGTTATAAAATCGGGGGGTTGGCGCATGCAAAGGGATGCACAATTGTGCACCTTGCGTGCGCCGAGCCGTGCAGCCTTCCCCCGTTCTCCCCGAGGCCGCTCCGAGGCAGGCGCAAGTTGCGCATGCCAGCAGCCTGCCGGCAATCGATCCTTTGACACAGCGGCAATGACCGCTGTATGGGAGGCCTCTGGCCCCAACCCGACCCCGGACTGCCCCTTTAGTAAAGCCTCAGGACTTACAAGTTTCCCGGGGCTTTACGTGCATCGCCGGGCCTTTTAAAAATAGGCCCGGCACGCATACGACCGGTTACGCACGTAACCTTTTTAAAATCCGGCCCTCAATGAGCTCATGTTTCTGTCAATGTGTTTTTGTTTTATGGTCATTTATGTATTCTATATGTGTGAATGGCATGGACTCTGCCATTCATATAAGCTTTTACAATTGCATTATGACATTCTTTCAATTGAATTTATTAAATCATTACCATTTCTTCAGATAAGGAAGAAGAGAGGAAGGAAGACTGTATTAAATATATTTAGCTTGGACACAGTTAATGTATACTTTTAGCAGACCTATTCATTAACAAGCCATTATCTTACTACATTTTATGCTTGCTTGTTACATTGTAACATATTCTTTTAAAACCTATTGAATTTTTGCAGGTGTTCATTCAAGTGGGTTCCACCACATCTTCGGTTTGTCTTTTGTGCATTGATTCCATTTGTTGTAAATCATGGCCACTGGTTATTAGGGGTATGCACAGATATTCTTCTCATTTTGTTTTTCATTTCATTTGTCGTTTGTTGCATTTCATTTTACTTATGTAAAATGTAACAAAAAACGAAGAAAAATGATGAAAAGAAATGAAACGAAAAAGCAAAATAAAAAAATGTTGTTCCCCATCAAAGAAGGGGAAATGATTCTCTTCCCGGTCTCCCCAGCCTCCACCCCCTGCCTTCTTGAACCCGGAAACCATATTTTTCTTTTTTCATGGGGCAGGAGTCATTCCTGCCCTGCTTTGATATGGTGTCAGCAGACCAAGGTTCATTTCTTCCATGCAAAGGCCGGTGTCCTTTGCTACAGAATAAATTAGCAACGGCACCAGCCTTGGTCTGCTGGTGCCATGCATAACTGCAACACCAGTGGGGCAGGAACCAACAGGGGTTGCTCTTTCCTCATAAAGATTCCTCAGTAGGGCTAGAGAATTGCTGAGGAGGTTGGAGGGATCAGGAAGAGGATCCAGGAAGGATTTTTTTTTTTTGCAGTGTTTCATTTGGTTTTAAAAATTAATTGAAACTAATGCACATTCCTTCTGGTTATATAACCCTGATGAGTTCAGACAAGGTGCTTATAAAAGTTTGCTTCAGAAAAAGAACACTCCTCTATATTATATTTTTAATATGCACCCAGTCACTGAGGACAGGTATTTTTCTCAACAGTAATTGACTTCTGACTGTACTGACATTTACTTTATTAATATAGTCAATTATTTAAATAGACACTTGTACAGGATATGCCATCTCTTCATATTTACTCACACTATATGCACCTTGCTTCCTGGGAAACAGACTGTTCTCCTAAAATAAAGAACCATCTGCACCAGCCAAGGCTTCATCTGGACCGCACTGTGGTAGTAGAATAGCCTGTGGCTAAACCTCATGTATTTCACTAGGCTGGGTATCATTACAGTAAATGAAAAACAAAAGGGAGTTTGGAACATTTGGAAAGAAACAGATTGAACAGAGGCATAACAAATCTCACTTAATACTTTCCTTGCTAGTTTTGAAATATCTTAGAACTTGGGTTCATTATTTCTTTCAGCAATTAGACACAGTGCTACTTTATCGGCAGTCTCATCAAAACAAAGGTATCCAGAGGGCAGTTTTTCAAGTCCCCATGTTGCTTTGCAGCAGGTGCAGAGTCTGCAACATAAATGATGCACAGGAACTTCAAAATGAGATCTCCAAGCATTGTCTGCCGGAATCCCTCCCTCCCGCCCCCAGCCCCGCCCCCCAACCACACCCCTTTGTGGCATGGATGAAAGTACCTGCACTCTGAAACAGCATGGATATTTTTACCTGTGCTGCTGCTGGGGCAATTTTCAGCCCCTGATTTTACCCTGGTAACTGCTTAGTCACCCTAGTAAAAACTTGTGAAAATTGTCCTCTCCATTGTTGGTATAAAATACTTTAAAAAAAAACAAACTATTGCTCCTATATTATTGTCTCTCAAGAAACATGGAATTGTTTAATTCCTCTATAATATGCATTCCCTATCCTTCATGTTTTTCCCGTTATGTGGTTGGAAAATTGTGAAACTATTGTTTCTGTTGTTTACTGCCAATTTGATTGTAATCCACCTGACTCAGTAAAGATGGAACGTCAAATGCCCATAAACAAATAAATATCTGAATATTTATACTGCACTAGTCCAGCTTCTTGTATTTCCTCTTTCTTCTTCTCCTCCTCCTCCTCCACTTCCTCTATTCCCTCTCCATGTTGAATAGGGATGTGAATCGTTTTTATAACGTATTGAAATATCGTATGATATTTCTTAATTTGTTATATATCCGGTAAAATGAGAAACGAACACTTTTCCCCCCGAATTTTCGTGAAAATCGTTTTTCGGGTTAGCGCGCTCTAACTCCCGTTAGCGTGCACTAACAAAAAAAACATTTATTTTTGTTATTTTTTGTTACATTTTGCTATTTTTTGTTAGTGCGTGCTAACTCCTGTTAGCGCACACTAAGCTGAAAACCAATTTTTCATGAAAAACAAAAATGTCGATCCACGGGAAAATGAGATTTTCCCACAGCCAGATGAACCCAAAAGCGGGAATAATCAGGCACCCAATTCACATCCCTAAAGTCGAACCATTGTGCAATGAATATCCATAAGCCTATTAGAGTCATTTTGAAGTTTGAATCTCCACTACTTCACCGCCTCTCCCCCTCCTGTGGCCCAGAATGTCCCAATCATTGAGACTTCATTTCAAGACAAAAAGGAAGTGGAAATTTGGAGCAGAGTGGGGGAGGGAATTTGGGCCATACATAACTCTGGAATTTCTTATATGATACTCCCAACACTGTTCCGGCTGCAGCATTTAGTACCGGTTGCAAAACTCCATGTATATTTTAGGCAAGTCAAGGTGATGAGCATTACAATAATCTAATCGTCTCGGCACAGATGCCTGTGCCACCATTCACATATCATGATTAGTGGGAAAAGTGCTTTAACAATCTAACGGTCTTTAATTTAAAGAACACATTTTTAGCCACCAATTTTACCTGTGCTTGTAAATTCAGCTTGGAGTCTTAAATGAGCCCTAAATCCCTGGCTTTAAGTTTGATAGCAGTTGCCGGAAATTCACCAGCAATTTCCACTTTCACCTTTTTAACCAGGTGATCTTCTAGTCTCTCTGGAGGAGGCAGGCCTCTGGTTTTGGCAAGTTTCTAAAGCAAACAGCAGGCAAGAAAGATCTCACAGACCTTAGTGGCATTGTAGAGAAGGCATTCCCCCAGATCTGTCCAGGCAGCAGAAACGTGTCTTGAGAAGGCCTAAGGTTCTTTCAATGACTGCCCTGGTCTGATGGTGGGCCTTACTGTAGCAAGCATTTGCTGTGGTCTGTGAGTTAGCTAGCGGGATATCCTCTATCATCTGTAGGGGAGAAGGCAGAGAAGAACAGTTGGTCATGGTCATAGTTGGAGCAGTCTTTGTGGGCAATGCTGTAACTCCACTTAAGTATGAGGGAGAGAAATATGAAGAGATTAATTAATTAATTAATTAATTAATTAATTGCTGGGTGGTGGCAGTGAGAAGTGCATTCCTATCTAGAAGCCAGTCCCCTAGTGACACGTCCTTCCTGGAAGCAGCCATGAATTCCTGACTGTGAGAGGAAACCCGGCCCAATATTTATGATGAACCTCTTGGCATTGCAGACCACCTGTATACTACTGAGGGAGTGAAATCCTTGCGGTTGTGGTAGGTGGTCTCACCTGTCTCTGGTGCCCTTACAGGAGACTTTAATTATTGAATTGATGATAAGTCAGATGCATATATGCAGCATCCTTTACCAAAGCAATTTACCTTGTGGTAGGGCCGAAGGGTTTCTGGAAATAATAAATCCCCTGAATATACAGTTCTATATTCCAGGACCCTTTCTCTACCTTAGATATCACAAGAAGACTTTCTTCGTAGAATAGGAACTTGTCAGTAACAGCAAATATAGAGCATTACCATTGCAAATGTACAACAAGAATAAGAAAAAGAGTTTTGAAATATTTGCACCTCCTTTTTTTCATTACTTTGTCCCTTCAAAATGATTCATTTTATTGCCTCCATTGACCTAACTTTGATTCTGAGCTCGCCACCTTTTTCCGTGGCTAAGGGGTAGATTTTAAGAAAGTGCGCCTTCGCGTACTTTTGTTGGCGCACCAGGCGCAAACAAAAGTACACTTGATTTTAGTAGATACGCGTGTAGCCGCTAAAATCCAGGATCGGCGCGCGCAAGGCTGCCGATGTCGTGTAGCCGGCGCGCGCCGAGCCGCGCAGCCTGCCGCCGTTCCCTCCAAGGCCGCTCCGAAATCGGAGCGGCCTCGGAGGGAACTCGCTTTCGCCCCCCCCTCACCTTCCCCCCCTTCCTCTATCTAACCCCCCCCCCCCCCCCGGCCCTATCTAGACCCCCCCAACCTTTGTCGGGGGATTTACGCCTCCCGGAGGGAGAAGTAAATCCCCGCGTGCCAGCGGGCCGCTAGCAGTTCCGGAGGGCGCGGCCACACCCCCGGACCGCCCCGGGCCAAAACCACGCCCCTGGACCCGCCCCGAAACGCCACATCCCGCCCTCAAAATGCCGCGCCGATCCGACATGCCCCCCGACACGCCCCCCTCGAAAAACCCTGGGACTTACGCGAGTCCCGGGGCTCTGCGCGCGCTGGTAGGCCTATGGAACATAGGCGCACCGGCGCACAAGGCCCTGCTCCCGTAAATCCGGGCGGATTTACGGGAGCAGGGCTTTTAAAATCCGCCCCTAAATGTGTTTGTGTTCTGTGTTGTTGATACCTGCACACACGTTTACCTACAGAAAGAGTAGTATATTTTCTGACAGACATTTTACCCAGGTAAATAGCCCTTTAATGACTTTTTACCCAGGTAAATGGCTTTTGAAAATTGTTCCTTAAAGACTTGAAAGGAAGCCTTAGAGTTCCTACGGCACAGAACGCCAGCAGAAGAATGGAGGAAAAGGTGTGAATGAGAGAAAATGTCTCAGGAAGACAGAGAGAGCAGGGAGGGCAAATTTCAAAGCTATTTTCATGAATCAGTGGTTTGCCCACAGAAATGATGGTGATAAAATTGCCCACCCAAGTATGAGCCCAGGTTTACCTGAACTGAGTGAAGGTGTTCCTAGGGTGGAGTCTGGGTTTTCCAAACCATGAATATAAATTTTCCCAAAGAAGTTCTGCATGCAAATGATCAGGTGTAATCTTATATGGATAGTTTTACTGGGGTAATTTTCAAAGTGAACATACAGTGCTGAGAAAAAGACTGTGACCCTACAATATATTCAAAAGTTCTTACCATGATACCCTTGCTGAATTGAAACCAGTCTTGACTCTTAGGCAGTCCTCCCTCCTAACCTCTGGGGCACCAGTCAGCTGATTAGACTTTTCCATGTCTGGAGGGTGAGGTATTTTGATGTGCAACCAGGGTCAGTGCAAGATTATTTGGTGCCCTCCCCCAACTTAGTTATTGGTGGCAGCTCTAGCTCCTCACTCCCTCCTGTGGTGGCAGTGGTTCCAGCACAGTGCTCCATTCTTTGGTATTGGTGGCAGCTCTAGCTCCTCACTCCCTCCTATAGTGGCAGTGGTTCCAGGACAGTGCTCCATTCTTAGTTATTAGTGGCAGCTCTAGCTCCTCACTCCCTCCTGTGGTGGCAGTGGTTCCAGCACAGTGCTCCATTCTTGGTATTGGTGGCAGCTCTAGCTCCTCACTCCCTCCTATAGTGGCAGTGGTTCCAGGACAGTGCTCCATTCTTTGGTATTGATGGCAGCTCTAGCTCCTCACTCCCTCCTATGGTGGTAGTGGTCCCAGGACAGTGTTCCATTCTTAGTTATTAGTGGCAGCTCTAGCTCTTCATGCCCTCCTGTGGTGGCAGTGGTTCCAGCACAGTGCTCCATTCTTTGGTATTGGTGGCAGCTCTAGCTCCTCACTCCCTCCTATAGTGGCAGTGGTTCCAGGACAGTGCTCCATTCTTTGGTATTGATGGCAGCTCTAGCTCCTCACTCCCTCCTATGGTGGTAGTGGTCCCAGGACAGTGTTCCATTCTTAGTTATTAGTGGCAGCTCTAGCTCTTCATGCCCTCCTGTGGTGGCAGTGGTTCCAGCACAGTGCTCCATTCTTTGGTATTGGTGGCAGCTCTAGCTCCTCACTCCCTCCTATAGTGGCAGTGGTTCCAGGACAGTGCTCCATTCTTTGGTATTGATGGCAGCTCTAGCTCCTCACTCCCTCCTATGGTGGTAGTGGTCCCAGGACAGTGTTCCATTTTTAGTTATTAGTGGCAGCTCTAGCTCTTCATGCCCTCCTGTGGTGGCAGTGGTTCCAGCACAGTGCTCCATTCTTTGGTATTGGTGGCAGCTCTAGCTCCTCACTCCCTCCTATGGTGGCATTGGTTCCAGCATAGTGCTCCATTCTTTGGTATTGGCTTTGGCACACTATCCTTCTGGGCCTTGTGCTAAGAGGATTTTGCCACCCCCACAATTTTTGAACTCTAGATTACTGCCTAGTTTGCCTAATGGAAGTAACACACCTGTGTGGACCCCTACAGGGTGACCAAGCAGGGACTTTTAGGAAAAAGTCAGTAATCACCCCTAGTAGCACACAGGATCCCCGTCTCAGTGAGCAAAGGGAAGCTTTCACCTCATAGGTTGTTTACAACAGTCTGCCAGTTCTTTTTTTTTCCTGCGGTTTGTATTTGTCTGAATTTCTGTGACTTTAAGCATTGCAAGAAGAAAGACATGGGGAGATTGCGGGGAGACTGCGGGGAAAGTGAGAGAAATGCATTGGTCCCTGGGCACTAGAGACCCTTGGTATGCCTCTACCCCCTAGTGTAACCCAGTATGTCCCAATCACACTCACCCACCCTCCACCCACACTCACTCTTGCTCCTAATATAGCCCAGTCTTCCCAGTCACACACACACACACACACATCTTATCAGCAATGCTGTGCCTTTTGGTGAAAGGTTTCCCTAAAGCTCTCCATTAGACTCCAGACCAAAATAGTCCTTATAATGTATATGTTCAGAGCATGGGCGAGGTTCTTCCAGTTAGCTCACCTATCCCCTCTGCCTCTCCTCCTAGCCTGCCGCTGTTTCCCCTCAGCTGGAGAAGCCAGCCTGCCAAAATCAAAGACCATGCAAGTTGGAACTTGGCGCGTAAAATAGTAGAGAATAGCCACTGCCATTAGCAATGGTTACATGGAATACATGGAATACATGGAATACACTTAGTTTTTGGGTACATGGAATACATGGAATACACTTAGTTTTTGGGTACTTGCCAGGTTCTTATGGCCTGGATTGGCCACTGTTGGAAACAGGATGCTGGGCTTGATGGACCCTTGGTCTGACCCAGTATGGCATTTTCTTATGTTCTTATGTTCTTATTCATGCAGTGTTGGTAAAGTTTGCACATAAGTGGTTTATAAAATAGCAACATACACACATACATGCAAACCATACACTGACACACCCACTTTTCTCGCATATTTGTTTGCAAAGGCAGATATACACGCGTATATGACCTGTTTGGAAAATAAGGATTGAGCGTGAACACTTCATATATGCGCATATATGCTATTTTTTCACTCCTGGTTCTTTTGCAAATTCAGCACTTAGTGAATTAGGAAGCAATGTCTTTCTAAAAGTTGCATTTCATGGGGAAAATAATGTTAGACTGTTAAAATATCTGAAAAGGAATAAGCCTGTTGGAAAGTATTTTTACTTACATGTTAGACAATTTCTTCAATTTCAGTTTCACTGTTTAAATTTTTAGCATTAAAATATGGCTCATGTCATTGTTATACACATTTCCTGTACTCCTTTCCTTTTAAAGGGAAGTTTACATTAGGAATGTGTGAAATATTTTTTGCATTCTGAAAAGTGTATTGAAAGCCAACATATACAGGCTGTAATACTGTAACAGCCTACAGAAAGTAAATGGCAAATATGCACAAAGGTTACTCCAATATCAAAGGGAGAGTATAGCTATATAATTATGCATGCATCCATACTTTCCCTTTTGAAAATTATCCCACTGAAGCTACTTACACATAATAGTACCTAAAAAATGATGTGCAACATTTTTTTGGGGGGAATTTTATCTATATACTTGTGAAAATGCAATAGCATATGGATAAATGCCAACTTCTTATCAATTCCATCCCTGGGGAAGCCTCCAGTGAGTCCAACTAAACACATTCATGAACATGACATACACATATATGTCTAGCCACATATTAAGCAGGAACCTTTTCAAAATGCTACTTCTGTACATAAAAAACTGTTTTTCTGAAGGTGTCTCTTTGAAAATTACCCTATCTAGGCCTCCAGTATATCTGAAAGGAAAATAGGAAATCCCCTTTTGAATTAGTGGGTTACCATGTAAGTATATTACTACTGTGTGATGTTAATCTATTTTTATCTATAGCATCACATGTATACATGCAGAGGGAAATTATAAAATCCATTCGGGGCTGGTGCTTCCATCAGGCAATCTAAGTGATCATTTAAAGTGCCAAGATTTTTGGAATGGCAAATCCTGCCAGGATTGAGATCCAGAGGAGTGCTGTACTAAATGAAGGGAATGCTGTGCTGGATCCGCTGCCAGGGCTAGGAGGGAGTGCTGTGCTGGATCCATTGCCAGTGGTCACAGGGAGTGCTGTGCTGGAGCTGCTGCCAGTGGTACAAGGGAGTGCTGTGCTGGATCCGCTGCCTGCAGTAGAAGGGAATGCTGTGCTGGATCCGTTGCCAGTGGTAGGAGGGAGTTCTGTGCTAGATCCTCTGCCTGCAGTAGAAGGGAGTGCTGTGCTGGATCTGTTGCCAGTGGTCGGAGGGAGTGCTGTGCTGGAGCTTCTGCCAGTAGTTAAGCTGAGGGGGGGGGGGGGGGGGGAGGTAGGGTTAGTGAATGAATGACTGCTTGCACCAATCCTGAATCCATTAATCTGGAAATACAATGATGTATGTGCAAAACTGACCATCCAAAAAAACAAAAATATTCCCTCAGTGTGTTTAGAAGTATGTTTGTTGTTCACCCATTAGTTCTTTAGCAATTTATATATATATATTATTATTAATTATAGATATATATATGCTGCTCATACCAAGGCCCATTGTGGCTTACAATAAAATTTAAGTAAAACATTATTATTATGTTTTCCTTTCGAATTGTTAAAAATTTATTGTTTTATTATATTGTGATACATATTTCTTAAGTTTTCATGAATGTAATCATTGAAGAAAAATTAATAAAGTATAAATACCCCCCCCCCCAAATTTAAAAACACCGAACAAGAGAAATAAAATATGATAATCACACTGCACAGCTTCTTGTATGTTGTGTTCAGGGTGAGGGCACCCCTTTCTTTACTTGGCATAGGTGCCAAATGGCCTGGCTACAACTTTGACTATGTTAATCAATAAGGTGGCTTGCCAAAAAAATCACAAGCCATGTTATTTTGACTAGAAATTCGCTACAACTCAGGAGTTGTAGCAAATTTCCGAAGGAGTCATCGGGCCATTAACGCATGATCCAGTTTACCCTCTGCCTAGCCTTAAAGGTTCCACTCAGCCCCAAGGAAATGTAAAACCTGTGGGAGTCTGCTTAGACCCCCCTGTCTCACTACCCTGTGGCCTGTTGCTGTAAATAAAAAAAAACCCCAAATAATTTCTTATTTGGACCTCTGTAATGCCTTATATAATTGGCCTGCCAAAATATTAACTTAATAGGTTGCAGATAATACAAAGTACTGCTGCCTGCATGATTTCAGGGTTGCGAGCTCATGATCACATCTCTCTCGCTCTTAAGGCACTACATTGACTTCTAATCTTTCAAAGGACTGAATTCAAAAATAATCCTTTTGGCTTTGAAGGCATTGAATAATCTTGCTCCTCAATATATTATTTCTTGGCTATGGTATTATGTATATGCCTGAGAGAGCTCTGCATTCTTCTTAATTGTCTATTTTAAAAATTCTAGATAGAAACATATTATCAGCCAGGTACTACTAGCAAATCATTCTGTGTAGAGCCAGCCAATTGAAATACTATCCCAAAGGAACTTGACATATATGAAAGGCGATACAATCAAATTTAATAAACTAGATAAACTAAATGTTCAGATTTTCTGGAAAGTATGCAAAGCTTGGTTTTATGAAGTTGCTTTTTGATAATCTTTTAGTCTATACTATTTATTGATTCTGTATCCAATGTTCTGTTTTTACTGATTTTATTTTAATATTATTTCAATATTTTATTTTGATTTGTAATTGATATTTATTATGCTATTATATGTATTTATTTAATTTGTTGTATACCACTCTGTATACTTTCTGGGATGGGCAGTTCAGAAATATGAATAAATAAATAAATAAGTTCATTATTCTAACATCTTAAAAAAAACAAAACACCAAACTAAAGTAGAGAATATATCTTACATTTACTTACCTCATGCTTGGATCAGAAATGACTGGGATTCATGCAAGCTGCAAACTCTTAAGAAGTTTCCTTGGTATATTGAAATTTTAATAGGTGGACAGGTTTGTAGGTAGACAGAAGGTAGGAATCCATCATAGCATAATAACATAATAGATGACAGCAGATAAAGGTCAATTGGCCTATACAGACTAGGGATGTGAATCGTTTTAGGACGATTAAAATTATCGTCCGATAATTTTAATATCGTCTTAAACCGTTATGGAACACAATACAATAGAGATTCTAACGATTTATCGTTATAAATCGTTAGAATCGTGAGCCGGCACACTAAAACCCCCTAAAACCCACCCCCGACCCTTTAAATTAAATCCCCCACCCTCCCGAACCCCCCCCAAATGAGTTAAATAACCTGCGGGTCCAGCGGCGGTCCGGAACGGCAGCGGTCCGGAACGGGCTCCTGCTCCTCAATCTTGTTGTCTTCAGCCGGCGCCATTTTCCAAAATGGCGGCGAAAAATGGCGGCGGCCATAGACGAACACGATTGGACGGCAGGAGGTCCTTCCGGACCCCCGCTGGACTTTTGGCAAGTCTCGTGGGGGTCAGGAGGCCCCCCACAAGCTGGCCAAAAGTTCCTGGAGGTCCAGCGGGGGTCAGGGAGCGATTTCCCGCCGCGAATCGTTTTCGTACGGAAAATGGCGCCGGCCATACGCGTATGGCCGGCGCCATTTTCCGTACGGAAAATGGCGCCGGCAGGAGATCGACTGCAGGAGGTCGTTCAGCGAGGCGCCGGAACCCTCGCTGAACGACCTCCTGCAGTCGATCTCCTGCCGGCGCCATTTTCCGTACGAAAACGATTCGCGGCGGGAAATCGCTCCCTGACCCCCGCTGGACCTCCAGGAACTTTTGGCCAGCTTGTGGGGGGCCTCCTGACCCCCACGAGACTTGCCAAAAGTCCAGCGGGGGTCCGGAAGGACCTCCTGCCGTCCAATCGTGTTCGTCTATGGCCGCCGCCATTTTTCGCCGCCATTTTGGAAAATGGCGCCGGCTGAAGACAACAAGATTGAGGAGCAGGAGCCCGTTCCGGACCGCTGCCATTCCGGACCGCCGCTGGACCCGCAGGTTATTTAAGTCATTTGAGGGGGGTTCGGGAGGGTGGGGGATTTAATTTAAAGGGTCGGGGGTGGGTTTTAGGGGGTTTTAATGTGCCAGTTTTGCGATTTTTCGATTTTTCGATTTTTCGATTTTTCACGATTTTTCACGATATTTTACCCCCCCAAACGGCAACAATACGATTCCCTCCCCCTCCCAGCCGAAATCGATCGTTAAGACGATCGAGGACACGATTCACATCCCTAATACAGACTGCCCAGATTTTCAGGTCTTCACAACTAAGGATATATTCCAGCTGCCAACCAAATAACTTGACCACTTGTATCATATCACTCCTTAAGTCATGTTTTGTTGTCTTCTACTTTGATTTTTTACCATCCTGGGGAGATGAGCATACAAATAAGGAAACAAAGTTCTCTTCAACCCATGTCTTACCATGAAGCTTTATAATACTTTACATTGCTATCAAAACTAGTAAGGCTGTTGCCATAACATCCATTTGGCTATATTCCTGTGGCTTTTTTTGATGCTACTTGGTCACCACCAACCTTCTAGCACTGACCCAATTGGTTCTGGGGAGCTGTAGATTGCTGATTATATAGCATCATATTGTTAGCCAGCAATTATATGTTACATTAAGGGTTGGGGTGGATTTGGGGTTTTTTTGTTTTTTCTTAATGTGCCCTTTCTCCCCCCCAAAAAATGATAAGAAAACCACATAAAATTTTCATCACCCCCTCCGAAACGCAACCAAATAGGAAATATCGTCTTTATTTCCTATTTCGTTACAAACGAATGCACATCCCTAGTGCATACCATACTGTCCAGGTGATTTGCTACTCTTTAGTTTGTCAATCTGACCTACTACATCTTCCAAGTTCACAGTGATTTGGTTCAGTTTATCTGAATCATCACCCTTGAAAATCATCTCCAGAACTGGTATCTCGCTAACATTCTCATCAGTAAACCCAGAAGCAAATAGTTCATTTAGTATTTCTTCCTTAAGAGCCCCTTTAAACCCTTGGTCATCTAATGGTCCAACCAACTCCCTCACAGGTTTCTTGCTTCGGATATATTTTAAAAAGATTTTATTATGAGTTTTTGCCTTTACAGCCAACTTCATTTCAAATTCTCTCTTAGCCTGACTTATCGATGTTTTACACTTAATTTGACAATGCTTATGCTTTTTCCTACAGATGGATCCTTCTTCCAATTTTTGAAGGATATTTTTGGCTAACATAGCCTCTTTCACCTCACTTTGTAATCATGCTGGTAATCATTTTGCCTTCCTTCTACCTTTCTTAATACATGGAATACATATGGACTGTGCTTCAAAGATTGTATTTTTAAACAATGTCCATGCCTATTGAACACTTTAACCTTTGCAGCTGCACCTTTTAGGTTTTTTCTAACTATTTTCTTCATTTTATCAAAGTTTCTTCATTTTATCAAAGTTTCCCTATTAGTCCACCAGTTCTCCCAGTCCTTATCCAGCTCTTCGAAACCCTCCTGGTTTTAAAGTGTGAACTCCCTTCAGTTCACCTAGACTTCCCACCCAAACAGTACTACACTATAAACAAATTTAATATCATTTAAACCACATAATTAGCAGATATAAATTATGAAAGTAATTTGGCAAATGTATGTGTGTAAACATCTTTTAAAATAGCAACATACACATGTAAATGTTGGCCCCACCCTAGAATGTCTCTAGACTGCCCCGTTCTAAAAATATATAAATATATATTTATTAGTTTTTTCAATATACAAAGCATTATGGGGCGGATTTTAAAAGGGCCGCGTGCGTAAATCCTTCAGGATTTACGTGCGCAGGGCACTTGCGCGCCGGCGTACCTATTTTGCATAGGCTGCCAGCGCGCGTAAAGCCCCGGGACGCGCGTAAGTCCCGGGGCTTTTGAAAAGGGGCGGGAGGGGGTGTGTCCGGGGCGACCCCGAAACGACGCGGTGTTTTGGGGGCGTGCCCCGGCATTTCGGGGGCAGGCCCGGGGGCGTGGTCGAGGCCTCCGGACCATGCCCCTGGGACCGGAGGACAGAGCGGGGCTGCTGGCGACGCGTGCAAAGTTACGCCTGCTTTCAGCAGGCGTAAGTCCTGGCGTAAAAACCCCGGGACTTACTCGCATCCCGGGGCTCTGTGCGCGCTGGCGGCCTATGCAAAATAGGCGCGCCGGCGCGCGTAAATCCACCTGGATTTACATGCGCAGGGCATTTAAAATCCGCCCCATACTGTTTTTGTTTCCACCACTTCCACTGGGAGGCTGTTCCATTCATCCACCACCCTAACTATAAAGAAATATTTCCTAAGATTACTGCTGTCTTACCTTTTAATCTCATCGCACGACCCCTCGTTCTAACATCTCCTTTCCATTGAAAGAGGCTTACGTCCTGTGATGGAAACCTTTGAGATATTTGAATGTCCCTATCACATCTTTCCTATCTCACCTTTCCTTCAAAGGTGTATATGTTTATCTGGCTAACTTTAGGACAGACAAATGGATAAAGTTGGAAATCCCAAACCAATGAGTCAAAGGCAACAAAGGAAGATTTGGAAAAGGACTTCACTAGATACATCTTTTGAACAGCAAAATTGTTGGACTAGTGAAGTCCTTTTCCAAACCTATCTTTTGGACAGCCAAATAGGTGTCCTAGACTTATCCAGCTAACTAAGGCCTAGATTTAACAAAATGCTATAAATATAGTGGAAATAGCGCCCACAATAAAAAAGAGGGCATGCATAGTGGGATTTTTGCACATGCCAATGGGGAGAGAAAGAGAGAGAGAGACCAATCTTTAACTTTACTATTTATACTACTGTAAGTGCCTCATTTTCTAAAGTATCGCAGGCCTGTGATACTTTAGAAAATCTCGCTAATGGGGGGCAGGGGGTCGACCTGGGGGGGGGGGCGGTCCTGCGCTAGCCGGCAGCGATCGCACTGCTGCGGTGCGATCGCTGCCGGTTTCGCACCCAATAGGTACACCATAGAAGGTGTACCTATTGGGCGCGAAATAGGACGCGAAAAGGCCATTACCTTTGCACCATCCGCGGCATATTCGCGGAGTTGGCCCCGGTGACGCCCCAACTCCTCCTCTTCCAGGGCCGACTCCGCCCCGATTTAGGTAGCGCAGGCGTGCGCTACCTTCGCAAGCTATCGCAGGCTTGCGCTGTTAGCACAAGCCTGCGATAGCCTTGGAAAATAAGGCCCTAAGAGGGGGCGCTTTTAACTTACACTTTTACATACACAGTCAGAGGTACGAGCAGTAATGTTGACATTCCTGAAGATTTTCTATCGATTGGAGTAATGAAAGGTAAAGGAGTTAATTTGTACAATGTACAAATGATTGAAGCTAGGTAGAGAGTGCATCAAGCTAGGTAGAGAGTACATTGTACAAATCAACTCCTCTTGTAAATGATTCACGAAGGATTTTTCTTATAGACACAAAATGGGAGAAAAGCCTTAACAAATATGGCCCTTAGCTGGCTAAATGGCACTGGATTTTCAAGAGTCTGAGCATAAACTTACAGGCAGAACTTACACTCTCCTAGGAGTAAGTGCAACTTTCTGCATGTAACTCATGTAAATATTTAGCAGGGCTGGTTCTTCCATGTTATCTTTTTCTGTACACCATTTTGATTTTTGTAAGTAAGCTGATTTAGCAAAAAAAAAAAAAATTACAACTGCCAATTTCCATTGGCATTAAGTGAACTAGGCTGAAATTTAGAGTGACAACATTTTGAGGGGTGGCAAAAGCCCTAGAAGCCTCCAGGTGCCGCCTGCCCATGTTTGTCTTAAGGCTCCTCAAGAGGAAAACAAAGAGACGCTGAGTAGGTATAGGGGATGGAGAAGAGAGGAAGCTGGGTGGGTGGGAGAGTGGTGGAGAGAGGGTACTGGGAAAGGTAAGGGTAGGGTGGAGAAAGATCAGATTCTGGGCAGGTAAGGGTGAAGAGATAAATTATGCAGATGCAGGCACTGCAAAAAGAGGACACAACTGGGGGTGATGCTGTTATGCTGAGCAGGGAATGAACGGAAGAAAGAGGAGGATGCCGCAGGGGTAGAAGAAGAGAGGAGAAATGCTGGACAGGCATAATGGAGAGTGGATAAAGGAAAGGAGATGCAGAACATGCCAGAGGGTGAAAGGAGAGTGAGAGGTAGATGCTGAGCCAGAGCTGCTGATAGGCAGGTATGTAAGAAGGAGGTTTCAAGATTGAAGGCTCACCTAGGGCACTTTATATCCTTGTACCAGCCCTGATGCTAGTGTAGTAAGCTACTATAGTGTCAAAATACAAAAGAGCAAACACACTACATATCTATTAGGGATGTGAATCGTTTTCCATATCGTCTTAACGATAGAAATCGTGTGGCAGGGCAAGAAAATCGTCTTAGGCACGATTTTTTAGTTAAAAAATCGTTAAAAATCGTTTTTTCCGATTAGTGCGCACTAACTCGAGTTAGTGCGCACTAACGGGAGTTAGTGCGCACTAACTGGGAGTTAGTGCGCACTAACTGAAAATGATACAATTTGACACTTTTCAGGTCAGTTAAGGTCAGTTTAGGAATGAATATGTATTCCTATTGGCTGCCCTCTTATTTATTCATGTTACCAAGTTTCCTACTGACAGTATATGGGGGATGGGAAATGGAAACAGTTGGTAGCTTGACAAAACAAGTAATGTGATCAGTCAATGTGACTAGAACTTGTGCCCTAACCCTGATACCAGGGGTATTGTGATCTTCCTGCACACAGTGCCCTATCCCTATTAATACCAGGAGTGTTGTGATCTTCCTGCACACAGTGCCCTATCCCTAATACCAGGGGTGTTGTGATCTTCCTGCACACAGTGCCCTATTCCTGATACTGGGGGTGTTGTGATCTTCCTGCACACAGTGCCCTATTCCTGATACCGGGGGTGTTGTGATCTTCTTGCACACATCCCGATATCAGGGATAGGGCACTGCATGCAGGAAGATCACAACACTCCTGGTATTAATAGGGATAGGGCACTGCATGCAGGAAGATCACAACACTCCTGGTATTAATAGGGATAGGACACTGCATGCAGGAAGATCACAACACCCCTGGTATCAGGGATAGGGCACTGTGTGCAGGAAGATCACAATACCCCGGAGGAGTGAGGGTCAGGCAGCTCCCCCCTGTCTGTGAAGCCAGCCTCTCACTAGTAATGCAGGGAGGGAGCTGTCTCAGACTTCACCATCCACCCCCCCCCCTCACCCACAGACCATTCACTAGCTGGGACATGGGGGAAGTCAGGAGTGAGGGACAGGCAGCTCCCCCCTGTCTGTGAAGCCAGCCTCTCACTAGTAATGCAGGGAGGGAGCTGTCTCAGACTTCACCATCCTCCCCCCCCCCTCACCCACACACCATTCACTAGCTGGGACATGGGGGAAGTCAGGAGTGAGGGTCAGGCAGCTCCCCCCTGTCTGCGAAGCCAGCCTCTCACTAGTAATGCAGGGAGGGAGCTGTCTCAGACTTCACCATCCTCCCCCCCCCCCTCACCCACACACCATTCACTAGCTGGGACATGGGGGAAGTCAGGAGTGAGGGTCAGGCAGCTCCCCCCTGTCTGTGAAGCCAGCCTCTCACTAGTAATGCAGGGAGGGAGCTGTCTCAGACTTCACCATCCTCCCCCCCCCTCACCCACACACCATTCACTAGCTGGGACATGGGGGAAGTCAGGAGTGAGGGTCAGGCAGCTCCCCCCTGTCTGTGAAGCCAGCCTCTCACTAGTAATGCAGGGAGGGAGCTGTCTCAGACTTCACCATCCTCCCCCCCCCCTCACCCACACACCATTCACTAGCTGGGACATGGGGGAAGTCAGGAGTGAGGGTCAGGCAGCTCCCCCCTGTCTGTGAAGCCAGCCTCTCACTAGTAATGCAGGGAGGGAGCTGTCTCAGACTTCACCATCCACCCCCCCCCTCACCCACACACCATTCACTAGCTGGGACATGGGGGAAGTCAGGAGTGAGGGTCAGGCAGCTCCCCCCTGTCTGTGAAGCCAGCCTCTCACTAGTAATGCAGGGAGGGAGCTGTCTCAGACTTCACCATCCTCCCCCCCCCCTCACCCCCACACTATTCACTAGCTGGGACATGGGGGAAGTCAGGAGTGAGGGTCAGGCAGCTCCCCCCTGTCTGTGAAGCCAGCCTCTCACTAGTAATGCAGGGAGGGAGCTGTCTCAGACTTCACCATCCTCCCCCCCCCTCACCCACACACCATTCACTAGCTGGGACATGGGGGAAGTCAGGAGTGAGGGTCAGGCAGCTCCCCCCTGTCTGCGAAGCCAGCCTCTCACTAGTAATGCAGGGAGGGAGCTGTCTCAGACTTCACCATCCTCCCCCCCCCCCTCACCCACACACCATTCACTAGCTGGGACATGGGGAAGTCAGGAGTGAGGGTCAGGCAGCTCCCCCCTGTCTGTGAAGCCAGCCTCTCACTAGTAATGCAGGGAGGGAGCTGTCTCAGACTTCACCATCCTCCCCCCCCCCCCTCACCCACACACCATTCACTAGCTGGGACATGGGGGAAGTCAGGAGTGAGGGTCAGGCAGCTCCCCCCTGTCTGTGAAGCCAGCCTCTCACTAGTAATGCAGGGAGGGAGCTGTCTCAGACTTCACCATCCTCCCCCCCCCCTCACCCACACACCATTCACTAGCTGGGACATGGGGGAAGTCAGGAGTGAGGGTCAGGCAGCTCCCCCCTGTCTGTGAAGCCAGCCTCTCACTAGTAATGCAGGGAGGGAGCTGTCTCAGACTTCACCATCCACCCCCCCCCCCCTCACCCACACACCATTCACTAGCTGGGACATGGGGGAAGTCAGGAGTGAGGGTCAGGCAGCTCCCCCTGTCTGTGAAGCCAGCCTCTCACTAGTAATGCAGGGAGGGAGCTGTCTCAGACTTCACCATCCTCCCCCCCCCCTCACCCACACACCATTCACTAGCTGGGACATGGGGGAAGTCAGGAGTGAGGGTCAGGCAGCTCCCCCCAGTCTGTGAAGCCAGCCTCTCACTAGTAATGCAGGGAGGGAGCTGTCTCAGACTTCACCATCCTCCCCCCCCCTCACCCACACACCATTCACTAGCTGGGACATGGGGGAAGTCAGGAGTGAGGGTCAGGCAGCTCCCCCCTGTCTGTGAAGCCAGCCTCTCACTAGTAATGCAGGGAGGGAGCTGTCTCAGACTTCACCATCCTCCCCCCCCCCCTCACCCCCACACCATTCACTAGCTGGGACATGGGGGAAGTCAGGAGTGAGGGTCAGGCAGCTCCCCCCTGTCTGTGAAGCCAGCCTCTCACTAGTAATGCAGGGAGGGAGCTGTCTCAGACTTCACCATCCTCCCCCCCCCCCCTCACCCACACACCATTCACTAGCTGGGACATGGGGGAAGTCAGGAGTGAGGGTCAGGCAGCTCCCCCCTGTCTGTGAAGCCAGCCTCTCTCTAGTAATGCAGGGAGGGAGCTGTCTCAGACTTCACCATCCTCCCCCCCCCCTCACCCACACACCATTCACTAGCTGGGACATGGGGGAAGTCAGGAGTGAGGGTCAGACAGCTCCCCCCTGTCTGTGAAGCCAGCCTCTCACTAGTAATGCAGGGAGGGAGCTGTCTCAGACTTCACCATCCTCCCCCCCCCCCACCCACACACCATTCACTAGCTGGGACATGGGGGAAGTCAGGAGTGAGGGTCAGGCAGCTCCCCCCTGTCTGTGAAGCCAGCCTCTCACTAGTAATGCAGGGAGGGTGCTGTCTCAGACTTCACCATCCTCCCCCCCCCTCACCCACACACCATTCACTAGCTGGGACATGGGGGAAGTCAGGAGTGAGGGTCAGGCAGCTCCCCCCTGTCTGTGAAGCCAGCCTCTCACTAGTAATGCAGGGAGGGAGCTGTCTCAGACTTCACCATCCTCCCCCCCCCCTCACCCACACACCATTCACTAGCTGGGACATGGGGGAAGTCAGGAGTGAGGGTCAGGCAGCTCCCCCCTGTCTGTGAAGCCAGCCTCTCACTAGTAATGCAGGGAGGGAGCTGTCTCAGACTTCACCATCCTCCCCCCCCTCACCCACACACCATTCACTAGCTGGGACATGGGGGAAGTCAGGAGTGAGGGTCAGGCAGCTCCCCCCTGTCTGTGAAGCCAGCCTCTCACTAGTAATGCAGGGAGGGAGCTGTCTCAGACTTCACCATCCTCCCCCCCCCCCCCTCACCCACACACCATTCACTAGCTGGGACATGGGGGAAGTCAGGAGTGAGGGTCAGGCAGCTCCCCCCTGTCTGTGAAGCCAGCCTCTCACTAGTAATGCAGGGAGGGAGCTGTCTCAGACTTCACCATCCTCCCCCCCCCCCTCCCCCACACACCATTCACTAGCTGGGACATGGGGGAAGTCAGGAGTGAGGGTCAGGCAGCTCCCCCCTGTCTGTGAAGCCAGCCTCTCTCTAGTAATGCAGGGAGGGAGCTGTCTCAGACTTCACCATCCTCCCCCCCCCCTCACCCACACACCATTCACTAGCTGGGACATGGGGGAAGTCAGGAGTGAGGGTCAGACAGCTCCCCCCTGTCTGTGAAGCCAGCCTCTCACTAGTAATGCAGGGAGGGAGCTGTCTCAGACTTCACCATCCTCCCCCCCCCTCACCCACACACCATTCACTAGCTGGGACATGGGGGAAGTCAGGAGTGAGGGTCAGGCAGCTCCCCCCTGTCTGTGAAGCCAGCCTCTCACTAGTAATGCAGGGAGGGTGCTGTCTCAGACTTCACCATCCTCCCCCCCCCTCACCCACACACCATTCACTAGCTGGGACATGGGGGAAGTCAGGAGTGAGGGTCAGGCAGCTCCCCCCTGTCTGTGAAGCCAGCCTCTCACTAGTAATGCAGGGAGGGAGCTGTCTCAGACTTCACCATCCTCCCCCCCCCCTCACCCACACACCATTCACTAGCTGGGACATGGGGGAAGTCAGGAGTGAGGGTCAGGCAGCTCCCCCCTGTCTGTGAAGCCAGCCTCTCACTAGTAATGCAGGGAGGGAGCTGTCTCAGACTGGGTATCAGGGTTAGGGCACTGTGTGCAGGAAGATCACAACACTCCTGGTATTAATAGGGATAGGGCACTGTAAGAGATGACTGTAGTAGATTGAATAAAGATCTGATGTTTCTGCTCTCCTCACACCAAACAAAAACAACACACAAGCAGAGAAGCCCTTCTTACAAAGCTGAGCTAGTGAGTTAAGTAGGAGGAAAAGTAACCATACTGGTGCCAGTGTGGCTACTTAAAAAATACACTTACCAACAATCAATTACATATATTTGAACTGTGTACAGTTCCAGCCAGGACCACCTTTCTAAAATGCACAGTGATTGGCAAATTCAACATGCACTAGCATTTCAGGTGCCTGCTAACAAAAATAATAAACAAACAAGTTCTAGTCACGTGAGTGCTGATCATTACATTACTTTTTTTGTCAAGCTTCCAACTGTTTCCATTTCACATCCCCCCAACCATATTGGTAACATCAATAGATAAGAGCACAGCCAGCCAATAGGAATACATACATACATATTCATTCCTAAGTGACCTTTACTGACCTGGGAAGTGTGAACACTTTGTTTCATTTTCTGTTGGTGTTCGTTAGTTTCCAGTTCCATTTCCCATCCCCCCAACCATCACCTCAGTGGTAACCTTGGTAACATCAATAGATAAGAGGGCAGCCAGCCAATAGGAACACATATTCATTCCTAACTGACCTTCAGTGACCTGGAAAGTGTTTATTTGTATCATTTTCAGTTAGTGCGCACTAAATCGAGTTAGTGCGCACTAACGGGGAGTTAGTGCGCACTAACTCGAGTTAGTGCGCACTAACACGATTTAACGATTTTTAACGATAAATCGTTAGAATTTCTATTGTATCGTGTTCTATAACGATTTAAGACGATATAAACATTATCGGACGATAATTTTAATCGTTGAAAAACGATTCACATCCCTAATATCTATCAAATACTAAATATTGTAACAAACGTGAAAATACAATTACACAAAACTTACGGGAACATAAAGATTGATTGTCAAAATTTTTTATGAGGCATCATACAAAATTTATGATAATAAATGTTTATGTTTCCACAAGCTACTGTAATCCAGGTTCCTGCCTCCACAACCTTATCATATGTTGGAGCCTTACAATGTGGACTGAGCTGTGTCTGCATCTGAATGATGTATTTTGGACCTGCCCAAAAGGGAGTTTCAACCTTGCAGAGACTGCAAGCTGCCACAGTCAAGGTAAAATCATATAAAAATACATCAAAAACCCTGCATGCTCTCCTGTGAATTACAAATGATCTGCAAGAACCAGAATTCAGCACTCACAGTGTTAAGTTGGGAAAAGAGCTGCACTGTTTAGCCTGCCCAGAGATCAGCACTACATAGCCAGCAGAGGAGGAGGAAGCCAAAAGAATGCTGGGAGACCATTTAAGGTAGAAAAGGCACAATTTGGCTGGCTCTGTCTTTGTGTGTGGGGCGGGGATGACCAGGAGTTGGAACCAGGAGTCGGAACCAGGAGTCAAGAGGAAAGGAGTGTATCTGGCAGCTCTGCAATTAGTTTTTCTCCTGAAAAGCTACATATCAAGAGGGAGAAACAGAAGTCTGTGTGCTGAGGAAATAGAGAGACAGATAGCTATTCTTGCTTCATAGCCGAGCTACATGTAAAATTCCAACAAGGGACAGGGGAGCCAAGAGCTGAGAGACATCCTTTCCAGAGATATCCAGACCCAGGAGCACTTGGCTGGATTACCCTCCTAAAAGACTGAATTAAGTCATCTAATCTTTTCAGAGAGTATTTTAGCATTAGAGGGTGAAAGTTTATTTCCTTGCCTTTTGTCCCCAAATTCAGTATTTCATTTTAATTGCTTCAGTTCTTCAGCCAGAGTTAAACATAAACCCTTACTGGCAGGTATTGGGAAAGAAAAATTGGTGAACCATGGTATTTCTGTAAGAGACTGAAACCACACTCTCTTTCTGTTTAGTACCAAGTAAACCCTTTAGGGAAGCTCTCCAGGAGAGAGAGGGAGAGAGCTTTCATACACTGCAGTGCTCAGCTATTTGGATTGTCATTTAGCCAGCTCCACCATCCAGAGGGACTTCTTCATTTTCTTGATTGATTTTTTCCACACAATTTTGTGTTTGGGACAGTGTGCACCCTTTACAAACCGGTGACATTGGGGTGGATCTGTTTCCCCCTCCCTTTTTTTTTTTTATGAGTACTCAGGGGTAAAGACAATTTTTAAAGTTGTGTACTTCACTGCTTTTCCCTCCAACCTTTCTCTGTTATCGTTCGTTATTTATTTTTTTAATATCCATATGAGTATGTTGGTTGCACCGGCTAACAGGCCATACCCAGTGTTATTTTTGCATTGCTTGATATAAAATAAGAAAACTGCAAGCTTATATTACATTTCACTACTGTACTTTTCCCATTTAATGTTCTGATTGGATTCACTGCCTACTCACACAATATCAGTAAAAGGGTTAATTACTGTTATATTCTGGTATGATGATTTTATCTGGTCTGTGGTGCCACAAGCGAGAGGTTGTTTGGGAAGAGCATAGAACTGTGGTATCAGGTCGACCAGGACCCTATCTCATCCCCCACTTAGGCTACATGCAAATCTCATGGCCAGGCCACAAAATACCTGTGCCCCACCCAGACTATGCCCTCGCCCTGCCCCTTTTTGGAAACTTTGGACATGTGCGCACCACAGCCTTATATGCATAAATGGGTGCTTTTTAAAATACGGCCGGCGCACGTAAGCCTGACTTCTTCCCACATCCCCTAATTGATGCATGCACCAGGCTTTTAAAATTCACCTTATCTATCTATCTAGTTCTGTATGTACAATAAGACTTTAAATTCCATCTTTGAGCTTATGATGGGAAGAGTTTCTTGTTAGTTTCACATAATAAGGTTGGCTACAGTTATTTTAATGTAATCTGGTGTTGCAGAAAGTCTAACATGTAAACTTTGGTTTTATAATTCCAAACATCCCTTGAGTCAAACATGCTACTCTGACCACCCATAGCAAGATCAGAGCAGTTTCAAGCAGATGAAGTTGACTTTCTATTTTTTGCAACAGATGTTGAAACAGCTTTTAGAATAAATACATGCAAACTGCTGTCATATAAATAATCATGAGCTCAACGTCAGACTAGACCACCCCCTAATGTATGTCTGTAGTTGAAGTGCTACATTTCTATGCAATTTTTTTTTTTTATTTATTTGTGTTTTTCTATACCGGCATTCACGGAAGTTCGTATCATGTCGGTTTACATAAAACAAGGGGTGAGCAATACATTATAACGTACATAGCAATGACTGATCTCATTTGTTGTAAGAAAATGTTCAAACATAGCTAGAATTGGGTTCTCTTGTATTGTGTCTGGAGCTAGTAAGGAGTGGGGGGGGGGGGGGGATAGGCCATGCATGTATTGCATGGGGACGTGCATTGGGCTGCTAGAGAGGAGGCAGGGGTGTACTCTAGGTACCTGCAGATGGCACAGCCATGGGTGGGTGTAGCCAGACTTGGGCAGCTCAGTGGGGGGAACAGGTCCCAGGGCATGGCAAGGAGTTTGAAACTGCAGGTGTCGGTGGCAGCCCTTGGCCCCAAAAACCGGCTTCTCTAGCCAGCTGGTTGGACACCCAGGAATTACGCCTCAACCCCCCCTCCTGGCAGTTTCACCCCATTAGGGGGTGGATGGTACCCAGCTGAAGGAGCCCCACTGGGCAGCTACCCAGCCCCCCTCTACCCAATACTGACAGTCAAGTTCCTTCCGGGAGGCCTGCTGAGGCCGTGCCCTCCAGATGGAAAGTCTGTTCATGCACTGGCTCACCTTGTTTCCACCCCAACCTCCTGATACAGAGTTGGTAGTTTGGGGGTACTCCTGCTCCTGGGTCTTAGGCAGACCCCATGACCTCAGCCCCAAGATGGGAGACCTCTGTTTGCCTGCACCTCATCCCCCTGGGGATTCCATGGCACCCACCTCTCAACTTAATGGGAGTCCCACTATGCCGACTCCACAGACCCCCACCAGTTTTATTTGCTCCTGCGCCATACACAGAGGTTTTGTCTGAAGCGAAGAGACTTTCTCGTCCTCAGAGATGGTTCCGGATCCTACTGCTGACCCGTTGGCAGCAATGCAAATGTCACTGGGTGAGTTTAATGTAGCTACTGCATGAAGGAGGTGGAGCCACTGGCTGCTGCTACAGTGCTGAAAGTATGAAGATCCTCAAGGACAAACATAAGCGCAGAGACAGGAGGCTCCTCTCATTGCTCTGATACATCCAGCAACCGGAGTGCCTCCTCTGTGTTGTCCTCTGACTTCCGGGGTTCTTCAGTCATAAAGGGTGCAGGAAGCTCAGCGGGTGCAGGGTTGCCCACCTGAGTATGACTAAACATTTGTGCCAGGGCATTCGGCATTCCCTCTGCCGCCACATTAGGTGCTGGCAATATGTAGCCATTTTCAGTCTGCTGGAGGAATGCAGGAAGGAGGATAGCTCCCGGAAAGAGTGCAAGTGGCATGAGCCACCAGCGGGTGTAAAAAAGGGCAAGGAACATGAATAATTTGATCTGTTCCTTTGCTCGACTGGTGTCAATAGTTGGAAGGGTTGATCCCTTGCAGCATATGGCCATGTGGTCCTATTGGACACTATTCTTAGCATCCACCTCATACATCTTCCAGACCAATTAGAAGCGCATACAAAGGCACACTGCATGCCCCACAGGTAAAATCTTCATTGAGTAAACAAACACTATCTTCAGCAGGCCCCCACCAATGGAACGCGCTCCCCCCAGATCTAAGACTAGAACCAAGTCATCAGGAGTTAAAAAAAAGCTAAAAACCTGGCTTTTCCACCAAGCCTTCCCAGACTCTTAATGCTGCCTAGACGCGAGGATAAACCCAAATTATGGGATACCTCACTGAGTTTTACTATTATGATTTTTTAACTGTACAATGATTTTGAGTTCAAACGTTTCTCGTATTTATACTGTATTTATACTGTATCTATAGTATATTATAATATTACTATGTTAAATTGGCCTTCTGTTCTATTGTTCCATGTAAAGCCCCTTTCTCTATTTTGGGCATTTCATCGTTTTATGTAAACCGGAGTGATTTGTATTTCTTACAAGAACTTCGGTATATAAAAATTAAAAATAAATAAATAAATAAATCCATTAAGAGTACAAGGGATTTGCCTGGCTCAACAATGACAAACAGTTTAGAGAAAGAATGGCTGACTATCCAAGCATGTCATGTGGTTCCCACAACGTTGAGTTGTGGGTCATCTCGGATGTGCCTGCAAGCAGTTGGCCATTTCGAGGTAAAAGTAATTCACAAAGTTAGGGGCATTCTGGGACCAATGCTCAGAGGCAAGCTGGCAATATAGAAAAGGGGGGCTGTTTGATGCAGGACTTCAAGTGTGAGCACATTTGATCCACTCGTGCCGCAGGTCACCCAGCCACCAAATACCCCAGGAAGGGTTATAGCAGAAGAGGCAAGTAATGCCTTTGATAGAGTTCCAAACCCAGTGAATGGACCTTTGCTGGAGAGGAGCTTAAGATCGCATCTGGACTACTGGGCAGTTTCTGGGTACCTCATACTGGCTGCAAGGCCCTGTGCCATCTCTCCAGATAGTGGAATATGTGGTGCAGGCCCAGTGAGATGAAACATCCAGGGGTATGGTGCAGGCTAAGCTGGTGGGCTTTGCCTTCTTTGCCAGGGCACAGAAGTAGTCCAACTTGGTTAAGAACTTTTCTGTCAAGAGAATGCTGGTGGGTTGGGCCAGGTCCAAGCCAATGGCCCTCTGATGACCTCAGACTAATTCTCCATGATCACCTCCTGGGCACATCTTGCCAGCAGTAGTACTATTGAGTGATCTGAACAAGCCTTATTTTGTTCCACTTTCACCATTGCATTCTTTGGGGCATTAAGAGTGAATAAGCTAGTGGTGCCAGCAAGCTGCAGACACAACAATTCCAGCTTGCTTGCTTCAGACATCTCGATCTGTGATGGTAGGCTGATGCTCAGAATCAGGAGGTCAAGGACAGATCACCCTGGCTGCAGTGCAGGGCTCCCCACATGCCCAGTGATGAATCCTGCACGCTATGCACCATTAAGCCAACCAGAGCGGTGATGTTCTTAGTTCATTCAGACTCACTCTCGCTGAGTAGATACCAGTTTAGCACCATACTTAGGGACACATTGTATGCAGCTGAGATGCAGGCAGAGCAATTTGGGAGACACTCATTCAGAACTGGTGCAGCATCTAGTGTGGCTGGGTTTGGGTTTTCCAGTATGGTGCTCATTGGCAGGTGCTGGTACTCAGCTTACCTAACTTATACTAGTCAGTCAAATGATGTCCTTAGTCATTGCACAGCCTAGTAAGCTAGCATATCAGCAGAGGTCAGAATTAGGCAATGCATAAGCCCTGGTTGAGCTGCTGTATATTAATGATATTGTGTTGTTTCCGGTTTTTGCTGGCAACAAAGGATGATACGGATCGTGGGGCACTCAGTCATATTTTGGGCAGAGCACCAGACAAAGAAAAGTGCTCTTGGCATGCATTTGGGTTTAGCGCCGGGCAGAAGAGGGTTGCTTTGGGATCAACTCATCCCACTTCTGCAACACCTGCTGGTCAGATCAGCCCCACCTGAGGAACTCATCATACACCTGAGAGGCAATGATCTGGGGGCATTCCCAGCCATCTTCTATTGACAACATTAGAAACGACATCACTATCATCTCAGTGCTGATGCCCAGCATGAGAGTCATGTGGTCTGAAGTCATCCCTCATCACTGGTTCCAGGACACTAGGCTTTGGGGGCATTGGATGGGCAAGCTGAATAAACAGGCAATTTCACTGAGCGTAGAGGGAGTCATCAGACATGAATGGGTTTGTGTGTAAGGCTGTTCCATAAGGACGGTGTGCACCTGTCCAATAAGGCACAGGATTTCTTTTTAAACATCTTGAGACTGACCATTTATAAGGTGCAATTCAGATCTTGAGGCAGAGGCCTCAGCTGTACGTTGGAGGGTCCCAGGGAAGCCTTCCAGCTACCTGGACTCTGTGGCGAGGTAACCTAGGTGGAAGGAAGGTTTTTCCTATTGGAGGCAGTGCACAGTATCACTGGTACGCTGTACCTAATCTACTAGGAACAGTCTGCTGTCAGGGCTGGATGGCTCCCAGGTTGACGGCAGACCAAATGTCCTGCCCAAGTGGGCAGACACCTTGCTTGTGCACGGCAGGCACAAGGAGTGAGCATCACTTATAAGGACAGAGTATTGCTAGCCAGTGGCGAGTCCTGGAAATAAGAGGTAATGCATTACCCTCCTGGTTACAACTGGTTTGTACTCTCTGTTATGGCTCAGGCTCGTAGGTCTTCATTGTATTGTTCTGTACAATAAAGCTGTGGCCTACTTTCCAGCAGTTCCTTGTTTGTCTCAGTTGTTGTGTAAGATGTCCTGAGTGCACATGGTCTCCCCACACACACCCCCATCATGGCAAACAGGTTGTGGCTGCCCAGGTTATCAAGAATTAAAAATGTGGGATTAATTACATCTGCTGGATAGCACTCAGGGGAAGTGCAATTCCATGGTAAGCTGTGAATATTGTTGTGCTGCATTTAAAAGAAAAACTACTTTGGAGACAAGGGTTTTAATGGTATGACAAGTACGATATTTAGAGTTTATATCACATTCTGCTTTGCTGCTCTGTCATATTCTATCATATTCTATCCTATATATAGGGTGCTATTTATATTGGTTTAATAAAATATGCTTCTCAAAATTCTTATTATTGTATCTAATAGTCTCTATGTTACAAATTTTATATCACTGACATTTTCACTTATTGAATGTTAAGTTACTTAAAGGACAAAAAACGGCTTCTTCCTTATTTGACCACAAATAAGACTTTTCTGCTTAAGCTAAAAGATGACAGAAGAGGTCAGCAAACATATATGTGGTCAAAAGGAAAATAAGAAAAGGAATATGGTTTCATCATAAAACTGGAAATCATTCTCAGATCCTGCTTGGGACAGCTGTGAGGTCAAAGAAAATATATTTATTTACTGAGTGTGAATGGATGCATAGAACAATCTTCCAGCAAAGGTGGTAGTAACTTAAACAGAGACAGAATTTGAGCACGCTTGGGACAGATACACAGCCGAGTTTTAAGAGGCCCGTGCGTGCAAATACCAGCGGTTAAATGCATGGCCGGGCCCTATGTGCGCCACACACATTTTCTAAAGGGTCCAGCCCTGCACGTAACCACCAATACGCGCACAAGTGCTGGGCCTCTCAGAAGGGGCGGGGGCGGGCCGGGGCAGTGCCATTCGATGCTGTCCTAGGGAAGCACGCACTGGCAGCCGCAAGGTAAAAAACAAAAAAAAATTTGTAAGAGTTGGGTAGGGAGTAGGGGTCGGGGAGGAGAAGGGAAGAGTTGGGAAGGGTAGGGTTAGGCATGGGGAAGTTCCCTCCCAGTCCGCTCCTTAATTGGAATGGATGGGAGGGAACCGAGGGAGGCGCACGAATCGCAGGCGGCCCGCACATGCCGCCATGGGAAGACATGATGTAAAGTTTGTGAAAGTTCATTGAGTTTCACTACTCCGCCCTCACACTATGACCTTACATCCTAGGGGCGTTCAGTGAAAGTGTAACCGCCTTTATCCAACAAAAACGAGCGCGCAACCTAGTTTCGTGCTCAGATTGGAACGGGGCTTGAGCGGGAGAGGAGGGACGGGGAACTCTCCTCCCTTTCTGTAGCTTGCAGCTCGCTCCCCTCGGGCTGTGACTATTGACTGTTAGGAGTTGCTCAGCACGCTCGCATGGTGACATTCTGAGCCCCTAAGGAAGATGGCGGTGATTGGGACAAGGGGGCGAGCACTACATTCAGGGCCGCATACTGAGAGTGAGTATGGAGGGGATGAGAGGTTCTTTGTGTCCGCCTGGCATAGGCCAGCAGCATTACTTCCTGGCTGGGATATGAACATTCACTTAACGGCGCCCGGGTCTGTGCAGTCTTCCCGCCCCTCCCCCCCCCCCCCTGCTGCCCGGGGTTAGGGACGTTTGTTGTCACTGAGTGGATCGGGCAGGAGTTTGGTTTATCCCTGCCCGATCCGATGTTTTGTCGTGTTTATCCCAAAGTCATCTCCTGCTGCCGTGAGACTTGTCCCGTGGCAGCAGGAGATGATGTCAGGATAAACGGGACTCCTGCTGCCGCCCACCCCACAACTGGTCACCTAAGAGAGGAGGCCATGATGACTGATAGCGAACCCCATTCTACTGGCAGTGAATAAAAGGCCCAGGCCCTAGGGGTGTATGTGTGTGTGTGTATGTGGGTGGGAGACTGCCTGCCTGGGTAGATGGGTGATTGCTTGTGTGTGTTTGAGGGGGGTGAGAGACTGAGTATAGGTGAGAGGCTGTGTGGGTGTGGGAGACCGTGTGTGTGTATGTGTGTGTGTGTGTGTGTGTGTGTTTGTTGGTGGGAGGGTTAGAGTCTGTGTATGTCTGTGGGGGGATGAGAGCCTGTGTGTGTTGTGGTGATGGTGGTGGTGGGGGTGTGTGTGTGTGTGTGTGTGTATGTGTGTGTGTGTGTGAGTAACTGCTTGTGTGCGGGTGAGTGAATGCATGAGTGCCTTCCTGGGGTTTGTCTGTGCGAGAATGGGTGCCTGCCTGGATGTGTGTGTATGTGTGAAAATGAATTGGTGACTACCTGGGGGGTCTATGTGTGTGTGTGTCAGAATGAATGTGTACATGCCTGGGGGATAGGGGGAGCAGTGTGAGAATGGATGGGAGCTTGCCTGGGTGTGTGTGTGTGTGTATGTGAGGGTCGCAGTGAGAGTGAGAGCATATGTGTAAGAGAGAATCCAGGGGAGTAAGAGCTTGTGTGTGGAGGGTGTGGGGAGAAAAGGGTCTTAAGGTGAGGGGGGCAGGGGGCGCCATCTTATCCCTCACCTCAAGCAGCAGATTGCCCTGAGCTGCCCCTGACTGTGCCTATCCAGCATCAAAACATAGTTACTTCACAATAGATTGACTTTGAATATACAAAGACCTATTTCTAGGTTTGGGTCAGGCAATGTAGTTTGGGGATTGTTATTGATCCACAATTGTCTATAAAATCTCATATTGCAACAGTTTCTTAGACTTCTTTTGCATAACTTAAACTAGTCCAACATTTGCAACCCCTTCTCAACCATAATGATTTTTGCACAGTTTTACAAGCATTCATATTTTTATCTCTTGAGTAGTATAATTCTCTTTTCATAGGTTTACCCCAAAGCACATTACATTCGTTACAAATTATTCAGAATGCCGTAGCCAGAATGTTAACAGGAATAACAATACATGATCATATTACCCCTGTACTCTTTTCTCTACATTGGATACCCTTGCAATGGTGACTTCAATACAAGATGGTATCCATCATTCACAACTTATTACATCACATATCTACCCCATGGATTACTTACCTTTTTAGAATTCAGACACCTTGTAGCTCACTACATTCATCAATTCAAGCCCTCCTAGATGTACCTGGACCTCATTATGTCCGGCTAGATTCAATAAGAGAAGGAGCCTTTTCTATTGTGGGGCCTACAGTATGAAACAATCTACCAGTACATCTTCAAAACTCAAAGACTCAAAAGAATTGAGGAAAAACCTGAAAACAAGCTTATTTGAAAAAGCATTTAGGGATTTTTCAGGAACAAAAATAATCTTAGTAACAACCCTTTTATTAAATTACCCTAATTGGATTCTAGGTAATTCTAAGTGTTGTTTTTAAGCTAATGTGTTTTATTGTATGAGAATATTGATTATATATGTTTTTATGTAAGCCACCCTGAACTTTGGAGAGTACGGGATACAAGTATATTTAAGTAAATAAATATTAACTTCCCTGAGACTTTAGGAAAAGAATTAGTAAATGAGGCTCTATATGAGTTATTTTCTTCCATCACCCTAAATATGACAACAGAAATGCCTCTTAAAAGTGCTTACGTTGTAGAGAGACACATGTATTTTAAGCAATACTGAGGGAGAAAAAGTTTCCGACAGCTAGTTTATGTGAATAAATTCCCTGTTTACCCTTGTAATTGGCTTTGGATAATGAGAATTGCATTATCATTGTGGGACTCCTGAAAATGGCTCTGAGGACTCGGACTGGGTACCTCTGCAGTAGACTATTTCACGGTAATAAGAATTTAAAACTTTCACTAGCCCATCTGGGACTAGGTCACTACCATTGCAGATAGACTGGCTTCCTTCTTCTTTCAACACCTTTGCTGATTTTCCATTCCTTTCTACTCCTATCTCTTTTTTGGCTTTTTTTTCTAAGTAATTTCCATATTTTTTTTACTGCCTTATCTTAAAGTGAAATTTTTTTTCCATCTTTTGATGTCATTTGTTATTTTTCTCTTTCTACATGTCTTTATTTCATTCTGAGTCCCCATTCCCAGTTGCTCAGTTTCACCTTTCATACTGACAACTTAGACATGGTGGTGGAGATGAAACTTAACATGGTATGAACTGCTGGAAGGCTGAAATACTGTTGTAATGTAAATCACACTTCTGCTGATCTGAGCCCTTAGAATCATCTTCAGAATGAAACTACAATTCCTCTAAAATGGGAGAGGTTTGTTTCATAAGTTCTCCCCACCTCTAATTGAAGCATTTAATTAATTTTTGTCTTACCACTGATCTCTGGAAACATTTTCCTGTTTCTTACTGTTTAACCCTCTATACTAGTAGAGTTCATCAGTATAGCATATTCCACAACCCAATAAGAGTGTCTACACTAATTATTTATTATTACAGTTGACATTAACAATGCAAATATAGTAAAATAGTATCATAGTAATGACGGCAGAAAAGGACCAGATAGCCCATTCAGTCTGCTCACCATGCTTCTTATAGTCGTATTTGCAGCTCTGCGCAGGATACCCCCATTGGTTCCATCAAGGGTAGTTAGTTACCACCAAGCCTTATGATAAGGGTAGCAATATTTGTAAACAATCAGAACCAAGCAACTGTCAAACCCATAAATTACTGCTAGCACCATTTTTACTGGGTGAGGAGCATTCTTGATAATTCAACCAATGCTGCTTGATGTTCTTTGCTTTGGGACTTGGCCATAGAAGCCATCCTGTGCTTTTCCCTTTATGTCTGCGGGTCAGTGCCCCAGTCTGTAAAAGTCAGAGCCCATGTTGGTTGTTATCTGTATCCAGTTCCCCTTTCTCCCCACCCTCCCACCCCCACCATCAAAGCGGGAAGCGATGTTACAGTTGTGTCAAAAGCATCAAAGCTATTGATTGAAGGTAGTAATCCCCATGCCTTCTATTAAGGGTAGCCGCACCATGCAGGTTACCACCATGCAACCTCTTCTTCATTTCTGTCCTCCAGCCTTTAGAGATCCACGGTATTTACCCTTGCCCCTTTGAATTCTTTGAGTGTTTCTTTTTTCACCACCTCCTCCAAAAGAGCATTCCAAGCATCCACTACCCTCTCCATGAAGAAATATTTCCTAATGTTGAGTCATCCCCCCTGGAGTTTTATTTTGTGACTCCTAGTTCTACTGTTTCCTTTCCAATAGAAAAGGTTCAAAGTTTGTGCATCATTAAAACCTTCAGGTATGGGCAGGTCTGCATCATATCTCCCCTGTACCTTCTCTCTTCCAGGGTATACATATTTAGGTCCTTCAGTCTCTCCTCATATTTCTTCTGATATTGACCCCCACACCATTTTGGTAGCCCTTCTCCTGACTGCTTCCATCCTGTCTCTATCCTTTTTGAGATATAGTCTCCAGAACTGAACACAGTATTCCAGGTGAGGCCTCACAATGGACCTGTACAAGGGTATTATCATCACCTCCTTTTTCCATATAGATATTCCTCTCTCTATGCAGCCCAGCATTCTTCTGGCTTTAGCTATCACCTTGTCACATTGCTTTGCCATCTTTAGATCACCAGATACTATTGCCCCAAGGTCTCCCTCAGGTCCGTGCACATCAGTGTTTCACTCCTATCATATAAAGTTCTTTTGGATTACCGCACCCCAGATGTATGACTGCATTTCTTTGCATTGAATCCCAGCTGCCAAATCTTAGACCACACTTCAAGCTTTCTTAAATAACTTTTAATTCTCTCTACTCCTTCAGGAATGTCAACTCTGTTCCAGATCTTAATATTATCTGCAAATAGACAAACTTTACCTTTTATCCCTTTCACAATGTCACTCAGGACCGATCCTATGGCACTCCACTTAACATGGTTCTCTCTTCTGAATAGGTTCCATTTACCATTAAACACTGTCTCCTATTAGTCAACCAGTTTGTAATCCATGCCATCATCTATTCTTGACACTCACTCCCAAATTGTTGATGTAATTATGATGGTCATTCTACATTAAGTTCTTGCTGTGTTTGATCAATTATGTTTTCTATGTTTTTTACTTTGGAAGATAACTTTAGCATTACAAGTGAAATTCCTTTCTTTGGGTATTCATTATCTGGTGAATTTTAAATCACGCGTAAAATACGGGGGTTACACACGTGACTGGGCCACGCGTGCACATTTTAGAAGGGGGCCCGGCCGCATACGTAACTCTTGTTATACGCACAAGAGCCAGGATGAAGAAAAGGGGTGGTTCCTAGGGGTAGGGAGAGGCAAGGCTTGAGGCACCGGTACAGCGGCCATTTGCTGCTGTGCTGGGGAAGCACACGCCGGCAGGGTACCAGCGCATGCAACTTGCTACTGCTCCTTTAGAGGAGAAACAGGTAAAATTAAAAAAACAGGGGTAGATAGGATAGGGGGAGGAGGAGGAGAGGGGAAGGGGAAGAGAGGTTAGGGTAGAGGAGAGAGAACTGGGGAAAGCCGCAATGCGTTGCCACATGAAACTTGGAAA
The DNA here is from genome assembly GCF_901001135.1 of Rhinatrema bivittatum. Taxonomy (NCBI): domain Eukaryota; kingdom Metazoa; phylum Chordata; class Amphibia; order Gymnophiona; family Rhinatrematidae; genus Rhinatrema; species Rhinatrema bivittatum. Next base: position 75,557,609 of record NC_042623.1, read on the forward strand.
AATCTACCCCCTCTTGCGCGCATTGCACACACGACCTGCCAATTTTTTAACATGCACGTGCCCACAGTTTTCAGTCTCAGCACTTTGCTGTGTTGTTGCCAGTCAGTTACCACTCTTGCTGCCAGTGACTGGCCTGCTCCAGCTGCCCTGTCTGTTTTCAGGTTCAGCAGTCTGATGTTTTGTTACCACTCTTGCTACTGCTCATCTTACTTTCACTACCCTTCCACTCTCTTGGTTCCACTGGGGTATTTTGGTCCCAGAAAAAAACAAACTAATAATAATTTTTACAGCATTACTGGATTTATGAAGGGTTGTGCAATGGTGATAAGTTTTCAGATACAATAAATCCCTGTTCAAAAGAGTTTATAATCTAAGAGGATACCTGATACAATGGGAGTTGACTTGTGATCTTGTCACCATGCTTGATGCTTATGCCTGACCTACTTTTTTTTGCCTTGCTACTCTCTTGGTTCAATCCCCTAAACAAAATACCCGTATGACATAGTGAGGGCAAAAGTAGCGCCGGCGCCATTTTGAATATTGGCAATACGGCGCGAGTGCAGGAGGTTGCTCCCGGACCCCCGCTGGACTTTTGGCAAGTCTTGTGAGGGTCAGGAGGCCCCCCCAAGCTGGCCAAAAGTCCCTGGGAGTCCAGTGGGGGTCCGGGAGCGATCTCCTGCACTCGTGACGTCGGGTGACAGGAACCAAAATGGCGCCGGCGCTACCTTTGCCCTGTTATATGGTAAGGGCAAAGGGCCATCGGCGCCATTTCTATTAACGCAGCCGTGGCCCGAGAGCGGGAGATCGCGGAAGATCGCGCCGGGACCCCCCCACTGGACCCTGGGTTTTAGGGTTGTTTTGGTGTGCCGGTTTTCCTGCCCTCCCCCGATTTACGATTTTTTGACGATAAATCGGGGGAATTGTTATTGTATCGTGGCTCTAACAATTTTTGACGATTTAAAATATATCTGACAATTGTTTTAAATCGTCAAAAAATGATTCACATCCCTAGTTATCACTACATTATTAAGACTTTTTGATGAATCTAGGGGTATTTTTGCTATATTTATAGTAAAATGATGAATCTAGGTCTCAGTTAACCAGCTAACTGCAATATTCACAGTTAGCCAGATGACTTAGGGGGTCATTTTCTAAAGGGATCACACGTTGAAAGGGACTTTTCATAAGCGAAAAGTCCCTTTTCGCGTGCGATACCTAGATCGGGGCGGAGTCCGCACCAGAAGGGGAGGAGTCAGGGCAGCGTTGGGGCAGACTCCGTGATGACTTCGCTGACGGTGAAAGGTAAGACTCCTTATTAGGGATGTGAATCGTGTCCTCGATCGTCTTAACGATCGATTTCGGCTGGGAGGGGGGAGGGAATCGTATTGTTGCCGTTTGGGGGGGTAAAATATCGTGAAAAATCGTGAAAAAATCTAAAAATCGCAAAACCGGCACATTAAAACCCCCTAAAACCCACCCCCGACCCTTTAAATTAAATCCCCCACCCTCCCGAACCCCCCCCAAATGAGTTAAATAACCTGCGGGTCCAGCGGCGGTCCGGAACGGCAGCGGTCCGGAACGGGCTCCTGCTCCTGAATCTTGTTGTCTTCAGCCGGCGCCATTTTCCAAAATGGCGCCGAAAAATGGCGGCGGCCATAGACGAACACGATTGGACGGCAGGAGGTCCTTCCGGACCCCCGCTGGACTTTTGGCAAGTCTCGTGGGGGTCAGGAGGCCCCCCACAAGCTGGCCAAAAGTTCCTGGAGGTCCAGCGGGGGTCAGGGAGCGATTTCCCGCCGCGAATCATTTTCGTACGGAAAATGGCGCCGGCAGGAGATCGACTGCAGGAGGTCGTTCAGCGAGGGTTCCGGCGCCTCGCTGAACGACCTCCTGCAGTCGATCTCCTGCCGGCGCCATTTTCCGTACGAAAATGATTCGTGGCGGGAAATCGCTCCCTGACCCCCGCTGGACCTCCAGGAACTTTTGGCCAGCTTGTGGGGGGCCTCCTGACCCCCACGAGACTTGCCAAAAGTCCAGCGGGGGTCCGGAAGGACCTCCTGCCGTCCAATCGTGTTCGTCTATGGCCGCCGCCATTTTTCGGCGCCATTTTGGAAAATGGCGCCGGCTGAAGACAACAAGATTCAGGAGCAGGAGCCCGTTCCGGACCGCTGCCGTTCCGGACCGCCGCTGGACCCGCAGGTTATTTAACTCATTTGGGGGGGGGTTCGGGAGGGTGGGGGATTTAATTTAAAGGGTCGGGGGTGGGTTTTAGGGGGTTTTAGTGTGCCGGCTCACGATTCTAACGATTTATAACGATAAATCGTTAGAATCTCTATTGTATTGTGTTCCATAACGGTTTAAGACGATATTAAAATTATCGGACGATAATTTTAATCATCCTAAAACGATTCACATCCCTACTCCTTATCGCCGCCAGTAGCGCGCCCAATAGCGCCACCTTTCACGGTGGCACTATTGGGTGCGAAAGCCGGCCTGCTCCCCGCTTCGTTCCCCCGCCGACTGTTAACACCGGATTCTCTAAGGTGTGCGACCTTAGAAAATCCAGGCCTTAGCCAGCTAAGTCTGGTCGAGACAAAGAATTGTTCTAAAGTTATCTGGCTATAGTTAGCTGGAAAACTAATTAAGTACCTGATTCATTAAGGGTTTTTCCCATAAACATAAAAGGGGAGAAAAGCCTTAATGAATTTGGCCCTAAATTAGAAAGCCAGATATATTCAAGTAGTGTAGCTGCACTGTTGAATATGCCTCCAAAGTTAGCTGGTAAGATTATCTGGCTAACTTTGCTATCCAAACTGTATCTGAATATAGACCTCAATATTAATTTTGAAAACTTCAGGTCAAATGTGAACTGATCTTCCATAGAGATAATTTTCAGTAAAATAACATATAAATGTGTATCTAAAGGTTCATATTATGAAAAAAGATTCTCCCATTCTCTGTCTGTAGCAAACCACTTTTGAAAGTATGGTCCTAAAGATTTACATCTTCTGACCATTGATTGAATATGTTGTACATTTACATCATATTTAAACAGGTACATTTTTACAAATATAGAAGTGCAGTGCACACACCATCTCCTCAACATACCATCCTAGAGTTTTGAATAAACTAACTAGACCTATGCCTACAGTGGCATAATTAGCAGGGCATCAAAATTATTTTAATCCTGGATGGATAACTTCCCTCCCACCCACTCACCCATGGGACCTCATAATATAACTTTTCATCCACTCCCATTTCATGCTATCTCATTTAGGGTTTGCCCTACTCTCATTGGACCTTATATATTTTCCATCCGGCCACCATCTACCTTCATGACTCCAGCTGTGTTTTTTAACAGCAAGTTGAATGAACATGAGGGCAGAGCCAGCCCGTGTTCACAGCACCACAGTGGCCTCACCCTCTCTGGGCATCCATGCCAAAGGTGGTGCCTGTGAGGGTGCCCTGGCTCAGTCCTCATGCCCACTGAAACTGCTGTTGATACTGATGCTAGAACAATGACATCAGTGAAAGGTAGCAAGAGGAAAATAATATGACTCTGTGTGTGTGTGTGTGTGTGTGTGTGTGTGTGTGTGTGTGTGTGTGTGTCTGTGTGGATGGGGGCAGCCGGTGATGAGTTGCTCAGAAGTCCATGCTGGTGGATATAGGGACAGTGATCAGAGATCTGTGGGAGGTGTATAGATGGCAACAGGGGGAGTGACAGTGCCTAGAGGCTGCAAACACTTGAATTTGTCACTACAATATACCATTCTTTATTTAGAAATAGAATGTAGGAAGTTATTTAAATGTTACAACTTTCTAAATGAAATGACTAATAATACATCAATAAATGTGAGTAAGCTTTCATAAAAAGCAAATGGGAAGCAGAAACTAGATAGTGCAGGAATAGTATTCTTCAGTCCTTGAGAGCCACAAACAGATATGTGTGTTGGACTGGCCAAATTATACAAATCAATCTGCCTTTGGATCAAATTTACACAAAAGAACCTCATTAATTTTAATTATGGAAATCCTGAAAATCAGACCTGTTTGTGGTACTTTTAGCAACTCTGAGGTAATGTGTCAAATTAACCCTCACTAATATGCTACAACTGCTTATCATTTCATGTGCAAACTACTGGGATAGATGAGAACAGCTAACCAAAGGACTGATTTATTAAGTCTTTTATCCTATTTGATTTCTTTGGGAAATGATCTTGCCAAATCAGGTCCTAATTTTGTAATCAGTTCTGTTCATCTGTCAGATATGTACAATTCATTAGATTTCATCAATTATACCATATTTGTTGTTAAGCTATTAAAAAATACTGCTTTCTGAATAAATGTGAAACTCTAATAGGAACTGATTTGTTTGAATTTTGTAATTCCAAATGAAATATATTTCTAATGCAATAAGGTATAAGGAGCTGTTAGTGCAATGAAAATTCTAGCCAGCAGAACCTTTCTGTATAATACCTTATTCCAAAAGTAGGTTTTATTTAAGGCATCCCTCTGGGCCTTAAATATGGGGAGAATAGAGAACCTAGAAAAGGCTTTTTAAAATTATCCTTCACAAGATTGCCTGTAAAATACCCCTATACAAAATGTACATGAACACATGTTTTGCCCAGTCAAAAATTTTGAAATCGAGTACTTAGTGAAAACACGTGTGCAACCAGTCAGGAGATGTAATAGACTTCCTGAGTCAAGGCTTCATGATCCCTCTCTTGCCATATTCAAATCCAGCCTAGACATTTTGTGGCTGCTTTTATTTCCTAACTATTACTCCTCAATATATACACTTCCCATAGATTCTAGTTTTTCAAATATGTTGGTCTTGACTGGATTATAAGCTCATAACAGCTGATGCAAGTGCAGGGTAGGTGCTAGCTTTTATTTTATTTATCTATATTTATTAACATTTTAAGTAAAAAAAAGGATTAAGTTAAAGAAAAGTGATACACAACAATTAAGAAGATGACTCACACAGAGAAAATTCCATCTTGTGAATCAGTACCAGTCCCCATTACGAGGAGAAAACAAACGGAAATGAGCAATCAAGAAATAATAGCAAAGAAAGGCGTCAGAACAATTACAATATTGTATCAATAAATATCCCACCTACAAATTCGACAGTCATCTAGCTTTATCAACAAGAAAAGTTTCTAAATGATCAGGATCCACAAAAATAAACTTTTGTTCCCCTGATAATTGATAATACATTTGCACGGGAACTTATTAAAAAAAGAAGCACCCAAATTAATTACACGTTGTTTTAAATGCAAAAATAATTTTCTTCCCATTTGAGTCTCTTTGGCAATGTCAGGAAACACCTGAATCTTTTGCCCATTCTTATGTTCTCTCAACCTAGCTTGATGGACTCTCTACCTGGGTAACATCAAGCTAGTTGTAGAGAACATTGTATTTATTTATTTGTTTGTTTATTTATTTATTTATTTATAGGCTTTTTTTTTTGCCGACATTCGTGAGGCACATCATGCTGGCTTACATTGAACTGAAAGGGAGAAAATACAATAAACAATAATACCATATTGAAGTCAATGTAAGGAGAAACTATGTACATCCTATGAGGTAGTATATGTCAGATTTGACAGCAGCAAAAAGGTAGAAAGGGCAGAGACAGGAACTTTATACATTCTATACATCATTATCTTTATCAATGTCAAGGGAGATTGAATGAAAAATTCTGAGGGGAAAGATAGGAAGGGGGGTGGTAGGTGGGAAAGACAAGGCGAAGATCTGACTTGGTAGTCAGACTACATTATATTTGTGTCAGGGTAGGCCTGTTTGAACATTGCACAAATCTCATCTTTGAGTGAGTTTCCTCACTCCGAAGGTCATCAAATCTTCACAAGAGACTACTTCTCACTTTGAATGTCAAAGTGGCCACTACCCCCTACACTAATACATAAACCTCACCTCGAGTTACTAGGTGGGCATCCCATAGGGATATAAATACTTATCTAAGGGCAAAGATTTTCTCTCTCTCTCAGGAAATACAACAGGTCTGGCACTTATTGCAAAGTGTGAAAATGTTAATAAAACACACCCCTTTTGTTATCACATTTTGATAAATTCAGGCCTTAAATTGTAAGCCCTCTGGGGATAGGGAAATACCTACAGTACCTGAATGAAAACCGATGTGATGAGAGTCACGTGATGTGGTGAACCCGGTCGGTCACGTACTGACTGAGCTCCAGCCGCCTCATCCTTTTGCATCGTGCGGGACCCTAATTTTTGAGTTTCTTGCGGCTACTTGTAGCAGTTAGTGAGCTACCTAGGGTGCCCCACCTCTCAACTGACTTCCGAGGACCGCAAAGCCTAAATGGCGACAAAAGCTCAGAGAAAGGAGAAGGAGAAGGCCAAACTGCCTGATACTAAAATGGCGCCGATTTCTCCAGAGATGGCGGAGAGTCCCGCAGAGGAATCGCTGGAAGATCGTATATCACAGGCGGTAGTGCTCGCGTTGGATGCCCGGTTACATCAAATAGCAGAACAGATTGCAGAGGTGCGTTCCTCAATGAGTGACTTGGATACGCGAGTTGAAAGAGTGGAGGGCCGGACCAACTTACTTGATGATGACGTTAGTGCAATGGAGCGCCGGCTTATCACTTTGGAAAAGCTGAGTAAACAGCAAGGAGAGAAGCTCGATGAGCTTGAGAATAGGGCTCGGCGCAATAATTTGCGTTTTGTCGGGTTCCCTGAATCGCTTGCGGACGCGGATATTATGAAAACCCTGGAGGCGTGGTTAGTGGGCCTGCTCCCGGACTTAAAAACTGTGACCGGCTGCTTGTTGGAGCGAGCGCATCGGATAGGACCCCGACCGGCAGATGGAGGGACAACTCGCCCGCGTGTAATTATTGCGCGCTTCCTCAACTATGTGCATAAAGTGCTCATCCTACAGCATTTTCGGAAGGAAAGATCGTTAAGCTATGTCAACCAAAACATTTTAATTTTTCAAGACTTTTCTGCTTCTGTTTCCCTGCTGCGGAAATCTTATACCCCTATTTGCTCTGATTTAGTGGCGAAGAAGATTCGTTTTTCATTGATGTATCCGGCCAAGCTGAAAATCTGGCATCAGGGGCAACAGCATATTTTTGATGACGCCGGAAAAGCCAAAGACTTTGTGAATCAACTGCCACGTGAAAACGCAGTGGCAACTGGCTGACTTTGTTATCCTTGAAATTTTTGTTTTTTCTCTTTTCTCAGTTTTGGAACCTAGGGCTGAATTCTGCTCTAGTTACGCTGCCGGGTATTATGGAAACAGGCGAGACAGTTGCTTCTTTTTCCTTTCTCTTTCTCCTTTTCTCTCCCCTTTCCTTTTTTTTTTTTTCTATACAGGTACTCTGTTGACCTGGGTGAGGCGGCTGAACACGTCAACATCGATGACTCCATGCTCCTCAAGGGGGGCTTTACCCCATTTGGGGCGGTTTAAATGTTTATTAGATTGGTTGGGAGTGGGGGTGGGGGGGGAGGGAATGTTCTTTGTTGGGGTTTTTAAGGGTTTGCTGTGCTGCTGGGACGGGGAGGAGAAACTAGCAACTGTACCCCTGGTTGGGGGTTTACATTCTTCTATTACGCACCCATACTTATCTATTGCTAACTGGGCGTTATCTGAGCGAGACAAAGGATGGGAGAATTGGAGAGTTAATGCGTTTCTGTGTAGTATTGATCGGCTTTCATGGCGGGGGAAGTAATCACGTGGAATGTGGCGGGCCTAGGCACGCCTATAAAAAGAGAAAAAGTGCTTTCCCGGTTGCAAAAATTAAATGCTAAACTAATCTTTCTCCAAGAAACCCACTTGGTGAGTAAGGAGATGGGTAAACTTACAAAGAAAGGTTTTGCTCAAATATATGCTGCCCCGGGTACCTCCAAAAGCTGTGGCGTAGCGATCTTGCTGCATAAGTCCTTTGATTTTCAACTGCATCACCAAATCATAGATCCCAAGGGGCGTTATATCATTGTAACGGGGTTGTTGATGGGAATGTTGGTGACACTGGTGTCCGTATATGCGCCTAACCAATATAGTCATGGTTTTTTCACGGAGTTAGTCTCCCAATTGTCTCCGTATAGTGCTAACCCTATTATTCTGGGAGGAGACTTAAACTGTGTCGTGGATCCAGCCCTGGATAGGCAACCTGGGAAAAAGGGAAGCCCCATGAGTGACAATAAAGGGCCCCCCCTTTTGTGTGCTCAGTTGAAATTGTTAGACTTATGGAGGACCCTAAACCCTGGGGATCACGATTGCACCCATCTGGCTAGGGCACATGGGACGTGGTCGAGAATCGACTACTTGTTAATTTCAGAATTTTTGCTGTCACGATTTACCAAGGCGAGGATAGCAGAGCTTATCATATCGGATCACTGCCCAGTGACTGCTCATTTGGAGGTGGTACCCCCATCCTGTGGCAATCAGTGGCGTTTGCCAGGTTTCCTTTCCACGGACAGGGAATTCCCTAAATTCTTGAAAACCAAATGGGCGGAGTATGCTGAGGAGAATAAACAGCACGCTCAGCAACCAATTTTATTTTGGGAAACTGCCAAGGCGGTGCTAAGGGGCCAGATAATTAGCTATGTTAGTTATAAAAAAAAGAAACAGAATGAGGAGATTCTCCAGCTTACTAAATCTCTTAAACGACTGAAGACAGAGCTTACAGGTCAGGTTTCAGACACCAAGTTGTCTGAATTCAAAGCAACCCAAATGGCACTGAATACTGTGTTGCACAACCGTGCAATACATGCGATTCAGAAATATAAATTCCATATGTTTCAACATGCTAACAAAGCTGGGAAAACATTAGCCAATTTGCTGAAAAGCCAAGACCCTAGTAAATTTATACCCGCGATTAAGGATATTGATGGGATTTTGCACACTAAGTCAGGGGATATAGCAAAGGTCTTCTCCCAATATTATCAGGAGCTCTATGCGTCTGAAGAGCCTAATCCAGATCATATTATCAAATTTCTAGACCAGATTGTCTGTCCAGAGATTCCGGATGACTATCGCCTCCGTTTGGAGAGCGCAATTCAAAACTATGAAGTGCTGGATGCCATCAAATCCTTGCCCACACACAAGGCCCCCGGGCCTGACGGATTTGATTCCACTTTTTATAAATCTCTGATCGGGGAGCTGCCTGAAGAACTTCGCAAGGTGTTTGGTGCTATGAAGGAGGAAGGGTCTATGCCTGCTACAATGCGGTCCGCAAACATTGTGGTTCTCCTGAAACCTGGCAGGGATCCTCTTCTTCCTGGATCTTATAGGCCAATATCTCTATTAAACTTGGACATAAAAATTTATGCGAAAGTATTGGCTAATCGCCTAAAAAGTATTATGCCCCTGATTATAGCAAAAGATCAAGTTGGGTTCGTTACAGGCAGAAGGTCATCTGTAAATATCCATAGAGTGCTTTGTGCTTTGGAAGCGTGCGTTAATAGGTCGTTGTCGGAGCCATTATTAGTAGCATGCGACGCAGAAAAAGCTTTTGATAGGGTCGAGTGGCTTTTCTTAAAACAGACCTTATGGAAATTTGGTATTCGTGGGGAGTTTTTTGCGTATGTCTCTTTACTATATACGAACCCGACTGCTAGGATCATGGTGAATGGCTCCCTGTCCCCAGAATTCTCGTTACGTAGAGGTACCCGGCAGGGATGCCCATTGTCCCCACTTCTCTTTATCTTATCTGTGGAACCTTTAGCCATAGCCCTACGCTCTCATACCGACATTGCGGGAATCCCCATTGGTCATCATGTTCATAAGACACTGCTCTTTGCCGATGATTTATTGTTACTTTTGACTAATGCCAGAGAATCCCTGCCTGTAGCTTTACAGCTTTTTGTTGCCTACCAAGGGGCCTCTGGCTTTAAATTGAATTTAGACAAGACAGAAGCCTTGGATATCATGGGCACTTTGGAATCTAATTGGGTAGACTTTCCTATTAAATGGGCCGGGGACAAAATCAAATATTTGGGGGTGCAGATTCATAGAAATACAAATCAGTGGTACCGGGTGAATATCCCACCTTTATTGGATAAAATTCGAGGGAAATTGCAAGCTTGGCGGAACTTCCCCCTATCTCTGCATGGTCGAGTGATGGTCATTAAGATTATTATTGCTCCTAAGCTACTCTATCTGCTGCTTATGATGCCCATGTACTTGTTGGAAGCGGATTTAAAACGCCTTCAAAGGGACATTGCCTGTTTTTTATGGAAAGGCAAAAGGGCACGTCTGGCGTATAGAACATTGGTTGCGCCCAAGGAAAAGGGGGGTCTCAACCTGCCGGATTTCAAATTATATGCCTGGGCGGCTAATTTACGGTTTTTAGGGGATTGGATAAATGGGACTTCTGAGTACTCTGATTATTCTTTGATTTTAGATGTTTGTCAGCCGGTAGATCCAAAATTGATTTTACACTTATCTAAAAAAGAAATTCTCCAATTGGGCATATCCGCTCATTTGGTGTTTACAGTCCGACGGGCTTGGGTAGCGCTGAGAACTTTATTGCAATTACCCTCATGCTTGTCTTCTCAATATCCATTGGTTAACAACCCTTTTACTCCTCCCTTTGCTACACTTTTTAGAAATATATCACTATCTGTGGAGCACTTGACTTTGGGGGGAGTGTGTGACCCTGTTACTGGGAAACTTAAATCTTTTGAGGAACTGCAGTTGCAGTTGGGCATGCAACCTAATCACTTTTTATACTATGGTCAGGTATGTGCTTATGTTCGCCAACTGTGGAAGAAGGTTAACAAACCGCTGGACACTCCTGCATACTTATTTCTCCTTAAATTATATCAAACGAAGCAAGGCTCGCTTTCCCTTTTATATAAATATTGCCAAAATATTACAGTTTATTTAATACTGGATGCTCTGCTACCGAAATGGCAGAAGGATATCCCAGAAGATCTTGATGTCCCTATGTTGCGTGATGGGTATCTATCCATATTTAAGGTAACCAATAACGTGGCTTTGCGAGAATTGCAAGGGAGGGTATTCCATAGGATAATATATACCTCACAAGCGGCCTTTCATATGGGACTGTCACCTTCCCCACTTTGTCCGAAATGCAATACAGAGCTTGGCACATTCATACATATGATGTGGGAATGTACTTTAATTCAATCTTTTTGGGACCAAATTCGTATGTTATTGTCTACTCTCTTTGGTGTGCCGATTGAATGGTCTAGAGCTTTTTGTTTATTGAATGTTGATATAGGTGACTCCTCATTAAACCATGAAAACATTGTGTTCTTTTCGAAATCATGTTTGATCATCAAAAAGTGTATCTTATTAAAGTGGATCGAAGCTACTCCACCTGACCGTATCTTGTGGTCTACGCAGATGTCCCAGTTATTTCAAATGGAATATGGATCCTTATATGTGACTGCATCCCCCAAGAAAAAGATTCTTTTCAGGGACATTTGGCAGAAGTTCCACGGTTCCTTACCTGCAACTACTCAACGTTTATTTCCATTTCCTACCGTGACTTGACCTACTTTTCAGCATATCAACAGGTGACAGGTCGAGGACTGGGGTATACTTCAATTATGTTGTATTTCACTTGTGCAGTACTACTATATTAGGGGCATGCTTAATCCCATTTGGGGGTGTAATGGGACGCCGGGTCTAGTTTCTCGCTAAAATATTGTTGCTTTCTGCAGTTTTTCTATATTTTTACTGCTTCGGAAGGTGGCACAGCAGGGGTTAGGGTTAGTGTTGGGGTTTGGGTTGGGGGGTAGGTGAGGGGAGTGTATGGGAGGTTCTACTGTTGGGGGAAAAAGGAAATGGTGGGTCATAGAACAGGTTGGGAATGCTGGTGAGAATAATGTGATGTATGCTTTTTGTATCATTATCTCTGTTACCTGCTTGTCTGTAGTTTCTATTTCTCATGTATATTCAGTATTTCCCAGCTGTAATGTTTCAGCGGATTTTGCTGTTATACTTTATTTGACCGCTCAATAAAATATTTTGGAAAAAAAAAAGAAAACCGATGTGATATCTCAGATCAAATGTCAGTATATAAAAATAAAAAAATACTGTTATCATTATTCTGACATAATCAGAGGCAAAACCACTTGCTGGTACATTTTATGTCTTAAGGTGATCTTGATTCATCAGATTCAGAGGAGAGAAGGTCTCAATTAAGGAGTGGACTGGGAAGGAACTTCTCCTCTACCTAACCTAGCCTTCTTCCCTCTTCCCCTTTCCTGCCTGACTCCTAACCCCTTCCTATCTACTTACTTTTTTTTTGTTTCATTACTTACTTCTGGCATGCATTTCCCCGGGACAGCTTACAATGGGGCTGTCCTGGCCTGCCCCTCCCCACCCAGACCCCACCTCGCTCCTTTGGAGAGACCCAGCACTTGTGCACGTACCGGGCTTTATATATATACTCTTAATTTTTTGCTTCTGTGAACATTGTCCCATAGATGGATGCACTTTAAACTAATAATGTGAACCGGAGTGATATGTATTGTATACAGGAACTTCCGGTATATAAAAACCAAAAAATAAATAAATAAATAAATAATATGGTACACATTACTTTGACTTTGTTTCTTAATGATCCAATAAGAAAAGTTCTTTAAAAAAAGTTTTCATTTTTATCTTTAGTGCTCGCTTCATGGGGGTTTGTGGGGGTTATTTTTGGTGTATTTTTTGGAGTAATTCATTTTGTATATTTAGGTGTCTCCAACTCTGCTTTGGTTAGAATCTTCCAGGAGCCTTGGGCTCTTCTCTTCACTTTGGCTGCTGGTAGATTTGGATCTACCTGCAGCCTCATTCTTTCTCTCTCACACATACAACAGGCAAGATGCCCCCAACACACATACACATACACATACATACACACATATCCCAGGCAAGCTCCCATTCACACACACTCACACATACATGCACACACAACCCAAGCAGGATCCCATTCACACCCACACACCTACCCAAATCTTGGTCAGGCTCTCATTCACGCACACACTCACAGACTGCAGAGAAGATCCTACACATGCATGCGTGCACACACACGCACATGCACACACACACAAACACACTCTCCAGGCAGGCTCCCATTCACAAACATGCAACCCAGGCAGGCTCCCAGTCACACTCAACCACCTACCCAAATTCCAGGCAGGCTCTCATTCACACACACATGGAACTCAGGCAGGCAGGCAGGATCCACAGAGAATCTTACTCCTCCACAACTGTTGCTGCCACCTGATACCTCACTCACAGGGGGAGGAGAGCAGGAGTTCTTAAACTGTAGCCTATAGAAGCCTGTTCTATGGCTTCTCCTCCCTGCCAGCCCTGTGGTCTTCAAATCTCGTGGTGCTAACACTTCCCCTATGCTCACCTCGTGCACTGTGAGATGAGCAGAGAGGAAGTCCTAGCACCACAAGGGTTGAAGACCGTGTGACTGGTACAAGAGGAGAAGCTGCTGAATGGACTCCATATTCTTCTGCTTCTAAGACATGTGCACGCACTAATTCATGAGTGTGGGCCTGTCCTTCCTTCTGCTGCCGGTGAGATGTGGGTCCACCGGTAGCCGCATGAGTGTCTCCCTTATTCCACTGCCGACATCACCCCCCCAGGTGTGCTACTCTAAGCAATTATATGGTTTGCACACCTAGTAGTGCCAGGCCTGCCCAAGTGAAACTATTTTGTAAGGCACAAATTCACAACAGTGTTGGCTTCAGTCGACCTGCCCAATTTGCAATTGTAGCACCAATGGTGCAGGAGCAATGAGGGATTGTTCCTTCTAATGAAAAGACTAATAGATGGGGTAAAAGGGTCTGGGAGTTGGGAGATAGGGTGCTGTGGGAAATTGAGGGTTGACCCAGGATGGCTTCTTTATTCATGGCAGAAGAAGAGATCTAGTAATTTTTGTTTTTCCTTGCTTTTTAAATTTATTTTTCACTGCTATCAATCAAGTTTACTTAGGGAATAGCCACTGCTATTAATTGCATCAGTAGCATGGGATCTTCTTGGTGTTTGGATAATTGCCAGGTTCTTGTGGCCTGGTTTGGCCTCTGTTGGAAACAGGATACTGGGCTTGATGGACCCTTGGTCTGACCCAGCATGGCAATTTCTTATGTTCTTATGTTTCCAATAAATGAAACGAAATGGAACAAACAAAAAATGAAACAAAAAGAATTAAACAAAAAATTGAACAAAATGAAAACAATATCTGTACATACCTCTAGTATTTACCGGTAGATGACTTGAGGAAAACAGAACTTTCAAATTTGTGTCCATTGTTTTCTTCCCTCCTCTACCACACACAAACGTAGCAGATGCAATGTAAGTAGATTCCATTGATTTACTGTAAGAAATGCGATTCATTAAGTAAAAATAAACTTAAACTAGATGCTTTGATCATTTGCAGTTTGCAATTGCCAGTTTTCATAGGGAAACAATGCAGGTTGTTTCCCTTTGAAAATTTGCAGAAAGTACATACTTCAAAGGCACCCACAGAATATTGCCCTTTGTACATGTATATATTTTAAATGTCAAAATCACGATGAACCTTAAGATCTAATGAGAGGAGAACAGTAGTGTTAATGTCAAGAATCATACACCAGCCAGGCCTAAAGCCAATGAAGTTTCTCTTGCAATTAAGAAACTACCTAGCTAGCCCTTGAGCTAAAGGAAAATCTCCACTGACTGCAGCTAGCTATAAAACTAGAATCCTGTTTTTAGAATTGAAAAAATAGAATATGATATCTACAATTAGTCATCACTTGTTGGCAAGTATTTAGCTCAAATACATATTCATTGCTATGTCTTTTCTTGGACATTCAATAAATCATAATTACATTTCTGCTAATGTTATTGAGACAATTTGTCAGGGGCATCTGTTGATGAATCATATTGCTGCTTTTATTTTTAGTAAAAAAAAAATGTATTTATTTATAAACTAGGAGGATAGCTCAGAGGCTTGGCATGGAGTTATTGGGCCAATCACACCTAGATGACTGATTCAAATGTATCTCATGTCTATAGCCAACACCATCTAAAAACCTTTGGATGCCCTTTGGTAAATTAGTTGATGCGCAGGAGCACGGAGACAAGGTATTACCCGGAGAAGTAGAGGGAAGTACGGGACTTGATCTCGATGCAGGGTTAAGATCGATAGAACCTGGGAGTGGTGCCGGCCTAGCAGCTTGTGGGGGCGAAGTTGGAACTCAGGCTGCCCCAGCGCAGATAATATAATTAACGGAACCTGAGATTTCATTAAACATAATTTGGAAAGCTCTCCAGTCCTTAGAAAAAGCGATTTTGGGCCTGACAAAAGAAGTTATAGAAGTTAAACAACAAGTTAAGGAAAACTGAGATAAAAATACAGAAAAATAAATTTGACAAGTTGGAAGAAAAAGTTAAAGCTGTTGAGAAAGTGAATACATCTATAATGCAAAAAGATATGGAATTTGATAAAAGATTAGAGAAAATTGAAAATGTTTTGAGAGCTCACAACTTAAGATTTTTGAATTTTCCAGTTCTCAAGAACATTTCACCAATAGAACTATTTAAGTTGTATGTCTCACAAATACTAAAGATACCAGATGAACTGAAACCCATGATATCAAAAGCATATTACCTTTACTCAAACGAGAGAGAAGATAATGAACAACAAGATCCACCAGAATTGTCAAAGCTGTTGAATTTGTCTCAGGACGTGATAGTTACATGTCGTAGACCTTTATTAGTGACGTTTACATTTCTAATGGATAAAAATAATTGGGTAGATTTTTTAAAAAAGCGCGATCGCGTACTTTTGTTCGCGCAGCAGGCGCAAACAAAAGTATGCTGGATTTTATAAGATACGCGCATAACCGCGTGTATCTTATAAAATCCTGGATCGGCGCGCGCAAGGCTGCCGATTTTGGGCAGCCTGCGCGTGCCGAGCCGCGCAGCCTGCCTCCGTTCCCTCCGAGGCCGCTCCGAAATCGGAGCGGCCTCGGAGGGAACTTTCTTTCACCCTCCCCTCACCTTCCCCTCCCTTCCCCTACCTAACCCACCCCCCCCCCCGGCCCTATCTAAACCCCCCCCCTTACCTTTGTCCCTAGATTTACGCCTGCTAGAAGCAGACGTAAATCTACGCGCGCCAGCGGACTGCTGGCGGGCCGTCATCCGACCCAGGGGCTGGTCCGGAGGCCTCGACCACGCCCCCGGGCCGGCACCACGCCCCCGGTCCTGCCCCGAAACGCCGCATCCCGCCCCCAAAACACCGCGTCATTCGGCCCCGCCCCCGACACCCCCCCCTTCAAAAAACCCCGGGACTTGCGCGTGTTCCGGGGCTCTGTGCGCGCCGGCGGCCTATGCAAAATAGGCGCGCCGGCGCGCGAGCAGGGCTTTTAAAATCCGCCCAAATATCTTTAAGCACTATTTTAGAAATAGTCAGATGTTATTTTTTGGCCAAAAAGTTTGGTGCTATCAAGATTTAGTAAAACAGACACAAATGAGGAGGAAAATCTTCTTGGGAATGAGAGGAGAAGCAGTGCAGAAAGGAATAACATTTAAACTGCAATTTCCATGCAAATGTTGTTTAATGTACCAGGCTCAACATTATGTTTTCTTTGAGCCAGTACAGTTGAGGGCATTCCTGGATTCACACCCTAGCCCCATATAAGCAGGCTGTTTGAGTGTATTGAATAATTGCAGAGAACTGTTCAGGTCACCTTTATTTTCTTGTTAAGTATGATCTGAGTTTTCTTTTTTGACGCTCAATTGTTTAAGCTCTCCCTTATTTCTTATATTTGACTACAAGCACAGAATTGAATTATGTTCTTAATGTTGAATATTCTGAAACTGATATTTCTATAATTTGTGCTGTAGGATATTCTAACACAAGTGGATGCTTGTAATAATTATATAATTGATAAATAAAAAATGAAAAAAAAAATTAGTTGATGCGTTCCATTTTCCAGTGGACAGATGTCCACATCATTCAAAAAACTCAAGCCACAATCATAAGTCAATGCTATCCAGCACTGTTTTGTGTAGGTTCAGCAGAGGGGACACAGAATGCATAGGCATGGAAACTGAATTTCTTTCCAGGCTTTAAAGGAGGTTTTTCGAGAAAAAGTTTGAGCTTTCTATTGGCAGAGAATAGAGGAGCAACCTGCACTGCCATTGGTCATGTTTTATGAGTAAATGGAGGACTTTGGTGATCAAACCCATCAGTCTGGCACCTTCCACGAGCATCATATTCTATAGTGTCCACATTGATGGACTGCTCAGCTATTCAACTTGGAGGCTTTATCTATCTATCTATCTATCTATCTATCTATTTATTTATTTAAAACCATTTTTATTCTGCGCAAATCAAAATAAAGTTCAAGACTTAGACAGCAACTTTAAAACTGATGTGCGTGCATTTGCTGTTATACAATTGGCTACCTGCACTTACATTCATGCACGATTTTATATCAACAATCACGTGTGCGCACAAATCCCATCATGAGCACATGAGGGGGGAATTTTAGTAAGCACACGCAGCAAAGCATTAAGGCCTATTTCCTGCTTCCCTCCCAGTTTGTCCCAGTAAAGGAGCAGACTTCCTAAACCCCCACCTAACTTTCCTCCCTTTTACCCTACTAGCCCCGTCCCCTAAAGCCCCGCTGACTACCCTTTTTTTTTATTTAACTACTTACACGCGGTCCATAACAGAAGCAAGCTACGCGGCTGTGGGATCCCGGCACACGCTAGTGCACATAATGATTTCATGGATGCGTTCCCAGTCCTCCCATGCTCCACCCTGACCCCGCTCCATCCCATCTCTTTTTCGCCACTCCTTTTTTTATCTGCGAACTGGGTGATATATGTGTGGCTGCGGGTCTCTTAAAATCTGTGCGGCCTGGGCGCATCCCAGTCATGCACGTATCTCCTGGATTTGCTATGCATAGGGCTTTTAAAATTCACCCTTTAATTTTCAGCAGGATTTAAAAAATATTTTTTCAATGAAGGAGCATCAGCATAATTTCAGATTAATAACTGTCATGTTTTTAAAAATGATAGGAACTGCTTGCTTTGGTTTGGCAGAATGATATGGCACATACTGTACCTAAGTCACAGAAGACTTTTATTGCAGCACAGTATTACATGAAATTAGAGTCATAGGTGGGGACGTCTTCCAGGTTCCATGTCAAAAGGAACAGGCAAATCCAGTTCCTGCTTTATCCCAATGTCTGTATGGATTTGTAGTTTTTATTTTCTGAAGGAAGTCAATAGGACAATCAGAACTTCAAGTCCATGTATTCAATAGGGCAAAAACCAGAATTGAATTAGACTGTTCCCTCCCAAGTGGCAATGCTAGTCAGAGGTCAGATATAATCAAACTGGATCTAAAATAATTATTAGGCAATATTTTCTGGCACGGCCCCTTTTGTGTTTAATAGCACTTTCTCAAAATGAGATGCATGCTCCAAAAAAAACAAAAACCCCAAAAAACAAAACAAGCAAACAGGGATTGACTAGATGAGCTAGGCAACACATATTTTGATGGTGATTACCATAATAATTAATTGCCTCTCACAAGACACACGAGTACGACATGCTACATTGTTTTTGTTGCTTAATGCATCAATTTATCTTTTAGGTAAATTATTATTAATATTATATGGATTAGTGTTTCATCTTTACAAAATGTTGTTAATCAGTGTTGTTATTTTAAATTAATGTTGATATGAGATACATAGATGTTTGCAGATAAGGGCATATTGAAATCAATCATATTCCTAGCAAATATAAAAATGCTTATTTACTAGCAATCTTGTAGCCACTTTAAACATGATTTATCAAATGCCTTGATATCTGTCATATAGGTATCCTGTAGTTACAGATCATTAAAAGTACGTTTAATTTCATCAAACCAATAGAGGTTATGCTTCAATGAGCTAACAGTGTAATCCAAATCAGTTAATACTTTTTAATAATTGTTTTATAGTAATTTACCGATTTAAAGATTATTGTGATAAAAATATGGTAATGGATATTGACTCAAAAGATCAATCGCTCAATTTATATTACAGTTTTCAAAGCAATCCTTTTGCAGTCACGTTATTAAAAATGTTTCTCTAACATTCGGTTATATCACTGATCATCATTTTTATAATAAGGTCCATGAAAGTTTTCTGTCTGCTAGTTTCTTTACCCATATGCCATATATACTGTATATGTGTGTGTGTATCTTTATGGTATCGAAAATACACTCCCATTAGCAGTACTCCAAGATCCACCATACCATTTAATATCAGCTGACAGCATCCTCCAATCTGACCACCTTTGTAATCTCTACCTGTTTTAGCATTCTTGTCTCAGTTTCCTCCTTTATATTTGTTGATTTCCTCAAAAGGAAAAATTGCAGAAGTTAGCAGAAAATTATTACCTGTCCCAGTTGGTCTGCCTATTTGATCATCCCTGTTCTTCTTTAGTTATGGATATCCTACTGTTCTCACTGTGACCATACCATTTCCTTACCCTTACACTGCATACTGGGGTAGATTTTCTAAATTTGCGTGATCGCGTACTTTTGTTCGCGCACCAGGCGCAAACAAAAGTACGCTGGATTTTATAAGATACGCGCGTAGGCTTGCGTATCTTATAAAATCTGGATTGGCGCGCGCAAGGGGATGCACATTTGTGCAACCTGCGCACGCCGAGTCCAGCGCGCGCTGCCTGCTCCCTCCGAGGCCGCTCCGATTTCGGAACGGCCTCGGAGGGAACTTTCCTTCACCCTCCCCCCACCTTCCCCTCCCTTCCCCTACCTAACCCACCCCCCCCCCCGGCCCTATCTAAACCCCTCCCTTACCTTTGTTTCATGATTTACGCCTGCTAAAAGCAGACATAAATCTATGCGCGCCAGCGGGCTGCTGGCGCGCAATCACCCGACCCGGGGGCTGGTCCGGAGGCCTCGACCTCGCCCCCGGGCCGGTGCCATGCCCCCGGGCCCGCCCCCACAATGCCGTGTCACGCCCCCGAAATGCCGCGTCATTTTAGACACGCCCCTGACACGCCCCTTTTAAAAAGCCCCGGGACTTACGCACATCCCGGGGCTCTGCGCGCACCGGCGGCCTATGCAAAATAGGCGTGCCGGTGCGCGAGGGCCCTGCGCATGTAAATCCGACCGGATTTACGCATGCAGGGCATTTAAAATCCGCCCCACTGTGTTGTAGATATCTCATGGCTGTCATCTGTACAAGCTTGATCACTTGCAGGATATATCTTCCCCTTATATCCTTAGGTGGGAAGTGAACACAAGTGTGTACAAATATCTCATGAATATTAATTGTTAATATTCTGCAAAACAGATTTGCTTTCTGCCTTCTGCTTTCTCCCCAGCTAAAGTTGTACATTTTCCTGATTTACTCTTTCATTTAACTTCTCAATATGAAGTTTCCTCTTTTATGCTATGTTTCTATTTGAACTAATATGTCTTTCTTGTTTGTATCTTTCATGCTGTAACTTAGTATCACCACATCACTTGTATTAATGTACAGAACCACAATATAGAACTATTGCAAATCTAATAACTATATTATAAAACCCATTGCAGTATAGATTTCTTAACTATCACTAGATCTAGAAATCAAGGTACAGCAACAAAGTGTAAAATCTATATAATTACCAGAATCAACTGGCCAGATTTTACCCCTTTGCTGTCTTTCTTCTGGGAGATGTGGGGGAGAGCAATAATTAACTCATATTTATATGAATTCTGCCCCATTCCCCTGTTTGTTGGCCTTCTTCTCCCCCAGGCCGTGGGCAAGCTTCAAAGCTCCTCCTTTGATCTCATGTGGCAATCGTTTTACTTGGTGAACACCAGACTTATAGTGCCTACTGCAAGTTAAGGGAGTGTGATTCTGTTATCACTTAAGGTTAGCAAAGAAACATAGAAACATAGAAACATAGAAATGATGGCAGAAGAAGACCAAACGGCCCATCCAGTCTGCCCAGCAAGCTTTACATTTTTTTTTCTCATACTTATCTGTTTCTCTTAGCTCTTTGGTTCTATTTCCCTTCCACCCCCACCATTAATGTAGAGAGCAGTGATGGAGCTGCAACCAAGTGAAATATCAAGCTTGATTAGTTACGGGTAGTAGGGGAAGTAACCGCCGCAATAAGCAAGCTACACCCATGCTTATTTTTTTTACCCAGACTGTGTTATTCAGCCCTTATTGGTTGTTTTTCTTCTCCCCTGCCGTTGAAGCAGGGAGCTATGCTGGATATGCGTGTAGTATCAGTTTTTCTTCTCCCCTGCCGTTGAAGCAGAGAGCTATGCTGGATATGCGTGAAGTATCAGTTTTTCTTCTCCCCTGCCGTTGAAGCAGGATATGCATTGAAAGTGAAGTATCAGGCTTATTTGGTTTGGGGTAGTAACCGCCGTAACAAGCCAGCTACTCCCCGCTTTGTGAGTGTGAATCCTTTTTTCTTCTCCCCTGCTGTTGAAGCAGAGAGCTATGCTGGATATGCGTGACGTATCAGTTTTTCTTCTCCCCTGCCGTTGAAGCAGAGAGCTATGCTGGATATGCGTGAAGTATCAGTTTTTCTTCTCCCCTGCCGTTGAAGCAGAGAGCTATGCTGGATATGCATGAAGTATCAGTTTTTCTTCTCCCCTGCCGTTGAAGCAGAGAGCTATGCTGGATATGCATTGAAAGTGAAGTATCAGGCTTATTTGGTTTGGGGTAGTAACCACCATAACAAGCCAGCTACTCCCCACTTTGTGAGTGTGAATCCTTTTTTCCACATTTCCTCTTGCTGTTGTAGCTTAGAGCGATGTTGGAGTCACAGTAACCATGTGTATGTTTATTGAATAAGGGTATTATCTCCAGGCAGTAGCCGTCATTCTGGCGAGCCACCCACTCTTTATTGACGGCCTCTTGATTTTATGGATCCACAGTGTTTATCCCACGCCCCTTTGAAGTCCTTCACAGTTCTGGTCTTCACCACTTCCTTCGGAAGGGCATTCCAGGCATCCACCACCCTCTCCGTGATTTGGACTCAGTTGTTTTACTCTGCCTCATCTGCCCAGCTATCAAAGACCAGCTCTGCATTATATTTGGGATGAGATTAAAAATCAGCCTGCTTGTGAGATTGTTTGATCATCGCACCCTGAACACAAACCATTTGTGCACCATCAGAAGCTGCAACACACATACCATTTCTATATCTTTTAGACAGTAGGTTCTCATTAAGGATATTAGCTATCTTTGTATTTCCTTGTCATGTCTACTGTGACCATGCCCCCCCCCCCCCCCTGATGTCACTGAGAGCTCCATCGGCAGTTGAAAAGCGCCTCACCACCAGGCGCCGCACGCCGTGCGTCGCGTGCCAAAGGGGCACGACAAAGGGGTTCTCCCCTCTGTGCACCCCTTCGTGTAACCCTTTGTGCTTCATTTAAAATTCTTTCATTTATTTTTTCTGTTAATTAACTTTTTTTCCAAGTTATTACCTTATGGCTTGTTAACAATTTTTTATAAATGTTCATTGTATTTGACTATGGAAATATATTTCCTGCTT
This sequence comes from Rhinatrema bivittatum, assembly GCF_901001135.1. Taxonomy (NCBI): domain Eukaryota; kingdom Metazoa; phylum Chordata; class Amphibia; order Gymnophiona; family Rhinatrematidae; genus Rhinatrema; species Rhinatrema bivittatum. Next base: position 75,580,143 of record NC_042623.1, read on the forward strand.
TTTCTGTTTTATGTAAACCGGTATGATTTGCATTTGATGTAAGAATGTCGGTATATAAAAATTAAAAATAAATAAATAAATAAATATTTAGAGGCAGGTTTATTTATTTAAAACTGATTTATAGTCCACACCTTTCCTATGGATCAGGGTGGATAACAATAAAATACATACATCAAATTTAAGCACAAAACAAGGCAAAAGTTTTAGATTGCATTCCTTTGCACCAAAAATCATAGAAATGCAGAATGCGTCATCTGGTAAGGACCCTACAGTTATTCTGGTCTGCCAAGTTTGCTTCCATTTGCAATGCCATTGAACCCAGCTTATCTCATACTTTCCCTTCATTTCTGAAAACCTTTTGTCCCTCCATTCCACTGATTCTTCCTCATAATTATCCGATTGGTTAAGCAGTCAATATTGTTAAACTGATGATTCCCTGCCACTTTCCTCAATTACAAGATCCTTTCCCTCAGTTCCCTGTAAGCTCCTAGTTTAATTCTTTCCTATTGTCTTGATTTTCCTTTTCCTCCCCTTCCTCTTTACATATCATATCCTCTCATATCTATTCCCCAACAACCTTCACACTTCATTCCATCATCTCATCTCTGTCCCCTATCTGATGCTCTCTTAGCAGTTGCCCATTCTCAATGTGATTCTACCTACCTTAAATCTTCTCAATAATGGCTTCTAACCAGATAAATTTCATCCAGGTAAATCATTACCCGGATAAAATTTGTCTGGATAAATTGGAGGCATTCTGGGGTATTCCAAGGAAAAGTTATGTTAGCAAGAAAGCTTACCCAGCTAACTCTGATTTCTAGCTGTATCTGAATGTGCCTCAAAGCAGGGATTAAATTATTCAGGTTAAGTGTACCCAGATAGCTTTAATATTAACTGATCATATTCAAGTTATATAGCCAGTTAGGGGGTCAGAAAAATAAAAAATCTGTGTGGAACTGCAAGCCCAATCCCTCATTCCATGAAATCATGCTAACTAATATTGGGTATAGTGCCTGAATCGCCCTTCTCCCAAACTCCCCAAAGATTAAAAAAGTTGTGGGCCTATCAGCCCAAGTAGCCTCTTCACTCCTCACCCCAAAATTCAGGAAATATATTGGCCTCCAGGCCACATTGTAATACCTGTCCGAACCTCCCTCCACACATTCACACCCCAACTACCTGCCCTGGCAACCTCACAGTCATTGTGAACGTGGTACAAGCATATCGCTCCCAGCATCATTCCAGTGTTGCTGACAGCAACTCTACAAACTTACTGTACCAGCATTGCTGTCAAAAAAATGCTGTATACTGTTAGGCGCAATGGTCAAATAAAGCAAACAAAATGTTAGGAATTATTAGGCAGGGAATGATGAATAAAATGGAGAATTTCATAATGCCTCTGCATCGCTGCATGGTGAGACCACACCTTGAATACTGTGTATAATTCTAGTCGTCACATCTCAAAAAACATATAGTTGCTTTGGAGAAGGTAGAGAGAAGGGCGCAACCCTGTGAGGAAAGGCTAAAGAGGTTAAGGCTGTTCAGTTTGGAGAAGAGACGGTTGATGGAGTATATGATAGAGGTCTATAAATTCATGAAAGGACTTGAATGTGTTGCGACCGTCGCTGCCCGACGTCTCCACTCCGTCCTCCTTACCTCTTTGGCGACTCCCTCCTGGGTTGATGGAAGTTTGGCTGCCACTGAGTCATCTTCCTGACCTCCTCCGGTGTTCCCAGACTGGCTAGACGCTGCCTTCCGCCATGTTCTCCTGAGGTCTAAGGGCGCGTGCGAGGCACGGCCCCAACTCAAGTACCAGCAGTGGCGAGAACCTCAGGGGCATCCCCCTGAGATGACGTCATCATCTTCGGATATTTAAAGGTCTTTCATTTCGCTAACTAATCGAGTTAGCAAAGGGTTTCCTACCTAGCTGCCTCCAGGTATCGCTGTGGATGGGATTCGCTCTCCGCATACCTTGCTATTCTGCCTCCTTGGACTTTACCAGGGGTACCCGCTCCTCGGGGCCTCATTCTCTCTTTTACTTTTCAGGTCACAGTCTGGAATCCATACTCGCTCCTCAAGGGCCCACGTTCCCGGACCTGCTACTGAATATAACTTCTGCCAGGAAGTCACCGCTGCCTACAACACCAATGAGTTACCATCTCTCTCTCAGAGCTTTCCCTGAAACCAGGTACACACTCCTTGAGGGCCTACTTCATTCCATATCCTGGGCTATTCTAAGAGACTACAGTGTGAGTGCTACCATCAAGGTTCTGTTCCTGAACTCTGCATACTCTGCCTACTCACTATCTCAGTTTCTCTATAGCCCAGCCTTCCTGGGATCACTGTTCCAGTGCCTGAGGGACTACAGCCCAACCGGGCTATTCCAGCTCACTACTGCCACATCTGTTGGTTTTCAAGAACTGTTTAATAAAATAACTTGTGTGTGTCTGTCTCCCAACTCTGAGCCTGACCAGTGGTCCCTCTCGGGATCTTCGCTCGAGGGCGTGGTCATCTGCCAAGGGCCCAAAGATCCACCCACAACTATCACAAATAATAACAGATTGCTAACCCCATGGATCCTGCACAGCTCAATGCCTTGCAGGCCATACCGGGCCTGGCCCTGGGCATTTCGGAGCAGCAAGACGCCTTGGAGAAACTTACTTCAGCATTCCATCAGCTACACACACAGAAGGTTCAAGGCATAGCTTCCAACCATGAAGGTCAGTTACAGGAGGTAACTTTAAAGTCTGCTGTACCACTGGTGGCTCCAATCTGCTTTTCCAGAGAAATCCAGAAGACCCCGGGCTTTTTAAACCAGTGCTGCATGCATTTTACCTTACAGCCATCTTTATTTCCTACGGCTCTCTCCAAGACTACCTACATCCTTTCCTACTTGGATGGTAGGGCCTTGTCTTGGGCATCTACCTTGTGGGAACACAAGTCCCCATTTTGCAGGACATAGATGGATTTATGGACTTATTTAAATCCGTTTTCAATGACCCTGCCCGAACTGCTGTCGCTGGTTCTGCTTTGGTTGAATTGCTTTGGTTGCCTTGCTTCAATTCAACCAAAGCAGAACCAGCGTCATTGGCTGAATTTGCCATAGAGTTCAAAACTCTTGCGGCAGAACTCTGCTGGGACCCCAAATGTCTCAAGACACTCTTCTTCAGAGGCCTGGATAACCGTTTAAAGGACGAGCTGGCTGCTCGTGAAACACCTGACTAGCTGGATGAACTAGTAGCCTTGGCCACTCGGATTGATCACCGGTTCCAGAACAAGGTGAAGGAACTCCGGCCTAAGATATTATCTAGGTTGAAACAGGCTAGTGCTATACCTGCACCTCGGATGGTTCCAATAATCCCTGCTGCTGATATTTATGAACCGATGCAACTTGGTCATGGACGTTTGACTTCCAAAGAGAGAAGACTCCGGAAGAGGTGCGGCTTATGCATGTACAGCCCGGCCACAACGTCTTTATATGCTCCATTCGTCCGGAAAAAGGATGGGCCTAAGTCCTGCAGGAGGACTGTTTTTAGGACTCACTACGCTCTCTCTTCTGCTCTCTCTCCCAGTCTCCTTGACCTAAGGACCAGAAACGGTTCAGACTTCTGCCCTGGTGGACTCAGGGGCAGGAGGCAACTTCATTCTCAGATGTCTAGTGGAATACCTGAGGATTCCCCTCACCAAGTTGAAAGATCCACTACTATTATCTTCCATTCATGGAGAACCCTTACCGGGCAACGTGACTTGCCAAACCGTACCAGTTACTCTCTGCACCGGAGTTCTCCACATTGAATCGCTCTTCTTCTTGGTATTAGAAAGGGCCATGCACCCTATTGTCCTGGGGTTACCCTGGTTGCAAGTGCACCAACCCCAATTCGACTGGGCATCCTTGGATCTCTCCAGCTGGGGCCCAGAATGTCACAGGAGGTGCCTTAAGGAAATCTCGCTTATCATTTGCATGCCTATGACTCCAGTGATACCAGGACTGCCGCCCCAATACGCTTCCTTCACGGACGTATTTTCCAAAGAAGCAGCTGATATTCTTCCTCCACATAGGCTCTATGACTGTGCCATAAGACTGAAGTCCAATGCTGAGCCACCGAAAGGATGGGTGTACCCTCTCTCAGCCATTGAGAATAAAGCAATGTCAAAATACATTGAAGAAAATCTTCAGAAGGGCTTTATCCGACCATCAAAGTCGCCAGCTGGTGCAGGCTTTTTCTTTGTGGGGAAGAAGGACGGTACCCTACGTCCATGTATCGATTACCAAGGTCTTAATGAGATCACAATCAAAGACTGTTACCCCTTGACGTTAATCTTGGAGCTGTTTGACCGGCTGCAAGGGGCCAAGATATTTTCAAAGCTTGACCTGAAGGGGGCCTACAACCTCATTCGCATTTGGAGTGGCGATGAATGGAAAACGGCCTTCAAAACGGCCACTTCGAGTATCTTGTAATGCCATTCGGGTTGTGAAATGAACCCGCCATTTTCCAAAATATGATGAACAACATCTTGCGGGACCTGCTGTACAAGAATGTTATGGTCTACCTGGACGACATACTAATCTTCTCCCAGGATTTGGACACCCACATTGCAGATGTCAAGCAAGTACTCCACCGTCTTCGAGAACACCGGCTGTACGCCAAACTCTCTAAGTGTGAATTTCACAAAGACTCAGTGCCTTTCTTAGGCTACATCGTGTCAAAAGAAGGCTTTCAAATGGACCCTCACAAACTTGAAAGTATCAAGAATTGGTCCCAATCTACCAGCTTAAAGGCTTTAAGGAGATTCCTGGGGTTCACCAACCATTACTGAAGCTTTATAAAGAACTATTCTTCTTTAACCATACCCTTGACTGCGATGACCCGCAAGGGTGCCAATGCTTCAAAATGGTCAGCGGAGGCCATTTCCGCATTCGTGAAATTGAAGACTGCCTTCTCCACAGAACCGTGCTTGCAGCATCCAGACCCAGACAAGCCCTTTATCATTGAAGTTGATGCTTCAGATGTGGGTGTAGGGGCTGTGTTGAGCCAAACAGGAGACTCGAAAGCCTTACATCCCTGTTCATTCTTCTCACGAAGATTTTTTCCAGCCGAGAAAAACCATGGGATCAACGATAAAGAGCTCTTGGCAATAAAGCTCGCATTCAAGGAATGGCGGCCTTGGCTCGAAGGCGCTCAACATCAAATAACCGTATTCACGGATCATAAAAATCTAGAGTATCTTCGCCACGCAGAACGTCTGAATTACAGACAGGCCAGATGGTCCTTCTTTTTTAATCATTTTGATTTTGTGTTGAAGTACCGCTCTGGAGATAAAAAAAAAACAGAGTAGATGCTCTTTCACACTACTTTCATTCAGAGGATGTGCCTGATGAGCCACAGCACATAACTGACCCGAAGAAGATCCTCTTGGCATCCACTCAGTCTGTACCTGCTGGTAAAACTATTGTTCCAAAAAGACTCAGGAAGAAAGTGCTCTTCTGGGCGCGCAATTCCATCCTGGCCAACGCCGTACCCTGCTCAAGATACAGAAGCTGTATTGGTGGCCTACCATAAAAAAGGATACCTATTCCTATGTGGCATCCTGCACCAATTGTGCTAAGAACAAACCTGCTTCTGGACAACCATGGGGTCAGATGCACCCACCGCCAGTTCCGGAACAACCCTGGTCGCACATCGCTACTGACTTTGTAGTCGATTTACCTACTTCTGGAGGAATGAATACCATCTGGGTGACAGTGGATCGATTTAGCAAGATGGCACACTTTGTGGCGCTCCCTGGCATACCTTCAGCCTTGGAGCTTGCAAAGGTCTTCATAAAGCACATATTCCACCTCCACGGACTACCTTCTCACATCGTATCTGACTGTGGGTCCCAATTCACGGCATGATTCTGGAGGGCCTTGTGCAAATTGTTTGACATCTCTCTAGACTATACCTCAGCCTATGATCCGCAGTCGAATGGCCAGACGGAACAGATGAATCGTAATATGAAGCAGTTTTTTCGAGCTTATGTGATGTCCCAAAAGAATAACTGGGCCGAATTGCTTCCATGGGCTGAATTCGCCATCAACTCTCATCCAGCAACATCTACTGGATTGTCACCATTTGAAGTGATCTATGGACGTTCCCCAACACTGCCACTTCCAGTGAAGCTCTCAGTGACGTCCTCAGCAGCTCAATTCACTGCTGATGATATCCATAATTTGTGGGTTCAGACAAAGGACATGCTAATCAAAGCAAGTGACCGTGCTAAGAAGTACTACGATGCGCACCATTTGCAAGCTCCAGTCTTCAAGCCAGGAGACAAGGCCTCGTTGTCAACCAAGCACCTCAGACTTAAACTACCCTCCTCTCGGTTTGCTCCTCACTACGTGGGACCATTCCCAGTCCTTCAACATATTGGCAAAATCACCTACCGTCTGATGCAACCACCTGGTCTCAACATCCATAATGCTTTCCACGTTTCACTTCTGAAACCGCTCATACTCAGCGAATTCACTTCCAAATCTCATGACCCACCTGTCATCAATGCAGAAGACGACTTAGAGTACAAAGTTGAAGAGATTCTGGATGTTCGGAAAAAAGGCAATACTTGTGAATACCTCCTATCATGGGAAGGTTTCGGCCCCAAAGAAAACTTTTGGGAGCCTCAGACCAATATCTTGGACAAAGAGATGCTTCATCAGTTCCACATCGTGCATCCTTCAAAACCCAAACCTGGTACCCAAAGAGGAGATCGCCCTTTGAAGGGGGGTGCTGTTGCGACAATCGCTGCCCGACGTCTCCACCCTGCCCTCCTTACCTCTTTGGTGACTCCCTCCTGGGTTGATGGAGGTTTGGCTGCCGCGGCGTCATCTTGCCGACCTCCTCCGGCGTTCCCGGACCGGCTAGATGCTGCCTTCCACGTTCTCCTGAGGCCTAAGGGCGCGCGCGTGGCGTGGCCACGACTCAAGTACCAGCAGTAGTGCAAACCTCAGGGGCGTCCCCCTGAGATGACATCATCATCTTCGGATATTTAAAGGTCTTTCATTTCACTAACTAATCAAGTTAGCAAAGGTTTCCTACCTAGCTGCCTCCAGGTATCGCTGTGGATGGGATTCGCTCTCCGCATACCTTGCTACTCTGCCTCTTCGGACTATACCAGGGGTACCCGCTCCTCGGGGGCCTCACTCTCTCTTTTACTTTTCAGGTCGCAGTCTGGAACTGGTACTTGCTCCTCGAAGGCCCACGTTCCCGGACCTGCTACTGAATATAATTTCTGCCAGGAAGTCACCGCTGCCTACAACACCAGTGAGTTACCATCTCTCTCTCAGAGCTTTCCCTGGAACCAGGTACTCGCTCCTTGAGGGCCTACTTCATTCCAGCTCCTGGGCTATTCTAAGAGACTACAGTGTGAGTGTTACCATCAAGGTTCTGTTCCTGAACTCTGCATACTCTGCCTATTCACTATCTCAGTTTCTCTACAGCTCAGCCTTCCTGGGATCGCTGTTTCAGTGCCTGAGGGACTACAGCCCAGCCGGGCTATTCCAGCTCACTACTGCCACCTCTGTTGGTTCTCAAGAACTGTTTAATAAAAGAACTTGTGTGTGTCTGTCTCCCAACTCTGAGCCTGACCGATGGTCCCTCTCGGGATCTTCCCCCGAGGGCATGGTCATCTGCCACCGGCCCAAGGATCCACCCACAAATATCACAAATAATACCAGAATGGGTAAATGTGAATTGTTTATTTACTCTTTCAGATAATAGAAGGACTAGGGCAGGGTCCCCGCAGACAGTCAGGTTTTTCAGGATATCCCTAATGAATATACATGACATTTAAATGCATGCACTACCTCCTGGGTATGAAATACACTTGTTCCATGAAGTAGCAAGTAGTATATTTAAAACAAATCGGAAAAAATTATTTTTCACTCAATGCTCAGAGGATGTTATTAACGCTCTCCACTGCCAAAGCTATTTGATATGCAACAGCTTTCCCTAAATCCCAGATTGCTTCCAATATAAATACTGAAGGCTTTCTGAAACTGAACTCGCCAAAATCCTTAGCCCCAGAAGGAGCTATAGGTACCTGTTCTTGAGGTAAAGATCTATGCTCTGGGAACCATTCTCTTGCTCCCTTACTCTTCCAGTCATTCTGGCATTCATCAAGCTCAATATTTCTACAATTTGCTCCCCAGCCACATGCCCTACACCCATGGACATGCTGCCAATGTCATCAGTATGCGAATGTCCCTGAAACAGACTGGAAACTCAAGCAGCAGTAGGATCTGGAGGAGGCATTCTCACTGCAGGGCTCAATGATAGACTCAAGTATGGGATGAATGGAAGCACCTCTTCCCCCTTTCCCCCTCCCCCTCCCAAGCATACAAAGAGTGGCTTCCTGCGGGTGCCTAAACCACCACCACAAATAATTCAATGGTCCTCATCGTCACTGGTGAAAATGGAGCTGCAGGGAAAGCCACTGATCTTCCCTTTCTTTTCTTAACCATCTCAGTGAATTAAAGAGATAAATAAAAGGTAGCAAACAATAATAACAGGTGACGGCTGGCTAACAGAGGCTCAAAGCAGTGAGTGCTGCTGTGCTGCCGTGCTGCCGTCTTGAAAATCCCCTTCGGCTGTTGCTTTTCAGATGCATGTCTTCTCACTCAGGGACTTCTGTGTTAAATCCTGATGGAACAGAATGCTGTAATTGTCTAGGATGTGTTCCAGGATGTCGTCCTACTTGAGCATCCACAAACATGGTCCGACTGCTGAGAGTATGGCTAGGTAGCTGAATGGTGAAGCAAATTTGCAGATGATACAAAATTATTTAGAGTAGTTAAATCACAAGCAGACTGTGATACATTGCAGGAGGACCTTGCAAGACTTGAAGATTGGACATCCAAATGGCAGATGAAATTTAATGTGGACAAGTGCAAGGTGTTGCATATAGGGAAAAATAACCGTTGCTGTAGTTACACGATGTTAGGTTCCATATTAGGAGCTACCACCCAGGAAACATATCTAGGCATCATAGTGGATAATACTTTAAAATTGTCAGCTCAGTGTGCTGCAGCAGTCAAAAAAGCAAATAGAATGTTAGGAATTATTAGGAAGGGAATGGTTAATAGAACGGAAAATGTCATAATGCCTCTATATCGCTCCATGGTGAGACCATACCTTGAATACTGTGTACAATTCTGGTCGCCGCATCTCAAAAAAGATATAGTTGCGATGGAGAAGGTACAGAGAAGGGCAACCAAAATGATAAAGGGGATGGAACAGCTTCCCTATGAGGATAGGCTGAAGAGATTAGGGCTGTTCAGCTTGGAGAAGAGACGGCTGAGGGGGGATATGATAGAGGTCTTTAAGATCATGAGAGGTCTTAAATGAGTAGATGTGACTCGGTTATTTTCACTTTCGAATAATAGAAGGACTAGGGGGCATTCCATGAAGTTAGCAAGTAGCACATTTAAGACTAATCAGAGAAAATTCTTTTTCACTCAATGCACAATAAAGCTCTGGAATTTGTTGCCAGAGGATGTGGTTAGTGCAGTTAGTGTAGCTGGGTTCAAAAAAGGTTTGGATAAGTTCTTGGAGAAGTCCATTAATGGCTATTAATCAAGTTTAGTTAGGGAATAGCCACTGCTATTAATTGCATCAGTAGCATGGGATCTTCTTAGTGTTTGGGTAATTGTCAGGTTCTTGTGGCCTGGTTTTGGCCTCTGTTGGAAACAGGATGCTGGGCTTGATGGACCCTTGGTCTGACCCAGCATGGCAATTTCTTATGTTCTTATGTTCTTAGCAATTGTGCTCTGTGCATATCATTATCATAGTGAAATGGGCATTAAATACAACTTTAGTACTATACATGGTAAAAAATGTATAGCCTCAATGCTATAATGATTTTAGTATGCATAATAGTGAATTGTGCTGCATTGGCATGTATAATCAAAAGATAAATGAACCCTCACAAGCTACACAAAAATATTTGAATCATATATTAGATCATTGTGCTATTTAAGGCCTCTCATCTGCAAAATTCTTGAGTCCAATAAATGAAGAAAAGGCTTCAAATATAGGATCTTCTTACTCTGTTAAACAGATGAATGGCTTGGCTTGTGGACATTTAGATCTGTGCTGGGGGTGAGATATTTATTTATTTACATTTCTGAATGGCTTCTAGGAAGCCTCCCAAAAAGATGTTACAGAGCAACAAAAAACATAAGCAATATAAACAATTAAAACCTCATCACATGTTATTAATACGGCACCCACCCATCCCTCAGAATTTGACTTGAACCAGATACATATGCTGTGCATGACTTTTGAATGCTTTTGAATATTACAGAAAAGTCACCCATGGGAAGAAATAAAGGAGAGGAGGAGCTGGCTTTAATAAAGCAATGAAACATTCTTTTCATCTCTGAAATGTGCCTAGTTCTTGGAGATCTTTTGTCAGTACATTAAGGCATCTTCAGGCTGTTTAACTTGCATGACCACCACTTGCACTGCTGATCACCCTGATCTCACTGTTCTTGGCAAGCGTTAAATACGGAAGTCACATTTCCCCATGGATGAACAGTTCTTGAGAAAGGTTTTCAATTAGGCACAAACAGGCTTTCATTTAACATCCGGGATGCAAATCTTGCCTTCCCAGCTTATTTTCTTCAACAAGCATATTTATTGTGTCCATTACACGGAAAGTTCCACATACCATTGATTTTCCAAGTTTCCTTTTGTTCAGTTTGTCACACTATCTTAGTCTTGTGATAGAGTACAGGATCTTGGTCTATATTCATTGCTCTCCTAAAGATTCTTCCTTTTGCTCATTCCAGCAGTAGTTCATTTTTTGATTTGTATTCTTTAAGAGCTGGTTGGACTTTTTACTGATTATTCTCACTTGTCTAAAAGAGGATCCTAGATGATGGTGGGTAGCTCTCAAAGTGTGATGGTATTCAGTTCTGCAGAATATCAGTTCATATTTTATTTTCATATTCTGTACCATTATTATAGTTTCCAGGACTTTCTCCTCTAATTCTTTTCTAATGAACAAAACCATTTGAAAATCAATTTAAAGTAAAAAAGAATTCTTTCTATTACAGTATTGTGAGTGGTTGATTCTTCCTGTATTCAAGCATAATACCACTACTTTCTTGAAGCCTTTTGACTACAAACAATCAAGGCCAAACTACTATCCTAATAAAATACTGTAATTGTGATGGGAATTGAGTTCTAAGACATATCAGGAGAGGTTTGTTGCTGTAAAAAGAATGCTGCTGGATATATTGAATGAGCTATATAACTCTTTGGTCTTGAGATACAGAGCTGTCATGTTAATTTTATAAACCTCTCCTCTCTTACAAAACATATGGAGATAATTTCCCAAAGGTCTTTTTCAACTATATTCATCAATGTTTCCTCCTCTATACTTGGATTTTGGGACTTTTCTGTCTTGGTTCTCTTTTTTCTCTGCTCATTGCGCTTTTAGTGTATCCTCTGGTGGGTCCAGATCCACTGCTATCCCACTGTCAATCCGTGTGCCTAGGGCTTTTCCTGGTCCCTCTTCTTTTCTCTATATGCATTCCCTCCAGGGCTGGTGGAAGCTTTAGGCGGGGTAGGCGATGGCCTAGGGCACGAGAAGTGGACAAGGTGCAGAGTGGCCAATAAGGGCAGCAGTTTTGAAAGGATGGACGAGATGAGAAGTGGCACAGGTGAGGCATGGAGTTGGATGGCATTTTCAGTTATGTGTTTCTTTTAGGAGCTGGGGTTGTTTGTGATGAGAGAGAGCTCATGTAATGACATCACCGCCTAGGGCAACTGGACCCCCTTCCACTGGCCTTTGTGCTTTGATCTCCTCCCAAGGCTTTCAGCACCATCTTTGCACTAATGGCTCCCAGATGTATCTCTTTGTGCAATATATTCCACCAAGAATTCAGTCCCAAATCTCATTCTCGTTGTCTGACATTACAGCTCGGATGTCCCACTGCCACCTTAAACTTAACAAAGCAAAATCACAACTTCTTATCTCCCCCCTCCAAAAGAAAACTTTCTTCCCCCCTTCTGCCTTTCTATTGCTGTAGAGAGCACAGTCATACTCCTAATCCCCTCAGTCTGTAACCTTGGGGATCATCTTTGAGACATCTCTCTCCTTAATTTAATTTAAATTCCACACATATTCCATATTAAAAAAACCCAAAACTTTGGACAAAGCAGATCATAAAACAACTTGCATAATAAATCTTGACAGCTTAAATCACACCCCTCTCCTGGGTCTCCTCCCACCTGAATCAATCACCCCAACAATCTAGTACAAAATCCCCCTACAATTAACAACTTAACAAAGATTTGCATAATACCACTCCCAAACCAACCACTGCCACCAAACCCATTTCTCCCAAACTGATCACCCCACTCCTTCTCTTAACAGTCCAACCCAGCTGTAACATCTTCTTTATCCATGATCATCTCATCCCAACCTCTCACCAAAACACCAGGTTTTCTAGACTTTGTGAAATAATCCTTATCTATACCAATCCAAAGCACTACTAAAATGTCTCATTTACTTCTCTGTTAAATCACCAAAGTTTGTACCTTCCTTTCTGAACACCCACTCTCATCACTTCCTGTTTAGACTACTGCAACCTGCTACTCATAGGTTCTTTTAGTAAATCATCTCTCTCCATTACAATCTATTCAATATTCAGCTGTGTGTATAATCTTCCACCAGTGTCACTAGGGGCATAGAATCCCTCTTCTTGAATCATTATATTGACTCTATCTTAGACTCTATCTTATTCTGCATACAGTTCAAGCTTCTTTTCCTTACTTGGCTCATTATCTATCTTCTCTTATCCCTCCCTACACCCCTCCCCATGAATTCCATTCATTGGGCAAGTAACTTATCCCTGCCCTTCTACTCCATCATCAACTCCCAACTGCCCTTCCTACTTGCTGTGTCGTACTCCTGGAATAGACTTCTGGAACTGGTATGTTTTGCTTCCTCTTTGGTCTTATTCAAATCCAAACTAAAATCACACCTTAATGAGGTTTCTTTTAAGTCGTAACACCTGGCTCTCCTGCCTTGCTGATTTTAACCATATTTTTATTATTATTTATTTAGCAAATGCCTTTACATTGGTAGTTCAAGGCAAGCTTCATTCAGGTGCAGTAGGTATTTCCCTGACCCGATATTGCTGGCAATCTAAGGACCTCATTTACCAAGTATTTTTCCCATAGACACAGAATGGGAAAAAAAACTCTAAGGGGTAGATTTTAAAAGAAGCTTGCACATGCTTCCCAGCACGCACACATGGATGTGGTATTTATAACATGCGCCCCTGACCCACCCCTCCCCGCCCTGAACACACCCCCAGGCCCGCCTTTTCAAAGAGGCCCAGCAGTTCTGTGCGTAACAGGGGTCACGCATGTGGCCGGGTCCCTTTGAAAATGCACGTGGTGCGCGCAAAGCCTGGCCATGCACATAAACCCCATTTTTTATGTGCGCAGTTTTTTGAAAATCTACCCTTTAGTAAATCAGGCCTAAAGTTTGTATCAAAGGCAATGGACAATGGTAACAAGGAGCATCAGTAGGATCTGAAGCCTAGCTTCCCTGATTCTTAGCCTGCTTATCTAACCATAAGGATGCTATGCCATTTCCATAATAATTGAAATTCCCATTCTCTTATTTATCCTATATGTTTGCCTTGGCTAGATTGTAAGCTCTACAGAGAAGGGACTGTTTCATATGTGTCCTTATACAGTACTATTTATGTCTATTAGCACTATAAAAATAAAGCATGGGTAGTAGTAGCTGCAGTGAATTCCAGCTTTTCACACATTTGTTCATAATTTGTTAAGGTTTATTTTGTTTCCATCTACGTAAAATAGGGATGTGCATTCATTTGAAATGAATCTGTAAAATGAGACAAATGAGCTTGTTTATGGTTCGTTTCAAACAAACTGAATTAAAAACAATGTTTATATTTGTTTTTAGAAAATAATGCCCATTATTTCAAAAAGTACATTTATTTTGCAGGAAATGAATTTGAACGAAATACCAAATAAATACCCTCCCCACATAAACAAAAACTGACCCTCCCCCCTCTCCCAAAAAATGAATGAATGAATCAGAAATTAATTTTTTGCCTCTGCACAATAACATCCCTAATACAGGATGTTCCTTTCTATCACTTCATTAGCATGAGCCTTCATTTAAGAAAGCATGGGATGAACACAGAGGTCCTTATTTACAAAGAAGTGAAAGGAAAGTTGGAGATCACATGGGGTCTATCATGCTGCTGGCAGAAGGAAATTAAACAGCCTACATGGGCTAGAGATGTCCCGTTGATAAAACAACACTGAAAGCACTGACGGCATTGCATTGCCTATGGAATAGACTATATGAAGCTATTTCTTCTCCTGTAAATAAACAGACTGTTTTGGAACCACATTACCTGGAGTTTTTGGAACCACATTACCTGGAGTTTTCTGAGATAGTAGTTCACAGATGGGTATAGTCAACCCTGACCAGAGTAGAGAGCATTTCAACTGATTCACTACAGCAAATGCTTGACCAATGATTACTCTGAATTTGGGATGCACATTTTTGTTACAATCAGTTGTATTTCATTTTAACATGCTATTTTGAAGAAGCACACACTCATAAAGTAGCACAGCAAATGTCAAAATAGCACAGGCCAACATGAAATGTGTGTGCTTTCATATCAGCACAATTTATTTCCTTTTTAGTGCGTGCTTGGTTTAGTGTACACTATTTTGAAATACAGCATGCACCAATGAAATGGAACTGCAAAACAAAACAAAACAAAACATGAAAGAGAAAGCATTTTTAAATTGCACATCCATACTTTGAACCTGGTAACCCTGGAGGGGTTTGGAACCCATCCATAAGGTGAAGAGCCTGATACTTAGGAATGCAGAAACATCGGATATAAGGTCAGATAAGGATTGACAGGCACACATTAAGGGTGTGCATAGGGAAACCTTTGTTTCATTTTTCTTTTCCTATATTTTTTTTCATTTCATTTCATTTCTTTTCTGCATTTTAGCATGCACTAAAACAGAAACAAACTGAAAATTTGCTGATTTCAGATTGGAAATGACATGAAACAAATGTTCGAATGACGTACAAATTGGGGAGTGTGTGCTAATAACTGATCTGGATCCCAGAAACATACAAAGGATCACATTTTAGATGTTGAAGAAAAAGCGAAGGTTCATCTCTTTAGAATATCTATAATTTATTGGAAATCCAGTTGTAATACAACATAATTTTCAGACCTCCCACTTCAGAAACAACTTTACCATCTACTTCCAAGCACTTTGTGACATAACACAAAATCCTTCAAAAAAGGTCACAGAACCTATACAGAAAACCTGCCATACCTTAACAGCACTAATTTCCAGGACTCAAACAGCAGCAACCCTTCCTGAGAAAGGGCAGCACTGCAAATATTACTACAGACCCTAGGACACCAATATATTAGCCAGACTGCTTATTGATTCCTACTCCGAGTCTACATGATAGATCTTTCAATGGTAAAAAAGATGCGAGTGCCTCTGAAATTTCAAGGGCTTTTCTTCTGGGAACTTTCTAGGGACTAGCAAAAGTAACTTTGTGGGGAGTTGCAAGAAATATAAAAGTATTTTGCTGATAACATTTCTGGGACTAGCAAAAGTAACTTTGTGGGGAGTTGCATGCTGGGAGCTGCTTGTGATCCTAAAGCTATGAGGCTGAGGGAAAGGTAGGTTAAGTAGTGGAGCCTATCCCTCCCTACTCCACAACCCACCCATCCCAGAGGCTTTTTTCCTTCTATAGATAGCCTCCCAGGAGGCAGAGGTTAGACACTTCATTAATCTAGATTAATTGTGGTAATTAAGTTAACTAGGCAATCCTGCAAAGCATAATTAAATTAAATGCAACCAAATTTTCATAGATCACTTGTCCTAAAATAGCTGGAAAAACAGCTTAAATAAAAATATTATTTTGGAGTTTGGTGGTGTTCTTGCCACTCTTGGTATTGCTTTGGGTATTGGTGCTTCTTTTTCCTGTCCTGGTGCCTTGGGCTATTCATGTCAATTTTGGTTCCACATTGTACTGCTCTTGCTATCTTGGAGTGCTCTTTCCTCTGCAAGTTTCAATAACACTTGGATAGAAAATCCAAATTTTGAAGCCAAAATAGGATGCATTGTTTCTCCCATAGACTTTAATGGAAAATGAATGACCAAATGACATGCAAAAATGAGCAATTATTATTTTTTATTTCAAACTAAACAAAACTAATCACTGATCCAAACAAACCAAATAAATGAACTGAACTGAATTTTTTTTTCCGTGCGTATCCCTCAATTCCAATGCTGTAATGCTTTGTGCATAGTTCTTAAAATATTTTACCTTTTATTAAAAAACAAAAACAAAAACACAAAAATAGAGGAAACAGCTATCTTCTGATATTCAACATAAATGAGAAACGAATTTATGAGCCTGTGGAAAGCTTCTTGGGCCTGATTTTCTAAAGCTTTTTTCCCATTCTATAAGGCACATTTTAAAAGCCTTAGGAGTGCCAAAGCTGGGAGATATGTGTGGAAGTCAGGCCGGCGCCCACTGCACAGATTTAAAAAAGCACATGAGTACACACATATCGCTCAGTGCGCACCCGAAAAGGTGGGGCATGGGCGTGGTGAGCAGTGCATGGACGTTCCTAGATTTCCCAATGAAATCTGCGCATAAGTAATTGTGCTCACAAGCTTGCACTGGGGTCCACTACTGTATAACTTTACATCTGCTATGCATGGCATGTAAGTCCTGAAACAAAAAAAAATTAGAAGTTAGCAGGTTTATAATGGTTGGGGCTAACAGGGTAAAAGGTAGGCTAGTTAACTAGGGGGGTTAGAAAGTCCTAGCCTTTACTTGGGCGAACTGGAAATGAACTGGGGGAAACTGGTAATTGCGTCAACATACGTGTCTACTACAATCCCCCCAGTTACATGGTAGAGACAGCATTTGCGCACACATGCGTGAGTCCATATAAAATAATGTGCACATGTATGCGCATACAGGGGTAGATTTTCAAACACGGCGCGTTCGTGTACTTTTGCTGGCGCATCAGGCGCAAGCAAAAGTACGCGGGATTTTAGTAGATACGTGCGTAGTCGCGCGTATCCGCTAAAATCCTGGATCAGCGCGCGCAAGGCTATCGATTACGTATAGCCGGCGCGCGCCGAGCCGCGCAGCCTACCCCCGTTCCCTCCAAGGCCGCTCCGAAATCGGAGCGGCCTTGGAGGGAATCCTCTAACGCCCTCCCCGCACCTTCCCCTCCCTTCCTCTACCTAACCCACCCCCCCGGCCCTGTCTAAACCCCCCCCTTACCTTTGTCGGGGGATTTACGCCTCCCGGAGGGAGATGTAAATCCCCGTGCGCCAGCGGGCCCCTAGCGTGCCGGGACGCAACCTGGGGGCGGGTACGGAGGGCGCGGCCATGCCCCCGGACCGCCCCGGGCCGTAACCACGCCCCCGGGCCCGCCCCCAAAACGCTGCCGACACGCCCCGAAAACGACGTGGCGCTCGGCCCCGCCCCCGACACGCCCCCGACACGCCCCCTCCGAAAACCCCGGGACTTACGCGAGTCCCGGGGCTCTGCGCGCGCCAGTAGGCCTATGTAAAATAGGCTCACCGGCGCGCAGGGCCCTGCTCGCCTAAATCCGCCCGGTTTTGGGCGGATTTAGGCGAGCAGGGCTCTTAAAATCCGCCCCACAGCCTCTTTTATACCATGCATGCATATACATGCAATTGTTATGAAACGGCCATGTCCATTGGTGCGAGTCAGCGTATGCACATACATGTGAACCCGTGTGGCTGTTTCATTGTTACCATCCCAGTCTATGAAAAAAAATCTTAATGAATGAGGTCCTAAAATTGAATAACATCAAAACTCAATTGTTTTTTTTAAACTAAATATGTGTTTCAAATGGATTGACATGGTATCCTATTAATTGGAAATGAAATACATCAATGCAATATACCTTTTTGCAGACTGCTTTGGAGAGAAGATTTTTATGTACAAAATTTAAAAAACTAATTAAAGTTTTATTGTTGAAATGGACCAATTAATAGAAATTACAGGATTGCCAACGCAACTGCATGTCACCATGAGATAGTAGATGTACCTTGGTTTTCTAACTCCCCAAATGTGCTCTGGTCACAGCACGGCAACAAGATCAACTGTGCTTTTGGATAGGAAATCAAACCCAGGGATGGATGGAAATTTCACAGTAGCATGGGTTTATACTGATAATACTGTAAGAGGAAAGGTGAAAAATGAAAGAACAATGAAGGACTTAATCAGTAAAGGCAGTGAGTGGGGAAACAAGCTCTTTTTTTTAAATAAAACTCTCTCTCTGCCTTTCTAAAGCTATGATTCGAAGAAGCTAATTGTGTCCATTGCTGACTGTGATTGACTGAGAGTGCATAGTGCTAAATGGAGTGTATGTGTGTGCATGATGTTGTTAGTTATGGATTAATCTATTTACTGCTTGGTACAGTACGTTGATGCTTGATGCTTTGTACCTGCTTCTGGCTGTAAAAATGTGTGACTATTAAGGGCTGCGGAAACGAGTTCTATATGTAAAATGGGGTCTGGAAATTTGCCCAGGTACATGGCAGAGGATGGGTACATTTGTGCATGTTGCTAAATTGAAAAAGGGGGGTATGTTTGTGATTGCTGAAGACTGAGAAATTGTGTCACGTGTTGCTCCTGCTAGGGCAAGGTTCAGGCTTATGATATTAAACACGATTGACCATCTAAAATCTGTCCAGCAGAGACAGCACTATTTACCAACTACTGTAGTGCTTTTAGACTTTAAAATTTTAGAGTTAGTTCTATTGCCTGGTCCTGAGTCAGGTCTAGACCTGAACCGGGCCCAGTGTCGGGGCCTTGCCTCAAGCCAGGCCCATCACCGAGGGCTTAGTGCTGAGGGCTAGGCTGACACCGGGCCTATATCTGAGCTGGCCCCAGTACTGCGGCCTAGCCCTGAGCTGTGCATGGAGCTTGGACTAGCCATGAGCTTGGCCTGGCATTGGGACCTAGCTCCAAGCTAGGCCTGGCATCATGATCTAGACCTGAGCCAGACCTAGGAACTGGGATGTAGGCCTGAGTTGGTCCTGGCAGTAGGGCCTAAGCCCAAGACAGAACAAGTACCCAGGCCCAAGTTGGGTACAGCATTTGTGCAGGGGCCCTCCCCCTGTGTAAAACTGCCAGGGCTGGGGATCTCCCATCCTGACCCCCATTTACCCACTTCCTGGATCTTTCTTGGAAAAGGGTAAGCGCAATGTCCAATCACTCCTGCCAGGGTCACAACACTTTACAAATGGTGCCAACTGCCTGGACCAGTGTGACATCACATTGGCGCTTTCCTCCAGTGCAGCCAGCATCATTTTGATGTACAGCCATAGAAATGTTTCTCTGTACATCAAAATGGTGTTGGGGACACTGATTGAAGGTCCCAAAATAACATCCTTTAGGGGTAATTCTCCAGATGGAAAGGCCAATTTTTAATGTGCTGGGACCTGTGTGGGAGTGCCTGGGTATTGCTCCTGGAACCTTGCAGCATAAAATGGAAAGGAGGCAGGTAGGGGATGGGATGGCTCATGATTTGGGCCTTGGCCTATGCCCTAGGCAAGACCCTGGCTTCATGCCTAGGTCTAAGACTAGGCTGAGGTGCCAGATTCTTGCTCAGGCATAGGCCATGGCCCCTGCTTTGGGCCTCTGCCAATGTCCTAGGTAAAGCCCCGGCCTTGGTTCTAAGCCCAATGCCTTCATTTTAAATTAATGCAATGAGTAAGGTTTGTTCTTGAATATTCTTGAATATTTCTTCTTTGTGGTTCAATCTCTCCAAGTCAGGACATTGGTTAAAAATTCCTTTTGTTTAAAAATCATTATTAAGCATTCCAGCGTTCAAAATTCATTATTAAGTGTTCCAGCAGTATGTGCCGCAAATGATTAGTAGACCGGACGGTTCTTCAGTGCATAGAACACGTCGCCTGGCTTTCTGATGCAGCACATACCAGCATTCAAATATACCATTGATGGGACATTAATTATTAGTAGCGGTGCCTTCTTTCACGTTGGGTATATGAAAATAGTTTGAACACGCAGAGTATTTTCATTGTCAAAAAGATAAAATAGAAAATGAACGCAAAGGCACTTCTACAACCAAATTCATATTTTTATTTTGCTGGTAAATGGATAACTTTTCAGGTTCTTGACTTCTGGAAACAAGCTTAATTATTGAACAGAATAAACATTTCAATTGTTCCAATATTTTCAATAAGAATACTTTACTTCAGATGTACAAAGCAGTTTTTTGTATTTTACTTTCAGTCTAATTTTTAACAGAATATTTTGAATAGAGACCTATTCCTTTACAAAGATAACTTTTCACCAAGATATTATCAGATAAGTATTTTCCATATTTAGTTTTTCTTAAGGAGAGCAGGTGTTAAATTTTCATTTGTCAAAGCTTTGAGTACTGTCTTGGTGCTATAATTGGAACAAAAGCCCAACTGCCTAAGATGAAAGGCAAAACATTCTGAATCTGACAAAATACAGCTTCCTCAATTAATTTACTAACAAAAGGTAAATTAGAAATAGGCCTATAGGACTCCAAGTCTGAAAAATCATTAGAAGGTTTTTGACTCTTTCAAGTGATGGAGGAAGAAAACTCTGCAATGAACTAGCATTCACAATAATCATAAACTGTTCATTTAGCTCAAATTCTGTTTTCTTTTAATAATTTCATAGGCATGGGGTCTAACACAGAAGTGTTAGGATTCATTGTCTTTAATAACTTGTCCACTCCTACAACAGACAATTTCCTAAAGGAAGCAATTTACTGGTAGGTTCCAGAACAATAAAGTCATGTATCAAATTTGTTTTGCTAACATCAGTATTGCGCAGAAATTGATCACATAAAATTTGAGAGACTGCTTTAGGTATTTATTTATTTATTTATCTATTTATCATTTTTATATACAGATATTCATGTAAAAAATTACACATCACTTCGGTTTACATTAGAACGTGAACTGGCATGTAAGAATGCATTACATCACAACAAGGGATACATTAACTGGGATAACCGGGCGAATAGATGAGGGCTCTTCCCGAGAGCCGGAGGATAAAGAGCTGAACAAATTGACTGTACCTAGAGTTCCTAAAAAACTGAAAAGAGTCTTGAATCTAGGGAAACCTGAAAAACTGAGAGTGTCTTGTACATAGGGTACCTGACATGGAACTAATCTTCTGAAGAGTGGAGTGGAGGAGAACTGAGAGCATGTCTATTAGTGGAGGAAGTCTGGAGCCGGAAGGATCAAATGAATTAAGGGAAAGCTTGCTCAAACAGCCAGGTTTTGAGTCTTTTTTTGAAGGTAATTGGGCATTGTTCGCACCGAAGATCTGGTGGGTCACTTTATTCTCAAAAAAAGAGGCCGACCTCTTGGCTGTATGTGTAGTCTTCTCAAGAAGATCCTCAGTTTATTTGTAGAGGATTGATTGATTAAGCTAAACTGATTAGGTCTATTTTCCTCTAAAAATAATTTCCTTCTAAAATATTCCCTTGTTGGTTGATGAAACTTAGATTGATATTGATTAATTGTGGTCTCACAGATCATTTTGTTCTGAGCCGATTTATCTTTTTTCCATTTATGCTCCACATGATGGACGTGTTGTCTAAATACATTAAGGACTGTATGAAATTAAGCCTGGCTTGGTTTAGCTTATTTCTTCTTCTGAATCAATGGAATTAAATTATGTTCCAATGAAAGTGCATTGTTTCAAGTGTCCTCTTGGCTTTGAAAGAGTGAAGCATAATTATCAGGAAATTTCTTAACTTCTGATTGAAATAGGTCCCAATCAACAATTTGATAATTTCTATATACTTCAGCTGCATCTAATTGACAGCCAACTTCCGGGATAGGTTTTAGTGACAAGATAACCAAATAATGGTCAGACCAGGAGAACAACTTTAATAAATCAGACATTTCTACTAGATTAAGATTCAAGGATGTAAAAATGAGGTCACTTATATTACCTGCCTTATGAGTGTGTGTAAGACTCATTGTTTAAAGCCCAAATCTGAATTGCCAACATTATGTTACTATTCTAGTTTCTTATAGCTTTACTGCAATGAACATTAAAATCTCTTGATTTTTACAGCTCATATGCATTCAATAAACACTCAGTTCTTTGTACTGTTTCAGGCCGATACAGTACAGTACAGTACAGTCTGATACAGTACAGTACAGTGGAGCGCACTGTTAACCCACGATTGGAAGCCGTTTTGGATGCGCTAGCTTTACCCCTTATTCAGTTTAAGGGGTAAAGCTAGCGTGTCCAAAACGCGCATCCAACCCCCCCGAACCTAATAGCGCGTATTCCCGCGTGATTCAGAAAACAAAATGTGCAGCCAAGCCGCACATTTTGCTTTCAGAAATTAGCGCCTACCCAAAGGTAGGCGCTAATTTCTGCTGGCACTGGGAAAGTGCACAGAAAAGCAGTAAAAACTGCTTTTCTGTGCACCCTCCGACTTAATATCATGGCGACATTAAGTCGGAGGTCCCGAAAGTTAAAAAAAAATAAATTGAAATAGGCCCATGGCTCACGGGTTCAAAACTGGACGCCCAGCGGACTTGAGAACCGACGCCGGCAAAATTGAGTGTCGGCTGTCAAACCCGCTGATAGCCGCCGCTCCTGTCTGAAAAGAGGCGCTAGGGACGCGCTAGTGTCCCTAGCACCTCTTTTTACCGCCGGGCCTAATTTAAATACATTTATTTACTGAATCGTGCGCACAGGAGAGTGGCCTGTGCGTGTGCAGGGAGAGCGGGCACTCGTTGCGCTCCAGCGATTTTACTGTATCGGCCCATTTGTTCTTCCTCAAAGAACTTTAGAAAAATAGTTTACAAATGGGATTTTCTATAATGTGTCTCCCTCTTCTTAAAATCAATCAGTTTTACAGCTTATAAGCTTTTTTCTAGAAAGCACTTTGCTGCAATGGTAAACACCCTTACTCGTAGGAAGGATAATTTTCAGACACACTGCATAAAGATATTGGCATAAATGTTCATAAGTTATACCTGTTTTCAAAATGGATTAGATTCTTAAGTCTGCATTTAAAATTATCCTACCAAAATTAGCCTGTACAAATTACATCTGCTGTTTGGAATGCAGAATGTTTCCTGGATAATTTTGTGTTTTTCAAACCAGATCGAGTCATTTTCAGTTCTTTTTTGTTAAATCTGAAAAGAATCAATAATAGCCCTGATTAAACCCATGCTGTTTTCTGAAATGAAGAAAAACCCGAAATGAAATTCAGCCAAACAATAGGCCAATAAGAAGTGTAATAAACCAAACTGAAAATGTTGGTTGTGCACGTCCTGCTGTGCACATACTGCCAAATTTTATAAAGTATGCATGTAAATCCAAACCCCAACCCAGTCGGTCCCCAGGGATGCCTCTGCTCAGTCAAGATAAACTTACGTGCAAACATGAACATGCATGTATAAGGTTAACTGCATATCAAGTGGGCAATTATACAAAAGGCCACTTCTGAATGTTTACATGAAAATTATCCCAATTGGGGGTAATTTTATTACTGCTCGCATTTCTGCAAAGTCAATTGGCAGTGGATTTTGCAGCAGTTTTCAAAATGAAGGTAGGCACCTATTTTCTGAGACCAAAATGTTGGTCTCAGAGCTGCTGATGTCATTTTTCATAGGACTGTGGAGGGACAGGAGCAAGTAGGGTAATCATTCCTGCCTTGTTTTGGCCTTGGACCACTACAGAAGGGGTAAGTGGGGACCAAGGAGGTCCTTGGCCTCAGCAGATTTCTTGGGAGGTAGGAGGGGGCTCAGAGGGACATGGGGAGAACTCAGCTAGACTTAGCTCTGCTCAGCTGGGTAGGCCTTGGTCTTGGGATCCTGACAGGGACTGGTGTGTTTGGGGAGCCAGGAAGGCCCATGAATAGTCAGAAACTGGTGGTGAGGACTCAGAGAGTCCCATTTGTTTTATTTTGTTTCTGTTTTTTCTGTTTACTTTGGCTCATTATCAGACAAATTTTAAGTCCCCACAAGCGCAAAAAATGGGGTTATGAGTGTGGTAGGGCCTTGTGCGTGCCACGTACATCTTCAAAGGGGCCTGGCCACACGCGTAACCCCTGTTATGCACTGAAGTGCCGGGCCCAGTTAAAGGGGTGGTCTGGGGGGTGGGGATGGAGGCGGCCGGTACAGCGGCCATTTGCCGCTGTACTGGAGAAAGGTCGGAAGGAGCGCATAAGTTGCTACTGCTCTGTTGGAGCAGTAAGCAACAAAACAAAAAAAAAAGAGAGGTAAGAGAAAGGGTTTAGGTTTAAGGGGTGGGGTGGAGAGAGGATAGGGGTAGGGTAGGAGGTAGGGAAGATTCCTCCCAGTCCACTACTTAATTGGAGCGGACTGGGAGGGAACTGGGGAAGGCCTCGATGTGTCGCCGCATGGAAATTGCAATTCTCTACCCCCCGTTGCGTGCACCACATGCACATGTGTGCACAGATTACAAAATCTGCCAAGCATGTGCACGTGCCACTTGTATTTTATAACATGCGTGCATGTTATAAAATATGCACGTCCATGTGCGTGCGCCGGTCTTTAAAAATCTATCCCTATATGAACTGAACTGATATAAATATTGAACAAAATTAAAACAAAAGAAGGAAAAAAATGAAAAATGAACCAAAATGAAAATATTGGGGCTGTACATATCTCGCATATAGTGGCACTACTCGTAAAAATTTATTTACACACAGGGGGGTAGATTTTCTAAAAATGCGCCCGTGCGTACTTTTGTTCGCACACCAGGCGCAAACAAAAGGACACCAGATTTTATAAGATATGCATGTAGCCGCGCGTAACTTATAAAATCCGGGGTCGGCACGCGCAAGGGGGGTGCACATTTGTGCAACTTGTGCGCGCCGAGCCCTGCGCGCGCTGCCTGTTCCCTCCGAGGCCGCTCTGAAATCAGAGCGGCCTCGGAGGAAACTTTCCTTCGGCCTCCTCCCACCTTCCCCTCCCTTCCCCTACTTAACCCCCCCCCCCCCAGCCCTATCTACATCTCCCTTCCTTTATCGACAAAGTTACGCCTGCGCCAGCGGGCTGCTGGCGTGCCATCACCCGACCCGGGGGCTGTTCCGGAGGTCTCGGCTGTGCCCCCGGAACGCCCCCGGGCCGGCACCACGCCCCCCGACATGCCCCCTGGAACGCCTGGACATCGCGCCACCCCCAACACGCCCCCCTACATGCCCCCTAGCGAAGCCCCAGGACTTACGCGCGTCCCGGGGCTTGCACGTGCCGCCGAGCCTATGCAAAATACGCTCGGCACGCGCAGGGGGGTTTTAAAAGGGTTACGCGCATAACTTATGCACGTAACCCTTTTAAAATCTACCCCAGGAAGAACTATTTTCTACAAGCCCATTTCCTGATTTATACATGGAAATTGCTTTGAAAATTACCCTCACGTTGTGTTAATGAGACTTCCTGACTCAGATTGCATGTTTAGGACATTACTTTTGAAAGGTTCTTTCATTCTATGGAGTACCTCAGGGATCTGTATTGGGACCGGTGCTTTTCAATATATATATATAAATGATCTGGAAAGGAATACGACGAGTGAGGTTATCAAATTT
The DNA here is from genome assembly GCF_901001135.1 of Rhinatrema bivittatum. Lineage (NCBI taxonomy): Eukaryota > Metazoa > Chordata > Amphibia > Gymnophiona > Rhinatrematidae > Rhinatrema > Rhinatrema bivittatum. Next base: position 75,605,860 of record NC_042623.1, read on the forward strand.
GCGGATGATACAGAATTATTCAGAGTGGTTGAGTCACGGGCAGACTGTGATAAATTGCAGGAGGACCTTGCAAGACTAGAAGATTGGGCATCCAAATGGCAGATGAAATTTAATGTGGACAAGTGCAAGGTGATGCACATAGGGAAAAATAACCCTTGCTGTAGTTACACGATGTTAGGTTCCATGTTAGAAGCTACCACCCAGGAAAAAGATCTAGGCATCATAGTGGATAATACTTTAAAATCGTCGGCTCAGTGTGCTGCAGCAGTCAAAAAAGCAAATAGAATGTTAGGAATTATTAGGAAGGGAATGGTTAATAGAACGGAGAGTGTCATGATGCCTCTGTATCGCTCCATGGTGAGACCGCACCTTGAATGCTGTGTACAGTTCTGGTCGCCGCGTCTCAAGAAGGATGTAGTTGCGATGGAGAAGGTACAGAGAAGGGCAACCAAGGTGATAGAGGGGATGGAACAGCTCCCCTATGAGGAAAGGCTGAAGAGGTTAGGGCTGTTCAGCTTGGAGAAGAGACGGCTGAGGGGGGATATGATAGAGGTCTTTAAGATCATGAGAGGTCTTGAACGAGTAGATGTGACTCGGTTATTTACACTTTCGAATAATAGAAGGACTAGGGGGCATTCCATGAAGTTAGCAAGTAACACATTTAAGACTAATTGGAGAAAATTCTTTTTCACTCAACGCACAATAAAGCTCTGGAATTTGTTGCCAGAGAAGGTAGTTAGTGCAGTTAGTGTAGCTGGGTTCAAGAAAGGTTTGGATAAGTTCTTGGAGGAGAAGTCCATTAATGGCTATTAATCAATTATACTTAGGGAATAGCCACTGCTATTAATTGCATCAGTAGCATGGGTTCTTCTTAGTGTTTGGGTAATTGCCAGGTTCTTGTGGCCTGGTTTTGGCCTCTGTTGGAAACAGGATGCTGGGCTTGATGGACCCTTGGTCTGTCCCAGCATGGCAATTTCTTATGTTCTTATGTTCTTATGTTCATTATTCTTCTGGTCATAGGCCATAATCTTACAACATATTCCTGTTTAATATTAGTATATTAAAAAAGAAAATATTAATTCACTTATTTTCTATTATGCACTTCAGCAAATACATATGTATATAGAAATTCATGATATACAATGCTTCTAAACAGGAAAAAACACTAGATTTCATGCATTTCTGATAACTGGTGCAAAGCAATGTTCAACATCCAACTTCTGGAACATCCTGTATTGCTATGAGATCAACACTGGTCAAGTTAGCTAATAGTTTTGAAGTTAAAGCTATACTCTGATAGAAATGCAGGTAGCTTATATGGACAGCCTTGGTATCAGAGCAACACTGGATGTGCCATGAGCCATATGCTGATTCCAAACTCCCAGTCACAGTGAGCACATTTTGAGATTCAGCTGGAGCAGAACAGTTAAGGCAGACTTGTCCATGGTGAGGAGAAGGTGGGCTTATGCTTACAACCTTATGCCTGGATTTATCAAAATGCACTAAATATTGCATGTGATAGGAAAAGGGGTGTGTTTTATGGTAATAGGCACTTTATTGCAAATACCTATGCAAAGCACAAATTGTGATAACTTCCAGAATTGATGTATTTCCTATATACAACCCTTGGAGAACCAGCCTAGCTGGGGAGAGAGAGTGAGAGAGAGAGACTAGCCATATTGCCCTTACATTAAATAGGTATTTATATCTCTATGGGAGGCCCACCTAGTCACTCGAGGTGAGGTTTAGATATTAGTGTAGGGGTTAGGGGCCACTTTGACATTCAAAGTGAGGCGTATGAACAGAACAGTGCTCTCTTGTGAAGAATTGAGGACCTTCGGAGTGAGGAAACTCACCCAAAGTTGAGATTTGTGCAATGTTCTCTCAACCTAGCTTGTGCAAAAAACATTAGAGATGTGAATCGTGTCCTCAATCGTCTTAACGATCGATTTCGGCTGGGAGGGGGAGGGAATCGTATTGTTGCCGTTTGGGTGTTTGAAGTATCGTGAAAATCGTGAAAATCGTGAGCCGGCACACTAAAACCCCCTAAAACCCACCCCGACCCTTTAAATTAAATCCCCCACCCTCCCGAACCCCCCCCAAATGCCTTAAATTACCTGGGGGTCCAGCGGCGGTCCGGAACGGCAGCGGTCCGGAACGGCCTCCTGCAATTGAATTGTGTTGTCTTCAGCCGGCGCCATTTTTCAAAATGGCGGCGGCCATAGACCAACACGATTCGACTGCAGGAGGTCGTTCCGGACCCCCGCTGGACTTTTGGCAAGTCTTGTGGTGGTCAGGAGGCCCCCCCAAGCTGGCCAAAAGTCCCTGGGGGTCCAGCGGGGGTCCGGAAAATGATCTCCTGCTGCGAATCATTTTCCGTATGGAAAATGGCGCCGGCAGGAGATCGACTGCAGGAGGTCGTTCAGCGGCGGTCTGGAACTTTTCTTTCTTTTTGACTTCTAAGGGGTGATGGGGAGAGGGAGGCTTGTTAGGCCTTTAGGACTGCAACATTTGAAACTTATTTTGGGGGACTCAGGGGAAGAGAATATTGGCTGGCAGGACCTGCACAGGATTCACTGGAGTAGAGTGGGGTGAGGGATCCAGGCATGAACCCTGTATTGAAGCTTTTTTTTTTTTTTCCATTTCATTCTTTGAATATCACTGGTTAAATTAAAGTTATCTGAGAACAAGTTCCCAAATAACTTCCTTCATCCCGGTGCCTCTCATCTGCCTGGTATTGACCTCTGTTACAGACCTCATCTATGCCTTGCTTGCTGCTGTCCTGATCTCTGGCCTTCTGGTAATTGTCTGATCACTGCCTGTCCTGACCTTGGCCCAGCCCTGGACTCTCTTACTCGATATGCCCTGTGGGACTCTCGCCTAAGTCCTGATGGGCCTTAGAACACAAAGGCTCAACCCATGGGGAACGGGGCTGTTATAGGCGAAGCTCCAGTCTAGTTCCTGCTCAGGGCACATTCACAAGCTGTCGATGTGGACCTAGTAGGTTTGCCTACTAGACTGCATCAACATTCGCACATTACAAGGGTCCACTATTCTTACAAAGAGCCTGTGTGTGTGTGTGTGTGTGTGTGTGTATGTGTGAGAGAGAGAGAGAGAAGTGGTGGGAGTATGAGAGGAGGAGGAGTAGAGAGGGTGTTATAGGAAGAGAAAGGAATGGAGAGAGGATGAGAAAAAGGAGAGAAAAAGAAAGCAAGATTATATAAGCGATGTGAGTAGGATGGAATATGCCACAAACATTTCTCCCCACTTTTCACCCCCTCCCCATCCCTAGGGGAGAGATGCATATGATGAAAAAGGGGGAGAGCCCGGTGGCAGGGTTGCCAAGTTCCTAGGAATATATTTACCCTAACTGCCACACCTCTGTGGGAACCCTGCCACCTACCTCCCCTCTTCTGCAGCATTTCAAACCACTGAAAGACCCAGCCTCCGAGGGGGCAACAATTCCCCTCTAGCCTTCTCGGTGATTTGAAATCTTGCATGCAGCAAGTATGGGGAAACTTGCTTTAGAATACAGCCGGTTCAGTCTCAAGTCACTCGGCCAGTCCTAAAGTTTTCTGTCTAACTTAGCTGGATACATGGGGATATTGTCTAAGTTTGCCAGATAACTTAACCTGCCCTGAAACACCCCCAAAATGCCTCCTTTTTATCTGGCTTAATTATAGCTTTTTTAGCCAGTTATAATTTAGCCAGATATGTGCCCTGAACTTTCAAAAGTTGGCAATAAGCCAGATAACTCAGAAGTTATCTGGCTAAATGTCTTGGAATAGGGACCCCGAAGTGTTTTCCTCATAGCCATGCAATGGAATACAACCTTTAGAAAGTAGGTCCTTTAGACTGCAAACCCTCTGGGGAAGGAACCTACCAAAAGTACCTGAATTTGTAACTTGCATTGAGCTCAGATTTCGGAAAGTGAGTCATTAAAATCTAAAAATAAATAAATATATATTTTCTGCAAGTATATTACAAAGTTATCTGTGACAGAGAACTAACTTCCTCAAAAGCCACATAGGATGCCTGGTAGTTATCATTATTACCCTCTCCCTGGGAACTAGGAACACAGTTTATGATGTTCTAGTGAACAAGGGACAAGGGGAGAGCCCCAATCTAGATGTCAAGCCAAATTTGCATGATGATCCAAATATGGCTTCTTGGTGACTTTGGATGTACAGTTAATTGGCTATCTAAGAAATATGCTCAAGATTATTGCTCTGAAGGATAGGGAACTGAATAGTCTTTTGAAGGCATATCTACTTTAACATTAGATCAACTTTTTTTGTTGTTTGAAATTTTCAGTAATGTCAACCCACTTCCTTGACTTCCAATTTTTCTCAATCACATTCATTGCTCACAATTTCTAATTTAGCTGGCTTCTGATAACAGTCTTTGCATCATAAAGGCTAGCTGACTTTTGATAATTTGGAGATCATTAACTGCTTACTGTAGTAGGCTCAAGTTTTCCTTTTGAACTTTATCCCCTCTAGCCTACAGAGTTGGAGATAGCAGACTGCCATCTGCCAGGCTAATCAAATCACCATTTTTCCAGACCAGATGTAATTGTTCCAGGATGAGTTTGCATGCACAACATGATGTCCCTGCTCAGCCACATAAATTCATTCAAATTACCTTTGAAAGTGACAGTGATATATGACATCAATAATGAGTTTGTGCTGATCAACAGGAAACCTTCCATTAAACAATAAGAGCAATTATGGCCAGGCAAAATGCACCAAAAAAAGTTCTAGTAAGTATAATGTTAGCAACAAAGAGATCTAGGTTTAAAGAAAAGGAACAAAAATAGATTGAAGTGTCTTTGATCAAAATACTTCCACACCCCTAGAATAAAATAGAACTGTTCTTAAGAAGGGTATTTTCAACCCTGTGCATAACTCAGCCACACACACATAAGCAGGCGTGCCTAAAGTTATGCTGTATTTTATAAACTATGCAGCTTCCGCTGCACAATGTATAAAATAACACATATCACACCCCAAAAATACATATGTATATTTCAGCACATGCACATTTTTTAATGCAGGGATGCATATAGTTTATATGACTATTTTATAGAAGAATATGTATATATTTTACACATTAAATAATTGTTACATGTATGCATAATAACCCTCAGTTTATGCATGGAGGCAGGTAATTTATAAAGTTGACTGATGTTGGCATGTATTTTGCCTATGAAAATACTTATGTGTGCATGTACTTCCAAGCATCAGTTAGCTACGTCTTCTCTAGTACACCCACACCCTTCTCCACTTGATCCAGATCTTCCATCCAAAAACTGCAGAGAAATCAGATTTAATTTCCACAGCTTAATTTGTAGATTTAAAAGCATGCACACAAGTTTGATTACATAAACATGTACTCCATTCATAAATTATATAAATGTGTACTTACTTCCAAACTCCACCTCAAAACATCCTCAAAATTCCCTGCATACTTTACTGTGCAGTAGCAACAATGTATGTGTACTTCTGCCCTTCCAAAAGTGTGCTTAACACACACAGAGATCCATATTAAGCCACTGGGCGGCTGGGCTAGTTAGCTGATTATAGATATCTGGTTGAATATACCCGGCAATCTTAAAGTTAGCCAGTTATGCATAACTAAGAACATAAGAAATTGCCATGCTGGGTCAGACCAAGGGTCCATCAAGCCCAGCATCCTGTTTCCAACAGTGGTCAATCCAGGCCACAAGAACCTGGCAATTACCCAAACACTAAGAAGATCCCATGCTACTGTTACAATTAATAGCAGTGGCTATTCCCTAAGTAAACTTGATTAATAGCAGTTAATGGACTTCTCCTCCAAGAACTTATCCAAATCTTTTTTGAACCCAGCTACACTAACTGCACTAACCACATCCTCTGGCAACAAATTCCAGAGCTTTATTGTGCATTGAGTGAAAAAGAATTTTCTCCGATTAGTCTTAAATGTGCTACTTGCTAACTTCATGGAATGCCCCCTAGTCTTTCTATTATTCGAAAGTGTAAATAACAGAGTCACAACTGGCTGACTTTAGGACAACCTTATGGCCTGTCTGGATAAGGACTGAATATAGCCTGGTAAGCCATTTAGATAGATAACTATTACATTATTTGACTAAATGGCTTTTAAGTATAGACATCACGGAGGCTACTTATGTGCATATATGCTGAATTTCCACACACAACACCTGTGTAAATCTTTGAAAATTCATCCCAAAATGTATTATCAAGTAGCAAAACTTTTAGTATTCAAGCCTCCCAGCATCTATTAGAGATGTGCATGGAAAATATTTTCACTAGTATTCATTCATTCAGATTGTTTATCTCAATGATTTGTTTTGTTTGGTTGTGTTCCAAAAATTGTATTTGCATTTTTGTGTCACTCAGTCATTCATTTCCCATTAATGTCAATGGGGGAAGCAACACATAGTAGTTTAGGCTCAAAAACTGGAGTTTTTCTATCCAAGTTTAGTGGCAGTCAGACATCTACAGCTGAGGGAAGAGTTACATGAAAAGTAGGGGGAAGTGCAATCAAGAGTGGCATCACTAGCCCAATGCAGCAGGGCAGATCAAAACAGTCCACAAAGAGACACAGTACACAAAGGAACTGTGAGAGGAGCAAATCAGTACCAAGAGTGGCAAGAACACCCCAAAACTCCAAAAGAATGGCAAAGCACACCAATAACAATGACCCTAAGCCACAAAAGCAGGGACAAAAGACATCAGCAAAAGTGGCATGAACAGCCCATGGCAGCAAAGGACCAGCAAAGTAGCAAAACAGTGGCATGAATATTCCAAGGCATCATGAAATGAGTAAAGCAGCAGCAAAAGTGGCAGGAATACATCAAGGTACTGATAGAAGATTAAAGCAGCACAGACAGTAGTGTGAAGACTTCAAGGCACCATGAGAGGGGCAGATCATACATAAGTAGATGTAAAGACCCCAAGGCACCAAAAAAACTGCAAAGGACACCAACAACAGTGGCATGAACAGCCTAAGGCACCAAAAGACTAGCAAAGCAGCACCAACAGTGACATGAACAACTTAAGGCATCATGAGTGGGACCAAAATGGTACCAGCCATGGTAGGACTTCCCAAGTCAGCATAAGAGGGCCAGAAACAGGCTGGGCAGTAACAGTGGCAGAACAATGTAGCAATGACCAGAAACAGGAGAGAGACAGGGTAGAAGGAGTGGGCTGGGAGCAACAAAGATTAGCAACTGGCAATAATACAGCAAGGTGATGAGGGCAAAAACTGTGTGCATTATTTCACTCTAACTGTGCACTCAGACCTTCTACTACTTACATGGTAATTCAGGGAAACCCAATAAAGGGAGATTTATTTTAATGAAGATTTTTCCATGAACTCTGGCAATGGCCATGAATGATGTGGACTCACAATGTCCCCTCCATTGAAAATATCAGGTCACTAGGAACACTGGTTGGTAGGCAGGAGTGTGATTGCTGGGCCACCTTGCAAAGTCTGACCAGATCACAGCCTTGTGTGCCCAAAATGCCAATGGATCTGTCGCCATATCCTCATTGGGCTCTGTGAGATAATGTGGGACTAGAATTTGTGCTGGGGTGTCATTTGTTAGTGGAGGATAATCTCTGCTGCCAAGTACTATAGCTCTAGCCTGTGATAGAACAGCCAAGTCTATGGTATCAACTGGAAGTTGGTTAATAAAAGTGGGGGAGGAAATGGTAGCTGACAGGGTGCTGCTCTGACTGATATTACTCTATGGGATGCCCACTAGTTCTTGTGCTGCATTTCCACTGTCCCTCTACCTCTGGCTCTTCCATTTCTGAATCCTAGCCACCAACATCTCATGCCAGTGAATTTGACATTTGAACCAGAGGACAATACTCCCATCATCTGTGGAAAACATAGCAAGGCTAACATGTAATTATTATTGTAGTTGAGGGGTTTTAGCCTATTTCGCACCTGATGCTGCAAAGAATCAAGGAACAGCAATACCTCTGGTGTCAGTCCCTGTTCCTGCCAGAAACCCTCCAACTTCTCCAGGATACTGTTAGGGGCAGTGGGGATTGAATCTGTAGCCCTGGGGATTCTGCAGTGGAATCCCCAAGGCCCCCCTGGATCTCTCCTCTCCCCGAGGCCCCCCTGGATCTCTCCCCTGAGGATATTTTAATATATGTATATCCCTATCTTACATGTAGGAATGTTTCAGTTCTTTTTGTTTGTTTATTTATTTATTTATTTATTTACTGGCAGATTCTCAGAATCTGTGATTGTGTATTTACAGTCACTTGAATTTTCATATTCTCCCTGTGCAGCAGTTAACAATGGCAATATTTAAACTGTGTTATGGCAAAAAAAACCCCAACTTATGCTGGCACTAGTCAAGAGCTGTGTGAGGGATGTTCACTTCCTGTCTTTCACTTTGGCCGCAGGCAATCAACACATCAATAAATCCTTTGCTTGGCACATTGACATCAGAGAAATCTCATTCACTTCTAATTACTGGGGTTGTAGAGAACTTCTTTATGTAACTGAAAGAGATATTATCCTTGACGTTTTTCTTAAGTCTTGCATAAGATCCTCAGAAGTTTTGAAAGAAACTTAGGTAGGAGCTTAGGAGTAATATTTTATTTCTGCTTTGTTTTTGTTTCCTGCGTTATCTTTGTATATGTGACCAAAGTATTATGGTTGCCTTCTTAGTCCATGTGATCATTTTTACATATATCTAACTATTTATTTTATTTATTTAGATTTTTATATTCTGCTTTTTTGGCACTTCAAAGTGTATAGCATGGATTACATTCAGGCACTATAGGCATTTCTCTATTCCCACAAGGTTTATAATCTAATTTTGTACCTGAGGCAATGGACAATAAAGTGGCTTGCTCAGGGTCACAAGGAGTGACAGGGCTACTCTTCCACTCTAACTAGCATTTTGCATGTTGACACTAAGGACCAGATTCAGGTTTTGAGCAAAATAGGGCAACAGAAAGAATCATTTTGTAAAAGCACATCTTTTGCAGAAGGGATTCATTTTCTGACCTTTCCAGAATTTTAAACAGAAAAAAAAATATGGAAGAAAAAACATCTGCAAAACACAAAGGGGTAGATTTTAAAAACATACACGCGCACGTCCATGTGCACACACTACCCGGCACGAGCACCTGGAAGCGCAATTTTATAAAATGCATGCTCTGGCACGCGCAAGGGGGGGTTGAAAAATGCAATTTTCACACGGTGACACATCGCGAGTTCCCCAGTTCCTTCCTGAGCTGGCATAAGTTGCACACACCGGCAGAGTGGCAAATGGCTGCTGTACTGCCTGCCTCCAGCTCCACCCCGCCCTGCCCCCTGGATCTCCCCTCCCTGCCCCCTGGACCACCCCTTTCCTTTGGCCCGGCTCTTGTGCGCATAACGAGGGTTACGCGTGCCACCGGGCCCTTTCTAAAATGAACGCAGCGCACACAACCAAAAGTGCACCACTTTTGCCTGATACTTAAATTTAGTCCTGAGGATCAAAAGTTCCATAGCACATTTAATGCAAGGTTTTGCTTGAACAGTTTTATTTTGTGGAATTAATACACTCCAGGCCGCTGCGGATAATAAGACCTTGTCTAAAAGATGCACTGTTCCAGAAATTTTGGAACTAAACTGATACTTGGCATTTTTCAAAACATTTTAGAAAATTATTTTATCTGTAGAAATGGTCCTTTAGAAAAACTATGTGAATGTATATATGTACTTCTTTTGCATGAGGAGAAGCATTCCAGGAGATGGAATCTGGTCAGTGTTGGTTCTTTTGTGCATAGTTTTTTATTTTAAAAAATATGCATGTAAATTCTCTTGGCAGTACTATAAATAGTTATTTTGTATTCCTAGTTTTGCAGAGTTAATTATCATAACGGGCTTATGTGCATAGGTCCAATTTGAAATTGGTTAAACTTATGCACATATTTGCCACCTAAGTTATGTGTGAAGTTACAAAATTACTCCAAGTAAATTTTTAAAATCATGTATTAATAAAAATAACAGCAGAAATAATATAATATAATAGATACTGATTTACAAGTGTAAATTACCAGTCTTCTACCCTCCTGAAGGAGCTAAAAAGTGCACATGGAATTCACAACACACATACTTTTATCCTCACTCTAAAGTGTCATTCCTCTTGGCGTGCTTAGGCTTGGATTTTCTAAGTTCGCAGAACTTAGAAATTCCGGCGGTAACGGGGGGCGGGAGTGCAAAAGTGGGCAGCGATAGCACCACCACGGTGCGATCGCTGCCGACTTTCGCAAACCAATAGCGCCACCATGAAAGGTGATGCTATTGGCCGCATTACTGATGGCAATAAGGCTCCTTACCTTTTCGCCGTTAGGAGATGTCTTCGCGGCATCCGCCCCGGTGCCGTCCCGACCTCTCCCCTTCCGGTGTGGACGCCACCCAGAACCCGCCCCGATCTAGGTATCATGTGCGATACCTTTTGAAAATGACCCCCTTAGATAGGGAGAGTAAAATTACATGCATACTTGGTGTTTTCATTTGTACATACACTATTTTAATGCAAAGTATATGGGCATTGTTAATGTAATACTTTGTTAGTTGATTTTCAAAGAACAACTACACACATAGTTTTGCATTAAAAATTACCTACAAAATATATATGGTAAAAATATCCACTTGCTTTGCAGCTATATGAGCTACTCAGAATTGCCCTTAAATTCTGACCTTCAGTTTTTTCAATAATGCACATTTGGCATGCTTTTTCTTAAAAATAAAATAAAAAAAAGTCAGTGTGAAAAACAATCATTCGTTTTGAAAGTGTACAAAACCACAGATAGTTCCACCTAGTAAGTACACAATACACTGTTGAAACGATCTAATGTACAATCTGATTTAGAAAGATTTCCTGGACTGGCAGGTTTACTTTAAGTAAAGGTTATGATTTTGGCAGGATACACTTGTAATATGAACTTGCATGTGGTGAAATATTTCAACAGTACTGCAATATTTATTTTAAAATGTTCTAAAAATAATTTTACAGATTTAGAAATACTTAAAAATTATACATAATTTTATTATTTATGAGTGAGTTTTTTTTTTTCACTTTGGGTATGATGCCTGCAAAATAAACTCAGCAAATACTTGTATAAATTACATCAATTTTTCTAAGCATCTTATGCATCTATGTTCATTTTGAAAACTACCCCACCAAAACTATCTGCACACAATTACACCTGCTACTTTGTATGCCGAAATTTTGTGGGAAAAATTCCATGCATGCTTTTGAAAATCCAAATGTATGCATCTAAGTCATACCCCCTCCAAAACTCCATTCCTGGGAGCAACTCCGCTCAGTCCTAGTAGACTTATTTGCAAACAGGACAAATGCACATAAGTTTATATGTATAGTGGACAGGCAATTGAAAAAAAAAACAAGCACGTCATTTCCACAGGTAAAGTATTACTTTACAATGGAAATGACTTTGAAAATGATCTTCCTCATAATTTTGTTGGTTGATACATCTATCTTATTTTTGTATTTGCTTTTTGTTTGCAAACAAAAGTGGAAAATTCTAATGTCTATTTATGTCTTGTTGTTCAAAACTATCTTAATCAGATGCATGGATTGAGAATACAAGTACTTACTGCCGTGTTGATTATATGAAAGTAATTAAAAATATCCTATTTGTTGCTCAATGCCTGACCTGTCGGGATGCATGTTCATTTGAAACAAATGGGCAAAATACAGCAAAGGAGACCATTTTCGTTTCATTCATGCACCCCCAAATTGAATGGAGGGTGCCCATAAATTTAACAAAAATGTTAGTTTCATTTGTTTATGCTTCCAATTCAAGCCTATAGCCCATTGAAATGTACCTCAGTGAGACCAGCTTTCTGCTTTCCTTCAATATGCCCTAGGTAATTAGGTCGTTGCTACTTCTCACACTAGTCAGGTAACCTATAGATTTGTTTCTACTTGTAGTAGAATGGGTAAAGCTGATCCACCTTGATATGATTTCAAACCTGTCATTGTATTGCTGCCCTGCCCTGCCTCCTGCCACTCCCTTCTTTGCCCTCCCAGGAAACATACAATGACACATGCTTCCTGCCCAGAGTTGGATTATGTGTGCTAGGTGTAGCTCCTGGGGAGAGTAATCACAGATGATATGTGGGAAAGGCAGCGATCATAAACTGTAAGCCAACAGATGAAAGCATTGGAACGGTTTCTAAGGTGACTCACTTAGAATAAAGTTGCTCAACTTGCTATTATAAAGTTTTGCACACTTTGTTTCAAAGCAGATAGAAGCACAAGTAGAAGAAGATGCATACCTCAAGTACAATCTCTCCAGGAAGGGTGGGGCTGATTGTGAAGGAACTAAGACATTGCAAGACTTCTGTTGCAAAATATGGACCCTGAGCATTTCGCAAACCAAACCATGTGTTTAGAAATGGAGACGCTTTGAACTTAGATTAATAATGCATGACTGGGTGAAAATCTTGCTGTTCCTTTCCAAAGTGAATCCTATTTCATGAGGACCCATAAGGGAAAGGTATCTCCCAGGCTATAGGATACTGAGCTTTCTTTCTTGCAGAGAATGGACAAGTCTAGACCTGGTTTTCAGAGCAACCAAGCTATGCAAATGAACCATTTTTTTAAAAAACCAAATGTGTTGCAAATGTATCTTATGTTCTTCTGAAAACATTCATAAAACAAATAGGGGAATAAACATACATTAAAAAACAACTAATTATCAGTGGGATCAGCAAAACAAGTAGCACAAGCTTGTCTGAAGGATGTTTTAGAGTAACACTCGCCCTGGAATTTCAGTAAAGTAAAAGGATTCATCAGGTATTTCCTGTACTAAGAAAACTTCAGTCAAAAAAACTGAGGTAAACCAACTATTAATATTCTTGGAGAGCAGGGCTATGCTTTTGCTTTTAATGACATAGGCAATGTCAATAATATTGATATTTTGATATCAATTTTTTTTTTTTTTTTTTAGTTTTGTTTTCGTGCACACTCTTTTTCTTAGGGTGCACTATTTGTATTTAGTGTGCACTATCGCAAATACTGGCACTGTTACAAATAGTATGAATTAGAAAGAAATAGTATGCACTAAAATACTACAAAAAAGGTTTAAAAGTTTCAAATGGGGGAGCAGTTTGGTAGCTAGCTATAGCTATGCTTCTCCATTCCCAGTGACTGTCTCTTTAGTTACTTGTGTAACCCCATCCCGGGAGCAGCCTACACTCTGATGAACCATAAAAGGTTTTAATGTCTCTTCAGCACTGGAATAACTCTTGACTAGCTCTTTTACACACCCTCTTTCCGCCAGGATGGGGGTTCCTTTCTTGTCGGAGGTGGGTGGGGGGGGCGGGGAACGGGGACACCTTGTCTTTCAGGGCCCAGAGTGACAGGGTGACTTTTACAACTTTCACTGGGAGAGGCACGTTTGTTTCGTCGACTGTATATTCTGTAAATGCCAAAAAAATACACTGGCACCACTAATTGGGTGTCCAAAAATATAATACTTTACTGGTGACAAAGCACGAGAAATATGGCACAATTAAATCAGACCCCATTACTGCAGGAGCTGTTTCCTCGTAATCTACGCATGGGATTCTCATCACCTGTGTGTTTAAGAGTAAAGATATATACTATGAATTCTTGATGCAAAACAAAAGTTTGGATAAAGAATATAAATGCCCAATATGCACGCCCCTTGCTTTTGTGTACGTATATTGGGCGAAATCGACCTGAAGTGGGAGAAAACGGATGCTCACATTGAGTGCCCGTTGTAATTGTGGGTTCCCAGTGCATTTCAGCGGTAGGGACAAACAATTCTTCCCTAGCATGTTCTTTTTACCACAGCAGCTCATTTACTTAAAGGTAAATTTTTAAATTCCTGCGTAGACATCCATGTGTACGCAGTTCCTGGGGCGCGCACATGGACGTGCCAATTTTATAACGTGTGCGTTGATGCACGCATGTTATAAAATCTGCTATCCACACACACATGCGTACCTGATTTTATATTAGTGCATGCATGTGCACGCGAGTGCCAATTTTGTAAGATGCATGCGGCGACGAACTAGGCCTTTCCCCAGTTCCCTCCCAGTCTGCTCCTTTATTGAACTTCCTAAACCCCCTAGCTTACCTGCCTCTCTTTTTCCCTATTCTCTCCAACCCCTAAAACTCCTCTAACTAACCTTTTTTTTTTGGTTTCAAAACTTACCCACTCTGCCGTGCAGCTGCAGGTTGCGCGTACTGGTCAGATCTCGGTGCGCTTCAGCAGGACAGCACCTAATAGGGTACTGTAGGCAGGTAGTAATCAGTCACGCTTACTCATTGCTGCTGTGCCATTTTAACTGGATTGTGAAGATGGGCAGCCACTCAGAGAGAAGCAGGTAGCAGTTGGGGCACCATTGAATAACCTTGTTCAGAATGCATCTACTAGATGGAATGCTACTTATCTGATGCTGAAGAGTTTGGTTGAACAACAGACAACACTTCATGACTTGGCTCTGGTCTCTGAAATTGGATTTGAATGTCCTCCTGGATAACAGAACTGGACACATAGGACCTGATTTTAAAAATCATTTGCACGCTTAAAATTGAGTTTTACAAGCGTAAATGTACTTTACTAGAGTAAGTGGGCTTTTGAAAATTGCTGCAATATATGCCATTGAATTGTCCAAAGGATTACTTATGTAAGTGCACTTTACTTGGATAAATGACTTTTAAAAATTGCTACAATAGTATGTTACATTTACACATGTAACTTCTTTTAAAATTACATCCAAATTGTACAGATGGTGTGAAAAAGTACACTGATGCACTGAGTTTAGCCACAGCTACTTTGGGTGGTGTCATCCCTGGAGCAGTTGAGAGAAATTTCTGCATGAGCAGGATTTGTCAAAGGAGGAGTTGGTGCTTATTAAGGGCCGGATTTTAAAACACCTACGCGCGCCCGGCCAATTTTCAAAGGCCCGGCCACGCGTGTAAACCCCCGGGATGCTGTAAGTCCCGGGGTTGCTGAAAGGCATGGTCCAGGGGCGGGGCAGGGCTAGAGGTGCCCAGCAAAGTGCCCATTTGCTGCTGTGTGGGGGATCGCGTGCTGGCAGGGTGCCAGTGCGGGAAACGTTTGCCTGCTCGGCGGGGGGGGGGGGCGGGGTTAGGATATGGCTAGGAGGCAGGAAAGTTAGGGGTAGGAAAGTTAATAAAGGGGGTAGGGAAGTTCCCTCCCAGGCCGCTCCTATATTGGAGTGGAGTGGGAGGGAACTGCGGAAAGCCGTGGGTGTCAATGCGTGCAGGTTATACAAATGTGCACCCCCTTGCTCACGCCGACCCCCAATTTTATAACATGCACGCACCGGCACACTAATGTTATAAAATCGCGTGTCTATGTGTGCGTGCCAGGTAGCGCATGCAAGTTTTTATAATCTAGCCCTTACTGTTTAAAGTTGCAAGTTGAAAAAAGGTTAAAACCTCGCACCAGTGGGATTGCTACATGTAAGCCTCTATGGGGTTAATATTTACTAAGCCAGGTCATGCACAAGTTGAATAAATTTTCCCGCTGAATATACTAGGCTAAACTTATTCAGTACAAAACAATAAAATAAGGTTTCGGGTTAATTTTTCAAAATTCAATACGCCATATGCAAAAGTACAAAAACGGACCGCCAAAGAATGTCTGGGATGAAGAAACGCCAGTTTGTTTTGCCGTCGTGGGAATGAATTCTAGAAGCTCTATTACGAAGCTCTATTATGAAGGAATTAGAAAACTTGACCCCTGAAGCAGGACCTTAGTGGTCCGAAACGTGATCACGTCGGGATTTCAGCCTTAATCCCGGTTTGAAGCTAAGTACTGCAATTTTTGCATATGATTTTTCATCTAACCAAAAGCTTTCCCGTGGCTTTGTTTTGAATTTATAGGTTTATCTTCCCGTGGCAATATAATTTTTGAGAGACTTCAATATTATTAATAAAGTAATGTGACCTCTCCTATGTTGGGTCTGATTGCTATACAGATCCCGTTGGTAGTGGTCCTACATAATTTGTCCTCACAGCAATTGTACTTTTGCATATGGCGTATTGAATTTTGAAAAATTAACCCGAAACCTTATTTTATTGTTTTGTACGTGTACTTCCGGTTTCTGGATAGTAGGGCTTATTGTTTGTAAACTTATTCAGTTACATGTTGCTGGATAACTTAAAAATGTAACCGGCTAGTTCTGAAATTAGCTGTTTTGGTTTTTAAGTTATCTGGCTGCTACTTACCCAGATATCTTTAGCAGATATCCAGATAAGTAGCGCTTTGAAAAAAATAAAGGGACTCTGGCCTGATCGCTTCTTTTCCCTACCACATTTTATCTGAGGCCCTGTCAGGCCAAGCATTCCCACCCCATAAGCCCTGCTACATCTATAATTGTTTTGGGAGTTCACAGATCAGGGTCCCTTTCTCCTGTTCACATTAAAAAAATACCAGTTTTCCCACCCCTGACCCTGCTCCCACCCACTGGTTCAGAAAAACTGTTATGGGTTAGGAAGCCCCTTCCCCTGCCCAGACCCTCTCCATCCCTCCTGACACTCACAAAACCACTGCCAGGAACAAGGTACGGTAGATACTCCTGCCACTTCCACCACAGCTTCTGTAGATAATTTTTTGGGAAATAATGGGGCTCTGAAGAGGCAAGTTATTTTATTAGCATAGGATTACCTATTCATTATCTGCTTTGCATGCATTAATAAATTTGATGCATGAAAATGCATGCAAAGCAGTTATAGGAATAAAAGACACGTGATATCATGAATATCATGCGATATTGCTATGATATAGATATATGATGTGATAAAACATGATAAATGCTGTTTTACCCATATTATATGCTTATCGCAGTTTAGTAAATGACCCTATTAAATAGAAAAAAAACCCAGATTTTTGCAATATTGGTAATTTGAGGCCTTATAATAACATACACAGCACACAAACCACATCCTTGGAACAAAGAACTTCACTATCCAATTCCACCACTGGGCTAATCATCTGAAGACCTGGATTCCTGACCCATAGTATCTCAGAATTCAGTATTAGTCTGTTATCTACAAGCCAGGAATAATTTTTTCTCAGGCAGGTATTCAACTTGGCTAAATTTCTCTATTTGAACCAGACCATATGAAGCTAGATATCATCAGCATGTATACTGAAATAATCAGCTCTACCCATATCAAAGTTCTTTATGGCTTATCAATAATGTTGAAAAGAGTGGAAGATAATAGGCAGCTTTATAGAACTTCAAACATCAGGTCACAAGGTGTAGACTTACAGTCATTAGATAAACATGCCAGATGTGATTTGCTAAAAAGAACTTGAACCAAGCAAACACCATGTCCTTGACACCAGAAGATCTTAGGTGTTCCAAAAGATTTCCATGATCTATAGTTTCAAAGGTGGCATTGAAATCAATTAAAACGGCAACTGAACCCTTTTGTTTATCCAACAAGTAAAGCAGGTCATCTAACAATGAGACCAGCACTGTCTTTCTGCTGTGATTCAGCGGAAGTCATGCTGATGACAGTCTGGTAGATTATTTATCTTCACAAACTCAAGCAGTTGTGCAGAAATTCACAGTTCACTAAGAAGAGCATATTTAAAACTGGATGAGTTAGCCACCATTTGGCGATGCAGTAATGATTAAGGGGCATAATAAAGCATCCTTTAATCTAGTTGGAAACAAGGAGGAATTTATAATCAATTGTACTGCTTCTACAAGATATGATCTAGATTCTAGATGATTTCAATAGTCTTGAGGAGCAGGATCTAACTATTAAGATTTGCGGCCTGTGGGTAGGCTTCTCGAGCTATAGCACTTACCACTGACACCGGTCAGCGTCAGTGCAGCTGGAAACCACGGGAGACAGACTCCTAACCACCTTGTTTCTACTATCAAATGAGGCCTGGCCTCAGTGCAGCAGAAACATCTCTGGACCCAACATCTCACGCTGCCATACTGCCATACCACCATGACCTGGCCTTCCCATAATATGCATAGAGCAGTAAGAACCCCTGAGTAACACCTTCAAATCATATCAGCCTCTTGAACTATTTAAGCCAAGGCCCTTCAGTAATTTCTCACCTCAGCAAAAGGTCTTCTGCTTTGCAGTGCATGTTGCTAGCATTCCCAAGTTCCTGTGTTTTTAGTTTGTCTTCTTTTGCCTTGCCTCATCTTGCCTTGCCTTGCTTTAGCTCTTCCAGCCTCATCCTTGCCTTGTTCTGCTCACCTTGTATTCTCCTGCTTCTTTCGACTAGCCTACCTCATCCAGCTTTGTCTCGTTCATCTCACCCAGTATCTTCAGTGTGTCTTTGTCTTCCCTTGGCTTGACTTTCCAGATCTTGACCATCTGCCTGGACTTGACCATATTTAGCCTCCCGCCTGGATCTGACTTCTGCTTGGACCTGACCAAGTTTCTGCTGAATGGACCTGGCTTTCTGCCTACACCTGACCAAATCTGTTTTCAGCCTGCCCTGACATTGGTTTGTCTCTGACTCCATTTGCCCGCTGCCTGTCCTGACCCCATTGTGCTATTGAATTATTGCTCTTGTCTCCACCCTAGGGACCCACCTAAGACCTGTCAGCTGCCAGAATCCAAGGGCTCAACATGCAGGGTGGTGGCTGGTATAAGTAATGCTCCAATCTGTCCCACTACAGGGTGCATTTGCCAGCTGCCAACATAAGCCTCGTAGGTTTGCCTATAAGGAGTGGAGTGGAGGAGTAGCCTAGTGGCTAGAGCAGCGGGCAATGAACTGAAGAGACCAGCATTCAAGTTCCACTGTTTTTCCTTGTGACCTTGGGCAAGTCAGTTTACCCTCCATTGCCTCAGGTACAATCTTACGACCCAAAAAAAAGGGCGGGGGATAGTGGGCAACCATCCGCATCACGACTGCAGTTTTGCCAGCTGTGGTGTGACCACGTCGTGCACTATCACCCCATAGCACCTCGGGAAAAGGTGTAGTTATTTCCTGTGGTGCTGCCAGCGATAATGTGAAAAACATTATCACCCACAGCACTGTTGGGAGATAACCCCGCCCACACTCTTCCCCTTCCCCTAGTTAGAATAATACCGCCATGATACTGGCACGTCGCAGAATAAAGAATGACCCTGTTAGATTGTAAGCCCTCTGGGGATAGGGAAATACCTACAGTACCTGAATATAATCCGCTTTGAAGGGCTGAAAAGAAGAATATAAACACCTAAAATAAAAAAAAATATGCTGCAGCACCAAGAGCTCACGCCAACCTTTACACTAACTTGCAGGTTGTGGGTTTAGCACTTGACAAGAGCTTATCGATTTCTGTCTAAGCTCGCTGAACTCAACCAACTTGCTATCCAAAGTGGGGCACTCTTTAGGTAACAATGGTCCTGATATCCCCCATACCCCCAATCAAGATCCCTTTGGAGTCATCAAATTTTATTTTCAAAGTTGTGTATGAATGCCTCACAATCAATGGGTCCGCTGTCTCAATCTCATTTAAGGACCTAGAATAAGTCACCAGCTTTTAAATCAAGCCAAAAAGTTCTCTAAGTCTATTTGACACTGCATTCATTTTTTATGAGAAAAGGTGTTTTTTTTTGCTAAACAAATTTCTCAGTTATATACCTGGAGATGATTTTGATATTTCATTTTATCTTCCTTCAGGTCATATTTAAGCCATATCTACTTCTGCTATCTTCCTTGGGGTTTTTTAATCCTGCAAGAGGAGCAACAACTTACATATTTTAACTTAGCTGGGGATAACTCAGCAGTAACTAATTATAGTTACATAAACCGTTTAGAGACCATGGTATCCAAAGAGAGATCCATAAATTTTCCAGAAAAATACCATAAAACGAACTGAAAGGTGGTTTGATTCAGTTTTTTTAAACATTTTTGACTAATCATACTTTTTTATCCTATTTCCTTGTTTATAGTCTGCAAGTAGGCTTAAAAAGAATGATCCAACCACCCTACTGGTTTAATAATAAGATATTTTACCAATAAACCTTCTTCCTCCAATTGGTGCAGGATCAGATCCAAGATATGACCTTCTTCATGTGTTGCATATCTAACTTATTGTTGCAAGCCCACAGTTGCTAGTGTAATGAGAAACCCAGATGCTATCAACATGCAAATTAAAATCACTTATTGCTATTACATTTAGATGATCCATCACCATGTTTAAACAAGGACTAGACAAGTTTCTGGAGGACAGGTCCATAGAAATGATTAATTAGAAAGACAGGTGTCTTTTCTTTGTACTTTTGGGAGTGAGCATGAGCAACAGTGAAGAGACTTTTCTATTATGATCTGCTGAGTTCTTACACATGATCCAGACTGGCCACTGTAGGAGACAGGATGCTGGAACTGATGTACTATAGGTATGTACTATAGGTATGTCTCAGCATGACATTTCTTATGTTCTTATGTACCATAGCCCTTATGAAAGGACCTGCTACATTTGGTAGACATCACAGTTTCTAAATTCCAATGCATGATGATTTGTTACATGATAGTAATATGAGACTTAAGCATTAAGAAATGTAAGAGCATTCTTGAGGTTTATGTCAGTCAATTTGTTTCAGTTCTGATCACTGAATATCAAAAAAGATATTGATACACTGTAGAAGGTACAGACAAGGGTGACCAAAATGAAAGGAAGGGCTACAGAGGTTAGGGCTGTTCAAGTAGGAGAAGAGATGACTGAGGTGGGATATGATTGAGATCTAAAAAATCATGGAAGGTCTAGAACGGGTTAATGTTAATCAGTTGTTTGCTCTCTCAGTTAATACAAGAGCTAGGGGGCATGCCTTGAGATAAGTAAGTAGCATATTTAAAACAAATCATAGAAAATTATTTTTCACTCAACACCAACATTCCCTCTAAGCTGCGAGATTGCGCAGCCACACAAAAGAAAAACTCCTGCAGCGCAAACGTTTTAACCTGTCGCGCAAAAAAAACCAGTTATATATATTTTTATCTTGTTCATGTAACAAATTTTTATAAGGTCTGCATTCTAGAGATGTGAATCGTGTCCTCGATCGTCTTAATGATCGATTTCGGCTGGGAGGGGGAGGGAATCGTATTGTTGCCGTTTGGGGGGGTAAAATATCGTGAAAAATTGTGAAAAATCGTGAAAAATCGAAAAATCGTAAAATCGCAAAACCGGCACATTAAAACCCCCTAAAACCCACCCCCGACCCTTTAAATTAAATCCCCCACCCCCCCAAATGACTTAAATAACCTGGGGGTCCAGCGGCGGTCCGGAACGGCAGCGGTCCGGAACGGGCTCCTGCTACTGAATCTTGTTGTCTTCAGCCGGCGCCATTTTCCAAAATGGCGCCGAAAAATGGCGGCGGCCATAGACGTACACGATTGGATGGCAGGAGGTCCTTCCGGACCCCCGCTGGACTTTTGGCAAGTCTTGTGGGGGTCAGGAGGACCCCCCCAAGCTGGCCAAAAGTTCCTGGAGGTCCAGCGGGGGTCAGGGAGCGATTTCCCGCCGTGAATCGTTTTCCGTACGGAAAATGGCGCCGGCAGGAGATCGACTGCAGGAGGTCGTTCAGCGAGGGTTCCGGCGCCTCGCTGAACGACCTCCTGCAGTCGATCTCCTGCCGGCGCCATTTTCCGTACGGAAAACGATTCGCGGCGGGAAATCGCTCCCTGACCCCTGCTGGACCTCCAGGAACTTTTGGCCAGCTTGGGGGGGTCCTCCTGACCCCCACAAGACTTGCCAAAAGTCCAGCGGGGGTCCGGAAGGACCTCCTGCCGTCCAATCGTGTTCGTCTATGGCCGCCGCCATTTTTCGGCGCCATTTTGGAAAATGGCACCGGCTGAAGACAACAAGATTCAGTAGCAGGAGCCCGTTCCGGACCGCTGCCGTTCCGGACCGCCGCTGGACCCCCAGGTTATTTAAGTCATTTGGGGGGGGTTCGGGAGGGTGGGGGATTTAATTTAAAGGGTTGGGGGTGGGTTTTAGGGGGTTTTAGTGTGCCGGCTCACGATTCTAACGATTTATAACGATAAATCATTAGAATCTCTATTGTATTGTGTTCCATAACGGTTTTAAGACGATATTAAAATTATCGGACGATAATTTTAATCGTCCTAAAACGATTCACATCCCTACTGCATTCAGATTGTAAGACCTTGATGATAGTGCTATGAAAACTATAAAAGTTTCTTTCACCATTTCGCCAGTTTGCACGTCACCTATTGACTTCTGTTTCCTGTTCTTTTCATGGCGATTTGCAAAGTGAGGGAAGTCGATCATTACTTTTTCTGTAAAGTGATACCTACTGCTAGTAAAATGTTGAAACGTGGTTTTGATGAAAGCAAAAACAATAGACGGTCGAAGAAGTTCTGCTTAAGATTTAAAGAAGAGTGGCTGCTGGAATATGTACAAGCTGAAATGCCAGTCTGGTAAGCGGCACACAATTATGAGCGATATTTTTAAATACAATCCTGAGAACTGTGAAGTTGTCTGCACCATCTGCAATTGAATGAATGCCCAGGTGATTTGGCTTTTTGAAAGCAATGGGATGAATGGAAACTGGACTATTTAAAATGTCATTTGCTTCAGAAAGTTCACATAAAATCTGTGGATAGGTTACGCAGTCGGTGTCGGGAGCAACTAGGACCTTGCTAAGTGAAACCCATGACGACAGAGAGAACAGAATTGAATTGTGTGAAAGAAATTCAGCCAATGGTTTGAAGTAAAAATTATAATCAATAATGTCCTCCTTGCCATTAAATTAAATTCCTCGATGCTCTCAGTTCTGGAGATCCATAATCACATTGCAAAATATGTTAAAATTCCGGAAACTTGGAGAAGCAAAAATTATGCTTTTGAATTTATGGAATACATAAACTCTGTGATACAAAAGAAAATGTTAAAAGATTGGCGCAGATCATCTTTCCACACTCTCATAACTGATGAAAGTACAGTTATTTCCATGTGCAAAATGTCAATTTTTATGTCAAATTTAGAAAAGCAGAAAGACATCTTATTGTACTATGTTTGCTGGGATTCTGAAACTGACAGAATGTACCAGTACAGCTAGTGTAGCAGCCATTACACAATTCTACCAAGAGACTTGGACAAAATGGTAATGTTTACATGAGATGGGGCTTCTGTAATGCTTGGAAAATATAATGGTGTTGCTGCAATACTTCAATGATCTATTCCACATTTGCTTGAGCAACACTGTGTGGCACGTAGGGAAGATGAGGACTGGATGACGTATGGAAACATTGAGACCCTAATACGAACAGTCTATACTATTTTCAGTTGGACTTCTGTGAAGGAATTAGTTTGAGGAACTTTGGAAGGCAGAACAACATGAGTCAGTTTCATTCAGGCCATTAAATGAAGTCAGGTGGCTTTCACCATTTCACCATGAGAGCCTCTGTGAGGAACATTGATTCAGTACTGCAGGTAACAGGTTCAAGAAAACAATGACCCTATCCACAAGTAATGCTTAGATATGTTGACCAACCCTGTATCATGTTACCATCACTATTTTGAATGAAGTGCTAGGAGAACTAGCAGAATTGTGTCAACATCTTCAGAGAAGTAACCTGACAACTGTAGAGGTGTTCCAGTTTACCAAAGCAAAGTTAATGAAACTTTGATCACAGTATCTTGATGAAACCATTCACTTCTCAGAAAAGGTCTATAACTTAATAACATCATATCGATCTCCTGTTGACACTACTGCCATGGTCCATTTTATAGAAGGGGTTTGTCATCACTTTAGCAGTAGATTTCCTGATGATGAACTTGGTAAATGGTCTATTTTAGATAAAGATTCTTTAGCTGATTCTGAAAATAAGAATTTCCTATTTGGATCAGACAAACTTGAAATATTGGCAGCAAGATAAAGCACCTTGCTAAACAAGCAAGAAACAGTTTTTAAGAAGAATTTGATTGCTCAATATGTAAACTTTAAATTGCTTGTTAGTGAGAAGCTGGCAACAGGTACACTGAAGAATTTTGAACACATGATTGCTTATACTAGGCAGCAGGAGCCTGACTGATGCCAAGACTGATGCCAAGACCTGGCACCACCACCCCAAGTGATCCCCCTCCCCCACTAGGTCACACCTGCAACACAAGAACAACACAGAGAGAATAGTGGCTGAAGAAGATCGCAGCTTTATTGTTGACAACAAAAGTAATCACCCCAGCACGAGCCAAATACACTCCTGGCACCGGACCGGTGCCCCCCAGACTACCAGATATTTTGCTTAGCAAGGCAACCCCTAATGCCCAGCCCCCTGCCATGATTTCCGATCCAACAAGGTCACCCCACAAGCTAGTTCACCCACCACTGGCATGAGGTAGGACACTTGCCTCATGCCCACCCCCCACATAAAGCTGCAAACTTCTTCACAAGAAAAAGGATTTGAGCGCCTACTGTATCGTGTTATTAAAGAGATTATAGCTGATATCAGAGAGGTGTATCCGGTTGGGTCAATATAAGCCCAGTCATGCTCGTCGGCCCATTCATGCTTTATCTGTAAACCTGTGAGCTTAAGCACCCATTAGCCGATTTGCAGTCTCTTTTCCATTGTCTGCTGTCATTCCATTTCATACGGTGAATGATGTCCGACCACAAGAGGCATGTACTGGGGAACAGCAATGCTAAGTCATTCAAATCGGTTTTCATACGGTAAATTAACTGTATGCAGATTGCGGACTCAATGTCATTGCTGCCCAAGTGTATTACGATGATGCTAAGCTTGGCCATTGTGTCCTTGTTGAGCTGCGCCAGCGGAATGAGCTGATCCCAAGACATGCCTCTTTCTTTCATCCATGGAATTCACACCTCCCAGATGGCCAACTCCAGGAGAGCCCCATAAGACCGAGTGAAAGCTCTCTTCTTGGCCCAGTGAACAAAGGAATGTCTGATGATCCAGACAATCCTCTGCCGTAGTGACGATTCTGAATATAGAGATTGGAGAAAGAAAAGAAAAGTTATAAATTCATGCATGCTCTGTCCTAATCTAAGAGTACATGGTGTTGGCCTCCACCGACCAATTCTCTGAATGGCATCAATGTGCAACCCTGCCAGCGCCACTCTGGTAGCTACTCCTATCCTAAAGGAGTGGGTTCCGAATCATTTGATGTTGTGCCTTATGGTGGCCAGTGACCTGTCTAAGACAGCCGAAAACTGGTATGCTGTAAGAGGCGAGTTATCGGCATGGATCAAGAGGAACTTGCCACCAATGGGTCGTAAAGCCAAGAAATTTTGCAAGTTTTGTATTGGACAGGTGACCTGTGACAACATGCATTTCAGGCGTAACCTGCAACCCCATGCTGTTTGGTCTGTTTTGGACTTTTGTATGGTCAGCTGAGTGAAATAGTCATATAGTTTGCTGTTTTCCATCAATAAGGCTCTAAAACCCTTGTCATTTTTTGAGATGGCTACCTGTTCACTTATGCACATTGCACCAAAGAAGGCCAAGGAAAATGCCACACAGAACAGTTTAACTTTGAAATTGGTGTCGCAGATGGATGGTAATACTTGTCATAATTGGATGAGCAAGTTATGCATGATTGGACACCTCGTGTTGCACGCTGGCTCTAATTTCTGGCCCACCCAGCCAACATCTTCTTAACCAAAAACCCTTTGTTGGGATCTCCCCAACCTTGAGCCTTAGAAAAGAAAGAAAAACTGTCTATTTGTTTCGCCACTATGTCTCTAGATTTTCTACTATCTTTGACCCAAGCTATATATTTTGCCATTAGCCCTTCATTTACGGGCCCGCTAACCTAGCCGTGGTCTTTAAAAAATTCAGATACGGCCTTGTATGATCTGCAGTATGCCTTCCATGTAGCTGAGGCTACCGATCTCTGAATGAGTTCTTGTGTGGTGATGCTTCAATGCTCCACAAACGCTCCAGGACTGGGATTCCCTCCTTGTCCGCTCTGGGTACCTTTTTATAAAACAGATTCCATTTAGCTCTTGACAAGGCATCAGCGATGCTGTTGTGCATTCCGGGTACGTGGCGTATGCGTATCAATGTGTTAAGGTAGAGACTGGTGAGTACCACCTCTCGTAGCAACTC
The DNA here is from genome assembly GCF_901001135.1 of Rhinatrema bivittatum. Lineage (NCBI taxonomy): Eukaryota > Metazoa > Chordata > Amphibia > Gymnophiona > Rhinatrematidae > Rhinatrema > Rhinatrema bivittatum. Next base: position 75,631,971 of record NC_042623.1, read on the forward strand.
TGCTACCTTGTAACATCTGGTGGGCAGTCGGTTTATGACCTGCACTACTGCTATATTGTCAAACCAGAATATAATGTGTTTATTGTGTAGCCTCTCCCCCATATGACTAAGGTGACCAGGATAGGAAATAACTCTAAGAAAGTGATGTTGTACATCATGCTTCTACCCAGGAAGTTGGCCATGACTCTGCGGACCATGAGCCCTGCCAGTACACGCCAAAACCGAAGCCCCCATAGGCATCAGAATATAATCCCAGATCACAACTGGTCATGGGGGGATCTGGCCATACCGATATTCCATTAAAACTGTTCAGGAAGGATAACCATATAGCCAGGTCCTCTTTCATTGGCCTTGTAATCCAGATGTAATGGTTTGGACGGCTCACTTTCACTGTGCTTGCAGTCAACCTCCTCAAGAAGGCCCTCCCCATTGGTATGACCCGGCAGGCAATGTTTAGGGTTCCGATGAGTGACTGGACATCGACCAATGTCATGTTCTTGGTGCCCAGCATGTGACCAAGCATACTCTGAGTGTTGTACAGTTTGTCCTGAGGCAATCAGGGTATCATTGTGGTGGAGTCAAGCTCTATTCCTAGAAATTTGATGACCGTGGAGAGATTTTCAATTTTGTCCTGGGCTAAAGGCACACCGAATTCAAGGGCTAGGTTGTGGAACTCTGATAACAGGCGTGCGCATGTTGTAGAATTGTATGGTCCCATGAACAAGAAGTCATCTAAATAATGGACTATGTTCTCAATGCCAACTTTCTAAGCAGTGACCCAGTGCAGAAATGAGCTGAACAACTCGAAGAATGCACACGATACTGAGCACCCCATAGGCATGCACTTATCGAAATAGTACTGGCTTTTAAAACAGAAAACCAGTAAAGGGAAACTTTTGGGATTTATGGGAAGCAAGTGAAATATGGACTCGATGTTTGTCTTAGCCATGAGGACTCCTTTGCCGCATTTTCGAAGGATGGTGATGGCACTGTCGAATGATGCATACTGTACCACACACTCTTCTTCTTGCAAATAGTCATTCACTGAGGCCCCGCGTGGGAAAGACAGGTTTTGGATTAAGAGATACTTTCACGGTTCCTTTTTTGGGATGACAGCTAGCAGGGAGATCAGCATTTTGCTGAAAAGTGGAGAGGTGAATGGTCCAGCGATTCTGCTCATGGCCAATTCGGATTCTATCTTTCGCTGTACCAATTCTTCATGTTTCACCATCTTAGAGATGCCTACTGTTTGCATTCCTTTGATATTGCCCTGGAATGGTATTGGGAAACCGAACATAAAACCATCGAGTAATTTTATTGCCGCTTTTTCCTTAGGATATATGCTAAGCCATGGCTGCATGGCCTCCAAATTGACTCCATCGCAATGATATCTTGATTGCCTCAGGTTATTTACATGTTCAAATAATAGAAGGACTAGGGGGCATTCCATGGAGTTAGCAAGTAGCACATTTAAGACTAATCGGAGAAAATTCTTTTTCACTCAACGCACAATAAAGCTCTGGAATTTGTTGCCAGAGGATGTGGTTAGTGCAGTTAGTGTAGCTGGGTTAAAAAAAGGTTTGGATAAGTTCTTGGAGGAGAAGTCCATTAACGGCTATTAATAAAATTTACTTAGGGAATAGCCACTGCTATTAATTGCATCAGTGGCATGGGATCTTTTTAGTGTTTGGGTAATTGCCAAGTTCTTGTGGCCTGTTTTGGCCTCTGTTGGAAACAGGATGCTGGGCTTGATGGACCCTTGGTCTGACCCAGCATGGCAATTTCTTATGTTCTTATAGGAGTTGGTGCTAGAGTCAGCAGATTGTCCTCATTTAGTTCTACCATTACTCCCTCTGTTGCTCTTCTTTGGATATTTTGTAGCTGAGTGCTAGGTGAGGCAGATGCAGCAGGCATGCTTGAACTTACAGTTCTGGAAAGCACAAAATGACTTGTTATATTGCCAGCAGGTGCCATTTCTGGAAGCTCTGGCAGTGGTGTGTCTGGACGACGTTGTTTGATGCCCTGACTTGGATGGCAGTCAGTTGGTAGTGCCGGCATCCGCAGCTTTACTTTTCATCTGCCTCAGCCATAAGCCAATGTCTTGCATTCCCCATGACATACGATGATTCTCCTCCATTTGGTTTCAGAACAACTCATCATAATTTAGCCAAGCCCAACCATCGTACTCGCAGTACACCTCCAGTATTGTATCTGCATAGCTCAGCATGGGCCCATATTGCAAAGAATCATGCTGGCCAATGACGTTCATCATTCGCATGAATGCCCTGGTCCAATTAATGATGTTTCTTGGTATGGGCTTGTTCACTCTGGGTGCCTGGTCTTGCTTAATATTTGTCTTCCTGCTTCCTCCTTGTCTTATCCCTCCATAATTCTGAAGATGTGCTTTTTTTTATCTTCTTCTGGCGAGATCTGGGAACACTCTCCCATAGCTGAGACAAGGATGTCAGCACTGGGGACCCACGCGAGGTATCCGCTGTGTCGGTGCCTCTTTGTTCCTCGTTGTTTCTGATGGTGAGGACTTGGATGAGGAGCCACTGGAGCTAGACCCTGAGTGAGTCTTCCACTTGCGTTTATTCTTTCGCTTGTCCCCTTTTTTATTTTTCTCACCCTTATCTGCATGTGATTTTTCAAACACGCCCGCTGCTGCTTCGCCTGTGATTATACAATCTGACTCACCTGGACCGACTCCAGAGTCTTGAGAAGGTGCGGACATTGCACTTGGGTGCTCATCATTGCCCCCTTGGTGGGAAGCATGTTCAAGGCTTGAGGGAGCTGCTGGTGTGATATACTGCGTTTCTTGACTGCGAGTGGTTGTCACTGCTGCCAGGCTGGATGGCTGCGCTGTGTCAACCGGAGAATCCTGCGTGCCAGATGTCTGTTCCATCAACTGCTGCATGCGTTGTCCTGGGAAGCAAAATTGGACAGGCTACGTTGTCTATTGTTGTGGCACTGCAAACGTATAGCATTTTAGGAGACTATGGGTTTGGGCCCATGTGCCTGGTTGGCGAAGCATGGTCTGCCCGCCCGAGTAATCTGGGTGCTTCCAGGCATCCAGTGCTGATTGTAAGAGAGGATTAAGTGTGATGAATCAGATTAAAACAAAGACCAGAAATTATTTGGAAGTTGACAATCTGGATAACCTTATCAGGATTAAACTTTATTTAACATCAGGGCGTACAGTTAATTTGGATGAAGTTTATTCTTTCTGGAAGAGCTGCAAAGGATGACAAATTGTTTCTACAACTGTTATTTGATGACTAGTAGTAAGACATAAATAATGATAAAATTATTCATTAATAAAAACCAGTTTCTTGAAAATTATTCTTATGTTTTGAATTTGTGTTTGTTTGATAATTTATTTTGTGCAAAACTTTGTGGCAGAAATAAAACTGACACTAAATGTTTGCACATGAGTTTACAATTTTGCACATAAACCAGCAAACCTTAACGGGAACATTGCTCAACACATATTTTAGCTCTGGAACTTGTTTCCAGATTTGGTTAAGGCAGTTAGCTAATCTGGGTTTAAAAAAGATTTGGACAAGTTCCTGGAGGAGAAGTCCATGAACTGCTATTAGTCAAATTGACTTAGGAAATAGCCACTGCTTATTATTATTATTATTTTTAATTTATTTAAAGCTTTTTATATACCGAGGTATAGCTAGCTGCCTTCACTCCGGTTTACATCATCAACAACCATTACATAAAACAGTAAGTGAACTCAGAGAACGTGAGCAACATGATTACTCCTATTACAATTTACAATTTAACACAAAACACAACCTTAGATCTAACAGTAACTGGTCTGAGTAACAAAATTGAAATTATTGGCTTTAGTAACATGGGAACTATTTAAAGTTTAGGTACTTGCCAGATTCTTGTATCCTGGATTGGCCACTGTTAGACAGGATGATGGGCTTGATGGACCCTCAGTCTTACCGAGTAAGGCAACTTCTTATGTTCCTAAGTAATACCGGCAGTCTGGTTCCTGTTAACAGTAAAATAGGAATGGCAGAGATACCAAGAGAATTATTTCAAGGAAGAAGATCTCTGACCAGTCCTGGATTTCTGGCAACATTCTGATGAATTGTAGTGCCTGATGTTCTGATTTCAAATTTTAAAAGCAGGAACTACAAATACCACAATGCATTGGAATACAAGTACAAAAACCAGGTCTAGTCAAAACAGGTTGCTTGGCAGTTCTGCAATGGGCAACTTAAATGATAAAATAGACATTTGAACAAGAGGGACAAGACTATACTAGCTAAGTCAGTAAATGAAAAGACAGATCTGGAGCTTTTTAAACGGAATGTGCTGCAGTGAGAAATGATTGGAGAGGAGCTACAGCACGACTCTCTGAAACTGAGTTTTGCAGGTAAAAGGGAGCCAAATTTTCAAAAACCTTGGCATCATGCTTGACAATCAACTGAACTTCAAGAAACACGTCAACAACCTACTAAAAGACGGATTTTACAAACTCCAAAAGCCTAAGAAAGCTCAAGCCACTGCTATACCCTCAAGACTTCCGAACAGATATACAGGCTCTTCTCTTCTCTAAACTTGACTACTGCAAGGCCCTACTACTAGGCCTTCCAGCCTCCACCCTCAAACCCATTCAACTACTCCAAAATACTGCGGCCAGAGCCCTCACAAACAGCAAGAGATCAGACCATATCACACCCATCCTCAAAGACCTACACTGGATTCCAATTCCTCAGAGAATAAAAACTCTAACCATCATACACAAGATCCTCCACAACAACCAAACCAACTGGCTGCCCACCCCCCTTCTCCTCCATACCCCCACACGGAATCTTTGCTCCTCAAACTCTGGCCTCCTACAAACACCGCCCCCTAAAGCCACTCAATGGATATCTACAAGGGAACGAACATTTTCTTTTGCCGGCCCCATCCTATGGAACAAACTCCCCACAGAACTAAGAACAGATCCATGCACCCAATCATTCAAGAAAAATCTTAAAACATGGTTAGTCCGCAAAGCTTTCCCAACATCACACATGAAACAACCCTAAACCAGACCCTAACCCTGCACTAAGAGCAATCACCGCCCCCTACCACCACACCAATAAATTCATCCCTCCACTCAATAGACACCTGCCCCTTTTAATACATTTATCCTCCCCATCAAGCTCCGTTCAAGATAAGCTCCCTATTACTGTCTTTGATACAATATACACCTAATGCTAATTATTGTTACTCTGTTACTCTAATGCTAATTATTGTTATTTTATTATTAATTATGCTGCCTATTCCTTTGTTACACTATTATTATTTATGCTATCTATTCCTCCATTGATGCGGATGGTTTCCATGATTGACACTGTTTTACCCATGCTACTGCTATAACATCTTATTACATTTCTCTAATCATTTTCTGTACCTGTCAAAAGGAAAGGACCTCCTTCCTGCACCTTAAAATTATTTGTAAACCGATGTGATATGTAAATTGAACACCGGTATATAAAAACAAGCAAATAAATAAATAAAATAAATAAATCTATTCACAATACAGAAACCCTCCTGCTCTCCCTCACGGACCACTTACTCATAGGCATGGACCGAGGCAACTGTTACCTCCTCGCCCTACTCGACATCTCAGCTGCCTTTGATACCATCAACCATAACCTCCTCATCAACCGGCTATCCGAAATAGGCATCTCAGGCCTAGCCCTACTATGGTTTAAATCCTACTTATCTAACAGAAAGTTCTCCGTCAAGATAGGAAACGCCAACTCCACACTCTATCCCTTGTCTCAAGGTGTCCCACAAGGCTCCTCCCTCTCCTCCACCCTTTTCAACATTTATCTCACACCTCTATGTCAGCTCCTCACAGACCTCGGCCTCAAATTCTACCTCTATGCAGATGACGTTCAAATCGTCATTCCCATTCACAACTCTCTCTCAGATGCCCTTGCCTTCTGGAACACATGTCTTGCCAACATCAATGACTTCCTCACCAACATCCACCTCACTCTAAACTCCTCCAAAACAGAGCTGCTCCTTATCTCTCCTCACCTCCCTCCCAAACCACCGATCTCCAACGATCCAGCTTTCAACGTCATAACACCCCAACCCTCAGTAAGAGACCTTGGGGTTATCATAGATCAACAACTCAATCTCAAAAAACAGATCAACTCCATCCTCAAAGAAGGTTTCTTCAAGCTTCACATCCTGAAGAAACTCAGACCCCTCCTCCACTATCATGACTTCCGCACCGTCGTCCAAGCCACCCTTTCCTCAAAGCTGGACTACTGTAATGCCCTCTTCCTTGGCCTACCCTCCTCCACCACCAAGCCCTTACAAATGCTCCAGAATGCCATCGCCAGGGTCATCACCAACTCAAGGAAAGCTGATCACATTACCCCAATACTCAAAGAACTCCACTGGCTCCCCATCGCATCCCGAATTCTCTTCAAAATTCTAACCATAGTGCACAAGTCCATCCACTCGCACAATTCCAATTGGTTGGATGAACCCTTTCGTCCTATACGCACTGAACGACCCACTCGCACTGTCAACAAAGGCACCCTCTCCATTCCCCCTTTGAAAAAAGCCCACCTCTCCTCTACTAGGGACCGTGCACTATCCATTGCAGGCCCTAAACAATGGAACACCCTCCCTACCACTCTCAGGCTAGAGCCATGTTACGCCAAGTTCAGAAAAAAACTTAAAACATGGCTCTTCCGACAAGCCTACCCTGATTAAGTACACCGACTTCTGCAAGATCTTGCCTACGCCTTGTATATTCCTGTAAATAGTCCGTTGCAGTTTTTATTTATTGCTTTAATTCCTCCACCTCCTGCTCTTTGTATACTCCTCCTTGTTCGCCCTCCCTGTTCATTGTAATTTCTACCTTTAAAGTTACATTGTAAACCGGTATGATGTATGCATACTAATACCGGTATATAAAAGTTTTTAAATAAATAAATAAATAAATAACCAAGTTTTCGTGTAGCTCCTTGTTCCATGTAACTTCTCTTTCCTTTTCTAATGTTATATTACCCCAGTTCCATGTAAACATATGTGATATGCTTTATGAATGTCGGTATAGAAAAGTTTAAAAACAAACAAATAAATTAATAAATTAATAATACTGGATTTGCACGCATAAGTGGACACACAGGGCCCAATACTCAGCATTATCTGGCTAGCTTACATGGTATATTTACCAGCACGGCTATGCTGCTGATTATTTCTGGTTTTGGCCTTAGCTGGATAAATTAAATTATATCCACATAAATTAGACCTAATCTATAGTAAATCTAATTTATTCTATTAATTTAACTGGATAATCCCGAATATCAGCATTTATCCAGATAAGTTATCCAGCTAAGTAGCACCGCCCCGTTACACTCATTGCCTGCGCAGTGGATATCCAACTAGCTACTCAACTAGATAAATGGCGGCCGCTGAACATTGCCATATATTCAGTGGCTGCCACTTAGCTGGATAAGTAGTGCTGAATATTGGATTCCCTGAGATATAGCCTAGTATTTTATAAACTGTGCAGTGATTTGCTGTGCAGTTCTACTCTGAAAGTATGCATATATTAGTATGCGCAAATATTTGTAATTCATTGAATGCACGTACTTTAATTATTTTATAAACATACAAGAATATTTTTTATCATGTAAACATAAAAATCCATATTCATTCATAGGGATGGGTATTTTATAAAGTATGTGCATATATCATTTTGAAAATACTTGTGTACATACTTGAAATTACCAGTTTACTAATACCTCTGCCAGTTCATCCAGTCTATTTTCAATTCACCTAGACCCTCTAGCAGTTCACCCTGAAATACTTTGAGTTCACCCAGACCTCCCATCCAAAAATTGCAGACAGGTCTGATTTCACTTCTGCTAGTCAATTTGTAGGTGTAAGATTGTATGAATACATGCAAATCTCTTAGAAAAACGCAACGTTCATCAGCCTGCCCCAGATTACCTCTAGAGCACCCCTTTTATTGTGCTGATAAAATATGCATACAAAACTAAAAATACACATGTACTTATACTGATAGATTTTAAAAGCCCTATGTGCACCAAAGCCGGGAGATACATATGTGACTCAGCCTGCCACGTGCCACATGGATTTTAAAACCCATGCGGGTATATGCGTATCTCCTGGTCCGCGCATAACAATTTTTTTCAGCAAAAGGGTGGGGCATGGGCATAGTCTGGGTGGGGTATGGGCAGAACATGGGCGGACCAGAATAGCACCATGAAGTCTGCATGTAAGTGTTTACAAGCACAAGCATTCATAGGGGTCTCCTACTGCATAACTTTACTTCTGCTATGGATGGGCATGTAGGTTGTATAACAAAAAAACTAGGCTAGTCAGCAGGGTTTTAAGGGCTGGGAATAAAAGGGAGGCAAGTTAGCTAGGGGTTTAGAAAGTCCTCTCCTTTACTGGGCAGAACTGGGAACAAAATGGGGAAACAGGTAATTGTGTTGGTGCATGTAACAACTAAAATTCCCCCCACTTATGCGCTCGAGTCGCCTTATGTATGCAGATGCGTGCATCAATATAAAATTGTGCGCACATGTGCGTATGTATAGCCGATTTTATAATATGCCTGCATATATGCACATATGTTATAAAATTGTTGTGCCCATGTGCACGTGCTGGCACATGTATACATTTGTGCCTATGCATGGGATTTAAATTTTACTTCATAATGTTTGTAAAATAGATTGTGCATGAATATATGCCAATTATGGGTGTCTATGCGTGGAATCCTTTTGAAAATTTGTTCAGCTATATATTTTTTGTCCTTTCTCATGTTCCATTGTGGCCCTAATTCTAAAAAAGGATGAGGATTCAAATCTTTGTGGCAGATGGATCACAGGTAGTGGATCTAAGCTAGAGAGTGGAAGAAAAGTCAAAATAGTTGAATGAAAGATGTTAGTTTCTTTGTTCAAGTAAGACTATCCCTGAGGTTGTGAAGCAAGCAGCTGGCTTTGGCTATGTGAACATTATTCTGAACTCTTGCTTGGTTGCTTGGACACATCTAACTGAAACCTCATTAACTGGCTTCAGTGTTATGGTGACCTCACCAGCCTACAATAAACCCATTACAGCAGGCATTTATTAGCCCAGTGATGACCCTGGCCTAGTTATGTGCACCATCCTAAGGCAAGTATAGAAAATATTGACAAGATTTTTATTGTGGTTTGACATAACCTGCTATTAGAGTATTTTACAGTGAGATTTTATATATATATTAAAAAAAAAACCCTTTTGAAAGGGTGATCACTGGTTACAGAATTTTATAAGATATATATAAGGTTCTTCTCATCTTCTTATCTTCACTGGCTTTTAAGAACATGAAAAGCTGTTTATTTTTCAATATACAAGCAGAAACATTGTCACTGTTATCTCATTTGTAGAGATTTCTTCCATCTTCAAAGGCACCAGATTAATAGAAGATAAATTGTTTAAAATTCATTCAAAGAAGGTCTCCATCTGCTAGCATGGAGCAAATATTTACACATGCCCTAGCAAACTGACTTTAAATTTGTAAAGGTGCTCTGTTGTCAAATGAAAGCGAAGATATATAATAAATCTATTTGATCAGATCATAAAAATGTAATTCTTACTTAAGTCAAACTGTGTTCATTGCAAGGACACAATTTGTATATCCTTAAAGATGAATTGTAAAAGCCCGGCACCCGCCAAATTCAGGAGATGCTTGCACAAGTCAGGCTGTCATGCGCCGTGCAAATTTAAAAAGCTGCAAAGATGCACACATATTTCCCATGGCATGCATATCTCGCTTCTTTCCAAAAATGGGTGTGGTTTGGGCGGGGCACCAAGAGATGTGCACAGAAATACTGACGCCCCCTTGGCAAGTACCATGGTCCCCTGCTGCAGTAACATTCCTTCTGCTGTGGATGATGTGTAATATAAAAAGGATTAAGACATTTCTGATGGGTTTAAAGGGTCTGAGGTAATTGGGGGCAGCATAGGTGTTGCGTTCGTGCCTGTTCTCGCCCTCGCTCTACCCTCTCGACATTTGTGGCGACTCCCTTCGGCTCTGATGGACAGATGCTGCTGCGGCTTCTCCTCGCTCCTTCTCCCAGAATCCCCGGGCTGGCCTGACGCTGCGGATCCACCATGTTCCTGATGATGTAAGGGCACGCCCGCTCCAGAGTTTCTACCGGTAAGGGTGCGAACCTCGGGGACATCCCCCGTAGTGACGTCATCTGCTTCCAACTTAAAACGTCTTTTCTTGCAACTACGAATCGAGTTAGCAAGGGGAATTTTCTCTCTGCTGCTCTGCCTCCACAAACTTACCTAGGGGTACCCACTCCTCGAGGGCCCCGCTCTCTCTTCTTGATTTCAGATTGCTAAGACGGGATCCGATACTCGCTCCTTGAGGGCCTACATCCCTGAATGCTCAGAAGACTCCTTAGTGCCTGGAAGCGATCACAGACGTGAACACTGTGAGTTCTATTACAGATAGGAACCGGTACTCGCTCCACGAGGGCCCATGTTCCTACAACCCTTTATAGACTCTCTTCTATCTCAGAAGCTATCGCATACCTATATCTTGTGAATTACTATTACAGATTGCAGATAGGAACCGGTACTCGCTCCACGAGGGCCTATGTTCCTAAAACCCTCCAAAGACTCTCTTCTATTCCAGAAGCCATCTCATACACAGATATTGTGAGTTCTTATTCCAGACTGCATATAGGAACCAGTACTTGCCTACGGCTCCTGTTCCTGAATATACTGAAGACTCTCTGTTGCATAGAAGCCATTACAGATATCTACAATTGTGAATGTATCATCTACTACTGGTTATGTATCCAGCATACCCTGTTTACTCACTACCTATAGTCTCTCTCTACAGCTCAGCAACCCAGAGATTGCAATTCCAGTATCTGAGGGACTTCAGCCCTGCTGGGCACATCAGCTCACTACTGCCACCTCTGGTGGTCCTACTTCTTGTCTAATAAAGAACTATCTGTGTTTGTCTCCATACTCCAGCCTAGCTGGTGGTCCCTCTCAGGATATCCTCCTAGGGGCGCTGTCATCTGCCATCGGCCCAAGGATTCACCAATTTACATTAAAGTGTTCATTCCTTACACTACTAGAGTGGTATCATAACAGACTGCCACTCTGTGGGGAACCAACCCACAACAGATCACTAACTCCATCCACGGAGTACAACGGACTGCTGGCTACTCTCCTCGGGAGAGCAGATTCCATAACAGATTGCTACTCCTCCTCTCTGGAGGAACCGAGCTACATCAGGTTGTTAACTCCTCCCCTCTGGAGGAGCTGATTACTAACAGTCTGCTAACTCCTCCCCTCTGGGGAAGCAGATCCATAATAGATTGCTACTCCTCCTCTCTGGAGGAACAGATCTACATCAGGTTGCTAACTCCTCTCCTCTGGAGGAGCTGATTACTAACAGTCTGCTAACTCCTCCCCTCTGGGGAAGCAGATCCATAACAATTGTTACTCCTCCCCTTGGGAGGAGCCGATCGATAACAGATTGATAGCTCCTCCCCTCTGGGGGAGCAGATCAATAACAATAGGCTATTAAACCAGGGGATGTTGGAGGACCTAGCTGTTAACTAGGTGAATTTGTGGATGAACTGGTAAAGTGGGAATGGCATTGGCATGCCCTTTAAAAATCCCCCTACTTACGCAATGTGTTCCCAAGCCAGTTTGAATGTTACCGTCTGAGAAAGTAATTTTGCAACATTGTGGGTTAGTTATGCGAAAGCTCCACCCATAAGTTCCACCAATTTTTAAAGTGAACTTATGCACATAAGTCTGATGCATTTAAAAAGGAGTCATTCTGGTGGGCGGAATTGGGATGGAGTTTGAATTTATATACATATTTTTCATTTTTAAAATACGCTCATAAATTCATACACACAAGTTACATATTGCAAAGAGCAGGTATAGCTTTGTGCGTGCTTTTGCATAATTTTCAAAACAAAGTATGCGCAGAATTAGATTTTGTTCTCCCCTGGCAATAATATAAGAAGCTATTTACATGCATAAATCGGCTTTGAAAATTCACCCCATAAAGGGTAGCTGTTATAATTCTTCCATATATTTTTGGCCACTTGCAATGATATAGTTGAAGAGTTACTCAAAAAGAATATGCTTTTAGGGCTTGGTATATGTTGGGGAGAACTTTACTAAAATGCTTGAAAAGTAGTCTGATGGACCCCCAAGAATGTTAAACATTTCTCAAATTAGGTCAGCAAATCGGCCCAATTCACATGCTCTATAGTATCAGGGTCATTATGGATTCCAGAAAATCCACATCATATTTGTTTAATTATTCCCAAATTCAATGGGAGAAATTTCAACAAATTTCCCTAGCAAATTTGGGAAAAATCTGAACATGACATCAACTTCTCCTGGTTTGATCGACCCTAGCTGGGTCTGCTGCCCTTTGAAAGTGCCTTTAGCACAGCGGTTCTCAACCTGGGGGTCGCGACCCCGGCGGGGGTCGAACGACCACAACACAGGGGTCGCCTAAAGCAGGGTCCCCAACCACCGGTACCGGGCCGTTGGCGTTTTTTGCCGGTCCGCGGCTATTTTTTCTGCCAGTCGCGTTTTTTTGGGCTTGTTGGGCGGGACTTGTGCTCTGAATCAGGGCGGACTGTAACAGAGCACAAGTTGGGCGGGACTTGTGCTCTGTTACAGTGATTGGCTGCTGCTGCTGCGATGAAGCCTGTCCATAGCAGGCGCACCCTATCCCTATATTGCAGCAGTAAGCCAATCAGAGCAGGAGCTGCAAGCCTTGTTGATGCATACGTCAGGAGCACATTTTGTGGGCAGACCCAGCCAGCACAGCATCGCACGTGGGCGGAATGGGAAGACCAGCAGCACAGCGTTGGAGAAAAACAGCAAAGGAATCCAGAGTGTGCAGCTACAGCCAGGTATCAGGAGGGAAGGAGTTAGTATGTTGGGAGAGGGTAATGAGTGTGTGGGGGCCGGGGATGTACTGGGGGGAATGAGTGTGTGGGGGCTGGGGATGTACTGGGGGGAATGAGTGTGTGGGGGGCCAGAAATGTGCTCGGAGAGGGTTAGGGAGGTGGGAATGAGTGTGTGGGGCCAGAGATGTGCTGGGGGGGGGGGGGAATGAGAGTGTGTGGGGCCAGAGATGTGCTGGGGGGGGGGGAATGAGAGTGTGTGGGGCCAGAGATGTGCTGGGGGGGGGGGGGAATGAGAGTGTGTGGGGCCAGAGATGTGCTGGGGGGGGGGGGGAATGAGAGTGTGTGGGGCCAGAGATGTGCTGGGGGGGGGGGGAATGAGAGTGTGTGGGGCCAGAGATGTGCTGGGAGGGGGGGGGAATGAGAGTGTGGGGGGCCAGAGATGTGCTGGGAGGGGGGGGGGAATGAGAGTGTGGGGGGCCAGAGATGTGCTGGGAGGGGGGGGGAATGAGAGTGTGGGGGGCCAGAGATGTGCTGGGAGGGGGGGGGGGAGGAGAGTGTGGGGGGCCAGAGATGTGCTGGGAGGGGGGGGGGAATGAGAGTGTGGGGGGCCAGAGATGTGCTGGGAGGGGGGTGGAATGAGAGTGTGGAGGGCCAGAGATGTGCTGGGTTGGGGGGGGGAATGAGAGTGTGGGGGGCCAGAGATGTGCTGGGAGGGGGGGAATGAGAGTGTGGGGGGCCAGAGATTTGCTTGGAGGGGGCTGGGGAGAGGGGTATGAGTATGTGAGGGCATTAACTGCTATAAAAAAATAAAATGTTTCAATCTCATGTGTTTTGGGCTTGTTTTTTTGGAAAAAAGTGCTTGTTCGTTCATGAAAACCTGGCAACACTGCCGGAGCCGCACGGGCAGGAAGGAGGAGGCGCTTCAGCTGCGTGCAGAAGAGGAGCAGCGGGCCGGGAAGACTAGGGCCGCTGCAGAGCCCATCCTGTGGCAACCCGTAAAGAAGAGGCCCAGAGGTAAGAGAGAGGTGTGTGCGAGTATGAGATGAGTGTGTGTTTGCAGAGACAGCATGTGAGAGCCTCTGTGTGTGTGAAAGAGACAGCATGTAAGAGTGAGAGCCTGTGCTTGAGCAAGGCAGCATGTGGGGGTGTGAGAGAGCCTGTGTGTGAGACTCAGACAGCCTGTGCCAGTGAGAGCCTGTGTATGTGTGTGTGAGAGAGAAATGCATGTGAGAATGAGAACCTGACTGTGTGTTTGAGGGAAGAAGACAGGTGGAGAGAAAAGAAATAGAAAAAAAGGCAATATTAAAAGAAATGGCAAAAAATTAGAAAGGGAAGCAGATGTAAAAAAAAAACATTTTATTTTTTTATAGCAGTTAATGCCCTCACATACTCATACCCCCCTCCCCACCCCCCTACAAGCAAATCTCTGGCCCCCACACTCTTTCCCCCCTCCCTAACCCCTCCTAGCACATCTCTGGTCCCCACACTCTCATTCCCCCCCCTCTGTAACCCCTCCGAGCACATCTATGGCTCCACACACACTGATTCCCCCCTCCCTAACCCCTCCTAGCACATCTCTGGCCCCCACATACTCATTCCTCTCTCCTCAGCCCCCTCCAAGCACATCTCTGGCCCCTCACACACATTCCCACCTCTCTAACCCCTCCGAGCACATCTCTGGCCCCCCACACGCTGATTCCCTCCTCCCAGCACATCTCTGGTCACCACACTCTCATTCCCCCCCTCCGTAACCCCTCCGAGCACATCTCTGGCCCCCCACACGCTGATTCCCTCCTCCCAGCACATCTCTGGTCACCACACACTCATTCCCCCTCCCTACATCCTAATTCCTCCCCTCCTGCTACCTGGCTGTAACTGCACACTCTGGATTCCTTTGCTGTTGCGCTCCAATGCCGTGCTGCTCTTCCCGTTCCGCCCACGTGAGATGCTGTGCAGTGCTGGCTAGGTCTGCCCACAAAATGTGCTCCTGACGTGTGCATCAACAAGGCTTGCAGCTCCTGCTCTGATTGGCTTACTGCTGCAATATAGGGATAGGGTGCGCCTGCTATGGACAGGCTTCATCGCAGCAGCCATGATTCAGAGCACAAGTCCCGCCCAACAAGCCCAAAAAAACACGACTGGCAGAAAAAATAGCCCAATTAAAAGCAACCCGCGAATCGGAAAAAAAACCGCGAATGACTACAAAAAGAAGCCCGATCTCGCGGTAAATAAGCGAGGTTGGCAACACTGGTGCCAATAGCAGCAATCAGCGCCTCCCCAATAGCCACGTGGCAGCAGTGGCAGTAATTAGATTAATTGTTTGACTCAGCTGGAGGTGACAAAGTATGAAGTGGGATGTGAAATCAGCTTGATCTGGTGGAGAATTAGGATTGCTGTTACACATGAACTGTATTTGGCAAACATTATTAAAGGGAGCCAGGATAATCAATTGAAGGCTGCAGCTGAGGACTGATTAATTATGACTCATGTAGAAATTAGTGCATTTTCCAGATTAGTCTGCATAACACAATTCTCAACATTCAGCATTATTTCTGCTGCATAGACTTTTATCTGAGAGGCTCTGAGGTTGTGAGGGAGCCAGTAAGAGTGAGAGCATGAGTGTGTATGAGAAAATCCAGGGGAGTAAGAGTGTGTGTGAGTGGGGGGGGGGGGGGGGAGAGTGTCTTACACCCTGAGAGTGTATCAGTGTCTGTGAGAGTGAGAGGTTATGGTGGGTATAAGAGCATGAATGTGTAAGTATGTGACAGTGTATGTGTGAGAGAGAATGGACATGTGAGTGTATGTGTGAGAGAGAGAGGATAACCTCCTAATCCTCGACAATATCAGGGTGACTGGAAATCAAGAGCTCCCATGTATGGACAGCAGGGGCTTTTTAAAATCCTTATTAGTTTTAATTATTGTGTGTTATTTGATATATGTGCTGTTTTGAAATATTATTGGTGTGTGGGAAATTATAAAAATGTATATGATTTTAATTAATAGAAATTCTATTTATCAGTAATTTTAAAATATTCTTTTATTAGTATGGTTTTACTATTATAACTGATGCTTTATGTTTCTTAATTTTATTGTTTTATGAGGAATGGTGGTTCTGTTTATAAATGTCATAATAAATAAGTATGCACTAAAATCCAACCCCATCCATAACCCCGCCCCCATATGACCAAAGCCCCACCCTCACCCCGCCCTCGCCCTGCGAGGGCGGGGCAAGGGCGGGGCAAGGGGTCACCGCAACATGAGGAACTGTATTTCGGGGTCACGGCATTAGAAAGGTTGAGAACCACTGCTTTAGCATAATAAACTTTAGGGAGTTTTTGAAAATAGGACAAGATTGCTTCAGTTTTTCTGCAAGTGTTTAATAGAATAAAAGAACAGGGTTAAATTTCCCTATATTTCCACAAGTAGTAGTGGGCCGGATTTTAAGAGGTACATGCGGGCATAGATTTGTGCGTGCAAACCGGTGCACACAAATCTACGCCCGATTTTATAACATGCACGCGCAGCCGCACACATGTTATAAAATCCGGGGTTGGCGCGTGCAAAGGGGTGCACACTTGTGCACCTTGCACATGCCGAGCCCTAGGGGAGCCCCGATGGCTTTTCCCATTCCCTCTGAGGCTGCTCCGAAATTGGGAACTTTTCTTCCTCCCCTCCCTAACCCGTCCCCCAGCCCTATCTAACCCCCCCCCCGACCTTTGTTAAATAAGTTGTGCCTGCCTCTGGCACTTGGTCGGTGCACGATCCCTGGCATGGCCACTGTGCCGGAGGCCTCGGTCCCGCCCCGCCCCTGCCCTGCCCACTCCCCACCCCTTTTTTCAAGCCCCTGGACATATGCGCGTCCCGGGACGTGCTCATCGCCGGGCCTATGCAAAATAGGCTCGGCGTGTGCAGGAGCAGTTATTCGCGGTTACGTGCATAATATACGCGCGTAACCCTTTTGAAATCCGCCCCAATATGTTTTAAGTGGGTCAAAATTTTTCTCATAGGATAAAACCTGAACTGAACAACTGCAATAGTGCTTTGGCTTAGACTTATGTCAGCCATGCGCAGGAATAAATATGTTTTGGTTTGTGCTCTACAAGAGAAAAATAAAATGCCTGTATGCATTTGAGTGCCTCAGTGTTTGAGGGTGTGTTTGTGAACAGAGTAGAGGGAATTAACAGAATGCCTGTGAGTTTCCTCCTAATGCATGCTTTCAATATCATTTTCAGGCCAGGATGAATATTTCCATTTATTGCCAAATATCTCAGTAGAAGGTAAGTTGCAAAGGCTACTTTTGTGACCGCAAAATATTCCACATTATCTGAAATTGGTGGCAGAGATGGTATCAAAGCTATGCCATCTTGTTTGTGTTTTCAATAAATATTTTTTTTTCACTATGAACCTTTAAGCATTGATTCATTAATACAAGGGTTTGTAATATTCAATTAAAGCACATATTTTTGAAACAAGGACAATATTGGGATTTTGAGACTGATTTATCTAGGGGTTTTTTTTTTCCCCATCATGTGTATTTTGGAAAAGTCTTTGAGAAATTATGTCCTGCATGTTCAAGGAATATATTTCTTGCATTGATTCCTAGTCTCTTGAAATCAGAGTTATCCAACTGTGAAGAATTATAATGAGTATAAAGGTCTCCCATTTAATTTATTATTAAGGGTTTGATTCATCAAGGTCTTTATCTATAGACACAGAACAG
The DNA here is from genome assembly GCF_901001135.1 of Rhinatrema bivittatum. Taxonomy (NCBI): domain Eukaryota; kingdom Metazoa; phylum Chordata; class Amphibia; order Gymnophiona; family Rhinatrematidae; genus Rhinatrema; species Rhinatrema bivittatum. The sequence continues at coordinate 75,649,650 of NC_042623.1, forward strand.
GTAAAAGCCTTAGTGAATCAGGCCTTAAGTGTTTTTATTCTTTTCCATGGACAGTCTTAGCACTCTTTTAATTGATTTTTTTTCCTTGGAATATATCACATTACACTGTAGTGTGTTTCAATGATCAAAATTGTACCTGAAAATATTATTAAATTGTGAATGAGTCTTGCGAGCTTAGAGTGAAAATTAAATTGAGCAGTTACAAACTTTCCATATAGTCATAACAAGCAGGACATTCTACAAGTTCTACTACTGTTAGTTTGAAAATATAATTTAAAAGTAAAACAAGTAAAATATTTAAAGCAGAGTAGAAGCAGTGGGCAAAAACACAGTGATAATATCCTTAAAAAAAAGTTGGAAAGTGCATGCTAGAAGCATGGCAGAAGGTCACATTTCCTATTTCTCCCATCTTTCCCCTTTAATCTCCCCTGCCTCAAATTCTTCAATCACCATTGACTTCTAATCCCTTCCCCCCTCCCCCAATCTCTTCCGCCCCACTTCAAATCCCTTTTCTACCACCCTCTCACTTCCCCAGTCCCATTCCTGCCATTATCCCTACAACCTGCAATGCTTTAATTTCCTTTTCAGCATCACTGCAGGTCCTGTTTCTTCCTATTGAAGTCTGATAGTCCAGCTAGAATTAGAAAACTTTTTACAGCTTCTGACTCTGATCCCTGTGCTGATCTCATGATGCAGAAGATCAGAACATCTAATAAGTATCAGACCATAAAGTTTGAAAATTTTGGCCAACCACAAACCTATACTTCAGCAGCTAGCGAGAATGCCAGATAGGCTCTGCCCTCTGTTCTTCAATGGCTGGTGGGATAGGCTCTACCAGCTTTTCAGCTATACTCTCATCTTCAACAGTCAGTATGATATAATGCTCAATTATTGAGATTCTCCAGGTCCCTTTCCGATAGCACAATTTTTTTTGTTTGATGCTGCCAGTCGACAATGCAATCAGTATTGCAAGCAATCTTTTCCTCTGCAATCTTCAACCTTTTTTCAGTCTGTAGATCCACGTGAAACCTCGTGGTGGTGTTTTCTTTTATCAGTTCCTTAAATTGCAGCAATCAAGTCATATTAGTCTGCAAGGAGACTTCTGATTCGTTCCCCAATGCCCTTTTTGATGGGGACAGCAGATCTTGCTTGACTCTCTCCACTCCGTGTTGGAATTGAGAGAGGAGATCCATTTTGGCTGATTTTACCCTCGCCACGTCCCAAAAGGCTGTCAACTTAGGCTATAAATAAATCAAAAACAAAATGGAGGGAGCTCAGAAGCAGGGAAACAAACTATTTTGTAGCTGCTCACCAGTGCCGCCCCTTTCATCCCGACTCCATTCATCCCATGCTAATAGAAGAAAAAGATGTCCGCAATCCCCCCGGCCCTTACATTTTTCTTCCCACCCTAACCAGCGTTCCACCACAGCCTATCAAGAAGGCCCCCAGGAGATGTGTTTACCTCCTCCCTGCTTAAAAGATGTGCTTCTGCTACTTCTGGTAGGGGGATTGTCTACAGTCACTTGTTATTCATTTTTGAACTTCACCTTCAAATAAGCGACCAATCTCTGTTTCTGAATGGGGACTGGTCCACCAGTTCTGAAAGGGTATTGAACCCATCTTTGAAAGTGAAGGGGATAAATGCATAATAAGTATAGCTACTTGTTATTCATTTATTCCCTTCACTTTCAAAAAAAGGATCCAGACCTGCACTGTAGTAGGGAGAATAGAATACCTTCTCCTGCTGGCTCAGTAGATGGACCTATTGAATAAGCTGCAGGGGAGCAGTAGTCAGAGAAGGTGTGGGGTCTTTTCTCTCTATCAGGATTCTATGATGGGGCACATATGTTTGGTGGTACCATCAGTTTTTTGTCCATTAGACGTCCTGAGATGAACGGGAGATTGGGATTCATGGTGAGTGCCGAGTCAGATTGTTCCCTCCTAGTTCTGCAGGAATTTAGGTGCATCCAATTTGGCATCTTGGACCTACGTGAAAAATTGTCAGGTTATTGTAATTTAGGACCAAGCTAAGCCAAAATCACAATTCTCTAACAACTTTTATTGCAGATGCTCTATGCAAAATTTCATCCAAACCAGTGCCCTACTTTTAGTCCTATAGCAAGCATACAAATGGACAGATGGAGTGACTGACTATCTAGAATAGGTGCTTTCAGAAAGTAGAAAGGCTCTCCTCTTCTCAGCCTTGTCAAATGAAAAAAAAAGAACAATTTTAGTGACTGATATGACTTGCCCTATGATGTCTAAATGATTCCATGTAAAAAAAACAAGCAAAACTGCTTCATTCATTCATTTATTTATTTATTTATTTATTTATTTTTTGTTTTTTATATTCCGATCTTCTTGCATTGGATACAAATCAAACCAGTTTACAGTGAAACAATAAAACTTACCTGAGAGCATTACATAGAACCTGGAACGTATAAAAAACTTTAAGTAACATGGTATTGAAGTTAACATCTTATACTAGTTGCCTTGCAACTGATAAATTATATCATTTATCATCTGATAAATGATATCACAATGGCTGTTTATCAGAAAACAATGAAGATAAATTCGCTATATATCAGGGCTTAGTGGATCCCTAGGGTGGTTTGGTAAGCAAGAGTCTGAGGGCATGCTGGGGTCAGGGCAGGCAGCAGACTGAAGATGTCAGAGACAAGGCAAGATCGCAGCAGGTGGAGGACAGTGGTGGTGGTTGTGTCCGGGCAAGAGACCAGGTCCAGATGGCAAGCAATCATGGTCAGGTCCAGGCAAGAAGTGAGTATCTGGGAGTCAGACCGAGGTAGATGAAGACACCCAGAGACACTGGACGAGATGGACAAGATAAGGTGAGGCTGGAGGAGAAGGACTGGACAAGGAAGGCTGGACTAGGCAAAGCTAGAGAGGCAAGGCTGGATGAAACAAGGCTGGAGATGCAACACTGGATGAGGCAAGGCTGGCAAGGCAGGCATGCAGGAACAAGATGAAAGACCCTGGAACACTGTAGCAACCCGCACTGTTACTAGGCAGAAGACCTGATGCTGAGGCAGTGCTTTGGTGTGCGGCTGGGCCTTAAGAACCCAGACGCATGTTGTCATCAAGAGGCGCCGGCTCTTCGGGTTGCTGCCATGGGCCCTTTAAAAGCAGGTGCGGTGCACAAGCATGCCTCAGGATAGCCCAAGAGGAGGGAAGATCGGCATCCTGTAGGTGGCATCCCACTGCATGGTCATATGGCAGTTTCCAGGCTACGCTGAAGATCCGAGCGTCAGGAGGGTGACTGATGCCGGTTGTGGATGTGTTCCGCAACCAGTGGGCTGTAAAATTTCTGTTTTAAAAGACACTTGCACGAGTGTATTTTCCAGCTTGCTTTTGCACCTGCTAATTATCTGGTCGAAGAGATATTAAACGTGTTTATTGTATAGTGCTGACAGGGTGGAGGTCTGAGTGGACTGGAGAAGTTCAGGCTGAAGAAGCAGAAGGGTCTCAATGACCTGGGGAAGAACTGGGCCAACTGGTGGATTAATTGCTGCACTAGTTAATTTCCTTAACACGTGCAAGTTTTAAAACTGGACAACTTACGTAAGTCCTAGAGTACTTTCATGCATAAAATCTACGCAGATATATATTTAAAATAGGTGGGTAAAGTACATGTATTGAAGCTATTGATTTACATGGTTTCATTGCATTGCATGTTTTCGCAAGTAAGCCTCATTGTGCACATGTTGCATCTTAGAATGACGGTATTTTATAAAATATGCACATATCATATGTGTGCATAATAAAATGCTATAGAAAATATGCAAGCAGCTATCATCATGTGTATATGCTGCCATGTGCCTTTGTTTGAAAATTATCTTGGCTATGAGAATTGATTACTACCACAAATTTTAAATGACCATCATATATTTAGATGCTGTCTGCACATAGAATATGTCTTAAAGCTTACTTCAAACGTCACAGAATATAATCATGTGTCATCAAAAATTAATAAGCAAAAGCATCAAAATATCACAATTTTTTTTTTAAGTTGTCATTTTACAAATAAAAAGGCACTTATATGGAGAAAAAAATCTCTGAAGTCTGGAGCTTAATGTGATAATCCACCCATGGTGTCATCCCTGAAGTGTATATACCAGCACTGAACCAGTATTTCGAAATGTGCATTTTTGCATCGGAGTAATCACACTCTCTTGATGTAAAAAACCATTCCATGTCAGGGGTATTCAAAAGCTTTAGATTTAAAGAAATTCTCGGTGATAGATCCCATCACATACAATCAATATTTGTTCCATCATGCTCCTAAAAATTAAATACTCATATGTGATATCTTGATAAAACACTTAAGCATTTATAATCACACTGGCAGACAATCTATAGACCAATGAGGTGAGACCATCTTGAATATACAAATCTATGTGTCAATAACATATCATATCAGTGAAACAAAAAATGTACTCTAAATTCTAAACAACAAAGCAAAAACTTAAAAACACTCCTAGAGAGTTTGCTGTGAATGCCAAAGCAGTATCTTAGGTTCATGCCAAGAGCTCCACAATGGAGTAGATTTTTAAAAAGTATGCCTGCGCGTACTTTTGTTCGTGCACCAGGCGCAAACAAGAGTACGCCGGATTTTAATAGATACGCGTGTAGCCGCGCGTATCCTTTAAAATCCAGGGTCGGCGCGCGCAAGGCTGTGCAAAATCGGCAGCCTGTGTGTGCCGAGCCGCGCAGCCCGCCTCCGTTCCCTCCGAGGCCGCTCCGAAATCGGCCATGCCCCTGGGCTGGGACCATGCCCGCAGCCCCGCCCTGGATGATGCGCCACCACGACCCGCCCCTCCAGGAAAGCCCCGGGACCTACGCGCGTCCCGGGGCTTGCACGCGCCACCGAGCCTATTCAACATAGGCTCGGCGCACACAGGGGGAACTTGGGGCAGTTTTTCGGGGGGTACGCGCGTATCTTACGCGCATACCCCTTTCAAAATCTGCCCCAATGAGCACAAGGTTACTCTTTCAACTGCTGTCTCCATAGGGAAAGCCATGGGATGTGTTGCTGCCACATTTAAAGAGACAAACAGCGGGAAAATGAACTCTCCATGATTATACAATTCAGCAAAAATTTCTAAAATAAAACCAAAAAAGCTTTCAAAGTATACCAGTCTATTTTTTAATTGAGTCCAAGGGGTGCCACATTACTCAGAGTAAAAATCCAAAATTGTTCAAGCTTGTTGAATAAAGCATTGATATCACTTCTTCTCAGTGACTGATGAATTTTCTACAAGATGGACCACTTCAATTCTGTGACAATATGGTCCTATGCAAGGCAATGTTGTACTATAAGTGAGACTTTTTTGTTGTTAAACAACTATGGTGCTCTATTAGCTGCACTCTTTTAGAGCTACTAGTGCATCCTAAATAGATTAAGGAACATGGACACTGCAAAACATAAATGACTACTTTGGAAGTACAATTTGTATAGTCCCTTAAAGGTACCACCATGTAGCCTATTGTGGGAAGTTACAATTGTGAACCTGTGATAGTGTTTGGGAAAATATCACAGTACCCACAAATGTGATGACCCAATTGAAAAGTGGTTGTTTCTAAAGTTGAGAGTAATGCTGCCCGCACATAATTTTCTCTATTATTAGTGCCTCTCATATATGAGAACTGTTGCACTCCGGTGGCTGGGAGCACTAGGGGTGAGATGTGTGCCCCTTGCGGTAAGACGGACCTCGTCTAGGGTTGGAGGTGACCAGGCCCCTGCCGACCTGCATGCCTGGATGAGGCCAACCATGCAAGGTTGGTCTCTGAGTGGTCCTCCGACTACTCCCAGCCCTTTTGGACCTGCTGCAGGGAGCAGCACAGGTGGCAGGCCAGACAAGATATGAGGGCGGACAAGGGCTGAAGCTTGAAGGCTGAGACAAAGGCTTCAGGACTCAGGAGAAGAACACAAGGCATCAATATCCAGAAAGGCAAGCAGGCTCCGGTCATAGAAGGCATCTGAGACTAGAGTAGGTAATGTCTCAAGGGAACAGAAATGTCCAAGGCAAGGATGACTCTTACGGACCTTGGGAAATCCAGACGAGAAATGAAAAGGACTTGGAAGACTTAGACGAAGACAAGTGGGCACTGTTCCTCAGGGCACCCTACACAGCCCACTACTCAGGGCGGACCCAATGGGCTGGTCACAGACCACCCTGTCCTCTACGTGCCCTACACAGCCTAAGGAGGCTGGTCACGGACCACACAGGAGCGGGGCAGGCTCAGGAAAGGAATCCAACTGACAGAGGCTCCAATGACTGGAAACAGGAACCATACAGAACGGATTTACCCTCGGGGTGGCCATCTGGAGGACTCGGGGAGCTGGAGCATTGCAGGAACAGACATCAGGAAGATCAGGTACATAAGGACCTCTAGCCATCGAGGACGTCAGGCCTTCTGGAACATCAGGAGGGAAGAGAAGGAGGATGTCAGGCTCAGGAAAGGAATCCAACTGACAGAGGCTCCAATGACCGGAAACAGGAACCGACGGAATGGATTTACCCTTGGGGTGGCCATCTGGAGGACTCAGGGAGCTGGAACATTGCAAGAACAGACATCAGGAAGATCAGGTACATAAGCACCTCTAGCCATCGAGGATGTCAGGCCTTCTGGAACATCAGGAGGGCAGAGACAGAGGACGTCAGGAACATTAGGACATCAGAGACCAGGATCAGGAACAGCAGAGATGAAACAAAGAGGGATCTCTTGGAATACTGGAACACCAAGCAAGAGCAGGAACGTGGAGTCCAAGAGAAAGGAAAAGCTCCTCAGACGACTGGCTCATTGCGAAGGCAAAGCTGACTGGAAGTTGAAGTCCTTTTATAGGGCTGAAGACAGGCAACTCCCTGGGAGGAGTTTGGATGGGCCACACCTAGCTGGCCCTATAACTGAGGAGAAGTGCTGCGGGCCGGCTCCTAGGGAGAAGGCTGCGGCCCAAACCAGGAAGTCCATGCAGATCAGAGCAGGCCTCAGGCATCGAAGACCTCCCAGGCCCTGGAGCAAATCCTGGACAGTTCGTAGGTGAGACCCCGGCTTAGGAGCGGCCTCCAGGAAAGAGGTGAGAAGCCTCCCATAGTACAGCTACAGGAGGATTCATAACAAGAACCTCAGATATGCTTGAAAAATTAGGTGCATCTGGAATATGTCAATGTTGTTCGATAAGTGCTAATATTTTGTGTGCCTCATCTGAAAATTTTAAAACATTTATTTATTTATTTATTTATTTTTTATATACCGACATTCGATCTCAATCGAGATATCACACCGGTTTACATTCAGGTACTGTAGGTATGTTTATATATCCAACTAAGTCTTAGTATACTGTAACAATTGGTCATGATCAATATATCTGGCTCTAAGGTAGGCTCACTTGATCACTTTTTTGGGATATTTCTCATAAGAAATTTATTGATGAGACCCTGAGATAGTTGCTTGAATTCTGAAAGCTTTGAGCATGTGCATCTAAGTCTGAAGAATTAGATTGCTGGTTGGTCGCATTTTTCTGTTTTATGTAAACCGGTATGATTTGCATTTTAATGTAAGAATGTCGGTATATAAAAATTATAAATAAATAAATACATAAATTTAAACAGATGAAGGTGGAACAATGTGGTGGATATGGATATGAGGAGGACCAACTTCTGTTTCTCTTACATACAACTGATACATTAAAAGAAGGCATTGCTAGGCACCTATTGCAGTGACTGAATCTTCTATTTGACCTTAACGGATCCGTATACGCTTTGTGCTACATCTTATTATTGATTTTGTCTTCACTATAGTATGTACTGCTCTTCTTTTCCACTTTTAATTTTGCTGTATGTGGATATGGAAGTACCATTTTTACAAATATTAGTGTCCAAAAATGAAATATTAGTGTCATGGTAATTCAAAGTAAATTTAAGGTTCTTACCTTGTAAATTGAGCCACTGCATTCTAGTTCCTATCTTTATAAGAAAAAAATATCATCCATGTATCTATTCCGTGTGAGTGCATATTTTAAAAAAGAAGCAGAATAAACAGAAATCTCTTTAAACTTGGCAACATATTCGGTAAGTTTGGCACATCTGGCACCACTGGTGATCCCATTGAGATTCCATGAATTTGGTGATAAAACTCAGACTGGAGCATAAATATTTTTCACATAACAAGCCTGGCAAAATCTTGTATAAAGGCTAAACGAATGCTCTATGGAGCAGACTATGATCCAAAATTGTCTTAACCAAGTCTAATACTGCTAGCTGCAGAACATTCCTGTATAGCAATTCCACATTCAGGGGTAGATTTTAAAAGAAGCGCGATCAGCCTACTTTTGCTTGCGCATCAGACTCAAGCAAAAGTACGCTGGATTTTAGTAGATACGCGCGGAGCCGCGCGTATCCACTAAAATCCTGGATCGGCGCGCGCAAGGCTATCGATTTTGTATAGCCTGCGCGCGCCGAGCCGCGCTGCCTCCCCCCGTTCCCTCCAAGGCCGCTCCGAAATCGGAGCGGCCTTGGAGGGAACTTTCCTTTGCCCTCCCCTCACCTTCCCCTCCCTTCCCCTACCTAACCCACCCGCCCGGCCCTGTCTACACCCCCCCCTTACCTTTGTCGGGGGATTTACGCCTCCCGGAGGGAGACGTAAATCCCCGCGCGCCAGCGGGCCTGCTGCGCGCCGGGCCGCGACCTGGGGGCGGGTACGGAGGGCGCGGCCACGCCCCCGGGCCGTAGCCATGCCCCGTACCCGCCCCCAAAACGCTGCCGACACGCCCCCGGAACGCCGCGACGACCGGGCCCGCCCCCCGACACGCCCCCCTCCGAGAACCCCGGGACTTACGCGAGTCCCGGGGCTCTGCGCGCGCCGGGAGGCCTATGTAAAATAGGCTTCCCGGCGCGCAGGGCCCTGCTCGCCTAAATCCGCCCGGTTTTGGGCGGATTTAGGTGAGCAGGGCTCTGAAAATCTACCCCTCAATGTAACAAAAATGGAATTCTCACTGATATTGTCCACATCTGAAAGTTTCTTAGGATATGGACTGTATCTTGTATATATAATGGAACTGATTGTACGAAGAGCTGTAAGAACACATCTACAAAAACAGCCAGAGGTTCTAGTAAAGAGCAATTTGCAAATCTATAGGATAGCATGGAGGATTTATAAAAATCTTATGTACTTTAGGTACACCATAAAGCACTGAAACATGAGAATACTTCACTTGAAGACAGGACAGCTGTTTGCTAGTAAACAAAAATCTTGCTTGGTGGCTTGAGTTAATAGATTATCAATCTTATCTATCAGTCTGATTGTGGGATCTCCAGTCAGTTTTTGATAATATTTGGAATCTCCCAATTGTCTCAACATTTCTGCTATATTTTATATTTCTGCACTTTTTTTTCAGCACATCAAAGCAGATTACATTCAGGTACTGTGGAAGATATTCAGTGCTAGGGAGTTAGTTGTTCTCGATTTGCTATAGTCAGTGAGTAGGTAGTCTTGAAAGACAGAATGACACCCGCTGCCATTGGCCCAGTCACCCAGGAACTGACTGCTACAGAGACTTGAATATAAGACCAGAGGTGTGTGCACACCTCCCAGTCATAAAGTAGCACAAAAACAGACACCCCCCCCCCCCGCCACCACCACAAAGATAGGGACTGTACATGAAGAGCCTGCAAAGAAAAACAAAACAAAACAAAAGATCATTTTCTTAAAATACCAGTTTGAAAGTACCCATGGAAAGAGTAAATCAGAGATATTGAGGGTCAATACTTATCTGATTCTTAGCTGGACATGGTATAAAGTTCCAAAAGAAAAAGAATATTTACATTAATAGTGATTCAAGGTATTTTCCATTAAAGAAAATGTTTTAGTTGGTTGAAATGTTTATTTGTTGATAAGCCTATGTAAAGTATATAAACATACTAGGGATGTGCAGACAAAAAGTTTATGTTCATAAGTCCATAAGTCGAAAGGGGGGGTCAATTTCGGTCAATATGGACATATGTAGAATTCCATAAGTTGAGTCTATGTCCATACGTGTCCATACGTGCACCGATTCCCTAAATAAAAATTTAAACCCCCCCAAGCTGGCCAAAAGTTCCGGTTGAGTCGAACGAGGGTCCCGGAGCGAACGCGCGGGGAATCACGTGACGTCCGCGTCACTCCGACGTGACGCCGATGTCACGTGCTCCTCGCAAAGGAATACAGAAATGGCGTCCTGACTCCCTGCTCGACCACCAGGGAGTTTTGGTAAGTCTTGGGGGGGGGATTAAGGAGGGTGAGGGGTTTAAATTTTTATTTAGGATCAACAATCGCGATTTCCAACGTATTCAACATAGCTATGTTGAATAAGTTGGAAATCCGATCGTTTTCGCCTCATCACTTTTTTAAGTTAAAAAAAAAATTACGTTGCGTTTTACTTATGTGTTCAAAACGAATGCACACCCCTAAAACGTACCTTTTCTTGAATTGTCAAAAGATTTCAAGTATCTCTTATATCGTTTATTGCTAATCTGTTCTTTTAAAGTGTTTGTTTCATTTATTCCATTTTTCTTATAAATAATAAAACTGTCAAAAATATTACAAAAAGAATTGCTTATTTCAGTGTTTGTTGATCAAACCTCTCCCCCCTCTTACCAGGATGTTTTCCTAAATGTATCCCTACTTTCCCTCCCTACCCCCAGGAGATGGCCTGGATTAGTCACACTTGGTCACATAAAGCCCTGGAGCAAAGAAGGATTTTCAGCGGTGCCCCCACAAGGGATCATTGTGAATCCCTCCATCATCAATATAGGACACTCAGGTGTGAGGGACTCCATCCTGAGGTGGTTTACATCAGTTTTTTAACTCTTTTAAGCTGTTCCTTTACAATTCTGTAGACTTTTTAGAATTATACTTATTATAGGTTTGACTGTCTTCAAAGGTAGGGCTCTTCACTTAAAAAGAGGTCAAGTTATAACACATTTTGCCAAAGGAAATGGCTAGCATACTAACTTCAAAGCAAATTTGGAGAAGCTTTTGAAGGTCATAAATCCTGAATATGATGATAAGTAAAGATGCTGATTTAGAGAGTGAATACCATACTGGAAATCAAAAAAATATTTTTTCACTGTTCATCTGAATTGAATGCACATATACAGTGTTTTGCTTTCCTTTCTGTTATTGTATAGAGATAGCTATAAGGCAATTACAGAAAGTTTAGCCTCATTGAAGAGCCTAGTGTTCTTTCAATCTATATACATAGGCATATGTAAATATCACAACATATATATCACTGTGTGGCAGATTCTCCTTAAAAGCCCAGAGCAGACATTTAGCCGGGTCCACTTTAAGCCACAGACAGGAAGAGAGTTCTGTTCTGAGGGCATTTTCTTTAGATGGGGAGAAGAAGCTAGGCCAAGGAAGAACACAGGGATAGAGGCCACAGAGAAGAGAAGAAAGCCTAGGGAAGGCTAACACTGTCTAGCTGTGAACTTCATTTCTGACTTTTGCTTTTTGAAAACTGATAATGTAAGCAGATCTGTTTCTGTTTATTTTTTGTAAATAATAAAACGTTTATGAGAGAACAGCCAGAGTCCAGCTTGAATCTGGTCAGTCAAAGACCACTCACGGTGTTACATATAGTGTCAGCCATAAGATTTCTGAACTAAGCCTTATACACAGAGAGAAAAATGCCCCCCCCAAAAAAAGGAAAATCAGGGATTTTATGCCTGGGGCCTGGCTACTACTGTGGCTGAGATTATTTTATGGCAGGCTAAGGAGGATAGCTCCGCTTGGAGAGTGGGACTTATATAATAAGTCAGAGCCAAAGTAGTAGGGATTTTTTCTCTTTTTCTTTTCTGAGGGAAAATGAAACTTGTTTTGCATGCACTCCTGAACAGGGCAGAGACCTTCAAGAAAGCTTCTGTCTTATTGTAGCTGGTATGCTAATATAAAGCGAGTAAGCCAGACACTCGCATAAGAACATCAGCAGCAGCAGCAATGGGTTAAAATTCTACAAGAACATTTTGGTCAGCAACTGGGGGTATTGAACCAGAAACAGGGACTCTGACACAGATGGCCTAAGCAATGCAAGCCCCCACAGAACATACAAGCTCTGCATCTCTTGTTTTATTTAAAATTAAGGCAGATAAAGACCTAGATATTTACTTAAAGAATTTTGAAAGAACCATCCACATGATTGGTTGACTTTGTACCTGGCAAATCTACTTACAGGCAAAAGCCAAGTTGTCTTTCAAGCTTCGAATTCAGATGAAAGAGCCAACTATTCATAAAAATGAAAGGGAATCCTGGAAAGGGCAATTTTCACTACGTAAACATACCAGAAACACTTCCGGAGGGGTACTGTACAGCCCGGAGAAAGTCCATGAAGCTTTTTTTCATTGGCTAAAGGATGCAGGATGGAAATGGTTATTCCCAGAGATGGAGATAGGTCTTGAAGTTGCCAATCAAGTCCTCTTGGAGCAGTTCCTGGATGGGATGGACAGGCCCATGTGGAATTGGGAGTGTCAGTACCCAAGGCTCACCCTAGAGGAGCAATGGAAGTGGTATAATGCCTTCCACTAGGCCCAGTTGATGACGTAATTAGTATAGAAAGGCAACCTGCAGAGGTTCTCTAGCACTACAATTACAATGCAAGGCCCTAGCAACATTCTTCATAGCAGGACAGCTCTGGTTTCATACTCCAGGCTCACTGGCTTATTTCAATTGAGGAAAGAGAGGTCATTTGGCTAGACAATGTGGATACCACAGAAACAAAGCCAAGGATGTCCACTTGGTAACAAAGCCAGCACTAGAAGCAAAAACATACATCAACAAAGGAGGATCTTCAAAGCAGGGATGACCATGGAGTTGAAGAAGGAAAGAAATGTCTGAGGTACCTTCCCAGCTAAGTAGGAAGGGTCCATACACTTTCTCCTTTTGCTTACTTTGTACCAGGAATGGGCATGAGAAGGAGTCTTGCCCATTTGATAAACAAGAGAATGAAGAACCCTTTGTAGGAAGCAGTAAATTAAAGTAGAGCAGACCCTGCAGGCATACTCCTACTGTGCAGCAAAATACCATGCTGTTGAAGCTGACCATGACTTGAGGATCTAGAATGGGAGCACAAGCTAGCAAAGTACCTCAAGATAGCACAAATTCAAAAAAAGAAAGGGAATGACAAACGCTTTGTGGGAACTGTTGAAGTTAAGGAGGAAGCAAGTCCCACAGGTATTTTCCCACTGTGGAATGAAAGAGCACATTGTCAAGGACTGCTCCCAACTTGAGTATGAAAAATGGGAGCATGAATGGGCACATACTTTTACAAAGGTGGAAAGCTGTAATTTGGTGGATGGTTCCAGTTGAGCTGAATTAGATTCCCACCCAAGTTCAGGGTATGGAAAAACGTATCTACAAAGATTTAGCCCATAGAGGTCAGATCAATTACAAGTAGAAGGCAACACTTGCCTGAGTATATAGTGACAAGCAGCAGTACCAAACAAGCCGGGTTCTGTTGGTGCTCCGGTGGGGTAAGCCATTATGGACGTGAAAATACTTCCCAAGCTATTGTAGTTCTAAGGTATGATTTTAAACAGTTTAAAACCCTGTGGGACCAGCTCACAGACAGTCAAGGCAGCCCAGATAACCTCAAGATATCCTCTCTGAAGCTTGTCCATGGGGTGAAGTACATAACCCATAGAGGCAGTGCCAGAGAAGAAAACTTTAGAGGTTCCATAGGTTAGAGACTGCTTAGGACAGAAATTCTAAGGGAAGAAAAGAAGAAGGGGCAGGATTGGTGGGTGCCTGCCAGAGATGTTGCTTTGTCAACCTTGTAAAGTGATAGACTTCTCTGGGAGTCAGACCAGATAAAGGAAGACACTCATCCTCACAAGGTTGAAATGAGAAGGAAGATATATAAAGGAGTATATGGTAGATCCTCCTTGAAAGCCTGGGACAGGCATTTAGCCTGATCTATCTTAAGCCACAGAAAAGAAGGGAGTTTTGTTTTAAGGGCTTTTTCTGTAGAAGGGGATAAAAAGCTATGCCCAGGGAGAATATGGCTGTGGGGAAGCCAGAGAAGAGAAGGAAGCTTTAGGAAGGCTAACACTGTCTAGCTGTGAATTGCATTTCTGACATTTTCTTTTGAAAACTGCTAAGGTAAGCAGATCTGTTTCAGTTTACTTTTCAGTAAATAATAACATGTTTATGAGAGAACAGCCAGATTCCAGCCTGAATTTGTCTTTGGCCGCTCATAGGGGTAGTTTTTAAAAGGTATGCCGGATTTTATATCATGTGCGTGCAGGCGCACGCATGTTATAAAATTGGGGGTCAGCGCATGCAAGGGGGTGCACAATTATGCACCTTGCATGCGCCGAGCCCGCTTCGAGCCACGCTGCCTTCCCCCATTCCCTCACCGACCGCTCCAAAATCAGAGCGGCCTTGGAGGCAACTTCCCTACCCCCCCACCCCACCTTCCCTTCCCTTTCCCTATCTCCCCTGCCCTTCCCCCTACCTTTTTTGTCTTCTTTTTTTTGTGTGCAGGCCAAGTGGCCATGCGGAAGCCTCTGGCCATGCCCCCTCCCCACCCCCAGACCGCCCCTCCCTGCCAATTTTTGCAAGCCTCGGGACTTACACGCGTCCCAGGGCTTTAAGCACGTCACCGGGCTTTTTGAAAATAGGCCCGGCGCGTGTATGACTGGTTACGCATGTAAATCCTTTGAAAATCCAGCCCATAGTGTCACAAACACAAAATGGTATCTGATTTGTTCATGCAGCATGTATGATGCTCATTTTGTGATATCTTAGGCAATATAGACCAGGGTTTATCAAAATAATTGGGCTTTCCCATAGGTCTGGTTTTTATGATATCAACATTGAATATTCATGAGATTTATTTGCATGAATTTGGTTTACAAACTACTTTAATTTTGTAATCCTATAAATCAGATCAGCTAGGGGGTTGAGGACTAGAGCTGAGAACCACTGACATAAACCAATCTAGTATGTGAGAAATGTTACGCAACCACCATTTTCCAAACATGACTGCTCTGAAGAGTTTAAAGGAATTGGAAGGGGGCTGAAAATTGAAATAGAAAATAAAAACAAACAGTATTTTTTTTAAAAATTGAAACCCAGGGGATGTTACTATTTGTTCTATAGACTTTAAAAATATTGCACAGTACAAGAAATATTTGATTTTCTTTTGAGAGACTCATAAGCATTTCATGATACACCAAGTCATGAAAGTTAGTGCTAACAATGGATTTTGTCTGCTATGAGGTTTATGGCTTGACTATTTTATACTGTATATTAGTCAAGGAAGGGAAAAGGAGAATTTAAACAGAGACATCATTGATTGCCTTTTTCAAAGAAATGTTTACTGTGTCTTCTTTTATTTCAAAATTGACTCAGTATTTTATTGTTTTATTTTACATTAATAGAATCACTAGACAAGTCATTCAGAAAAGAATATTATGATGTTCTAAACTGCATATGAAGAAATATGTTAGAGTTCATGCAGTGTATAAGATAGTATTATCACAGAATGCTGTAGGATACAGACAGTAGGCCAGGAGTAATTATAGTCCTGTAGCAAAAATCAATAACCGTTTCTGTTTCCTCTGATCAAGATTGTAGCATGATATTACTAGCCCATGGATCAGTAGTTTGTTCAGTTAATTTTGCTCAGCATTAAACTTTATTAACCCAGTTATTCTTTCTGTATAATGCTTATGAACTTTCCAGTTTCCCTTGTGAGTCCTGTAAAAAAAAAAAAATACAGTATCAATATAGTTCAATACAGATTTTCTATACAAATTAATTACCAAGTGTGTATTAAACATCAAAGCATTCAGAATATTATGTAATAGGAGTATTAGCGGCACACCCAAATCCGCACCCAGAAACACCAGAATACAGTAACTGGTGAAAGCAATAGGTTACAATTTTTTTTTATTTAATAATTCATACTGTACAATACAAAGCATTCTAATAAAACTGTATAATACAAATTAGAAAGCAAAATATAGAACAACCAATGGCTTAATGAGAATACTGGAATGGTGGTGGGACTCCTCTGTACCCTTTACATGTGTATGGGGCCGTTTTTATGCAAGCAATGCTTTTTAAAATCAACCTGTTAGCGAGCATCTTGATTCTGCGCACAATATTCACATCTTTGTATCTTTATAAAAGATCTACAAATCATTGAATGTCACCTTATCAAGGTTTAAGATCATGGTGACTACGTGGTTCCATGTCAAGGCAGACAAAATGACCCAGGCCTGGATTTGCCCCACTGCATGCATGGAGATGCGTTCCTGATTCACTCAGCTCAGTTGGGATAGCCAAAATCAACTCAGATCGAGATATTAGAACTACATTGCCATGCATGCAAAGAAGCAAAAACCAGGACTGATTCAGCATGTCTCCCTGAACATGGAGTTACATGATTACTCTATTTATGTTGCAGAGTTTGGCATACATCCTTCTGGTCCTTTTTCTTTGTGTGTGTGCTGCCACTTCTAGAATAACACAGGTACAAATAGTGATGAAATATGTTTTTAGGATTTTTACTCCATGCAAATATTAATTTGCTCACATTAACTAAATACTTCCAGTTGAAAAATTGCATTATGTTGTATGCAAATGAAAGTATAATTTGACTGATGAGTTAGGAATAAAAAAAATCTTTTTCAAATACCAGAGAAGACATAAGTGGGTAACGTTTCTCACAGTGGGGCAGATTTTAAAAAAGTATGCACGCCCAGCGCAAACAAGAGTACGCCGGATTTTAATAGATATGCATGTAGCCGCGTGTATCTTTTAAAATCCAGGGTCGGCTCACACAAGGCTGCGCAAAATCGGCAGCCTGCGTGCGCCAAGCCGCACAGCCTGCCTCCATTCCCTCCGAGGCCGCTCCGAAATTGGAGCGGCCTCGGAGGGAACTTTCTTTCTGGTGCCCCCCACCTTCCCTTTCCTTCCCCTAACTAACCCGCCCCCTGGCCCTAACTAATTCCCCCCCCCCACCTTTATTTCAAAAGTTATGCCTGCCCAAGGCAGGTGTAATTTGCTCACGCCGGGCCGGCTGCCAGCGCGCCATGTTCCGGTCCGGGGGGCTGGTCCAGAGGCTGTGGCCATGCTCTTGGGCCGGAACCAAGCCCGCGGCCTGCCCCCGAAATGCTCTCGATGATGCGCTGGCCACGACATGCCCCCCGACACGCCCCCCCAGGAAAGCCCTGGGACTTACGCGCATCCCGGGGCTTTGCACGCACCGGCAGCCTATGCAACATAGGCTCGGCGTGCGCAGGGGGAGCTTGGGGCAGGTTTTCGGGGGGTATGTGCGTATCTTATGCGCGTACACCTTTGAAAATCTGCCCCAATATGTTAAAGAAAAAGAAAACCCATAGCATCTAAAAGGAGACACAATCAAGCCCCAAATTCCAAAGATGCCTGCTGTCTTAAAATATGATTCAACTGTCAGTCGAAAAGAGATTAAGACCAAAACTGCTAGCATTGTAATCATTTGTGCTGTAGAATGGTATCTTAGATCCTTTGACTAGACAAATTATACGATCTTCTTAGTGCAGTTCCAGTTGGTGCATTGGTTCTGGTGAAAATTGAATTCTTCACAGATTGCAATATTGAACTAAAACAACAATTTCAAAAGATATTACTGTACAAGAGCATTCGAGATTACATAGGTCTCCCCTTCATCTGAAGAAAGAACCTATGTGGTCCCAAAGCTTATGTTCAACAATGTCTTTCCAAAAATCTTACATTAATCTAATATCTTTTCCATTGTCATACATTTTTGACATGATCTAGCTTGGTTTTTGCTGTGTTAAACTGCTCCCCCCCCCCCCCAACACTCACACATCAAATGCCTCTGAACTACTCCATAGGTTATGAAGTTAATGGCAGTCTTCAAAGTTGCAAATTATCCTCCTCTTTCTTCAAATCCAGGAGCCATAACATCAGTCAGCACTGATGACAGCCTCTATACATTTAAATAACACAGATTACCAATTGTGTATGATTCTCTACTATCTGTAGCAAAATTGATTTTGCCCTCAAGGATCCTTAAGCTACCTACTTCCCATTTTAGTTATATATTGAAGATTAATCAGAAATGCGGCAGAACAGAAGAGTACTGAAGAAGACTAAATTGTGTTCTGAACCTCTTGCAGCATTTGTCTTCCTGTGGATGCTGTGCAGTCATCAGTTTGAAAGCAGCACCATTTAAGTAGAAGAACTATTTTTCCTTTCATGGCTCTATAGAATGGTTGAAATGGAAAGAGAGTTCCTCATGAATTTTAATGCAAAATATTGAATTGCTACTCACCATTCTAAATGCAAACTCTGGCTCCTTCATTGATCTTTTAAAAAAATCAGTGCCTTTGGAGTGATATTGAGAGGTGTACCTTGCCTTTTATTCCTGTTCAGGTTTTATTAAAACCCAAGTAAAACATGGTCTGGGAGGGACAATTTTGAAACTCCCCATGGGACATATAGTAAACATTTTACCCACAGGACTGCAAGCTCATAAAAGGATACTTTGACATGCACAACATGGGCATAAAAGTACCCGCATACTAAGTTCACACCTGCATGAAAGCAGTTGTCAAGTATGCACAGAAAAGGATGCATGGAGATTTTAAAATGCAATCTTGAATATATTGCCACTTCTGTGACCTGTACCTGACTGCTTCTTTGGGTAGATAAATATACAAATGGTGTGAACAGTGTGCAAACATTTACTTACACTGGATGGGAGAAAAGATCAAATGTATTTTTTGTCTAGGTAAATTAGTTTACCCATGTAAAAGCTTTGATTATTGCCCCCTATTTCTTTAAATGATGATATATTTAAAAATGTTGGCATTTATAGATTCACATGTTACCATGTTATGATTGGTTGCTCACATGCATAAGATCTCAAAAGAGTTCCTTCACTTCTGATCCTCATCTCGTCTCTCACCATTGCAGCAGTCAATGGCTCCAATGCTCTAGCTCTTTGGTTCTGAAGCCTGTCCTTGAGGACCAACCAGCCAATCAGATTTTCAGGTTACTCATAAGTAATATGCATTGTTTAAAAATATGATCTTGGAAGCCCAAGCCAGATGTGTTCCATGCATTAGAAAAGTTAGAAGGAAGGCAAAATGACTGCCACCATGGTTAAAAGGTGAGGTAAAAGAGAATATTTTAGCCAAAAGAACTTCTTTCAAAAATTGGAAAAAGGATCCAACAGAAGAAAATAGGAAGAAGAATAAGCAATGGCAAGTTAGATGTAAAACATTGATAAGGCAAATATATAAAGATAATTTGAAAAAAAGCTGGCAGTAGAGGAACAAACTTATAATAAAACCTTTTTTATATATAAATTGAGCACTCTCAGTATAAAGTAAGTGGGTTAGAAATTGGCTGAGTGGGAAGCAACAAAGGGTAGTAGTAAATGGAGTTTACTCTAGAGAGGGGGCATTATTAATGGTGTTCCTCTGGGATCAGTCCTGGGACAAGTTCTTTTCAATATTTTGTGAGTGGCATAGTGGAAAGATTATAATGGAAGGGTTGTCTTTTTGCCAATGATTCCAAAATCTTCCACAGGATATACAGCCAGGAAGGTGAAGAAATCATAAGGAGAGATCTTGCGAAGCTCGAGAAATGGTTTCGCGACTGGCAGCTAGGATTTAATGCTGAATGTGTACATTTAGGTTGCAAAAACCCAAGTGAGAGGTGTAGTATTGAAGGCAAAATTCTTCTAATCATTAAAGAAGAAAGGGTGATTGTACTCGATGATCTTAAGGAGGCCACACAGGTGGTTAAAACGATGGCAAAAGCCAGAAAGATGCTTTGCTGAGAGTATTGTACACAGTATTCCTCATTTGGAATACTGTGTACAATTCTGGAGACTGCACTTTCAAAAGGATATAAACTGGTTGGAGTCGGTCCAGAGGGTAGCTACTAAAATGATCATTTGTCTATGTTCTAAAGCAAATGAGAATAGACTTTAAGGTATACATGTTTTTATTTTTAAGGAAACATGTGTGAAGATTGACATGAGCACTTGGTGCTGCAGAGTAGTTGACAAAACCTGGTAGGTGAACCTATGAAGCCTATGCCGGCAGCTGTGAACAATCAACATGTTCTGCAGAGGGACAGAGTGGAACTTCACCTATATAAGCTGCCTCCCCCAGAGGTTGAGTCCTTGGGGTTGGCAGTCAGCAGGTCTTGGGCAGGTTGCTAAGGTGAAGACAAGTGCAAGAGTCCAATAGCACACCAGGATCATGACAGGTAGCAGGCAGATGGAGTCAGAGACAGGTCAAGGTCAGGGCAGGCTTTAAACAAACATGGTCAAGTCCAGGCAGTGAGAAAAATATAGTCAGAGCAGGGCAGAAGGTCAGATTCAGGTGACAGACAAAACATGGCCAGGTTCAGGCAGAAGGTCAAGATTTGGAAAGTCAAGCCAAGGGAGGGCAAAGACACACTGAAGACACTGGATGAGATGAATGAGACAAAGCTAGGTAAGGGAGAAGAAGACAAAGAGAGCAGAACAAATCAAGGATGAGGCTGGCAGAGGCAAGGCAAGGCTGGTCAAGGCAAGGCAAGGCTTGAAATCACATGGCAAGGCAGGAGAAGGCAAGCTGAAGACGCAGTAACTTGTGAACACTGGCAACATGCACTGCAAAGCAGGAGACCTATTGCTGAGGGAAGGAACTCTGCGGGGCCTTGGCTTAAATAGTATAAGAGGTTGATGTCATCTGGAGGCATCGCTCAGGGATTCCTGTGCACACACCTATGGGAAGGCTGGGTCACAGCACAAGGCTGCTTGAGATGCTGAGTCTAGTGACAATCTTCCCATGCTGAGGTCTGGCTGGCTTTGATGGCGAGTGCCTTAGCTCTTGGTGGCCTACCTGTGAACTGCAAATCTTAACAGGGAGATATGATAGGGGAGATATGATAGAGTTATTTAAATATTTCTGAGGTTTTTATGCATAGGAGGCTATCCTCATATGAGAACTTAAGAACATAATATTTGTCATAGTGGGTCAGACCAAAGGTTCATCAAACTCAGTATCCTGTTTCCAACAGTAGTCAATCCAGGTCACAGGTACTTGCCATGATCCCCAAAGGTTGACAGATTCCATCTTACTTATTCTATCCTATGACTTTATATTTTTCTCAGGGTTCTCTCATGATGGACTTTATCAAACATCTTCTTAAAATCCAAATACATTATATCCACTGGATCACCATTATCCACATGTGTATTAACTCCTTCAAAAACATGTAGTAGATTGGTAAAGCAAGACTTCCCTTGTTTAAATCTAAGATTGCTGTGTCTTTATAAACCGTGCCTTTTTATACAGAAATGTATGAAACAGCATCCCAGTTTGTGGTGGTGGAGGCAAAAACAGTATCTAAATTTAAGAAAGCATGGGAAAAATACAGGGGATCTCTGAGAAATTGATGGGAGTTGTAGGGGCTAGATGAATTGGATAGTAGGGTAGACTAGATGGACCATTTGGTCTTTTTCTGCTGTTATGTTTCTATGATAAATATATATCTGAAGCAGAAAGCCTATGAGGGAACCAGCAGAACCATTAGATGATGGAGGGTTTATAGGAACACTTAAGGAAGACAAGGCCATATCAGAAAAATTAAATTAATTCTTTGCTTTGGTTTTTACTGAAGATGATGTTGGGCAGATATCTGTGCTGGAAACAGTATTTAATGGTGATGATTCGGAATAACTAAAACATATCACAGTGAATTTGGATGATGTAATGGAGCAGATAGATAAAATAAAGCGTAACAATTTGCCTGGACCAGATGGTTTACACCCCAGAGTTCTGAAAGAAATGAAAATGAAAATTACAGATCTATTACTAGTAATTCATAACCATTTATTGTACCTGAAGTTTGGAGGGTGGCCAATGTGATGCCAATTTTTAAGAAGGGCTACAAGGGTAATCCTGGAAACTATAGACCGGTAATCCTGAGTTCAATACCTGAAAAAATATAGAAACTATTTTAAAGAATGAAATCATAGAATATATAGAAACATAGAAACATGATGGCAGAAAAATACCAATGGCCCATCTAGTCTGCACATCCAATTAATTTAGCATTATTATTCCCATCACTTCCTTAGAGATCCCTTGTATTTATCCCATGTTTTCTTGAATTCAGATACTGTTTTTGTCTCCATCACCTCCACTGGGAGACTGTGCCACTCATCCACCATCATGGATTTAATCAAGGGAAGTTGCCCCTCATCAATTTACTACATTTTTTTGAAGGAGTTAATACACATGTGGATAATGGTGATCCAGTGGATTTAATGTATTTGGATTTTAAGAAGGTGTTTGAAAAAGTCCACCATAAGAGAACCCTGAGAAAAATATAAAGTCACAGGATAGGAGGTAATGTCCTATTGTGGACTGCAAACTGGTTAAAAAAAATAGGAAATAGACTGTAGGACTAAATGGTAAATTTTTTCAGTGGAGAAAAGTAAACAGTAGAATGCTTCAAGGATCTGTACTGGGACTGGTATTATTTTAATATATTTATAAATGAGCTGGAAAAGGGAACAATGAGTGAGGCGATCAAAATTATTATGAGTAGTGAAATCATAAATTATTCTGAGTAGTGAAGTCACAAGTGGATTGTGAGAAATTGCAGGAAGACCTTGGAAGACTTGGAGATTGGTCTTCTAAATGGTAGATGAAATTTAATGTGGATAAGTGCAAAGGGAAAAGTAACCCATATGACTAGTTACACAATGTAAAGTTCCATACTAGGAGTTACAACCCAGGTAAAAGATCCATGCGTTATCTTGGACAATACTTTGAAATCCTCAGCTCAGTGTTGTCAGGGTCTAACAAAAAACATACTAACTGCACTTTTAAATGATGCTCTTTAATGCAGAAGACAAAATTAAGAACAAAACATGAGCTTCCTAACTTAGAATCTGCAGGAAAACAATCAAAGTAATAAAGGTGCAGTATCCCCTTACCAGGTAAACGGAGGAAAAAGACCAGTTCAGCTCACAAAAGCCTCAGTGTAGCCTGGTTTAGACCCAGCAATAAGGGCTCAGGAAACATTGCGGAGGTAGAGTGCTCTCTGCCAGTTAGCACTTAAGAACAGCTTAGTTGATAGGGTAGGTTTACCTATAAACAATGGTAGTCTGGCTGGGCATAGTCCAGCCCTCAATTCCTAGGAATGCAACAACATTACAGCTTCCCCAATTCCTCACAGGTAAAAGAGCTCTCCCCAAAGAGCTCCAGTCCACCAGGGTCAGCAGTTCAAAACCCACAGCACCCTTACAAGTGTGTGGTGGCAGTCATAAAAGCAAACAGAATGTTAGGCATTATTAGGAAAGGAATGGAGAATAAAACAGAGAATTCCATAACACTGCTGTATCATTCAATGGTGAGACAACACCTAGAGTACCGTGTGCAATTCTGGTCACTGCATTTAAAAAAAGATATAGTCAAACTGGAAAAGGTACAGAGAGCAATGACTAAAATGATTAAGGGGATAGAACTGCTTCCCTATGAAGAAAAGCTAAAGAGGATATGACTGTTCAGTTTGGAGAAGAGAAGGCAGAGAGGGAATATGACAGAGG
This sequence comes from Rhinatrema bivittatum, assembly GCF_901001135.1. Classification (NCBI taxonomy): domain Eukaryota; kingdom Metazoa; phylum Chordata; class Amphibia; order Gymnophiona; family Rhinatrematidae; genus Rhinatrema; species Rhinatrema bivittatum. The sequence goes on from NC_042623.1 coordinate 75,673,276, forward strand.
TCTACAAAATCATGAATGGAACAGAATGAGTAAATGTGAATCAGTTACTCATTCTTTCAAATAATACAACATCTAGAGAATACTCCATGAAGTCAGCAAGTGGCAAATTTAAAACAAAATGGAGAATGTTTTTTTACTTCACTCAATACAAAAAGAATATCTGGAATTCTTTGCATTAAGATGTGAGAAAGGCAGCTAGCATAGCTGGGTTTAAAATGGTTTGGATAAGATCTTGGAGGAGAAGTCCATGAACTGTTATTAACCTGAAAGACTAGGGAAAAGTATTTCCTTATCCCTGGGCATTAGCAACATGGGATCTATCTATTGTTTGGGATACTGCCAGGTACCTGTGACCTGGATTGGCAACTGTTGGACACAGGATATTGTGCTTGATGGACCCTCGGTCTGACCCAGTGTGGCAGTTCCTTAGATATATTTGAGTACAATGGAGGCCAGGAATGTAAATATATCTTATGCATATTAAGTATGGATATACAGGAAATCATATTAACCTAGTAAATGATGGCAGATAAGGGCCACAATGGCCCATTCAATCTACTTAGTTCAGATTCTTACACATTGAGTAGTCTGGGCAGGTAGTTCTTGAGGACTACGTTGAGAACTACTGATCTAGTTGCTGACACATTGCAAAAGTAATACAATAAACAATAAACCCTTACTGCTGCCTTTTGAACCTTTACACGTCTTTGTATTACCTCTACTCTTTCTTGTAAATCAATCCCTTGTGAAAAAAAAAATGTATTTTGAAGAACTTAGCCTCCCATAAAAGAAAGAGCCTCTTGTCAGTAAATGCTGGATTAAAAATCCTTGGTGTGACTCATCTCGCAAAGTCATTAACTATCAATGCCATCCCTGTCACTCATTATTGGCAAAGAAATGTAACATAGTAAACAAACTAAAGAATACCACTCAGCAACATAACTAGAAGTCATTGTTTCTGATGGGAAAATACAATTCCAGTTGATGACACAAGCTTTGAGATTCTGCAGTAAATCTCAAGAGATTTAATGACTGGTCTTCAGATTACATGTGCCTGTACTCTGTATAAAGCAGAAAATCTTTAATTACCTGTCTGCTACTGAGACAGGATTCCTGGGCTTGCTGCTAAGCCAGCCTTGTTTTTTCCCTTTGAATAAGTCTCATCTATTGTAGGGAACAGATTTCTTCCTCTTTAAAAGTCATACAATGATGGTGGGTTTCAGTCAAAATATTTATCATCTACTATAGCAACTTCAGTGTCTCAGCAAAGAGAAAATAAGAGAACAACAGTGAAGGGATCATAAATACTGATATGCAAACAAACCTTATGTTCATCATATCTTTTCCAAATCTTTTTTTTTTGCTTAGTAGGATCTTCTTCCTTTAGGTTTCTAGCTCATTTGGAATGGCCTATGTTGGGCTTTTATTTCATGAGCCTTATTCACTCATGTTTTATATACCTCCATCCCCAACCCAGGTGTTGTCACAGTAGTCCTTGGGCAGGGCCCCACTCTATAAACTGAGGTAATATGGACTCAACATCAAGCCATCACCATTGCATTCAGCCTGAGACTCCCTTCCCCCCCTAGCTAGCCATTGCTGCAGAATACCTGAACCAGGAATCATGCCCAGGTCTTCCGCATGGCAGGACACAGTACTGCTACTGAGCCATCAAACTGGTTATATTGTTTCTTCTCTGTTGTAACCAACCCCCCCCCCCCCCCCCAAAAAAAAAAAAAACAAAAACAAAAAAAAACCCTTGAAACTAATTCTTACAGATCTGTCCCAAGAAAATAGTTTTTTCCTGAGCAGTTTGCTAAAATGGAAAAAAAAAGGAGTGTTGCAAAACTTTGGCATCTCAGAGAAGGAAATATAATCTGCTCTCTGATAGTCTGATCCTGTATTAAAGCAGCAACACTAGTAATTGGTAGATTCTGTAACATATCAACTTCTAGTTTTAATTGCATCCAATATGAATCTTTTTGCTTGTTTCTCTTCTTATTGTTCTGATATTTTATGTTTATACTGTTTTAGAAAAAAATGTTCTACATACTCTCTGTTTTCAAAAATTGAGTTCCTCGACTCCATTTTTAAGCCATTTGTGCAATTTTTGTGACTTACATGCATTAGTGTGTTGGCTTGTGGTTCTGATAGTGATCAATTCTGCAGCCACTCCAATTTTCTTAACTATATAATGGTGGGGTGGCTAAATAATAGAAGCTTTCAATAGTAAACACCAATATTTCCTTAAGACCAAAGCAGGAACCAAAAATGAATTCATCCCCATTGCTAACTGAACTATGTAAAATACTTTTCCAATTACCTTTGCTTGAAGAGTACAGTGCGTGCATGACTAACAAGCCACAGTTTCAGAGATACCAATTAGCTTGGGGAAAAGTAGAGATCAGCTTACTACTTGCAGCTAGTTATGCTGATATTCGTTTGACTAGAAAACTGACCATTGTATACTGTGAGTTCCAAACTGAGATTATTTAATGCATGAAAATCAGAATGTAAATAAGTCAAAAGTGAGTTTTTTCAAGATATGATTTGGACCAATGTCCCCTCTAATTTTTTGTGATCTATATGTGCAAAGGGTTCTCATGTTCAATGTACTGTACAAATTTGTGCACAGTGATCTTTGAAACATTATTCTATTTTCCTTTTCCTGTGCATGCTACGTTCTCTTGCATGTGCTTGTTTTATGACCTGTGTGCATGCACAATCATGCACAGCTTACAGAGAACATTGAATAACTGATTTGCCTCTAGGTAAAACTGTCATTTTTATTCTCAGTGCTCCAGATATCTTTTAAAGAAAGGAAGATTTACTAATATATAGATAGGTGTCAATTTTCAAAGAACTGCTGAGCGGATAAGATGACCAAATCATTTTAGGACAACGTTCAGTCAAACCTAACCAGCTGGGATTTCAACTAAAAATCTTTTTCTCTATCAAGCCTGACAAAATGTGACTGGCTAGATATAGGACTGATACTTGTGTGCTTGGAGTTGCCCACCCAGAAATAGCTGGTTAGCAGTAAAAACAAGCCTGCCGCATGAACACAAACAGAGTCATCCCATTTTCAACTTGTAAAATTAGGCCATCTAAGTGCAGGCTTTAATTATGGACATTTTTGTTTTAATATGTTTAATTAGATAACACCTGAAATTATCTTGAATATCCCCTAGTCTTTGTACTTTTTGAAAGAATAAACAACCGATTTATGTTTACATGTTCCACTCCACTCATTATTTTATAGATCTTTATCTTATTTTCCCTCAGCTCTATCTTCTCCAAACTGAAGAACCCTAACCTATTTAGCCTTTCCTCATAGGGGAAACATTCCACCCATTGTACCAATTTGGTCACCCTTCTCTGTACCTTTTCTAATTCTGCTCAGTCTTTTTTGAGATGTGGTGAGCAAAACCTCATACTGTACTCAAGGTACAGTCACACCATACAGCGATACAGAGGCATTATGGTATTATCTGATTATTCTCCATTTCTTTCCTAATAATTGCTAGCATCCTATTTGCTTTCTCAGTTACTGCCACAGACTGAGCAGAGGATATTATCCACAAGGCCACCTAGATCCTTTTCCTGGGTGGTGACTCCTAAAGTGGAACTTTGCATTGTGTAGCTCTAATTTGGGTTGTTCTTCCCTAAATCTATCTCTCTGTACTTGCCCACTTTAACAGCCAAATTTTAAAAGGGACACATGCAAATAACGGGGGTTTCGGGCACTGCGCCCATTTTCGGAAGGGCCTGGTCACATGCGTATCCCCTGTTACGCGCCGAAGTGCCAGGCCTCTCATAAGGGGTGGGCCAAGGTGGTGGGGTCTGGTTGAGGAGGAACAGGGCAGGAGGTGGGCCAGGACAGTGCCATTAGAAGCTGTCCCGAGGAAGCGCATGCCGGCAGCCGGCCAGTGTGTGGAAAATACTTCTGCTCTGGAGAAGCAGTAAGTAGTGAAATAAAAACATTTGGGGTAGCTAGGTAGGGGTTAGGGGTCAGGGTGGAGAGGGAAAGGGAAGGAAGGTTAGGCAGGGGAGTAGGGAACTGGAAAAAAAGGCCTATCATGTCGCCGCACATAATTTGAAAATTCCCCCCCTTGCGTGTGAGAGTCACAGGCCGCCCGCACATGCCCGCAGCGATGCATGCATGTTATAAAATCAGTGCGGCCATCTTATAATCAACCCCTAAATGTCTTCTACCATTTAGATGCCCAGCCTCCCATTCTTGCGAAGTCCTCTTGAATTTATTACAATCCTCTTGTGATTTAACAACTTTGAATAATTTTGTATCATCAATAAATTTGATCACTTCACTCTTTGTTCCCATATCTAGGTCATTTATGAATATGTTAAAAAGCAGCAGTCCTAGTACAGAACCCTGGGGCCCTCCACTATTCACCTTTCTCCACTGAGAAAATTGACCGTTTAGCCTTGCTGTTTCCTTTCTTTTAACCAATTCTCAATCCACAACAGAACATTGCCTCCCATCCCATGACTTTTTAATTTCCTCAAGAGTCTTTCATGAGGTACTTTGTCACAGAATAGAGAACATATAGCTTTGTATTTTCAAAATTTCATACACTATTTTGCATGGAGAATTTAACCATAGAAAAATTACTTTTCCTGAGCAATTTTCAAAGGGAAAGTGTGCATATAGCATTGGAATAGAGAAAATAATGGCAAATGAAGACCAAAAAGGCCCATATAGTACCATATGCAGCAGAACAATGAAAGAATTATCTGAAGGGGTTTTCTTTCACCGTAGTGACTGCTGTCAGCCAAGGGACCCTGTCTTCTTTCTCTCCTGAAAAAGGACTTCTCCGTCTCATCACTGAGGAAAGCAGAACTGGTGTAAAGTGAAGGGGGAAAAGTACCCATGGACTTTGCAACTAGCCACAGACATTTGAAAATTGCCCCCATATACTGTTAACAGATTACAAACTTATTTGCAACTCTCACATTAGGATTAAATTATGTTTGTTACAAAGTCTAAATATAAAATATCACAGTCATACACAATGCTGCAAATTTTAAAAGCATAGCAGGTATAACTTCTTAACTTAAATTATTATTATTATTTTTTTGTTCCATGGGTTTTATGTTGCTCTGTGCCAGATTCCCAATAATGACTGAATGAAATGTAATTCTGTGCCATTAGTCAATTAAGCATTGAAGAATACGTTCTAAATTATGTTCTGTTTCCAGAAATCAATAATGATAATTAAAGAACCAAAGGTGGGTACATTTATTTCCCCAACGTTTGAGAGTTAAATGACATGCACTGAAACTTCTGCTCCGTTATTTCAGCAAGATTCATCATTAATAGGAAAAGAAAACTGTACCCACCACCTCAGATGGGATTTTACTGAAAAGCGGATGCCAAGTAGTAATTGTGCATAAGGTTGTTAGTGGAACTATTCAGATAATGCTTCCCATTTTATAAACATGGACTGGAGGAAAACAAATTTGTTTTTAATTACATTCATGATACTTATTTATACAAGTACAATAAACTCCTGATGGCAACTTAGAACACTTTCTGTCAAAAATGTATTTGCTGAGTTAAGCAAGTATAAATATTTGTAACCTTCATTTGTAAATTGTTGCCAGGAGGCCCCATGCATTTCAAAGTGGCCAAATAAGCCATTTCAGTTTGTTACTGTAGGTCAGCGTTTCCCAACCTTTTCAAGCACAAGGCACTTCTACATTAACAAAAATATTGTGTGGCACACCAACCTCCATGGAGCAGGGAATGTGGACATAGAAAGAGCTCAGACGGCCAAAAGAAGAGCTGGGTAAGCACAGAAAGCACCACCATCATCTCTTCCAATGTTTAAAAGAAAGGAAGAGAGGGTGCAAAGACACACATGGACTTGTCACGATGCACCAGCTCCCGCAGAAGAAGGGAGAAGTTGGCGTGCTGTGGATAACTGGCTGCTAGTTACCTTGGCTGCTGCACGTGGTTGCCAGAGCTCCTTCACTGCTACTGCTGCTCACAAAGGGGTCGATTTTAAAAAATCTGCAGACTGGGAGGGAGCTTCCCTATCCCTAACCCTACCCTTCTTCTCTCCTCCTTGCCCCCTAAACCTGACCTGACTAATCCTATTTTTTTTATTTTACTACTTACTGCTTCCCTGGAGCAGAAGTAATTTCCATGCACCGGCTGGGACAGCGTTGAATGGCGCTGTCCTGGCCTGCCCTCTTCCCCGGCCCTACCTGCCCAGACTACATCCTCAGCCCACCTCTTCTTTCGGCCTGGAACTTCAGCGCATAACGGGGGTTATGCAAGTGGCCGGGACCTTTGTACAACACATGCAAGGTCCGGCCACACGTGTAACCCCCGTGTTTTACATGCAGCGGGATTTTAAAATTTACTTGACAGAGAGTCAAATCCAGTGCTTAGAGGTCAATTTTCAAAACCGTGTGAGCATCCATGTGCGCACACTTGGACACGCCGGTTTTATAGCATGCATATGCCGGCACGTGCATGTTATAAAATCCGATGTCCGTGTGCACGTGCGTACCAGATTTTAACATCTGCACTGGCACGTGCGGATGGACCATGACTCACGCACGCAGGGGGGTATTTTCAAATTACGTGCAGTGATATGATTGACCTTTTTTCCAGTTGCCCCCTACCCACTCCAATTAAGAAGCAGACTGGGAGTGAACTTCCCTAGCCCCTTGCCTAACCTTCCTTCCCTTTCTCCTTTCCCCTCTCCCTCCCGAACCCTAAGCCCTTCCTAGCTACACCAAATTTTTTAATTTTACTACTTTCGGCTGCCAGTACATGCTTCCCCAGGACATCGGCTAATGGCCGCTGTCCTATCCGGGCTCTGGCTCTCCCCTCCTTTTCCTGCCCAGACCATGCCCTCCCGGCCTGCCCCTTTTTCAGGGCCCAGCACTTCTTCACATAATGGGGGTTAGGTGCATGGTCAGACCCATTCTAAAAAGCACACAAGGCCCAGCCACAAACACAACCCCTGTTTTTTATGCGCGTTGCCCTTTGAAAATGTACTTGTTAGTGCATGCTCTTTCTGTTTCACTCAGTCTGGGAATGAGGAGAGATGCTGTGTGCACTAGAGATGTGATTCGGCCGAACATTTTGGTTTGGCCTTTGTTATTGGCCTGCTGTGGGAAATTTCATTTTCCTGTGGTTCGGGCCGATTTTATTTCGGTTTTCCCCCCCCCCCCCCAAAAAAGAAAAACGAAGCACGAAACCCGCCCCAACCCTTCAAATTGAATTACAATGGGGGGTAGTAAAAAAAAACCAAAACAAACCCAAACCCACCCCAACCCTTCAAATTTAATTAATTGCAGCCCCCACCCTCCTGACCTCCCAAAAACTTGCCAAAATTCCCTGGTCGTCCAGCGGGAGTCCCGGGAATGATCTCCAGCTCTTGGGCCATCATCTGCTAGTAATCAAAATGGCGCCAATGGCCCTTTGCTCTTACCATGTGACAGGGGCTATCAGTGCCATTGGCCAGCCTCTGTCACATGGTAGGATCAATGGACAGCCGGCAACATCTTAAAAAATGGCACGGGCCATCCATTGCTCCTACCATGTGACAGGAGCCAACCAATGGTACCACTAGCCCCTGTCACATGGTATGGAAAAAGGGCCATTGGCGCCATTTTGATTAGTTGTAGCCGACGGCCCAAGAGGGGGAGATCGCTCCCGGGACCCCTGCTGGACCACCAGGGAATTTCAGCAAGTTTTGGGGAGGTGGAGAGGGTGGGGAAGTTGCAATTAATTAAATTTGAAGGGTTGGGGTGGGTTTAGGGTTTTTTTTTTAATGTACCCTTTTTCCCCCCAAAAAAACTATAAGAAAACCACATGAAATTTCATCAATTTTCTTATTGTTTCGTCGCCCCTGAAATGCGACGAAATAGGAAATATCATCTCTAACTCCCGATAGTGTGTGCTAACCCAAAAATTGGGGCCCCCGAAAAAAAACAAACCCCAATCACGGGAAAAACAAAATTCGTACGGGGGGGGCCCAAAACAAAGCCTGACATGAAATTTCTACCCAAAGCACATCTCTAATATATATATATATATATATATATATATATATATATATATATCTCAATCCAATTTTTAGGCAATATTGTACTTCCCTTTGTGCTTATTTAATGCTAACACAGACAAAAACACTCCCTGCAGAGTGGGGTACAAGCACAATTATTAAGTTCAAAATTGTATTTTTATTGAGTTCATAGAAAAATATCAAAATATAAACAGTTCTCTATATATTAGACTTTCATAAAATCTACAATAAACATTCATGTCTTTATCTCACCACAATACATTATTAGCTTTTATATAGTGCAAAATCAACACTCATTCTTACTCAGACATACCCATTCATATTCAAACTCTCTTTTTTACCAATCATAAATAATTATTTATGCAAAACAATACATACTCATATGTTTAAAAACAATCACAACAGAACATGTTTCAATTGCTTACAGATTTTTACATTGCTGGCTTCAAAACAAACATTACATAATGTCCATTTTAAATCATTCAAATGCTATTATTTTACCACATCAAAACCTTCATGTAGTCTTATTCATTAAACCTTATAGTTTTGTTGATCCCAACCGGGCCCTTGTTTCGCCTAGCGGCTTCATCAGGGGAATATGTAATGATTAAACCATAGATTTTCTCTTAATCACATCAACTACACGAATCCTTGCCACTGTGATAGAAACACCAATGATCTTCTTTAAAGTTCCAATTGCTTGTAGTGCACAGTCAATTTCTGTATCTGTGCCATCAATATGAAATAGTTTATATCCAAGTAAAAATTACTTTTTTATTTTCAAAAACTTTTTCAACAATTCCTATTGAATAAAAAACTCAAATTTTTAATATCAATTTGAAATGTGTCTTTTACTCTATATTTCTCCTTCTACAAGATATCACCCGTGTGTTCTCATAAACCACTTTTTTAGCTACTCCCATTAATCATCTGATACCTTGTAACTTATGTTTCTCATCTTAAAATATGTTTAAGTAAATTCCTACTATAAAGACAACCTTTATCCTATTCAACAATATTTTTCGGGGAACAATCTATTTCCCTCACCATTACAGGACTCCATTCCGCCTCAGCCATTACCCTTAATAAAAACTATCTCTGTTTACTATCTCTGTTTACTCAAAATACCACACAGCCAACCTATCCTAGCCTATATCCTATTAATAACTCTTCTACTTACTACAACGCTATCACCCTGAAGAAATACTCAACCTACCAATTATGTGCTAGATACCATCCCAGGGACCTAGCGCAAAGATGTTGGGGTACTAGCAAGAACAGGTGACATCATGCTGCATTGGCCTGTGGCTGCAGGCATATATCCTCTGTAGCATTTGCTGCAGCACATTTTTTATGCTGTGCTGGCTCTCTGGCCTTCAACGCAGCTCCTTCTTCTTGAGGCCCTCAATCTATTGATAAAGATAGATAGAAAGATATAGAATTAGATGAGAGATTCAGCATAAGGACCAAAAACTATTGCGCTTTCCCTTTGCTGCCACTTAACTCATAATCCTCCTCAGTGGGGCACATTTCTGGACTTTAGGGCTTCTATGGATGCTGTGGACCAAACCCCCAACTTTTGGAAAAAGACTTTGCATTCTTAATGTAAACACTTCCCTTGGGAACCCCTTTCATACAGCATCCACCTTGTTTGTATGTTTGCACAGTGCTGCATATGAGGGTAGGTTTTAAAGAAGTGTGCGCGTACATGTACACCCAATTTTATAACATGCGCGTGCGGGCCCACACATGTTATAAAATCCTGGGTCGGCGCGCGCAAGGGGGTGCACAATTATGCACCTTGCGCGTGCCGAGCCATGCTGCCTTCCCCTGTTCCCTCCCAGGCCGCTCTGAAATCAGAGCGGCCTGAGAGGGAACTTCCCTTCTCCCTAGCCTGACCTTACTACCCCGTTCTCTAACCTTCCACCCCCTAGCCCTACTCTAACCCCCCCAACCTTTATTTTACCTTTTACGCCTGCCTCTGGGCAGGCGCAAGTTGCGCACGCTGGCCAAGTGCCGGTGCCCGATTTCCAGCACCCACACCCCACTCCCACCCACGCCCCTTTAGTAAAGCCCCGGGACTTACACGCGTCCCGGGGCTTTACGCGTGTCGCTGGGCCTTTTGAAAATAGGCCCGGCACGCATAAGGCCAGTTATGTGCGTAAATCCTCCGGATTTATATGTGTAACCTTTTTAAAATCTGCCCCATGTTGTTTAGCACTATAGAAATTTTTAGTAGTAGTAGGATTAGTAATAGTAAATGCTAGCATTAAATCATCTTCTTGCTCCTAAAGTTTGTGGAACTTTAATGCTCTGATTACTCTGCATTGCCAACTGACTGGCAGTGTGTGCTCATACTGAATCTCAGAGTTAGCCAGATAGCTTATCTGGCTAACTGAACTCTACCCCGGGAATGTCCTATGTATAAAATCAATATATAAATAAATGTAATCCAGTTACATTTTAGCTGTATACGTGGGGGGATATTGAAAAGTTGGCAGTTTAGCCATTTATCTTGTGAGTTATTCAGTTAAATGCCACTGAATATTAACCCGTCTAAATAATGCTAAGAATGACCTGAGGGATGGGAATTGCTGATTATGCCAGAGTATAATAATAATACCAACTGTATTCCCCAATTCACTTATCTCAGTGTTTGTTTGGCGCCGAGAAATGTTATGAAGTACCATGCTGCCCTAATAAAGCAAGCCCTTGATAAAGGACCCCGTTGTCCGAAACACGGCCCCATGTCGGCCATTGGCACCGTTATCTACTATTTCCATGGGTGAAGAAAATATGCAACTAAGATAAGATAAGTCTAACAACAAGAAATCTTGATGAAATATGAAGTTTTAATATGAATGGTGGAGGTTGTCACATTTAGCACCAAAAATTTAAAAAATTACAATTTGGGACTGACCTATGATTATTTATAAGGCAGAGTAATAAAGTGAACCTTTACTGTACGATGATGCCTATTATGACGGTCAAAACTCGCGTCCAAATATAAGCTGTGAATTGGGGAATACAGTTGGTATTATTATTATTATACACTGAATATTAACCTCCATGTATCTTATGCTATCCACATAATTCTGAAGATCCATGGTCCTATAAAAGTACTGTGTGATTAGGAATATGAGCCTATTAGCTTTACATGCTCATTTAAATTGGGTCCAGTAAAAATATAACTGTGATATGTCAGAATTAATGTGTGCCATGATCTATGATGGAAAAAGTGGCTCAGGCCCTTTAAAAGCAGTTTTGCATGGAGAAACATTTGGCAGAACATAAGGGAATGCTATTAAATAATGTTATGTGTGTTAACTGATAAAGTAATGGAAGAGGTTATGCTACACCTATCTTTCCTATTACTCTGTACAGCTTAATATTGCAAATAAATACCAGTGAGTTGAGTTGCAAATAGATATCAAAAGTACCACATGACATACTTGCTCAGACATGATGCTTACCCTCCATGGCCACCAAGGACAGGAACAGGATACATTGTTTTTTCTTCAGTGTAACATGACAGTGTTGCTAGGCAATGTTATTGTTACGGTCCCGGGCCGTGCCCCGGGACCTACACTCACCAGGTGGCCAGTCCGGCCACAGGAACGCCTTCCTTCCAGCCTCCCAGGCCAAAGACGCAGCCCTCCGTGGCGTCCTCCCTGCAAGGGAGATACCAGCGCTGATCTGCGGCTGGCCCCGCCCCCTAGGCGCGTACACACGCCGGGGCTTCAGACTTAAAGGGGCCAGCGTGGGAAAACCCAGAAACAAATCTTGATGACGTCAGATGCTGTCGGGCCATTTAAACCTGGCAGCTGCAGCTATACCTCGCCTTGCAACGAGGTTCACACAGTTCCTCTGTGTCTCTAGTTGCTGCGTTGGACTCCGGTTTGTCTCTGCTGACTCTTGACTCCTAGCTTCTGACCGGCTTCGTCTCCTGACTTCTTCTTCGGCTTCCGCTCCTGGTTTTGGTTCATCCTCTGACTTCTGGCTTCCGACCCAGCTCCATTCCACGACTCCGTCTTCAGCTTTCGTCCACTGGCTTTGGTTTGGATCTCTGACTTCTGGCTTCTGACCCGGCTTCGTTCTTGGACTCCGACTTCGGCTTCTTCCACCACCTCAGGTGTCCGGTACTTGCTGGCCCAGAGGATTCTCCTAAGTCCCAGCAGCTTGGGCTCTCACAGGCTCCTTTTGGGGGAGCCACGGGCTTCCGAGAGTGAAGACTCTTCCAGCCTTCTGGGCCCAGTCGTCCTCTACGTCTACCTCTCCGGACACTGCCCGGATCCTTGGTTGTATAGGGTCCCACCTAAGTCCAAGAGGCCCGGGTTCCTATGGACTCCTCTCGGGGGGACCTCGGGCTTCCAGTGGTGAAGTCATCTCCAGAGTCTCTTCAGCGCCGCTTCCTGGCTGTGACGCTTCCTGTGGGTTCCCACAGTATTCCATCTACCGTCTCAGCCGGCCCAAGGGTCCACAACCGTAACAGTTATGATACAATACGTTTTACACTATGCCCTCTTCAGGAGAACCATAGAAAAAAACAAATGTTATTGTATTACTGAATTTGTAAAATTCCCTTTTCCTAGACTCTTCACAAGTTTTTTTAAAATGTCAAAATCATTTTTATACAAAGTAATGGATGCTGCAGCAGTACTCTGGTCTGGACTTAAGCCAGCAGAAGCAAACATAATCAGATCTGAGGGCTTCCAGAGGTAAATAAAAGGCACACATGTATTTTGGTGAATAAGAATTTGTAGGCATGTCTCTGGGTGGCGTAGAGAGCAATAATGGACAATCTGTGGCAGGAGTTTATAACCCTGATTCTCAAGGGTTGCAAATATGCTTGGAGTTCTAGGTAAATCATCCTTATGTATGCTTTGAATATCTTTTTTTTCCAGGATATCTCAAATGCCAAATATTTCAGGAATATATGCTTTTATGAGTTGCTATTTTCTTCCCCACGATTCACGCTCTAGGGTGCCAAATGAATTTGCATTTGTGTGTTTCTCTAGTCTTCCAAAAAGGAACAGTCCTTTTTTTATTGTAAGAATAACACATAAAGCATAACTGTAATGCAATCCTTCTATATCAGCTCTTACACTGGGCAATGGAATGATCAATAGCTCTATTTACAGCACTGCTAAGCAATTCCTTTCCTTGTATATTTAGAAACTATAAGGCTCCGATTAACTGGAATGCTGATGATCAGAGCCTTGTCTCTAGCTGGCATATGTTCTTTCCATACAGCTAAAGATAAGGATTGAACTTTGAAGTTAAATGCTAGAGACCTGGCTATCTTTGAAAGTTAATAGAGCCACAATCTAATAAGCATTCATTTTTTTCCTCTTGCTTAAATAAAGAAACATCATAAGATGTAAACATCATTTCTCAGTTTAATGTTAGAGTTCTATTAAGAGTTCAGTTTTTTAAGTGGAAATCAAAGGAAATTGTTGTAAAACCCAGAAGAGTAGAGTTTAAATTCAGATTACACCACTTATGAACTGAGGCTTTTAGAAGTGGTTTAAATATGTCTGATCCCTTCTCCATGAGAGCTTTCTTCTTTGCCTATTCCTTTCTGCATGTTAGAGATGGTTTTGATTGGGGTTTTTTTTTTTTTTTTAAATGTTTAAGTTTGAATTTTCTGTGATATGGAGTTTTGGGTGTTCATAGCAAAAATGATCTGGATGAGACAGTGTGACAAGTTGCCCCTTGAAGCTTGGTTAGGTCAGTTATCAGAGCCTTGCCTACTTCCACAGCTATCCAAAACATGAATCATTTTTTCACAAAAATGTGTTTCTTAATTGTGTATTGTCCCTTTAATTAATACAAAACAAATGTATATCTCCACCCAGTGTCTTACTTAGCATGACTGACTTCAAACCTATTATTAAATCAAGATGTAAAAATTCTTGTTAATCTAAGAGACTGGGAGAAAATTTTAATTTTTTAATTTTTTTTTACTAAACTAAATCCTTTCAAATCAAACTGATTTTATTATTTTTGAGAACTTTGTTAAATACCAGAAGGGGAAGACAATGTTGTAACTCTTCTCTGCACACAAAATTCATAGGATCTGTTCATCCTATCATTAGAAATTAGAACTGCAAATCACAACTAGTTTGAATTATGTTCTGTTCCAGTTTGGAAACTTAATGACTCATTTTCACCATTTTTAGCATATATTACCTTCCCAACAGTTCTGAGCAAGCTCAAACCAATCACCCCTGCCATTTTTGGAGCCTCTCATATGGATGGGTAACCTTAAGCTGGCAGGGAATGGGAACAGAAAGAACCAGAGAACTCAGTAGGAAAATCTGAGTAGGAAAACTGGCAATGAACAATTAAAAGGAAATTGCAAAGAAAAATCACAGTATGAGACAGAGAGAGATGTGGGGCTGTGAAATTCAGCCTCATAGAAATTTACTGTGACCGCATACTGCAGTGAGAGTGACCCAGTACCAGGCACAGACAGGCAGGCTTTGACTTTTACTAATTTATTTCTGTGGTGCTTCTGAAAGTGTGTGAGTGTGTAACAGCAAAAGAAAGAGCTACACCATTCAGTCAGTGTACCCGTGTACCATTGGTGCCAGCATGCCTACAGTGAAAGTGTTTCAGTTCTAGGGAGACAAATTAATATTGACTTGTATTCCCAAGTGAGGCTGCTGGCATTGTGTTTTCAGCAGCAGAAGAGAGAGGTATTGAAGTCAGTCAGTGCCCATGCAGTGTGTATGCATATTCCAGTGAGATGGGTAGAGCCGTGCCTGCAGAAAGAATGTCATAAATCATGCAGAACAACCTTTCTTTCAGTTATTTTTTCTTCAAATCTGTCATGGTTGAAGGTGATAGAGAGTACCAGGCTTGAAACAAGCACAGAAGCAGACACTGGCCATCTGACACTAATAGGACTTTCATATAACAGCAGTGCATGGATATGGCAAAATGCTACAAGCAGCTACAACAGGAAGAAGAAAATCATCTATGAAAAAGACTAAAGATTCAAATATGCATAAGCAAATTAACTACCACTATTACTTAACATATATATATATATATATATATATATATATATATAGCACTATTTGACCTATGCAGTGCTGTAAATTAAAAACTCTTAAGACATAAGAAGTATCCATAGTAGATCAGACTGAGGGTGTATCAAGCCCAGCATCCTGTTTCCAAAAGTGCCAATCAAGTTTACAAGTACCTGTGCCTGGCAAGTACCCGAAGATGAAATAGATCCCATGCGCACATGTTATAAAACACAAGGAGCGCGCGCACACATGCATAACGGATTTTAATATCCACACATGCATGAGGGTGCGGCCTGTCACTCAGGCGTGCAGGGGGGGGGGTAATTTTTAATTTACGTGCGGTGACGCGATGGTCCCTTTTCTTAGTTCCCTACCCCCCACCCTAACTCCCTCCCTCTTCCCCTCTCCTCCTCACCCCTCCTACCTTTTCTATTTTTTGTTTCATTGCTTACTGCTCCATTGGAGCAGAAGCAACTTGCACACGCCGGACGACTGTCGGTGCGGGCTTCCATCCCCACCCCTCCCTGCCCCCCAGACCGCCCCTTTCTCTGGGCCCATCACTTTGAGGCATAACGGAGGTTATGCACATGGCCTGGCTCTTTGCAAATGCACATGGGACGCGCAAGGCCAGGCCACATGTGTAACCGATTTAAAATGCACCCGTTAAGTCTACTTGATTAATAGAAGTTTATGAACGTCTCTTTCAGGAACTTATCCAAACCTTTTTTAAACCCAGCTACATTATCTACCCTAACCACATCCTCCAGCAACAAATTCCAAAGCTTAATTTTGCCATGAGTGAAAAAGAATTTTCTCCAATTTGTTTTAAATGTGCTACTTGCTAACTTCATGGAGTGCCCCCTTGCTCTTTGATTATCTAAAAGAGTAAATAACTGATTCACATTTACCTGTTCTAGTCCTCTCATGATTTTATAGCCCTCTATCATATCCCCCCTAATCTTCTCCAAGCTGAACAGCCCTAACCTCTTTAGCCTTTCCTCTCAGGGAAGCTGTTCCATTCCCGTTATCATTTGGTCGTCCTTCTCTGTACATTTTCCAGTGCAATTATATCTTTATGAAATTCGGCAACCAGAATTATAGATGGCACTCTAGGTGTAGTTTCACCATGAAGTGATACAGAGGCATTATGATATTCATTTTATTTACATAAGAACATAAGAAATTGCCATGCTCGGTCAGACCAAGGGTCCATCAAGCCCAGCATCCTGTTTCCAACAGAGGCCAAACCAGGCCACAAGAACCTGGCTATTATCCAAACACTAAGAAGATCCCATGCTACTGATGCAATTAATAGCAGTGACTATTCCCTAAGTAAACTTGATTAATAGCCGTTAATGGACTTCTCCTCCAAGAACTTATCCAAACCTTTTTTGAACCCAGCTACACTAACTGCACTAACCACATCCTCTGGCAACAAATTCCAGAGCTTTATTGTGCGTTGAGTGAAAAATAATTTTCTCCAATTAGTCTTAAATGTGCTACTTGTTAACTTCATTGAATACCCCCTAGTCCTTCTATTATTCGAAAGTGTAAATAACCGAGTCACATCTACTCGTTCAAGACCTCACATGATCTTAAAGACCTCTATCATATCCCCCCTCAGCCATCTCTTCTCCAAGCTGAACAGCCCTAACTTCTTCAGCCTTTCCTCATAGGGGAGCTGTTCCATCCCCTTTATCATTTTGGTTGCCCTTCTCTGTACCTTCTCCATCGCAACTATATCTTTTTAATAATGCCTAATATTCTATTTGCTTTTATGACTGCCGCAGAACCCTGCGCTGATTATTTCAATGTATTATTCACTATGATGCCTAGATCTTTTTTCTGGGTGGTAATTCCTAATGTGGAACCTAACATTGTATAATTACAGCAAGGGTCGTTCAGATAATACAGCCAGTCTCTCAATACCTCCTTAGCTCTACATAAGCTGATCGTATCTGTACATATTGTCAACTGTATATAGTTTTCCTCTATTTTGTTTCTTTCTTCTTCTATCAGTTCTGCCTTTCCCATCCCCCTATCCCCTCCTTCTCCCACCCCCCGTTTCCTCCTTCCCCACCTTTCCTCCCTTGTTTTATTGCTCTATTGTTTTATTGTTCTATTGTTTTATTGTAATTTTCCTCCTTGAGTTCATTGTAAACCGGCATGATGTGCTTCACGAATGTCGGTAAATAAAAGTTAATAAATAAATAAATAAAATAAATTTTCACCTATATGCATCACCTTGCACTTATCCACATTAAATTTCATCTGACATTTAGACGCCCAATAATTTAGTTTCACAAGGTCCTCCTGCAATTTATCACATTCCGCTTGTGATTTAACTACTGTGAATTATTTTGTGTCACCTGCAAATTTGATCACCTCACTTGTCGTATCCTTTTTCAGATCATTTTTAAATATATTGAAAAGCATTGGTCCAAGTATAAATCCCTGAGGCATTGCACCGTTTACCTTTTTCCACTGAGAAAATTGACCATTTAATCATACTCTCTGTTTCCAGTCTTTTAACCAGTTCGCAATCCACGAAAGGATTTCATTTTCTATCCAATGACTTTTTAGGGTTTTCTTTTAGAAGCCTCTCATGAGGCTTCTAAAAGAAACACCTTTTGAAAATCCAAATCACTACATCTACTGGTTCACCTTCATCCACATGATTATTAACCCCTTCAAAAAAAATGTAGCAGATTTGTGAAGCAAGACTTCCTTTGGGTAAATCCATGCTGACTGTGTTCCATTAAACCTTGTCTTTCTATATGTTTTCTGATGTTGTTCTTTAGCACAATTTCCACTATTTTTCCCTCCAGTGAAGTCAGGTTCACTGGTCTATAGTTTCTTAGATCACCCCAGAGCCATTTTTAAATATCAGGGTTACTTTGGCCACCCCTCCAGTCTTCAGGTATGATTTTAATAGATCTAAAATTTTAAATTCTTTCAGAAGGTGATTTACTATGCTTTAGTTTGTCAATCTGGCCTACTACATCTTCCAGTTTCACCATGATTTGCTTTAGTTCATCCGAATCATCACGCTTGAAAACCATCTCCAGAACAGGTATCTCCCCAATAGGGATGTGAATCGGGCTTCGGACGATATTTTCAAAATCGTCAGAAATCGGGGGCTCCCCCAAAACAATAGGAAAACCCTACAATATTGTTCGTGGGGATTCTCTTATCGTTTTGGGGGAGGGCGGGAAAAACGGCACACAAAAATAACCCCTAAACCACCCCGACCCTTTAAAACTAATCCCTTTAAAACTAATCCCTTAGCTTCCCCCACCCTCCCGACCCCCGGCCATCCAGTGCTCCCTCCATGTGACAGGGGCCGGCCAATGGCAAGGATACCCTGTCACATGGTAAAGGCAAAGCCATCGGCGCCATTTTTATTAGTGGCAGCCGACGGCCCGAGAGCGGGAGATCGCTCCCGGGACCCCCACTAGATCACCAGGTACCTGTAAAATGTTTTTTGGGGGGTCGGAAGGGTTGGAGAAGCTAAGGGATTAGTTTTAAAGGGTCATGGTGAGTTTTTTGTTTATCGGCTCGGGCGCAGCCGATAAACAAAACCGCGATTGGGCCGGATGAAAAAAAAACACGATGTGAATCGGAAACGGAATCCGAACAGATTCCGGTTCCGATTCACATATCTACTGCCCAACATCCTCATTTGTAAACAGAGATTAAATTAATTCATTTAATCTTTCCTGATGACCTCTTTAACGCTTGATAATATAGCAGTCCAACCGACTCCTTCACAGGTTTCCTGCTTCAGATATATTTAAACAAGATTTTAATATGAGTTTTTGCTTCTATGGCCAACTTCATTTCAAATTTTCTCTTAGCTTATCTTATCAATGTTTTACATTTAACTTAACAATGCTTATGCTTTTTCCAATTTTCTTCAGATGGATCCTTCTTCCAATTTTTGAAGGACTTTTTTTTTTTTTGGCTAAAATAGCCTCTTTCACCTCACCTTTTAACCATGCTGGTAATCATTTGACTTTCCTTCCACCTTTATTAATGCATGGAATACATCTGGACCATGCTTCTAAGATGGTATTTTTAAACAATGTCCACACCTGTTGTTCACTTAACCTTTGCAGCTGTACCTTTCAGTTTTTATTATTTTCCTCATTTTATGTTTCCCTTTTGAAAGTTTAGAGTTACAGATGTAGATTTATATATTGTCCCCCTTCCAATCATTAGTTCAAATTTGATCATATTATGATAATTATTTCTCTCACCAAATCCTGCAGTCCACTAAGAATTAGATCTAAAATAGCTCCTTCTCTCACAGGTTCCTCAACCAATGAAGCAGTCCCTTTATTCCATTCAGGAACTTCACCTCTCTAGCATGTCCTGATGTTACATTTACCCAGACAATACTGAGGTAATTGAAATCTCCCATTATTATTGCACTGCCAAATTGATTAGCTTCCCTGATTTCTCTTAGCATTGCATTGTCTGTCTCATCATTTTAGCCAGGTGGAAGGTAGTATTCTTCTTTTGCTGTACTCTTACCCAACACACACAGGATTTCATCCTATAAAGATTCTACTGTTGGACTCTATGCCCTCCCTGACATAAAGTGCCACTCCCCCCCCCCCCCCCCCACCCACACACACCATCAAGTTAGTCCTCCCTATCATTGGAATATAATTTGTTCCCTGGTATAGCACTGTCCAATTGGTTTATCTTCCTTCCACCAGATTTCTGCAATGCCAGTTATGTCTGTCTCACCATTCACTGCTTTATACTCCAACTCTCCCATCTTACTTCTTAGACTTCTGGCATTGGCATACAGACATTTCAAAGTGTGTTTTTGTTTGTATTAACAACTTGCTTTTCAATTGATAGGGATAATTTAGAAATCATTTAGCTCAGGTGATTCTTTACTTAAAGGCACATGGACTACATTTGCTTTTATTGAAACTTTTCTGTTGGGATGTCCTAACTCTCCTGTTTCATTAGTATCCTTTGAAGATACTTCCCTCTGAAACATGCACTGCTGAGTGACTGTCAGTTGAATCATGGTAAAAACTTATTTAGCAATATCTGGATTTAAATGGAAAGCAGATAAATATGAAAGATTCCAAATTGTCTGAATCAAATACTAATAAATGGGTCATGAATAGAAATAAAAGGAATACGCTTAGGTCTCTCTTTATAAAAGCCAGACGTCGGCATAGAACTACATTTTAATTTCTTAGCTGAATTAATTATTGCCCAACTGTCCTGCCATCTTCCTCCCTCCCCCAAAGTGTTGAGGGGTCAGCAGTCACAGGGTGCACAGGTAGCATTGGGTTCTCACTACTGCTCCCTCTTTAATCTTGGGTTTTAGCCCATTGTGCATTAGTGATGTGCAGGTCAAAAATGTTTGTTTTGATTCTTTTTTCATTTCTCTTTTTCTTTTCTTTCATGGATCGTTGAATGTATTTTTTTCAGTTTTGTTTATTTCCCAAAATGACAAAAAATTAAATCACCAGCCCCCCAAAACAAGGCCTCCCCAAGGTCCTCCAATCCCCCTCCTGCCTCACAAAGAGAATCCCAGGGCCTGGTAATAGCCAGCTGGGCTGATCTGGGCTCTGCCAGGACATACCTGGGACCCTCTGACCCCACCTTTCAATCTCATAAAGACAAACTGAGGGCCTGGGTCTGCCTGACTGGACTGAGCTGGGCTCAGGCATGGCCTACCAAGGCCCCATTCTCATTCTATAAAATATTTCCAGGGCTGGGGAACTCCCAGGCCCCACTTACCCCATCAATAGTGGTCCATACAACAAAATGATGCCAGTTGTCCATGAGATAGACATCAAAGTGACATCACTTTGGCATCAACCTAACAGCCATTGGCTCCATTTTTAAAGCAGAGAGCATGAGCGCAGGAGTGAGTGAACATCACTCCAGCCCTATTTTGAGATGCTATTGGGCTCTCATCATGTCTTTATTACAATTCAGTGACTGAAGAGTGCAGAAAAATGTAAAGATTAATAGGAATTTGTAAGGAGTTACGACATGAAGACTTCTGCTATTGCTCCTGGTGACACAAAAAACTGAGATAAGCCATTGACTATTGAAATCAAAATATCCAAAAATGATACTGAAATTGTACTATATTGATATGTAAACTGTAAATATGGATTTTACCCATTAAGTTATTGAAAAAAAGCCTACTAGTAAAACTGCATCACCTGACCACAGCATAAAAATTTTAACAATGAATTGACGGAAATTTGTTGCATCTATTGTATACATCTTTTAGGGTTGGTTTATGTGCTTCTTTTTTTGAATTGTACTTTTAATGATAGTGGCATTGATGGTGGTGGTTATATGATGATTGGTTTCAGAATAGAATGGTCTCTGGGAACTTTAAGCTTTTGGTAGAAGTAATTGTGGTGGATCTCAAATAGATTATAAGTCCATAGATCAGGCATTTGTCTTATATGTTTATGTTTGGGGGAATACATTTATTTGGTTAGGTTAGCCTGAACCAAATCAAAGATCAATTCGTTTGTCACATGTTAACATTCTGATAATGCAGATGCACATCCCTAGATTGTTTTATTTTACTGGTCAGATGGATGATAGAATACTCAAAATGCATCACACATGAAATTTCTATCTATAGAGATTCCAGAGTGCAGTTTATTTCCTGCAGAACTCATATCTTATTTGACTCTATAGCATCCAGAAAATAGTATAACCAAAAAATCTGTCTTCCTCTTGATATAATTAAATATCATCAATTATGGCCATCATAATAAGCACTCCTGGCAGCAGACTACCTTCATTTGCCTTTTATTTAATCAAATAAAATAAATGCTCATTTTTAGTTTTTTTTTTTATTTTATGCAAATTAAAATACACTTATGCATGTCTGTAGAACAGGCTCCCTGACACGGGACCATGTTTCAAACGTCTGCATCAGGGAGATTTTATCTTGTCATGTCAATTACTTCTTTTATATTTTGTAGGAGATTTTGTTATTTTATTTCACCAAAGTGTATACCAGAAGCCGACCACTATGTCTCATAAAACATTAAACAACATCAAGAATTATAAAATAGTGATCGTAACAGTAAAATTATACTAATAGAAAGAAAATAATTCTAAATCGCTGACAAATAGAATAACACCCAAAAATTAAAAGCTAAAATCAAATTGAAAAAAAATTTAAGAAACACTAATAAAATATTACAAAACAACACATACACCAAATAACACCAAATAATTAGAACTCATAAGGACTTCTCTTGGAAGAGGCATTAGTAGCATGGGATCTGTTTAATGTTTCGGTACTTGCCAAGTACTTGTGACTTGGATTAGCCTCTGTTGGAAACAGGATATTGGGTTTGATGGACCCTTGCTTTGATCCAGTATGGCATCTCTTAAGTTCTTATAAAAATGCCCTGCTCTCCATACCTGGGAACTTTTGATTTCCAGTCACCCTCAGATTGTCATGGATTAGTGGCATGGGAGTGGGGGTCATACAAACTTTATCCTCTCTCAGTCATATGCACACATTCTATAAAAAAAACATTGTCATGGAACCCACCTGGAATGTGCTTTCAGTCCAGTAGAACACAGACTCCGTTTCTGCTGCTACTTCTCTCCAATAGTATGCACTAAGAATTCTTGGGACAAGGGATTTCCTTTCACATGGTAATAGGTTGCTTTAGTACCCCTCCCTGCTTTAGGACACTGTATGCTCAGGGGAGGAACTTTAAGTCAGCCCAAAAGCAAAAAAACAATTCGCCAGTTCAGTTTTTTTCCCTTGCTCCCTGTCTTCATTAGCAAGAAACACATGCTCACCATGCTGCAGTCCTACATTTAGTCTCAAGGACAAGTAAAACGGACTCAATTCTACCATGCAAAGAAGAACAGTTCTCACAGTTCCTACCTGCAAAGTAGCATGGCCCAAAATAAAAAAATGTAAGCAAGAGAAAAACACAACAGCTCTATATACAACTATTCAGTGAAGCCATCCTTCACAGAGGTAAAGAAAATGAAAGAAAAAAACATAAATATTCCCAATATCTGAAGTCAATTGTATGAAAATAAATACAAAACTTAAGTTTCTCTGAGCTGTTATGAGAGAACTGAGGCGCAATCTTATTCCTACTGCCCTCTGATTGTACTGTTGGTTGCAGGCCTACAGCCCTTACTTGCGGTTCAAATTTTAAAAAAATACCAAATGAAACACATGCAGCACAGTCCTTTTCCTGTGAAAACCCATACAGGCCTTAGCCCTTAATCAAAGCAATATTAGGGCCTCCCTCTCTTCAAAGCAAAGGAAACATAACATACAGTATCTTTAGCTGGTCTTTATGTCTGAGAGTTCCTTGGGCACAGCATATTCAACTACATTCTCTTCTTTCTCTGCATCTTGAGGTCTTCTGGGCCTTAAAATGCTCAATGTTCAGGTAAGGAGAGGAAAGGAGACATCTGTCAGGGGCAAAGGAGGCAGGGTGGGTGGGGATAAGGGAGGGGGGGGGGTCAGGGAAGGGGGGAAGGAGGGAGAAGGCCGAAGGTGGGGGGGGGGGGAGGAGGGCTAGGAATCTATCGGTGAGGCTTACAATAATACCGGTTTGAGGCAGGAAAGCGTTCAGTGAACTATAAGTAATTTTTGGAACCGGGTGGATTGGAAAAGGAAATTGTAATAGAAGGAGTTGTGTGTCATCACTTGTTGTGAAATGACTCATCAGGGAAGGCTTGTATGAAAAGCCAGGTTTTCAGTTTCTTTCTGAAGGTGAAAGGGCATTGTTCCTGGTGGAGCTCTGGGGGTAGTGAATTCCATTGAGAATGTCCTGCAGTGGACAAAGCTCGTTTCTGAATGGAGGTGTGAGCTGAGGATTTTGTAGGGGGCTTGGAGAGATCCTTTATATGCTGTTCTGATCGGTCTTGTAGAGGCATGGAGTTCGAGTGGAATTTTGAGTAGGAGTGTGGATTGAAGATAGATGGTTTTGTGGATAATGGTCAAGGTCTTAAATAGAATTCTATAGTTGATGGATAGCCAGTGTATGTGGTCTGATTTGCGTGCATTCATTATGATTCTAGCGGTGGCATTCTGTAACATCTGGAGAGGTTTGATAGAGGAGTAGGGAAGGCCTAGATACAGTGAGTTGCAATAGTCCAGCTTGGAAGATAGGGTGGCTTGGATGACAGTTCTGAGGTCATGGGTGTAGAGTAAAGGTTTGAGCTTTTTTTATGACACTGAGTTTAAAGAAGCCTTCTTTTAGGACAGAGTTAATGTGTTTCTTTAGGTTTAGGTGTGGGTCAATCAGAACACCAAGGTTTCGTACTGGACACTGTGTGTTGAATGTGCTGAAAGCTGGGTCATTGGCAGAGGAGAGCTTAAGTGTTTGATGATTGTGGATGACCAATTTGACCTCCATTTGACCAATTGAAGTTACATCATGCTATGACTTGTAGCTCAATTGGTATGGTATTTGTTATTTGGTACTCTTGTCTGTTAGTATATGTATGAAAAACAATCCAGATGTTGAAAACCTGTATATAGGAACACCATAGTTCCAGCCACTGGCACTGAATGAAAGTCCCTTTGACAAATAGGAGATTCTTTATTACAAACCTTAGACAATTTAAAAAAATTTAGACATCTCCTAAAAGATTTCCTGCATCAACGTGTTTATAGCATATTTTAAAGAACTAATTGGATGTGTATATAAGATGGCCTTTGTCCTATATTATGACCATGATTTGCTCTAAATATTAGGTTACGGGCTATCTTTGAATAACGTTTATATTACCATTGTTTTCATGAAGATTAATGGTATGTCTACTACTTATAATGTACGTGATTTAAAGTACATACATAAAGTATTATGTATGTTTTTTTACTGTGAATCGCCTAGACCTATTTTGCGATAGGCGATCAACAAATTTTAATAAAATGAAATGAAAAAATGAAATGAAGCATTGTATTGTGGCAAAGCACTCATTTGAAGATTTACTTTTTGCTGCTAATAAACAACCTCGGCATATTGCTGTGGTGGAGACTTTGATAGATTGCTTACTCAGTGAGAGCAATGATGGATCCACTGGTTAAAATCTGTGGCACCCTTTGGACTTAATAAAGAAATAGACTGGTCTGTTTTTTGATCTGAATAAGGGTTCCACTTTTCTCTTTGTCAGATTAGATAATGGGGTGGCTGTGCAAGGCCTTTTGATTGATCGTTATTGGTGTGGAGCTCTCATAGTATTTTCTGAAACGGTGGCACCAGATTCTGTGAGGTCTTTTCCTATCTGTGGCACCCTGTGAAATGCTGGGGAGACATGTTTGTGTATATGAATAATGCAAGTGTTTGTATTTTAGAGCTGCTATTATAAAATGCTAGGATGTTTTTATGATACTATATTTTTGATTAATTTACAGGTTATGCTTATTTCTTTCCCCTGAAGAAGGCACAGCTGTGCCAAAACGTTAGAGTTGGGATTAATGCCATGCTTCTGCTCAGGGTTTTAAAATATGAATTTTCACAGATGGAATTTATATTGTGATTGTGGACTTCTTGAGTCATTCAAATTAGAATTTTCTATTTTGATGAACTTTACTTTGTTGCCACAGTCTTATTCAAGCAGCTGAAGAGTTTTTCATGCTTATAGGTTACAAGATTGCAATGCTCTTAGGCTGCTAAGATGAAGAGTTTGGGTTTTGTTTTTTTTTTTTTTTTTAAATAAGATTGCCTTAATGGAGACACATTGAAGAGGTTTTCAAAAGATTGCTTTTATGCAGACACATTGAAGAGTTTTTCATAAGATTGCCTTTATGTCGACATGTTGAAGAGCTTTTACATGCTTAAAGGTTGCAACACTGTAAATGTTTCTGTCATTATAGGATTATTGGACTTCGGTCACAAAATTGTGGGCCTCAGTGACATTTATTGTTCATGGCTTCCTTGCCATATTTTTATCATTGTTTGTTAGTGGTATTAAATGGGTACATGCTTGTGTTTTTTAATGCTTTATTAGATACATTTTGTCAGAATAAAGCATACCTATTTATTTCATTAAGGGGTCGATTTTAAGACACGCACACTTGGTTCCTGGTGCACGCACATGGTGCACATGTTATAAAATCTGATGGCCATGCGCACATGCACACTGGATCTTAAAATTCGCGTATGCATGTGTGGGCAGCCCACACCTCACACACATGGGGGGGGGGGGATTTTAGCAAAATACATGCGGCGACGCAATTGGGCCTTCCTCAGTTCCCTTCCAGTTCGCTCCAATTAAGGAACGGACTGGCACCCTGTGGGATTAATGCCATGCTTCTGCTCAGGGTTTTAAAATAAGAATTTTCACAGATGGAATTTATATTGTGATTGTGGACTTCTTGAGTCATTCAAATTAGAATTTTCTGTTTTGATGAACTTTACTTTGTTGCCACAGTCTTATTCAAGCAATTAAGGAGCGGACTGGGAGGGGGAACTTTCCTATCCCTAACCCTATCCCTAACCCTACCCTAACCCTACCCTTCCAATCTCTTCCCCTCTCCTCCCTGACTCCTACCTAACCCTACCTATTGCTAATTTTTTTATTTTAATGCTTACTGCTCCCCGGGAGCAGAAGTAATCTCTGCGTGCCGGCTGGCTGCCAGTGCCTGCTTCCCCAGTCAGCAGCTAATGGCACTGTCCCAGCTCACCCCCACCCCGCCCCTTTTGAGGGGCCCGACACTTCGGCGCATAACGGGGGTTACACGCGTGGTCAGGCCCATTCTAAAATGCGTGCGGCGTGTGGAAGGCCTGGCCATGTGCATAATCCCCATTTTATGCATGGCCCTTTTAAAATTGGGCCGTAAATGTATATTTAAGAGGATTTTCTATTTTTTGAATACAATTGTAAGCAATTTTTGATATTCACTTCATTTGGTATTTTTGTTTATTTTTGCAACTATCTTTAGTAGAGCAAACTCATTTAACATAGTAAATGTATCCCATCTACCAAGAAAAAAAACTCAACAGCAAGAAA
The DNA here is from genome assembly GCF_901001135.1 of Rhinatrema bivittatum. NCBI lineage: Eukaryota > Metazoa > Chordata > Amphibia > Gymnophiona > Rhinatrematidae > Rhinatrema > Rhinatrema bivittatum. The sequence goes on from NC_042623.1 coordinate 75,700,388, forward strand.
GGACAGTCATATTTCTGGCACCAGAATCCAAGAGAGTCTTTGTGCTAGCTATAATATGATGCTATATTGCTTCAGAAAACAGATTTTCATCTCCATTATCTAGTCCTCCTCATTTGCATAGAATTTTGGAGTCTGTCTTCCTAAATCAAACAATAAATATAGCTCTGGGATGAAGATTTAGAGTCCGAAACTGGACAGTAGTAAGATCCTGCTGTACAGTAGCAGGTGCAGCTGGTGAAATTCTAGTTGGGGGGGGGGGGGGGGGGGGAAGGGAAGTGAAAGAGGCAGAAAGAAATGATTGCTTTTCTTTTCCTAAAGCTGTAGTTATTGATGATAGTGTGGGTGGCAATGACACAGTTAATCTAGCTGGCTCTGATGCCAGGTCAGGCAGTCAGGAAATAGTTAGAATGCCTTCTCTCTCTCCGGTACGAATTCCAGGAAGAGTGATTTTACCAGATTTATAAGTGCTGACCTTAGGAAACTCTGCATGTGTGATAGGATTTGCAGCAAAGGTTTCAACCAGAAATGCCTTGGCACTGGCAACCTACTGCAGCACTTATATAAAAGTTCTCAGTGTCCCCATAAAAAGTAATTTTCCAAGAAGAGATGCCAGTGTCAGTGTAATCATAACAATAGCAAGAAGCACTAACAAACAATCTTGCCATGCTCTTTTGTATCATTACACACAGTGCACAGTGTCCCTCCCCTAGACTGTAACTATCATGCACAACATCAGGCCCTTCTTCTTTGAGCCTTTGTTGAGTCCCCTGTGGTGCTAAAGAAAAATATACCACAAGGATTCTTACAGCAGTGGTCATCCTACAACCAAAACCAATAACTTTCTGTTAGTCATTTGAAATATACACTACCAATCACCAGAGCCATCCCTGGTCCAGTGCATCTAAATCAGGCAAAAGCTGCTATGACTGATTTGAGCCTCTGCCTTTTTTATACAGTTAAAGTTCATGGTTTTTATAGGTTCTACAAAAGACAGTCTACTGTTTTTTGTAACTAAGGTTCTCCAATTGTATATCATATTATATGATGAGAAGTGTTCAGTTCCCTGAGGGTCATAGCTATGCCAGCCATGTATTTAAGGAGTGATAGATGAACAAGTGCAACCAGGCAGACTAAATGATACCGAATTCTCTCTGGGTTACTGAGGCTGTTGCATTGTCATCATCATCATCATCAAAAACTTATGGCACTACAAGGATATTAGAGATGCCTCAGACACAAGTTGCATTATGGACTGTGTTCTTTGGAAAGGAGCATAGTGTAATAAAAACCCTGAGTGAACTAATGATACAAGAGAGGTGTAGCTAACCCCTTATGACCTTGCTAAGCTTTTATTTGTCCAGATTGTGCAACAAATATTCTATGCACACTCAGGAACAGAGGAAATGAGGCTGATTCACTAGAATGCACACTAAAAAGTTTTGTTAGTGCCAATTCATTAAATTTGATAGCTTCCACATTAAAACTGCATTTAATATCTGATTAATTAAGAAGTCAATAGTCAAAAGGGTTTGGCAAGTAAATGTTTGGAGTTAGATAAACCTTGGGTTTTACATTTTCTCCTACTCCCTGGCAACATTTTGTCCAGGCAAATTTGTCCAGGTGTATTTAGATGAACTTTTACCTGGATGAGTGTGTTGAATATCTTGCTAAATTAACTAGAGACCTTTATCTGGGTAACTTACCTGCTCAGCAGGAATTTGAATATGGATCTCTAAGATAATGACATGTGAATAATTAGATTTTAAAAAGCTACTGAAATGTTTAATATATATGTTAAATGTGTATCATATGTTTTATCTTTAAAAAGCAATGGCATAACAATAACTACCTGTTAGCTATGGTATTTACAATCTGTGTACAATTCTGCTCATTTGTGCAGTGCTGATTTTCTCTCAGCTACTCATCCTTCCTCCAAAAATGTTTAAAATGGCAGCTAGTTCCTGCTGTTGATGTCAATGCTGTGTGCAGAGGGGAAAGGGTAACTTAACCCAGGCTTAGAGGATTCAATTGAAGAAAGGCAATTATTGAACAATTTTGTATACTGTCTTATGCTTATTTTCTGTACTGATTGCTTATTCTTTGCTATTTTGGAATCAGTGAAGGTTTTGGTAGTGCATAGGTTTAAAGTCTTGGAGCAGAACAGTGGAGAGCATGGAGCAAGGCAGGGACAGAGTCAAAGTGTGCATATGGGAATGCTAGGATTCAGACTGATGAGAGTATAATTTAGGAGGTCAAGTGGTGAGGTGAGGATGAACAGAAAGGCAGAGGTCATACTTGCCAGGAAGAGCAATGGAGTAGAGTTTGTGATGGAGAAAGAGGAGGTAGTGGATGACTGTTGAAAGGTTTATATAGCCTGCGTGTTGGAATTTATGGGGATAATAGTTCTTCCTCTCAGAGCTCAGAGTGCAATTTCTCTTTACATGCTAAAGAGCTAGGAGGAGCTAGGAGAACATTGCAGGGTTTGCTGGAAGCTGTGTTACACTGTGAATAAACATGTCTGTTGGAAGGACTAGATCAGAGTGTACATTATCTGGTAGACCAAGCAGGCTACAAACTAACAGTGGAAAAGGAAGCAGAGCAGTAGCGTTGCCAAATCATGGAAGTAGAGCAGGAAAGGAAGAACCCAGTGTTAAAGCCCAATAGGCATGGGCAGGAGAAGAGAAGAGAACTGGGGGGGGGGGGGGGGAGGGGAGGAGGAGAAGGCCATGGCAGGAGTTGGCAGGGAATTCTGACAGCAGCTCTGCAAGTGCAGCATGAAGAGGGAGAGCAAGAATGAGCACTAGTGGTGCAGAGTCAAGGGCATGGTTGCAGATGCACATAAACAAGATAAAAATGACAAGATTCTAGAATGCTTTCTAGACAATTACAGAACCTTATATGGAAGGAGTGCATCAGGAAAGTGTCCATAACAGCAGAATTCATCAACGTAGTAGTGGTATCAAGAGCCATAAAGCAAATTAAATGTCAATACTAGAACTGCATGTACTCTATCAGAGAGAAGGCAGCCAGGATATGGCAACATCAGAGCAAGACATTAGGTGGCACTTGTCCTTCTTAGCTAAGCTAAGACTGGCAGAAAGGCTCTGTGTTGAAGTACACGACAAGACAACAAATAAATACCTTACAATCCTAGAACAAGGTCCAATGTCTTAGATGCATGCATTTCCAACAGAAGTGGTTAGTCTTGCATAGTCATTATGTAGTTGTTGGCTAGTGTGGGAACAGTTTCCCTTGAGGGGGCAGGTGAAGATGGGGAATCAGAAGGGATCAAGTTGTGGTGGACCTATTTGCTGCAAGGGAATAACCTTGGAGGGTGTGTGACATGTTTCTGCTGAACAAGCGCCATGCATATGCTGCAAAACCTATACTTACCTGCCTTCTTGCTGTCACAGGTGCTACTGATGTCCAGAGCTCATACACAGCTCTAGACCCAGTCAAGGCCATATAAATAGAAAAGATCAAAAACAGCAGCTCCGGAAAATCAAAGAAAGAGATTGAGTACCTGGTTCCTGAAACTGCACACAGCCTCCAATACTTAACATGTTAACACTGTAGGCCACAAATTGCTTTAAAATAGTGTATGCAATAGAGTTTCTGTCATTCCAGGAACTATTTTAATGTATTTTATTGTTTTGAATTATTTTATCATGTACAGTACTATGAGAGGACTTTAGTGCATTATTTTTAGCACTTGTTTTAAATTGTATACAATTGCTGAATATTTTGTTTTCTTGCAATTGTTTAGTTATAGTATAATGTATGTGTGTATTATGACAAATGATTACATTTTAATTGTAAACCACTTTGATTAAGTGGAAAAGCAGTATACCAAGTAAAATAAACTAAACTAAACCCAACAGCTCACTATAGCTAACTCCATTGACATGTGGATAAATTCATCCTGCTCTGATCATGGAGGGCCATGCCATCTCACGTGTCCCATTTCATGACCACTCAGTAGGGCTGGGACATTGTTTGTTTGCAAAGGCTATGAGTGCCCCTTGATTCCTAACTGTTAAAGAATTGTGTCTTTTGCATCTTACTCATTTCCATGACTGACAGATCCCACCAATGATGTACTCTAGGCGTGCTTTCCTTTTGTACTGTATTCTGATACACAAGAGAATGATACTCGTGTTATTGTGCTTTATATATCTTCTACCTCCCTTGTTTTCCTGGTATCTAAGTCTCCTCCTCCTCTCCTCTCTCTTCTTCCTTTCTCTCATCCTCCTCTATAAGAAGGGACCTTTGTTTTTGGTTTTTTTTTAATTTTTCCTAGGGATTTTAATGTGATTACAAAAAAATATCACTGGAAAAATGACTTTTCCACTGACTGGTTTTTCCAGTGTGCTATAACTGGAAATCCCCAGGCAAAATAAAGTAAAAAATGAAGTTCCCTAGGTACAGTTAAAAATAAACATGGCCATGCTGGGTCAAACCATTCTCAGAGAATGGCTAGTCAGAGTCCCCAGTAGATCAAATGCACAGATCTAGTCCCTTTTTCTCACTACCATAATGAAGAGATATGTATACCTAGCTAATTATTGTTAATAGACCTATACTCCTGAAACGTGCCCAAACCTTTTTAAAACTCAGTTATACTACTAGCCTCAACCACATTTCAGGGCAACACAATTGTGCATTGGCTAAAAAAAAAATACTTAAATTAGTTTTAAATCTACTACCATTTACTTTCCTGGAGTGTCCCTTACTCATAGGACAATGTGAAAGAGTATATAATTATTACCTATTAACTTGCTCAACCCAGCTCCTGGTTTTAACTTCCCTGTAAACAGGGAAACCCAAGGAGCAGGGCCACTGCAGGTTCTGTGACTGCATACTGGTCCATAGCCCTTGGCTAATTTTTCCTCCTCTCACTACTGCATAAAGAGAGACCAGCCAATTGAGGTTAGAGGATGGGAGGGATGGAGATGGGAGAGAGAATCTAGGATGCCTTGCTTGGTCCAGCCTGTTTCCAGCTTCACCTGGTCGAGTCTGTCAATAGTCTTGCTTGGTCGAGCCTGCCCACAGCCTTGCCATGTTCAGCCTATCTACAGCCTTTCTGTATGCAGCCTGACCACAGCCTTCCTGGTCTAGCTTGCCTACGGCTTTACCTATTCTAGACTGTACATTGCCTTGCCTGATCCAGCCTGTTCTCAGACTTCCCATGAACTGCCACCACACTGGACTCCTACTGGCCCCTAGCACCCAAAGGCCCAACCTGTGGGGAAGGGGGCTAGGTAGGAAAAGACCACCCTATGTCCCATCCTGCCATCCTGTGCTACCTCTCAAGCAAAGTTCCCTGAACAGGGAGCACATAACATGTCATTTTACGCACAGTACTTGTTGGCTTCATGAGGATTGGAAAGAGTATCTCATTACACTTTCATGTTCTAGGGCTCAGGATGCTGTATCCCTTACTGTTTGTAAAGTACCCATCATCACACAGTCAATGGCTCTTCCTCCCATTTTGAGCACTTCTTGCTTGAGATATGTGCATATGCCTTGTAGCTGAATACTTTTAGGTGCTTTCTTTATATTGGACTTTGTGCATGTTACATCTTGTATGAAGTGGCCTTTATTGCTTTTGATGGTAGTAGGTTCTGTAGATTATTGACAGTTTTCACTGCCTATCCCTAGAATTTGATGGCATAAAACAATATGTTTATTGCCATCTCCACCAAGGTGCGGTTTTTTCTCTCTGCTATTCCATTATGTTATGGGATATGAGTTACAGTGTTCTGGTGTTCAGTGTTTTGTTGTTTGAAGTATGCTTGCAATTCCTTTTTCACTTACTCTCGTCCATAGTTAGTATGTTTAATCTCAGGTATGCTCTGAAACTTGTCACTACCACAAAATCTTTGTGTTTCTCCAGTATTTACTTTTGTGTTTAATGTAGTAAATTCTGGTGAACCTGCAGTAGTCATCCATAAAGGCTGTACAATACTTGTTCCCAACAGGGGGTTTCTAATTTCACTGTTGATCAACTCCAGTGAATGACTTGCTCTGCTTTGACTTTGATGCAGCATGTGCATATCATTTGTATAATACATGGGTATACTGACAAATCTGTTGTCAGGCCAGGGAAAGTCACTAGTTATCCCTGGGAGTGGACAAAAAGAAATGGACCACATCACAGGTACACTTGCTGAACTACACTGGCTTCCAATTGAACAAAGAATACAATACAAAGCATTGTGTATAATTCATAAACTAATCCATGATGAAAAGGCCGACTGGCTTAACACAGCACTGCGCATACATGTACCTCACAGAAACCTTAGATCTGCCAATAAAGCTCTACTAACTATTCCTTCTGTTAAATCAGCACGCCTCACTCAGGTAAGGGAGAGAGCACTGTCACTGGCTGGACCTGTTCTATGGAACTCCATGCCACTCAAAATAAAGCTGCAGAGAAATTTGAAACTATTTAAAACTAGTCTGAAAACCTGGCTTTTTAAACAAGCTTTTTATAAAGACAAAAAGAAGGAGGAAAACAGTTGAAAGATAAGGACGCACCAAGTAATCAGTTTTTTTCCTCTAATATCTCCAATTGCATATCAACGCTAGATTTGAACTGCTTGACAGTTTTTCAACCGACATATAAGCCTTAATTAACACATAGTCTTTTCTTATTAAAATATGCTACCGTTCTATGTTGGCACATGTATAATTTGTAATCTATACCAATTATAGTTTTTCTTATTGTGCCTTTCTGTAAACCGTTTGTGATGGTGAATTAACTTAACGACGGTTATAGAAGAGTTTTAAATAAATACAAACATAAATAAAATCTAACATTTTAGATCTGTCAGATTTTCTTAGAGATCCAGCTTGGTCACTGTCAGAGACAGGATGTTGTGCTTGATTGTCCTTTGGTTTGACTCATCATAGACCTCCTTATATTCTTATGTTCCTTGCTTAGTAGTTAATGTCTTTTCATTTGGAGTTCTGTGTGCTATATGTCTGTGTTATGTATAGATACACTTCTGGTGAGGGGGCTTCACTGCTTTAGCTTCCCTATCCCCACTGATAAGCCTGTATAGGTGGTCATCAGCATCTTCCTTGGCTAGGATATCCACCCTCGATGAATCATGTATACATTTCTATAGACACATGCATTAAGGCCATTACTTGTTAGGTGCTTCATGAAGCACCTAACAAGTAATGGCTTCCCTCTAATTCTGATACAAACAGGATAGTTTTATCAAGGCTTTTGAGGGAACATTTTCAGTATTTTTGGCACAGTTCAGGCAACCTGTCCAGTTCCCTCTTCAGCTATGCCTTTCCCATCTGCAAGAAAAACTTTAATTTTTGTGCTGTACTTGATTTCTATGAAAAATCTCTTATCTGTCATATGGCTTGTACCCCCTGAGTCAATACACCAGACTAATGAGTAACCCTTCTGTGTGATTTTGAAACAGCTAATCCACAGTGCTGAAGCTTGAGATTTCAGTGCTGGCTGCTTTGACATCTCTTCTACTTTCCCAGCCATTCTCTTGCATTGCTCAGCTTTTATGATTACCAATCTTTCTTTAGGTGTCTAGGTTTCTTACTTTAAAATAAAAAAAATTGCTCTATTCTGCTCCCCCTATTGTTTCTTCTCCCGCCTGTGTCTTCAAAGTACTTACCTCCAGTCTCTCTGCTTACCCTTGTTTCTCCCTTGTAACTGTGTTCATTAATCAATTTCCCTTTAACAGTGTCTAGGATTGTTTAGATTCTGGTCTGGTTTCTAGAGCATTGTTTAGGGCGCCGTAGGCTTCAGGAAAGCTACACAGGACTGAATACTGTGACACGGTTGACGTTTTATCTTCTCCCCTATCCCTTGCAGCTGCTCTGGGACTTCCAGCCTTGGATTTGCATGTTCTTACAGTTCCTTGGACTTCTGCAGTCTCATCCCATACAGATTGCATAGCAAGTAAATTTTCCCCCAATGCAATCTCTGCAGTGCAGTTCACATATATTTAGCTGTATCTTCCTCTCTAATATGGATGAGCTAATTATCTTCTACAAGCAAACCTAATGTTGCCATGGCTTGTCTATTCGTTTTATCTCTTTCTTTCCCTAAGGGGGTTATTTTTCAAAACATTATCGTGTGCATTAGGGCCTTTTCACATGCAATATAATGCAAATTAGCTGGAGGGGAGGAGTCGGGAAGGGGAGGAGTTGGCCGCGGTTCCGCTGCAGGTGATAATGTGAGGAACATTATTGCTGGCAGTAGCGCAGCAAATAGCACTACCTTTTATGGTGGCGCTATTTGCGTGAAAGGCTGCAGCTGGCTGCATTGTGGCCAGTGAAATTGCATCGCCGTGGTGTGAATGACTGCAGCCTTTCGCAGGCCCGCCCCCCTACTTCGTCCCCTGCTCTTTTTTTCATGGGATGATGAATCCAGCCCTAAGAGATTTATGAAAGCTTTCCCCATATGTTCAAATTGCCTAAACTTTCTATAAATGACGTGCCTTTGAGTATTTGCTGATAAAGAAAAATTGTGGGAAGTTCAGTAGAGCACTTTTTATTCAGAATGGTTGGGATCATCTTCTTCTGATTAATGGAATTTTAATGGGTAATGGAAGTTTCGAATGATGAAAGTGTTTCTATATAATAAAACAAAGAGAGGGAAATGTTCCAAAGCCATTTACCTGAGTAAATAGGTTGTGAGAAAGCTATTCACCTTATACTCAAGTACATAAAGGGTTCAGCAATTATCTACTTTTACCCATCAGAATAGTGGGTGGAATCACAGATGGGGATAAGGTTGGGGGCAACAACATGCATAGTTTTACATTTTCAAAATTGTGCATATTATTTTTCAGGGGCAATGTATCTGCAGAAAAAGCCAGCGAAAATCTATTTTTTTTTCTAGGCATATTTTGCCTTTGAGAAATGGTGCAAAATCTGCAAGGAAAACTACTTGCAGATTTTGCAATACAGATGTTATTCTTTTCTTTCTTTTCATTTAGTGTGCATTGCATTTTGAGCGTGATCTAAAAACATTTTAGTACCTGGTATCACATTTTGATGCACACTAAATTGATTTCAGTGTGCGTTAAATAAAACGTGCACTAAAACGGGATGACAAAATGAAACTAAAAATAATAAACAAAATTTAAAAAAATTAGGATCCAGATGAAATGAATAAAACATATTTTGGCTGCATGTCCCTACTTTGCAACTATTCACATAGGGGCAGATTTTAAAAGCTCTATGCGCGCTGGGCCTATTTTCAAAAGGCCTGACGGCGCGCATAAAGCCGGGCAGGGCGGTACCGAGTCCTCCAGCACAGCGGCAGGCATAACTTGCAAAATAAAGGTGGGGGGGATTTAGGTAGGGCTGGGGGGCAGGTTAAATAGGGGAAGGGAGGGGAAGGTGGGGGGCGGGGGGCCAAAGGAAAGATCCCTCTGATTTCGGAATGGCCTCAGAGAAAACAGCCTTGGAGAGAACAGCCTCAGAGAGAATGAGGAAAGCCATCAGGGCTCCCCTAGGGCTCGGTGTGTGCAAGGTGCACTAGTGTGCACTAGTGTGCACCCCCTTGCGTGCTCCGACCCAGATTTTATAACATGCGCACGGTGATTATAAAATCGGAAGTACATTTGTGGGCGCCGGATAGCGTGCACAAATGTAGGCCGCATGTGTAGGTTTTAAAATCTGCCCTATAGTTGTGAGAATTGCTCCATGAATTCAACCAGTTTTTGATAATAAAAGTTTTTCCAGATAATGGAACACAAGGTGAAGTCCATGAATTTTTTCAGATAATGGGAATTTTCAGTAAAGGAACTTAGCATATAAGGTGTTTTATTGTACTAAAGATTTTAAAACAATGTGATCCTGTTTCAATGAAAGGCAGTAGATAAATGCAAATTATTATTCTTATTGCTGTTATGAGTAGTAGTATATTGTATTACTTAAGATAGCTTTCATTTCATACTGTAGATCTCCCTGATAACTAGTGATATTTCCTGATCTTAATTTTTCTTGCTTCAGTAGTTAACAACACTGCTATTATTTTTTTTATCTTCTGTGTGAGAAGGTTATATAACGTTCCAGTTTCTGCTTTTTTTCATGTGTACTTACAAGATAGGCAAACATAACATTGAGGCAGTGTGTGACACGTAATAATACCATTATCAGGTTCCATGAACGTCATGGAGGAACAAATAAATCAGCTATTTTTCAAGGAAAAAGAAACACATTATACTTATTCAAAACATAGCTTCAAGCACAGCTCAGTCTACCCACTTTGTTGATGGGCTCTGTATTACTAATGTGTGCAAATATTGCAAGGCATTTTCAAATTAAGGATTACAAGAAGCTGTCACTATGAAGCATATACAATAAAGCTAAAACATTTTAGTGAGGGCATGCAAAAAATTAAGATGGTAACTTTCAAATGGGCATGCAGGTACACATATACATGTGTGTATGAGTGCGCGGCAAAATATGTGGCAATTATATATCCTGCACACACATCGGCATGCACGTGTGCTCCTAATTTTACAAGTGTGTGCGCACAACTGCGAAATGTTGGCTTTGAGTTGCATAAGTGAGAAAATCTTATAACAAGCGGGCGTCCACGTCATGACCAGTTTTACCAGTTCAGCCACCAGTTTGCCCAGTCTACAGCTAGAGCTTCCATATCTTCCTAGTACTATAACCTGCACTCCCCTCAGTTATCCCAGACCCCTCAAACACTTCATAGAGGCCTGGAAATTTTTTTATTGAGACTTACACCGCCTCCATAGCAGAAGTAACTTTACGCTCAAATATACCTGGGTGCACACCCAAGCGCGTAGGTACTTTCATGCATATCACTTGGCCCCACACTGGAACACCCATGCCCTGCCCACACCCTGCCCACACCACACTTACAATTCACCCCTTTTTTCTCTGATGCAAGACATTCACACATGAAGACTTGTGCGCACATGTGGGAGGCTTATAAAATTGGGTGAACATGTGCTAAATGCACACTCATTTTCCCGATTTTGGTGCGCTCTCAACTTTTAAAATTCACATTTAAATGAGCATGTCAAAAAACCACTTAACAAGTGATGTAAAAAGATTTGGCATACTTGGTAAAATTAAAAAAAAAAAAAGTAATAAACAGCATGTTAATGCATGGAAACCTGAAAATGCTTTTGGTAAATAGCATAAGCCCATTACATATCAAAGGCCTGCTAAATACCATAAACACGGCAAACTAAGAAAGCTGAGTTTTCTTTTTCTCTTGACTCCTTGTGCTCGCTTCCAAGAGGTATACAGCTAAGCCTTGCACATGGGAGGTGCTTGTCAGTACAGAGGAAAGGTCGAGTTAATACGCTCCAGGGGATGAGGTCATATGGGAACAGAGAATTCCAGGAGAGCAGAAAGCTAACATGACTACATGTTTAGGACCAGACTTAGTGTCAGCCAGGATCTTGAAAGAATGATGTGAAAGGATGTGGTAGGATCAGAAGGAAGCAGGCAAGTGAGAGATCCAGGTAGGAATCTGGCTGCTGTGAAACAGAAGGCACTGGCATCTGACATGCCTCCCTATATGAACACCTTGCAGTGTCAGAGTCATAATGGCCACGTGATACAGTCTTTTTATTGTCTGAAATCTCACAGAAATGAGCTCTGCACAGAAACCAAAACAAGTGTCCAGCCAGGAAACGGCTTTTGTGATACAGACTGCTCTTCAGCCACAATTCTTTAAACACCTAAAGTGGTCTTTGGTCACAGTAACAATGTCAATGACTGAAAAGACCTATATCCTTAGAAATACATTTGCATATAAAAAGAAAGGCAGATTTATTTTTTTAAATTACTCAAGAATATCTCCCATGTCACCTCCTTCTTTCCCTTATGACTTCCTCTTCTCCATATCTCCCTAGTCTTGCTGGTACCTTGTGATAGCTTTCTTTTCACATTGGAGAAGAGGGTGGGAGAAGTACTGGAGGGGGGAAGGGTGGGGGTATTCCACGGGCTAGTCATTTGCCCCTGGGGAGAGCTCTCCTTCATTGGACCTTGCCCCTGCATTTGTGTCTAGCCAGGTGGTAGGGCTGGGCACCCCACAAACACCGTATGAAGTGTTTGAACACTTTCAGCGTTCAGGGCCTAGATTAAGCACAACAGTGACAGCAGTGATGCTGAGAATTATGCTAATTCTTTGGGGCTTTTCCATTTCTACACCAGAATGAAATTTCTGGGCCTTGTGCATCATGAGGTGCGGAGCAATGCTTAAAGAATCTCTGATGTTGTGTCAATGTTTTGTCTGAGAGGACATGTTTATATGATGACTATGTGTATGAATTTCCTCAAAAAAGTACATGTTAACTGTATTTTGTTTTGGCAAAGAAAAGTATGGTCAAATATATTCAACCACAAGGGCCTATGGTTGCAATTGTACAGTGTCATATCCTGTCCATGGCTTTCATTTTTTAGGCCCTCTGTTTGAAATTAGTTGAGTCCCCTCAAAGTCATGTTTAGTTATGTGTACCCTTGGTAAATAACATCATAATAATAATAATAATAATAGTTCATGCTGTTTAGCTTGCCTTCAATGTTTACATTGCTCTTGGTAGATGCTCTCACATTAGTAAGTTGATACCAGGTCCTAGCAGATATTAAATAGTGTCCAGATAGCACTCAGTGCGTGAAAGTTGAGAATACCACATTATTTACCAAGCCCATGTTAAAGCTTCATTAGCCTATGACGTACCTTCATTTGCATGCACACATATGCAAATTTTTGCTTGCTATTACTGTTTCCTATGGGCTGGATTTTCAAAGGCCTACACGTGCCGGGCCTAAATCCCCGTGACGCATCTAAGTTCCGGGGCTTTACTAAAGGGGCGGGGGTGGGGTCAGAGGCCTCCGACACAGCAGCCATTTGCCGCTGTGTCGGAGGATCGCCTGCTGGCAGGCTGCCCGCATGCGCAACCTGTGCCTGCCTCCAGGCAGGCACAAAAGGTTAGACAAACATTTTGGGGAGGGTTAGCTTAGGGTTAGGGGGTGGAAAGGCTAGGGGAAGGGGTGGGAAGGTCAGGCTAGGGTGAAGGGAACAGGGGAAGTCCGCGGGAATCGGCACATGCAAGGTGCACTAGTATGCATCCCCTTGCGTGTGTCGACCCCCGATTTTATAACGTGCGTACCTACGCGCGCATGTTATAAAATTGGGCATACATGTGTGCGCGCCAGGTACGACTCTTTAACATGCATAGTAAGACTTTCATTCATAGCACATTATTTTAGTGTGCACAAGAGAGTTCTTAACATGCATACTAAAGTTTATTGCATAGGCCCCTATATGTGTGTTGTAGATATAGAACTATAAATAGAAGAAAAAAAGTATCCAGTAAGCCATTTAATCAGCTACTCCCAACCCTTTTATACCAGGAACTCAAATATAGAGAAGAAAAATTACACCCTGTTTACCAATGCATTTTAAAATTGTTTTTGGTAATTATGTTGACTGCATTACAAAATTTAAAAAGAGTTAATCGTGATTTATTTAAAGGGTGCAATAGAATAATATGAATTTGGGATATTGTTAATAAACCTTTTTATTCCTATACTTGTATACTCAACTTCCACAAATGATTTTTTATCTATAGATAAATAGAAGTCACAGGAAAGCACATATGATATTTATAGACTGTAATATTTCTCATTCTTATATCTATCTATCTATATATATATATATATATATAACAATATCTGGACCTAGGCCAAGTACACATCAAAAATCTTATTATATCTTTCATTAGCATTTTGAGGATGTCAGCCATTTTTTTATATAGGGTAATAGAATTTAATGTGTCAAGGGAACTAACTGGCATATTGCTTTCTGTCAGAGCAAATATGATTAACATTGCACCAGATGTATGTTCCCATGCATTGCCACAAGGGATCAGAGCGTTAGACCTTGTAGTCAATTAATAAAGTCATAGGTGCTTAGTTCTGCAGACCCAAGTCAATTTGTGTGTATTGGTCAGTAGGCTGTTAGGGCCTCACTGTATGTAGCCTGCCATTTTCAAATTCCTTGTCACTCAATTGTTAGTGAGCTTATGCATTCACAATCACAGTATATCATATCAAAACATGATTTTTCTTTAGTGAAAAGAGCTAAGAAAAATTAATATACTTTAAAAGCTCTCCCTAATAGAATATTTATTGCAAAATGTGAGCATATATAATGGTATACCTATTCTAAATTCTGTAATAATTCATTTGCACAGGTATTAAATAATTTTCTGATTTTTGTGTTTTGTTTTTTTAAATAAAAGTATCATCTAATTCAAATCTAGGAGATTTAGAAAAGCTAAAACTGCACTGTGCTTGCTTAACACCTTGATCTGAAACATAACTCTGGAGACAGCATTAAGGAAATTAAGCTAAAAGACAGTAGAAGAAAGTACTTAAAAAAAAAAAAAGAAAAGAATGTTAGGGCAGAATGATTTTTTAAAGTTTATATTAACCTCTAGACAATTTTCAGTAGTATCTTCTGTTTGTTCTTTATTAAGCCATTAAGTCAATATTCTTGGTCTTGCCATTACTACTATCTACTGACATTCAAAATACAATTGCATTACATTAACCAGTTTAATTAAAGATGTTCATACAGATAAACATGAACATTGATTATAAATTGCATTGATGCACTGTAATTGAACACTCATAGATCCAATGTAGTATTCAGAGCTGATACCCACAGCTGATAGGCTTTCGCTAATCATTTCAATTTAAATTATTTATTCTATTTTCCCTGCCATGGTTTAAGATGCAGTCCTACCAGACGTATGTTCTGCTTCTAATAGGTGCTTCACAATTTATAACTTATCTAATCAAAGGCAATATTACCTTTCTTCCACAGTACGTTGACAAATAAGAAGGCATAGCAGCATGGGAGGGGCCCGCATTCTTTTCGAATTTCTCAATATTTTTTTCTTTTTAAAATCCTATTTGGAACCGGTTGTGACCTTTCAGATAATTTCAAATTACTTAAACATTCATTCTGTTAAGTTTGGTGAAAAAAAAAAAAGTCAATTTGAACTGGGAGATCTCAGCAAGACTGACTTTCTCGTTTAGGGGAGTCAACATATTGCAAACATGTCTATTCATTGTGCATATTCTGAAATCCTGATTCCACCCTGATGACAAGTGCATGAACAACTGCTTTAGACAAGGAGTTAGAAAACGTTTGAGCACCCACCCCCCTCCATCCAGTAATTGGTTGCCCTCTCCTCAAGTTGGATTGCATTTACATACTGTATACACCACACACACATGGAGAGTATGCTGGATTCCTGGCCTGGTATCAAATTCTCTTGCCAACCAATTGACTGTTGAACCAGTTGCTCAGTCACCAGGGTACCACACTGATAACCAAGTTGTTGAAAGAATCAAGTACACACACACACAAACTAGGGTTGCCAACTGGCTCCAGATTTTCAGGACAGGTTGATCCAATCCTGGTTTTACTCTCCTGCATGGAGGTACTCATAATCTTGCTTTTCTTAGGGAATGCAATAGGGAAATCAGAATAAGCCCCAGCATGCAATGGGGTAAAACCAGGACTGGGTCAACCTGTCCTGAAAATCTGGAGCCAGTTGGCAATTCTAACATAAACATGGACACAAAGAAGCAGATACCTCATACCCAAACAGACATCGAAAGACATAAAGATCGTATACACACAGATACCCAGATACCCATACTCCGTCAAAGCACACCCAAACACTGATCGACAAAGCTAGACAAACTCAGAGAGAGGCACAGAGACACACCACACCCAGACAGAGAGACAGTATAGAAACACACACACACACCCTGCACACCTGCACCCAGACCACACTTAGACAAGCCACACAGAGCTGACAAATGGTAAAGGGTGGAATGCTTTTTTTTAAAAACTTATGTGTCAGCCAAAATTTAGGAGCTGGGAAAAATGCTGTCCCGCCATGCCCAACATGCCCAACATTTTCTTTTGCTTTTTCATCATTTTCACTAATACTTCCTATGTTTCTCTTTATTTTTCTTGGTTTGCTCATCTTTTTTTATTTTGTTTTGTTTTGGTTATTTATCTTTTTTTTTTTTTTACACTTTTCGCCTTTATTCTCCCTCACTGCCCTCCTCCACCTCCTCCCCTTCTTCTCTCTCTGCCCATTCCTCTCCTCTGCCACACCCCTTCTTTTCCCTGGACGGGCAGCAGCAGCTGAAATCTCATTCCCTAGGAAGGGACCTGGTGACAGCAGGAATTCCTTCTGAACTGGGGCTTCAGGGTGCCAGCCCTTTCGGGATTGTGGAATACTACAGCAGCAACTCCCATGTCCAGGCCTGCCGCGGCAGAGGTGATTCATGGCCCAACTGCAGTGGAAGTGACTCTTCTCCTGGATCCACTAAAAGAAATACGTGACTAAGCCATGGCATGCTTACAACTGCGTCACTATGCTCCCTCCTTCTTGAGCTTGCAGTGTCTCCAAAGCTCCAAGACGAGACAGCACAGACATTTTTTTTTCTTCCTTGATCAGCCAGCCAACACAAGCCCCTCCTTCAGGATTGTTCATGCCCTGCCCCCAAGGCCCATCCCCCCCCCCCTATTTGCACACCCTTTGCTTTAGACCATAAGCTCTCCAAGCATAAACACTCAGCAAATTTTTCTCAGATGCCCCTAAGATGGCAGAGATCAAGGATTTGTTTTAGTTGCTCATCCTCCTGCAATGTCTTTCCCATAACTGATTTTGGCACCAAGGCATCATAGGCAAATTTCATTGCTCTGTTTCCTGCAAAGTGAGGATGACTGCTGTTAGGAATAACAAGAATAAAAAAAAAACAAACCCTAAAAAATGAGTGCAACAGCACATACATTTTATTTCAAGGATGTTAGAAAAGGTGTATTGACAGTAATAGTGAGAAAATGAATGGCAACAACAGGCTCTTGGAGTTTTCCCATAAATATTGTTCCATCAGCGCAGTGTTTAAATGTCTTGCTGATGAAAACATGTAGTGCATTTACTTATTCTATTTAAAGAGAACTTGTTCCCATTTTTTCTTGCTTTCCCTGTACAAAACAATACTTATTTTACAACTGGATGAAAAGAAATAGGTTGCTGTCTGCTATCTTGGACTATACTGAAGTTTTCCACTGCTTGTCTATCTTGTGAGAGCTTTGTCATCTGTAGCCCCTGGGTTCCCTCAGATCTTTCTAAGCTGTTTGATTTTCCATTCTCATGGAGGCCTTACCAGAGCCAGCTGTTGCAATGTGACCAGCTGTCCCTCTCATAACTCAGAGCTCATAAATTACAGAACAGGGATTTGAGAAAAGGAATTTTGTATAAAAACCACTTACATGAGTAGATGATTCCTAAGCAAGAAATGTATTACAAGGGGACGCATCCAATGATATGTTTCCTTAATGAGACATTTTTGGGGATAATTTTCAAAAGCATTTAAGTGCTTAAAATGTGGTTTTATGCAATAAAGGGGATTTATGCTCAGAAAATATGCTTTGCACACATAAAGCATGTTTTCTATACATAAATAAGATTTATGTGTACAAAATTGCATTCAGCAGAGAAAGCACTTTTTGTGCACATAAATCTTACCTTATGCATAGCAATCATGTTTTGTGCACAGAAATGCACAAACAATGGGTGGAGTAAATAGTTCACACATAAAGCAACAGCACAATAGACAAATGTGTGAAGAGAGGTAAAACCTGTTCAAAACTTACAGATTAAATAAAGCACTTAAAGCACTTTAGAGTCCAAAATATGTAGTTTAATTGTAGTACGAGGTACCAGTGATACAGTCCCCCAATGCAGTCGTGTCAAGGGACTGTATTACTGGTACCTAGTTCTACAATTAAACTACGTATTTTGGACTCTAAAGCGCTTTAAGTGCTTTAATGAATCGGTAAGTTTTGAACAGGTTTTACCTCTCTTTACACATTTATCTATTGTGTTGTGCACAGAAAACACATTTGAGAGATTCACCCTCTCCCCTGAACTAAAATGTATGATCATCCTGTGCTGAGTGAGCACACATTTTAACTCTGACTTCTGCGCACGTTTTCCAGTCAGCACACTGTTTTGATTCCTGCTGCATTAGCATATCACTAGCTTACTGCAACAGGAAGAAGGTTGCCAACTGGCTCCAGATTTTCAGGACAGATTGATTCAGTCCTGGTTTTACCCCATTGCATGCAGGGAGCTGTAGTTCTGATTTGCCTATGCATTCCTTAAGAAAAACAAATCTACAAGTTCTTGCATACAATGGGATAAAACTAGAACTGGATCAACCTGTTCCAAAGATCTGGAGCCTGTTGGCACCCCTAATCAAGAGTTAAACATTTTTTTAACCTGTGCATTAATAAGCTGTATGCAGAGTTTTTGTATACAGTTGTAACATACACCTTATTACATTGGGACCTTTGCAAAGTAAAATATATTATTTTTAGAACATTTAATGAAATTCAGCATTAGGTAAACATGATGACTTTAAAGCTATGATCTCTTGTTGCCATAAACTAAATTGATAATGCAAAGCTGGCCCTATAGACAACAAATCTTCAACTCTCTTAAACCCGCCATTTTCCAGGAAGTTTTAAATCGGCCTTTAAAAGACCAATTTTAAAAAAGGTTTCACTGGATCCTGATGATACAACTAATTATATACCTTTTTCCAATCTGTCTTTTCAAAGCAAGATAATGGAAAAAATAGTAGCAGATTAGCTAATAGACTTTCTCCATTCTACTAACTGGCTAGACTCTCAACAATCAGGTTTTCCTTGGGGCTTTGGAACAGAAATTATACTTTAATCACCAATTGATGATTTAACTTGCATTTTGGATAGAGGAAACCACTATATTAGTCTTGTTGGACCTTTAATCAGCTTTCAACACAGTAGATTATGATGTCCTATGCCCTCAATTAGCTAAACTGGGCTCATGGGCAGAGTGTTGAGCTGGTTCAGCTCATTTATATCAGACCATTTGCAAAAAGGGATATTTAGTGAGCACATCTCTAAAAGCTGGCCTATTACCTGTGGGTTCCCATAGGGATATATATTGATGGTCGTCTTATTTAATCTCTACCTAGTGCTTCCAGGGGATATCTTTGAGCCCACTTTTATAACAGCCCATGTACATGCAGCCTTAATTTTCAAAGGAGACCTACGAATATAAATCCACTTTGAAAATGTTCCGTTATGCACATACCCCTGCATGGCATACACACACACATTTATACCTGGGTAGGAGCAGGGTATGCCAAACCCATAAGCTTGTAATATGCTTGAAGGGCTGGTACATGTGGAGGACCGGAGGAATTGGATCCCACTTTTCCTTCAGCTCTTCTGGATCAGGCCATGTGCAAGTTGAGGAGTGAAGTATGCAGTTACATGATGTACTCGGCGAAGTTGCGCACACCTGCATCTTAGAGAGAACATTGGGAAGGATGGAACTTGCACACAGTACTTTTTGATTATCATGTGTTTTTAATGCAAATACTTTAACTATACCTCTAGAAGGGTATAGTTTTGCATTAATAGTGGCATTATTGTTGATGCATGCATAAACGCAAAATTGCTATATTTAAATGAGCTGCATTGTATAATTTGTTATGTTAGCGGCTTACTTAAATATTTAAAGTATAAATACATGTTCATACTATACTTAAAACTGCATATTAAAGTTAACACAAATATATTAACACTATCTTAATGCACTTTCAGTGGTACACAAAAGTTTAATGTATGGTAATACTTATGTTACTATGAGATCAATATTCAAAGGGATCTAGCCAGCTAAATATGAACTCAGTGAACCAGACCAAAACTTTTGATTACTGATAGGGCTAACCAGCTAAACTATGCTTTCTAAATTTCATTAAGGGGAAAATTTTATCTTGTCCAGTTCTGGCAATGTTAGGTCAACAGGAGAATGTAAAGTGGCTAACACTGTCTTAAATAGGGCCAGCCAACCTCCCTTCCAACATAAAAAAAACAAACCAAGATAAAAAAAAAATACATTTAATGGTCTCAATAAATAGCAAAAACGTGTTATGACTCAAACATGTGCTGCGCAATCTTCAGTCTTGCAATAGGCTATAGATTGCATCTGGAATAATGTACCACTTCATTTGCACAATTGATCTTATCCTATCATTCCAAAAGTATCCTAGGTGCCTTTTCAAAGGCCTATTTAAAGAGATGGGCATTACCAGCTTCAGGAACTTTAAAGAGATGTTTCAAACCTATGTACGTCAGGTAACGGAAAGTCAGACTTGATCTCCAGTCCATTGCTCTAATCCCTCCTTTGCCACAGAGATCTGTCAGAAATAGTAAACATTTCCAAGGTATAAATAATTCATAAGAAGAAATCTTGTTCAATGGAAAGAAAATTTTAGAGTTTGAAATCATGAAAGGAGTTTTTAAGAGGGTAGTCTCTGGAGAAACATTGGAAAAGATTTCTTCATTGAAAAGGTGGTAGAAGTGATGGTTGCAAAAACTGTAGAAATGGGATCAACACAAAGCTTATGTTTCTTTATCTGATATCCCACTTTTAAACAATTAAACAAAGCAGCTTACATTACTAAAAACAACAAACAGTATAAAAAACAAAAAGAACACAGAAACATGATGGCAGAAAAAGACCATATTACTCATCTAGGCTGCCCATCCACCCAATTACTTTAGCTTTATAATTTCTATCACTCTCTTAGTGATCCTCAGTATTTTATCCCTTGCTTTCTTGAATTCAGATACTGTTATTGTCTCCACCACTTCCACTGGGAGACCATTTCATGCGTTCACCACCTTCTTGGTAAGTAAATATTTCCTAAGATTTCTCATGAGTCTATCCCTTTTCACCCTCATCCCATGACTCCTTGTTATAAAGCCTGCTTTTTTGTTGAAAGAGGCTCACACTTGTGCATTGAAACATCTGAGATATTTAAATGTCTTTATCATATATTCCCTATCTCACCTTTCCTCTAGAGTGTACATGTTTAGATCATTAAGTCTATCCCCATATGCTTTACAACATAAGAACATAAGAAGTTGCCATACTGAATCAGACAATGGGTCAATCACGCCCAGTACCCTGTTTCCAACAGTGGCCAATCCAGGTCACAAGTACTTGTCAAGATCCCATACAGTAAAGAGATCCAAAGCTGCTATCACACAGTAATATGTAGTAGCTATTTCTTAAATCCACTTGGTTAATATCAGTTTATTTACTTCTCTGAGAACTTGTCCAAACCTTTTTTTTTTTAATTCTTTATTTCTCATTTTCAAAAATACAAACAAATCAAAATAAGTTTGCATATAGAATACATGAACTGGATTACGTTTATCACATAAAAATCAATTTCCTTCAAATCAATGAAGACAGAATTCTATATATAAAAGGAAAAAAACCAACACCAGTTTCATTTAGTATTAAACATAATTGAGAGCATGTTGCACAGTAAAAGGAAATTCAAATGGGGAGTATATATCATGAAAAATTACTTTTAGGGCCTCATATTTCCTGCTACTATTTCTATTTTCGTTAACTCGAGATTGGGGATGAGGCTGGAATTTTTTCTCTGTTCTAGAAACTCTCTAAGTTGTTCGGGTGAAAAAAAAATACATCATTCTGTTTTCTCAATACACACTTACATGGAAACCTTAAAGTAAAAATATAACCCATATCGATTACCTCTTGGCGCAAAACCAAAAAGGCTTTCCTCCTTAATTGTGTTGAATATGCTAAATCTGGGAATATCTTAATTGGCTTCTCCATAAAGTTGACAGGGTACTTTTGAAAGTAATTCTTCATTATTAAGTTTATGTCTTTAAGTGAGGAAAAATTTACCAAGAGAGTTCCCCAATCAATAATCTGAGCACTTGTCTCAAAAAAGTTGGTGAGGTCTCCTTGGAATGGCTGTTCTAATCTATCATTTGCATTTCTTTTTTTTGGTATGAAATAGCAATTTACTGCTGTGTCTCCAGAGACAGTGCCAAGAATATCCGTTAGGAAACTTTTTAGAGTGATTGAGGGTAATTCCCCAATCACTCTAGGGAAATTCAGAAATCTTAAATTATACTTCTTGGCACTGTTCTCTAGAGACTCTAATCTCCTAGAAATTACTTCTCTATCTTTAACGACAGCTGCGTGAAATCCCAAATTTTACTTTTGATAATTCTCTAAATCTTTTGTCCTGTCTACTAAATCTTTAATTTGTTTCTGTGTTTTTAGTGTGTCTCGTTGATTACCAATTATTAAAGCATCTACCTTCCTTTCTAACCCCTTTATGTTTGTTAACATTCCCTCCATCATTCCCCAAAGTGCATCGAGTGTTACCACTGCAGTACGGGTGGGTAAGCCTGAACTGCTACCCTGGGTTGATTGATCCATATTCCCATTCAAGGGAATTACTAATTCCAAGTCCCTTTCTCCACTTCTTGGAATTACACCTAAAGTAGCAGAGGCTCCTTCACTGATGGTTTCTACAGCAGCTCCTTCAGAGCTTATCTCCACCAGTCTTTGTGCAGGAGGTATGCCAATGTTAAGGCTTAAGGAAGCCTCATCTGTAGGCACACTCAGCCCTCCCCTGACTGAGTGGCACATCAGAGTATTTGGTCTTCACTTCATTTGAAGCTGGAGAGAGCAGAAATCTGCTGATTTCCTGTTGGATTGGAGATGGTAAAGGGAGTGAGGGAAAAACCCGCACTTTCCCTTTACGTTTAGGAGGCATAGTCGATTGGAAATTTAGGGACAATCAACAGTTTCGCTCAAGATATGATGCCACCAATTTACATACAACAGATGGTTAGCAGAGAACCAGGATATCCAAACGAGGAAAATATTACAGTACCTTAAGGAACCACCATTAGATGACTTTACCGACAACCGACGAATCCGGGCGAAACCGGGCAAAGCCATTACGCCGCACGCTCCTTAAGCGCGCATGGCTTTAGCGGCGCGCCAGCTCTGCTGCGCGTGGCAGAGCGCCCCACTTAAATGGGGCACGTCCAGGTTCCGCCTCTAGGGCTGCCCCTCAACGTCACGGCGTCGGCAGCGCAGCTGGAGCTCAACAGTCAGGTAGGAAGCTTTCTTACCCCCGTTCTCAAACAGCTTTGCAGGAAGATGATTCGTGTCTTTGTCTCTGCGCCCTCCTTGTCCAAACCTTTTTTAAACCCAGCTATGCTAATTGCCTTAACCACATTCTCAGGCAATGAGTTCCAGAACTTAATTGTGAATTGAGTGAAAACATTTTTCTTCAATTTGTTTTGAATGCGATACTTATTAACTTCATGGAGTGCCCCTTAGTTCTGTTATTATCTGAAAGAGTAAACAAATGATTTATATTAAACCATTCTAGTCTTCTCATGATTTTATAGATCTCCATCATATTCCCCCTCAGCCGTCTCTTCTCCAAACTGAATAGTCCTAATCTCTTTAGCCTTTCTTGATAGGGGAGCCATTCCATCCCCTTATTATTTTGGTCACCCTACTATGAACATTTTCCATGTAACTATATCTTTTTTGAGATGCAGCGACCAGAAATGCACATAGTACTCAAGGTGTGGTCTCACCGAGGTACTATGAAATTCTCTGTTTTACTCACCATTCTCTTCCTAAAAGTTCCTAACATTCTATTTGAATTTTTGATGCTGCAAAACACTAAGCTGACAACTTCAATGTATTATCCCAAATCATTTTCCTGGGTGGTAGCTCCTAATATGGAACCTAACATCATGTAACTCAACATGAGTTACTTTTCAATATGTGCATCACTTTGCACTTATCCACATTAAATTTCATCTGCCATTTGGATACCCAGTTTTCCAGCCTGCAATTTATCACCTTCCTCTTATGATTTAACAACTCTAAATAATTTTGTGTCATCTGCAAATTTGATCACATCACTCTTTGTTCCCCTCTCCAGACCATGTATAAATATATTAAAAAGCACCGGTACAAGTACAGATCCCTGAGGCACTCCCCCGATTACTTTAATCCACCGAGAAGGCTGCCCATTTAATCCTATTCTCTGTTTCTGATCTTTTAGCTAGTTTGCAGTTTACAAAAGGCATTCCCTCTTATCCCATGACCTTTTTAATTTTCTTAGAGACTCTCATGGGGAACTTTGTCAAACACCTTCTGAAAATACAAATACACTGTCACATGGTAGGAGCACAAGATGGCACCGGCCATCCAGTGCTCCTACCATGTGACAGGGTCTGGCCAATGGCACGGATACCCTGTCACATGGTAAGTGCAAAGGGCCATCGGCGCCATTTTGATTAGTGGCAGCCGACGGCCCGGGAGTGGGAGGACGGCCCGGAGCGGGAGATCGCTCCCGGGACCCCCACTGGACCACCAAGTACCTGTAAAAAGTTTTTTTGGGGGGTCAGGAGGGTGGGGGAAGCTAAGGGGTTCATTTTAAAGGGTCGGGGTGGGTTTTTTGTTTATCGGCTCGGGCGCAGCCGATAAACAAAACCGCAATCGGGCCCAATGCAAAAAACCCCACATGTGAATCGGAACCGGAATCCGAACCAATTCCGGTTCTGATTCACATCTCTATTGAAAAGTGCTTTCCTGTAAAACCACCAGGACATCTCTGTTCCTTTAGTACCCAGGGTTGTATTCCATCTGGCCCCATCACCTTTTCTACTTTTAAGTTTAGTTAGCTCCTCATGAACATACTGGTGTGAAAATTGATTGAGGTTTACCTTACTTCCAATCTTATTTGTGTTCATTTTAAAAAAATGTATTTATCTGTATTTCAAATTAAACACAAGTATAACTTATACAGAAATGCTGAGAGAATTCAGCATCAATGTGTAAAAATAAAGACAAGAACTGAATAAGGAAAAATAACAATGCTTTGTGGAACATTTCCCATAACCTTTAAGAAAAAAAAAGGAGGCACAAGACCAAAATGAGCAAAAACAAGAAAAATGGAAAAAGAAATAGGAGAGAGAAAAATTTCCAATAAATATTTTAACATGCCAGATGTTACCCTTACTTAACCGTGATCAGCATGAGAATTTAAATAAGATCCCAATTGAGAAGGCTAAAAAAACCAAATTTTGCATTAGAATTTGCAAGGATAATGAAGAATAAACTGCATACCAAGGGCCAGCACATCCTGGCATGTATCAAGAAATTTCTTCCTGTGCAAATGGGTAACTCTAGAGATATCTGAAAACATATACACATGAATATACACAAAGCATTGAAAGCATGTACTTTTCCTACCATTGAAAACATGCTTGTAAATTGTAGGTTAAAAAAAAATCATGTCTTGCGTGTGGAAATTAGCATATTATGGGTTAGACATAGGTTTGCTTTGGAATCTGCACATACCTCATACTTGCAAGTTATAAAATACAAGTTATAAAATACTGTAGTAGATCTCCAAGCAGCCATCAACGCTTGTATATAGGGCCGAGTGGAGTTCTTTGAAAGTTACCCTCATTGTACTGAAATTTTTTATATGTGCTGGCATTTTATTTTAAGATCTCAACTCATTTGTCAAAGAAACTGTCAAATAGGTGTGTTTGTGTGCACGGGCAGGGAGGAAGAATAGAATGTGTAAAAGGTAAGATAACTGTGGTTTTACATTCATATTTTTTTAACTATTTGGTAGAACTTTCATCTGGTATACTTCCTGTATATTTCAGACTGAATTTTCTGAAGTCTACATTTTGTTACAAGTCATTATTGCACTATTAGAGGGGTTCCAGTTTTTACCATTGTTAAACGTGGCTCAGAGAGCTCTCCTGCCTGGTTTAGATTACACACCCTTTGTTTCTCCCCCATTGACCCATCTTCTGCCGCTTTGTTTCTGGCAGCTGGCAAGATCAAAAGGGAATGGCCCTCTTGTATCTTGTCAGTGGCAGCATTCAGACAATAAGGATCGTCACATTACAGACTGAAAATGCAGGGCATGCTGCCATTTTTAGAAGCAGTTTACACCCTGCATCTCAGGATTATTCTGATTTCAATTCTGGGCAAACCAATATGCATTTCTAAAATATTAAAAGGAAGTGACTTTCCTTTGGAATTTTCTTTTGTATGTTATGAAAAGGTTCCATGTTGACACCATTTCATTCTGGAAGTTTCAGATTGTGCAGGGAATCAGAAAAGCAGCAGGGAAGAAACATGCAGAGTTAAAATAAGGGTCAAATAATCAACACCTATTGAATGGGAAGAGTCTTTTCTCCTTCTTGCCATTAAAATGATCTACCACTGCATATTTCATGTGTTGTTTATATTATCAGTTGTAACTCTCTTTGCACACAGTTATTTGAATGTAGAGAAAATAAATTTAAATACTACTACTACTAATAATATTCTGAGCAAAAGTAAAGCGATACATTCTGTGACTTCATTGAAAAATTCTGCACCTGTGAATCAGGTGCTGATTAGTATAATGTGGCTAATGAGTTGAAGAGCCTTTTGTCCAATTAATGTTTTTAATATTGTAACTTAGCGAACCATAACTTTGCTGAGCTTGCATACAGAGCCTGATTCATTGATTAACTGTTCTGAGCTAATTGATCAAACAAAATGGGAACTGAATTAAAGTCTTCATTAGAAAGGAGATAATAGAAATAAATTAAACATAGTAAGTTGTTTTAACTTTTATTTATATGGTAGATAAGGACGGTAACTTACAAACGGATGCGTGGGTGCACATATATATGTGTATATGGGTGTGTGGCAAAATACGTGCCAATTTTGTATCCTGCACCCACATACACAATCACATGCATGTTATAAAATAGCCCTGGCACATGTATGTTTGCTCCTAACTTTATAAGTATGCATGCACAGCCGTGTAACTTTGTGCCAGGCAAGTGAGGGAATTTTATAGCAGGTGCAAATCCAGGCCATGCCCAGTTTCACCAGTTTGCCCAGTCTACAGCCACGTCCTCCAAACCCTCCCCCCCAGTTATCCCAGACCCTTCAAATACCTCAGAAATGCCTGAAAATAGTTTCATCGAGACTTACATCTTCTCCATAGCAGAAGTAACTTTACGCTCAACAATACCTGGGTGCATGCCCAAGTCTGTAGGTACTTATGTGCAAATCTTTTGGCCCCTCCCCGAAATGCTCATACCCCACCCCCACCATGCCCACATTCTCCACCGTTTTGACCTGATGCAAGATATTTGTGCACTGGGACTTGTGTGCGCATGTGGGCGGCTTATAAAATAGGGTGGACACGCGCATGTGCTAGATGTGTGCCCATCTCCCAATTTTGGTGTGCACCCAGCTTTTAAAATTCAACTTTTAGGTTGTAAGAAGACAAATATTCACTGTGTCCAACTTCCTTCTGATTGGCTAACATAACAATGTAGTAACTTAACAAATGATAGCAGATAATAGACCATCCCATCAGCCCACCCAGGCTGTCCAGTTATCTGATTCACACTGCTAAGGATACACCCCAGCTGCTAGTAACAACAGTAAAATCTTTATTTGTATCTTTTGCCTTTGTATTCCACCATCTTAGGAAGAAGCAAATACAAGATTCCCACTTAGTTTCCTCCTATACCCAGCTTTCCATGCTTTACCACAAGTTTAGTAAAATGTAAATAGTCAGCAATACTAATATAGCTGTTGCCCAAACATCCAGCCTCCCAGGTCCTCTAAGTAATCTGCCAGACAGACCTAGCTATGCTAGGGCCTGCACATCTGCTAGGACTTCTAGTTAATTACAGAACTTGCAACCTGCAGACACCCAGTTGCTAATTTGATTTTGTTTTCACAGAATGATCTAAATAGCCTCCATTAGTAAAGATCCTCCCAGGTCCCTCATGTAACCTATAACTCCCAGGTCCCTCATGTAGCCTATAACTTTTACATTTGAGTTTCCACTAGGATTAGAGAACATATAATCTGCCAGACAGACCCAGCTTCTAATTGATTCTATCTCTTGAGATCTTACTTGATCTCTACCAGAAAGAATGTTCCAACCTAGATTGGGAGGGAGCAGAACACCTCATGGGAGTTTGTAGCTCTTATTTGTGGGAAATTGAAGATGGTGTACTCTTAGTCTATAGAAACCTTAGCCATCATTTTTCTGTGCGGAATTTTGTTGATCCTTCCAAGGACAGCAGGTCCAACCATGGCTGTCCCCTGTTTTAGGAAGAAGGCCTCTGGGGTGTCTGCAACTGAGAACTGGGTTTCGAATAAAGCAGAGAAGTTTTCACCCTTTATTTTTTTATTTATTTATTTTTAACTTTTATATACCGACATTCTTGCATTAAATGCAAATCATGCCGGTTTACAGTGAAACAGAAAAAGCAGGAAAAAATTCCGTAGTCGAATACAATGAAACAGCTTAGTTAACAAAGGAAACATAAATATAAATTTTTACATATACACAAAGGTTTGCACGAAGGGGTGCACAAAGGGGAGAGCCCCTTTGGCGTGCGACGCCTGGTGTTGAGGCTGTCTTAACGGTCCGATGTTAGTGATGTCATGGGGGGGGGCGGGTCTAATGATTGCAGCACTTACATCGCTGCTTCTTTCCAGTTCCAGGTGAAGACCAAGCTGTTTCCTTCACTTCCCCTCCCATGGCTGTGGGGTGAGAAGCGCTGCAGGGTGCCCCTTGATGTTACCTGGCTTCCCACACGCGACGCCTGGTGTTGAGGCTGTCTTAACGGTCCGATGTTAGTGACGTCATGGGGGGGGGGGGCGGGTCTAATGATCGCAGCACTTACATCGCTGCTTCTTTCCAGTTCCAGTTCCTTTAGAAGGACTGTGTCTGAAACTTTGAGGACCATGTTTAGAAATCAGTTAATTTTTGTGTTTTCTGAGATAGGAGTTTTTCTACCCTCTTCATCTCATATTTTGTTTTCCCCTTTTTAGATTTTCTTTTTCTTAACATGCCTGAGAATTCACTCAAGAGCTCAGTATATACGAACTATAGGAGCATAGATGGACTAAGAATAGTTCTGGAGGAAGGATTAGAGGGGAGAGAATGAGACTTTGTGGACCTGTCTTTAGGTTCAGTATCATCTCAAGCAGAAAACTGATAGATGCCCAATTTACTCTTCTTATCATTTAAAGAAGGACTACAGGAGAGAAAGGAGAAACTGGAACTTTGTCTATGGAATACGACCCAAACTGACTACAAAATCTATTCCCTATCAATTGGGAGGGAGATTACCAAGTGCCATAAATTGATTGTAAAGGACGAGAAATTACACTTAGTAATTAGAATTTGAAGTTACCCTTCAATACAAATTGACAGAGTATGAAAGGGTCACAAATTTATTCAATAACTAAATCTGTAACAGCATGTCCTAAAACAAAAAAAGCTATTAAGAACTTTTTGCACCAGCTACATATGTTAACAGTAAAAATTATATCGGAAACCATCAATTGCTTCCAACATGATTATTGCTGCTGTCTACTGTTGGGTGATAATCAGTGCTGTTTAGAAGAACTTTACATTGGGATTGAAGCAAAGTATAGAGCCTAAAAGAGTATCCCCCCCCCCCCCTCCAAACCTAGGGAATCCCGGATTGTCAGATCAAATTAAGGGAAGACTTTAACATGAAAGACCATATTTGAAGTGTGGTTCCTGGGACCTTATCTGGAACTATCAGCCCATGGATTATATATCATTGTAACCTTTCAGACAACCTAGACATGTGGTTGCCTGTGTTACCAGCACAACTTCTAACATTTCATGTTAATCTCTAAGCTGTGCATTCTGGCATCCCCAACACTCAGTGCTGAATCAGGCGAGTACAGCACTATGAGTGCTTAAATATGTCCATGTCACTAAGTTGTAATTTCTGCTTTCTATACTTTAAGCAATTAAGGAATATCTCTGCTTTTTTTTTTACCATGCCCTCTTAAACTCCATTACTGCTTTGGCATCTACTCCCTATCCTGGCAGGGCATTCCATGCTTCCATCTCTCTTTCTGTGAAAAGATACAATAGCTCATGATATTTCTCCTCAGTTTACCCCTATGGAGTGGTCAGCAGGTATCAACTGCTCATGATTCTTAAACATTAAAAATTATGACAACTAATAGCCAATCAAAAAAACAACCTTGTTCCTTCTTAATTCAAACAAAGTCACCTCTATGTTTTTCAGTATTACACACTATTTGTGTGAGGTGATGATATCATACAAACACTGAAGAACAGTGGTTCTCAAGCTATTCCTCAGAACACAGCCAGTCAGGTTTTCAAGATATCCACAATGAATATGCATGAGGTAGATTTGCATACAATGAACCCAAATGCCTGCAAATCTATCTCAGGCATATTCATTGTGGATATCTTGACTGGCTGGATCTGTCCTGAAAACGGGCTTGGGACCCACTTACATGCTGCTGACTTAGGGAACAGTGTACTAAAGTGTGTAAAACACATTCATGCATGTTAAACATGCATTAACATTTGTAAGTTAGTCTACATTAATATTAACATTGAGTTAATGTACACTAACACATTATAAATATTAATAAGCTGCATCATATGCAAAGTAGCTCATTAATGTTAAAATGGGGTTAACATAAATCACCTTAAATAATTTAGTTCATGTAGAGGTATACACAAGAGGTGTCATTACGCTTTTGCCTTAACCTTTGGGGCTAACAAAAGGCCAAATAGGGACTATGATGTATCATCCCTCCAACAAAAACATATACACCTGGCTTAGACTGAACAGTTAGGGGCAGATTATAAAACCTGCACGCGCGCTACCTGGCACGCACAAATGTACGCCCGATTTTATAACATGCACACGCAGCTGCGCGCATGTTATAAAATCAGGGGTCGGCGTGCGCAAGGGGGTGCACACTAGTGCAACTTGCGCATGCCAAGCCCTCGGGGAGACCAGCTAGCTTTCTCCGTTCCCTCCGAGGCCGCTCTGAAATCAGAGCGGCCTCG
The DNA here is from genome assembly GCF_901001135.1 of Rhinatrema bivittatum. Classification (NCBI taxonomy): domain Eukaryota; kingdom Metazoa; phylum Chordata; class Amphibia; order Gymnophiona; family Rhinatrematidae; genus Rhinatrema; species Rhinatrema bivittatum. The sequence continues at coordinate 75,731,303 of NC_042623.1, forward strand.
GAGGGAACTTTCCTTCCCCCCCCCCCCACCTTCCCCTCCCTTCCCCTACCTGTCCCGCCCCCCAGCACTAACGAAACCCCCCGTACCTTTGTTGTAGAAGTTATGCTTTCCAGAGGCAGGCGTAACTTGCGCCCGCCGGCCCAGCGGCCCTGCAGAGGCCTCTGGCCATGCCCCGCCCCACCCCAGACTGTCCTGCAGTCCTCCCGCCCCACCCATTTTTTCAAGCCCCAGGACATTCACATGTCCCGGGGCTTTATGTTGCGCCGCCGGTGGCCGTTGTTGAAAATAGGCCCCGGCGCACGTAACCCACCCCCTATCGCGCATAAACATCTTTAAAATTGCCCCCTTAGTCTCTTTGTAGCCAGCTAATCATCCATACCCCTCAGGATTGAATAGCAAGAAACAGCCAGGATTCTGAAAACCCTCCTTATGTTCCTGCTCTCTTCCCAGGCTCAGACCCCTTGGTCTATCTTCCATCAGAAGTTCAGAAAAAATGTTGAAGGAGGGCAGCAGAGCACAACCTGCCCCACCTGTCCCATTTTATCTACCATGCAAAATGAGATCAGTTAACCTTGTGCATCCCAGGCCTGGTGGAAGGAGGGGGGTATGTTTAGTGGTGGTAATGATCAGGTGGGTTGGGCATGCCTGGAGGAGGTGTTGTTATTGAGGCCTAGAGTAGATGGCTCCAGGAATTAAGTCAGCCTGGGAGGAGCCATGTTGTTTAGTCCAGGTAAGGGAAGACAAAACTGGCGCAGAGGGGCCTTGCTGATATCTCTGAGGAGATGTGACATGGCAACCCTCATCTGGCTCTGTGATAGCCGCTGCTAGTAAAACTGATTGCATTAGCTGTTGTTGTATGCATCAGCATTATCTGATTAAAACATCAGATTTAGCACACATTGTTACATCTGGTGTTGAATGCAGTGTTTTGCAGGAGATAACATTTGCATTAAAACTGACTGTTAATACACTTTAATGATTATTTTTAATGCAGATTAGTACATTGGGGCCTATAGTAATATTGCTTAGGTTGCACTCATTTGATTAATAAGACAGAGTATTTAATGAGAGACATTATGGCATCCCACTGCTACTGCAACCTAATTGATTGATTTATAAATACAAGACAAAAAAGAAGACAATTTAAGTGAAGGATCAGAACTGTTGGTGAGGAAAATACACCATACTATTGCTTTTTCTTTTCATGAGCATCAGATAATAAAATAGAGCTCATAGGAAAAATCAGGTATATAAAACTTAGGCCTGGATTCACTATTCTCGCGGTACCAGGGAGAGGGGATGGGGGGACGTGGGCCACCACTGCGGTGCACTGGCTGTCTGCTTTCGCACCGAATAACTACACCATAAAAGGTGTAGTTATTCGGCGTGAAACTGGCGGTGATAAGGGTCCTTACCTTTTGCCGCCAGCAATGTCTCCGCAGCGTCAGCCCCAGTGCCGCCCTGACTCCTCCTCTTCCGGGGCCGACTCCACTCCGACTCCGCCCTGATCACACTATCGCACGCGAAAAGGGATGTTGTGTTTGTGGCATTGTGTGGACCCTTAATCGCAGTGGACATGACTCCTCCCACGGGGAGGGGCCCCATGGGGAACCACAGCAATAGGCTAAATGCAGAGAGCGGACACTTGTAGGTAGAAAGCTTTATTGTACTGCTGTAGATAGATGGTATGAGGCAGGAAGGAAAGGCACTGGAGTCCGGTAAGGTGCCAATACGTTCTGACAGTCTCAAATGTAGAAGTCTCACCCAGATGATTTGAAGGTAGATAGGAAAACCGCGTGTGGGATAAGCCAAGCCTGGTGGGTGAGTTGGAGAACCGGATCATAAAGGTACTCACTGGAATGGAGTGCAAGCCTCTTCCTGGTAGTGAAGATGGTGGGACCAAAGGTCCATGGTGCAGGATTCTTAGACTGGTAGGCCCTCAAGGAGCGAGTACTGGTAGTCCAGAGATCCTGAAAATGAACTAAGAGTAGATAGACCCCCGAGGAGCGGTTGTCTAATTAGTAGAGGCCCCGAAGAGTGGATGGAAGCGAGAGACCCCCGAGGAGCGGGTGCTAGAGCTTCTAAATGGAGCGAGGCCCTGGAGTGTAGAACAGCGTCTAAGCATGCAGCTTAGAGCGGTCAGAGTAGCTAAACCGGAGTCTTTGCTAACTCAAAGGTGGAAGCGTAGCTGAGGCTTTAAATACCCGGTGGTATTGACGTCATGCGGTGGGGATGCCCCCGAGGTTCCCGCCATGATGTGTATTTGAGCGTAGGAAATGTGCGCACGCGTGCCCTAGGAGGCAACGGGAGAAAGCATGGCGGACTGGGATTCCCATGCTGAGCTGGAGACACTGAGGCCCTTGGCACTCGGCACAGGAAGCAGCCATCTTACCCAAGGAGGAGGAAAAGGGAAGAAAAGAGGTAAGGCACAGCGGTTGCAGCCGTCTGTGACTGAAAGACGCAACAGATTCCCTAATTGCCAAAGGATGGCAAAGGGTCCCACATAGCAAGGTGAAAATCTTGTTGAAGGAAGTTTAAGTCAAAGGTACTTGGTACTTAACCAGACTTTGTCTCCAGGCTGAAATTATGGTGCCTTTTGATGAAGAGCATCATAGGTGTTTTTTGCCTTTTGTCCTGCTTTGAGGAGGAACTCCTTTGCTTGTTTCCACAGTTGGAATAATTATGCTGTGGTAGACTGGGCAGTAGGAGAGGCCACTGACAATAGAATTGGCAGAGGAGGCAAGTGGTTGTTTTCCGTAGACTAGCTGGAAAGGAGAAGACCCCGTCGAGGTAACAGGATGCGAGTTTATGGCAAATTCTGCCCGAGGCAGTAATTCAGCCCAGTTGTTCTGTCTGGAATTGACATAGGATTGCAGAAATTGTTTCAGCATTCTATTCATCCTCTCAGTCTGACTATTAGACTGAGGATGGTAGGCAGAGGTTAAGTCCAAGGCGATGTCACATTTTTAACATAATGTTCTCCAAAGCTTTGCAGTAAATTGCACTCCCCTGTTGGATAGGATATGTTTAGGCATCCCATGAAGGTGGAAGATGTGTTTAATAAAGAGTTTTGCTAACTCTTTTGCAGAGGGTAATCCTGGTAATGCTACAAAATGTGCCATTTGGAGAAGCGGTCAATAGTAACCCAAATGGTGTTATTTCCGTTGAATGGTTGCAGGTCTACCACAAAATTGGTTGCTATATGAGTCCATGGTTCATCCGGCGATGGTAGAGGCTGTAACAGGCCCCAAGGATGTCCGGCTGGTGGTTTTTGCTTGGCAAAGACAGCACAGGAACTCATATAAGCTTGTATGTCCTTTTTCATGGTTGGCCACCAGTAGTACTGCTGTAACATAGCTAGGGTGTGACTTTGTCCCGGATGGCCGGCCAGATGGCCACCACCATCTTCCCAGCGAGTATACCGCATGAGTGGCTGCAAGAACCACTCTTCCGTGGTCAATGATTTGACGGGGTTCGTCTGGCACGTCCTGCAGGGAGAAGGATCGTTAAAAGGCATCCGCTCGAGTGTTCTTCTCTCCCGGATGATACTTCAGAAGAAAGTCAAATCTGTTAAAGAACTGGAACCATCTTGCTTGATGGTGATTGAGTTGCTGAGCATGTCTGAAGTACTCCAAATTTTTGTGATCGGTGTACACTACTATTTGGTGATGTGCGCCTTCCAGCCAAGGACGCCACTCTTCAAAGACCAGCTTGATTGCGAGTAACTCTTTGTCTGCGATTCAATAATTTCTTTTGACAGGTGAGAACCACCTTGAGAAGAAGGAGCAAGGATGGAGCACATTAGATTCGCTTAGCTATATTGGCTTAAAACTGCTCCCACACCAATAAATGATGTATCGACCTTGACGATGAATGGACAATGTGGGTCAGGATGGCGGAGGCATGGCTTCTTTTGAAAAGCCTCTTTGAGCATCAGAAAGGCTGATATGGCTTCAGGAGACCAATTGGCGGGATTGGTTCCTTTCTTAGTCATAGCAGTTAGAGGGACTGTCAATGATGAGTAGTTTTTAATAAAGGAACAATAGTAATTGGTGAAGCCCAAGAAGTTGCGCAGTGCTTTCAGGCCTGTAGGTTGGGGCCAGTCCCGGATACTTTCTAATTTCTTGAAGTCCATCTGAAACCCATTCTTAGAGACAATGTATCCCAGCAAGGGTACAGACTCCTTGTGGAATTCACATTTTTCAAGCTTTGCATATAGGTGGTACTCACGCAGGCATCTTAAAACTTTCCTGACATCCTCCTGATGAGTTTGCAGATCTTGGGAGAAGATCAATATATCATTGAGATATACGTACTACTATGCATTGATAAAGAAAGTCCCGTAAAATGTTGTTCACCATATTTTGAAAGACTGCAGGTGCATTACTCAAACCGAAGAGCATGACAAGATATTCGAAGTGTCCATCGTGGGTGTTAAAAGCAGTCTTCCATTCGTCTTCTTCACGAATACTCACCAAGTTGTAAGCTCCTTTAAGGTCTAATTTGGAGAATATCTTGGCTCCTTGGAGCCTGTCGAACAGTTCAGAAATTAAGGGCAGGGGGTACCTGTCCTTGATGGTAATCTCATTCAGACCCCTGTAATCGATGCAGGAGTGTAAGGTGCCATCTTTCTTCCCTACAAAAAAGGAGCCTGCACCGAGATGTGGATGGTCTAATGAATCCCTTCTGCAGGTTCTCTTGAATGTAGGTGGACATGACTTGAGTTTCAGCTACTGAAAGAGGGTAAACTCTTCCTCTGGGTGGTTCTGAATTAGGCTTCAGATTTATGGTGCAGTCGAATACCCTGTGCGGTGGAAGTACATCTGCTGCTTGTTTTGAGAAAACATCCTGGAATGAGGCGTATTGTGGAGGTAAACCAGGTAACGATGGTGTAGTGGGCATGCAAATGAGCGGTGAAACTTCCGTGAGGCACTGGCTATGACAGTCATGTCCCCACTGGGACAGTTCCAACCTGGCCCAATTAAATTGTGGCATATGATCTTGAAGCCAAGGCATCCCAAGTACCACCGGATGCATGGCCTTTTCCAATACGAAAAATGAGATGGATTCAGAGTGTAAAGCTCCGGTGCTCAGGCCAATGGCCTGGGTAGTCAAAGAAACTTCTCCAGGAAGTGGTTCTCCATGGATAGAGGACAATAGCAATAGCTTAGCTATTGGTGTGATAGGAATCCGTAGATGTTCAACTAAGCGCTTCAAGATAAAATTACCTCCAGCTCCGGAGTCAATGAGAGCAAGAGTCTGAAATTCGAGTCCTCCACAGAGCAGAGATACTGGTAAGGATAATGGAGGAGAAGGAGTGGTGAGGCCCAGGAGAAGTCCTCCTGCAGATCCTAGGCCCATCAGTTTCCCGGACAGATGGGACAGGTTTGGACGGCATGGCCCGATTGGCCACAGTAAATGCATAACCCCATGCGTTTGCAAAATCGTCTCTCGTTGGAAGTTAAATGGCTTCGGCCTAATTACATAGGTTCTTCCTCTTCTAAGGGAGCAGACAGCAGGCTGGAGGCAATAGGCACAGGTTTAGGACGGTTAGCCCCCACAGTGGACTTTCATGGACTCTTAGCCTCCTGAGTTCGGTCTCGGATACGGCAGTCAATTCTCCCAACCAGTTCCATCAGGGACTCAAGGGTATCAGGCAAATCACGAGCCACCAATTTGTCCTTTAAGCGAGAGTTGAGGCCCTCCATGAATATGGCACTTAAGCATCCAGTGTCCCAATGTAGTTTGGATGCTAGAATCTTAAATTCAGTTGCAAAGTCTGTAAGCAGCTTGTTACCTTGCTGAAGATTGAGCAAAGCAGATCCAGCGACAGTCTGGTGAGCTAGGTCATCAAAGACAGACTTGAAAAGTTTTAGAAATCCTGATAGGTCCCTCTAGAAAAGATAGGATGTAGGTGGTCTTGGAAGCTTCTTTGGGAAAGAGGGTAGGCTGTAATGCAAAATGCATGCTGCATTGATTAACAAACCCTCTACACATCTTGGCTTCACCCGTAAAGCGGGTAGGTGTGGATAAGGGTACAATGATCTTGAGGGTCACCATTGGAGACAGATATTATTTCACAGGAGTTGCTGAAGAATTCAGTTGAGCATGCAACTGATTGAAGGCAGTTGCTAGGCTCTCCAAAAATTTTTGTTGTTCTGTGATCCACTGGGCTAGGCCAGGAATGGCCTGCAAGGCCGCGAGTTGAGCTGAGTCCATGGAGTTAGCAATCTGTTGTGTTTATGGCATTGTGTGGACCCTTAGTCGCAGTGGAGATGACTCCTCCCATGGGGAGGGGCCCCATGGGGAACCACAGCAATAGGCTAAACATAGAGCGTGGACACTTGTAGGTGGAAAGCTTTATTGTACTGCTGTAGATAGATGGCATGAGGCAGGAAGGAAAGGCACTGGAGTCCGGTAAGGTGCCTATACGTTCTGACAGTCTCAGATGTAGAAGTCTCACCCAGATGTTCAAGAAAGATAGGAACCCACGGTGCGGGATAAGCCGAGCCTGGTGGGTGGAGTTGGAGAACAGGATCATAAAGGTACTAGAGATGTGCTTCGTGTTTTGCTACCGGGTCGTTTTTTGACTCGGATACTTCATGGTAAAGTTTCGGTTTTCCCCGTTTAGTTTTTTTGAAAAAAAAAAAAAAACTAAACGGGGAAAACCGAAACCGGGCCAAAAAAACAACGCGGGAAAACAAAGCTAAAAAAAAAACCCCACCCCACGCATTTAAATTAATTTTAGTACATTACATACACCCCCCCCCATCCCGATCCCTCCCCCTCCCCAAGACTTACCAACATCCCTGGTGGTCCAGCGGGTCCCCCCCGGGTGCCATTTGACCCTCCGTGGTGTGCCCAGTGTGCTAGTGCTAGCCATGCTCAAAATGGTGCCGAATAGCCTCTGAACTACTATGTCACAGGGGCTACCGGCGCCATTGGTCAGCCCCTGTCACATGGTAGGAGAAACGACCAATGGCGCCGAAAGCCCCTGTGACATAGTATGGGCAAAGGCTATCGGCGCCATTTTGATTATTGGCAGCCGATGACGACATCGCTCCCGGACCCCCGCTGGACCCCCAGGGATTATTGGCAAGCTTTTTGGCCAGCTTGGGGGGGCCTCCTGAACCCCCCAAGGCTTGCCAATAATCCTGGGGGTCCGGCGGGGTCTGGGAGCGATGTCGTCGTCGGCTGCCAATAATCAAAATGGCGCCGATAGCCTTTTGCCCATACTATGTCACAGGGGCTTTCGGCGCCATTGGTCGGTTCTCCTACCATGTGACAGGGGCTGTACCAATGGCGCCAGTAGCCCCTGTGAATAGTAGTTCAGAGGCTATTCGGCACCATTTTGAGCATGGCTAGCAGGCACTAGCACACTGGGCACACCACGGAGGGTCAAATGGCACCCGGGGGGGACCCCGCTGGACCACCAGGATGTTGGTAAGTCTTGGGAGGGGGAGGGATCGGGATGGGGGAGGGGGTGTTATTATATTTAATGTTTGGGGGTGGTGGTTTTTAATTAAAAAAAAAAAAAAAAAGTGCCCCCTCTCCCCACCCAACCGGAAAAAACGAAGTTTCCCCGAAGTTCGGGGAAAATCCTTTTCGGGTTTCGGGGTCCCCGAACCAGGACGAATTAGGCAATTTCTTTGTAATTGCCTAATTCGTGATAAACGATTGCACATCTCTAAAAGGTACTCACTGGAATGGAGTGCAAGCCTCTTCCTGGTAGTGAAGATGGTGGAACCAAAGGTCCTTGTGCAGGATTCTTAGACTGGTGGCCCTCGAGGAGCGAGTACCTGATAGTCCGGAGATCCTGAAATTAAATAAGAGAGATAGACCCCCGAGGAGCGGTTGTCTAATTAGTAGAGGCCCCGAAGGGTGGATGGAAGTGAGAGACCCCCAAGGAGCGGTGCCTAGAGCTTCTAAATGGAGCGAGGCCCTGGAGTGTAGAACAGCGTCTAGCAGCAGTCAGCTTAGAGCGGTCAGAGTAGCTAAACTGGAGTCTTTGCTAACTCAAAGGGGTGAAGCGTAGCGGAGGCTTTAAATACCCGGAGGTAGTGACCGTCATTGCAGTTGGGACGCCCCCGAGGTTCCCGCCATGAGATGTATTTGAGCATAGGAGATGTGTGTGCGCGCGCCCTAGGAGGCCACGGGAGTGAGCATGGCGGACTAGGATGACCATGCTGAGCTGGAGATGCCGAGGTCCTTGGCTCTAGGTACCGGAAGCAGCCACCTTGCCCAAGGAGGAGGAAAAAGGAGAAAGAGGTAGGCAGAGTGGTCGCAGCCTTCTGTGGCCGACGAACGCAACAAGGGGACTTTTTGTGTGGCGAAAAGCTATTTAAATGATCCCCTTAGTGACCAAAAACCCGTGCTTTCGTAATGTGTAACAATTATAGAACACCTGTACTAAAAATTGTATGCAGATCAACCATGAAAATGCATTAGTGATTTAGTACTATGGTTTCCAAAATTGTTCCTTTCTCCACCTGTGTTGACAAGGGTGAAGTGATTAATATCTAGAATTAAACAATTAGAAATTGATACCATGCTGCCTGCAGAGTATACTACCTCTGCTTTTTTATTATACTAAAGATTAGTGCTCTGTGGTGTATCTCCCCTCTGTATCTTCATTCAGACATCTTTATAATGCTCACTCGTACTGAAAGATGAATAAGAACAGAATGGTAATAAATACACACATACAAAATAATATCAGTGCTATTTATCTTAAAATGCTAAAGACAATTCAGTCAATCAGAAGCTATGATTCAGCAGGCATTAACTTGGGCATAAACCCTTATTATTTTATAGTTGATAATTTTCCTACTGAGTCCATATAATTTAGTTTTAAGGGGTCAATGGATGAGAAAGAGGTTAGCGTAATAAAACCTCTTACCTAGAAATTATGAAATAGTTTTGAAATCTCCCTGGTCAGTGTCAAATAATTCTCTAGCCTATTTTTATAACCACTGCTGATTGTCAGGGATTTTATATACGTGTGCAGATAAAGTATCTCTATAGAATTCAGCTTCCCTGATTCATGCAATCATGTCACAAAATAAATGACTTTCTTTAACATCACAATCACTTCCAGGATAATTGTGTTATCAAACATCTGTGTCATCAGTAAAAGAGCTGTAGAGCAATTGAAGACTATTAAGTGTTTATGCATGTTTCCAATCCTCCCTACCTTTTCCCCATCTTAACAGGAAATGAAGACAATTAAGGTAAAGAATATTTAAATGGAAATACTTTATTAACCTTCTGCTTTTCCTGATTATAGTAGTAGCCTAGTAGAATCAATTACACTAATATTCATACTGTACAGGTATTGCACTTTGCTGAAAATGGGAATAAGTGCTATGGGTCAATTTTCTTAGAGAAGCAATCCAGACTTGTGTAGTGGCCAACGATTTCTTTTAACCTCTGTTACACATTTTTACAATCCTGTTAGTAATGCTGTAAATAATACAAGTTACAATTGTATTCTGTATAGTATTACATTCTGGATTACAGAATTAAGCTGTAGATTCCTTGACTATGCTCACTTATTATGAATGAGTGCATTGTGGCAAATCCACAAATCTCCAGTTAATATTAGCCCTGTTGAGATGTTGGAAATGGCTCACTATGACTTTCAAATCCAGGTTGATGCATGCTCTAGATATTAAATATTGCAATACAACTAATGCATGTCTAGATGCTCATGGACTCAGGCCTTGAAGAGCCAATGTGATCCATGTTGCTTCCCCCTCTGGAATTGCAAAATAAGTGGGTATCTATATACAGTACATCTCCTTCTCCCACATTTACACCCTTCCCTCACCACTGCCTCCTCCTGAAGCGGCCAAAGTTTGCAAATTATGGGGGCTGTTTTCTAAACCCTTATCGCATGTGAAAAGGGCCTTTTTACATGCGATATGATGCAAATTAGGGGAAGGGGAGGAGTAGGGGAGGGGCAGAGACAGCAGTGTTTTCGCTGCCGGCGATAATGTTGCTAACATTATCATCGGCAGTAGCTCACTGAATAGCGACACCTTTTAAGGTGTCACTATTCGATGCGAAAGCCAGCAGCCGGCGCACCGCAATGGTGCGAAGGCTGTGGGCTTTCACAGGCCTGCCTCCCCTTTGCCCCCCGCCCCCTGTTTTCGCAGGATTCACCATTCTGTGAAAGAATGGTGAATCCAGGCCAAAGTTATTCTTTCCCTATCACCAAACCCCCTTCTCTTTGACAAAAAATTCAGATCTTCTAGCCCCTCCCCCCAAAAAAATCACACCCCCAGGTCCTTATAGACTGCTTTACACTCTGGTTCCCTGGTGCACCTACAATTAGCCCTGATTGTCCAGTATAAAAAGACAGAGTGCCCACATAAGAACATAAGAAATAAGAACATGCCATACTGGGTCAGACCTAGGGTCCATCAAGCCCAGCATCCTGTTTCCAACAGTGGCCAATCCAGGCCATAAGAACCTGGCAAGTACCCAAAAACTGTCTATTCCATGTTACCGTTGCTAATGGCAGTGGCAGTGAACTTCTCTAAGTGAACTTTTCCTCCAAGAACATATCCAATCCTTTTTTAAACATAGCTATACTAAGTGCACTAACCACATCCTCTGGCAACAAATTCCAGAGTTTAATTGTGCGTTGAGTGAAAAAGAACTTTCTCTGATTAGTTTTAAATGTGCCCCATGCTAACTTCATGGAGTGTCCCCTAGTCTTTCTATTATCCAAAAGAGTAAATAACCGATTCACATCTAGCCATTCTAGACCTCTCATGATTTTAAACACCTCTATCATATCCCCCCTCAGCCGTCTCTTTTCCAAGCTGAAAAGTCCTAACCTCTTTAGTCTTTCCTCATAGGAGAGCTGTTCCATTCCCCTTATCATTTTGGTAGCCCTTCTCTGCACCTTCTCAATTGCAATTATATATTTTTTGAGATGCGGCGACCAGAACTGTACACAGTATACAAGGTGCGGTCTCACCATGCAGCGATACAGAGGCATTATGACATTTTCCGTTTTATTCACCATTCCCTTTCTAATAATTCTCTACATTCTATTTGCTTTTTTGACTGCCGCAGCACACTGAACCGACGATTTCAATGTGTTATCCACTATGAAGCCTAGATCTATTTCTTGGGTTGTAGCACCAAATATGGAACCTAACATTGTGTAATTATAGCATGGGTTATTTTTCCCTATATGCATCACCTTGCACTTATCCACATTAAATTTCATCTGCCATTTGGATGCCCAATTTTCCAGTCTCACAAGGTCTTCCTGCAATTTATCACAATCTGCTAGTGATTTAACTACTCTGAACAATTTTGTGTCATCTTCAAATTTGATTATCTCACTTGTCGTATTTCTTTCCAGATCATTTATAAATATATTGAAAAGTAAGGGTCCCAATACAGATCCCTGAGGCACTCCACTGCCCACTCCCTTCCACTGAGAAAATTGTCCATTTAATCCTACTCTCTGTTTCCTGTCTTTTAGCCAGTTTGCAATCCACGAAAGGACATCGCCACCTATCCCATGAATTTTTACTTTTCCTAGAAGCCTCTCATGAGGAAATTTGTCAAACGCCTTCTGAAAATCCAAGTATACTATATCTACCAGTTCACCTTTATCCACATGTTTATTAACTCCTTCAAAAAAGTGAAGCAGATTTGTGAGGCAAGACTTGCCTTGGGTAAAGCCATGCTGACTTTGTTCCATTAAACCATGTCTTTCTATATGTTCTGTGATTTTCATTTTTAGAACACTTTCCACTATTTTTCCTGGCACTGAAGTCAGGCTAACCGGTCTGTAGTTTCCCGGATCGCCCCTGGAGCCCTTTTTAAATATTGGGGTTACATTAGCTATCCTCAAGTCTTCAGGGACAATGGATGGTTTTAATGATAGGTTACAAATTTTTACTAATAGGTCTGAAATTTCATTTTTTAGTTCCTTCAGAACTCTGGGGTGTATACCATCCGGTCCAAGTGATTTACTACTCTTCTGTTTGTCAATCAGGTCTACCACATCTTCTAGGTTCACCGTGATTTGATTCAGTCCATCTGAATCATTACCCATGAAAACTTTCTCCATTACGGATACCTCCCCAACATCTTCTTCAGTAAACACCGAAGCAAAGAAATAATGTTATCTTTCCGCGATGGCCTTATCTTCTCTAAGTGCCCCTTTAACCCCTTGATCATTTAACGGTCCAACTGACTCCCTCACAGGCTTTCTGCTTCGGATATATTTAAAAACGTTTTTACTGTGAGTTTTTGCCTCTACAGCCAACTTTTTTTCAAATTCTCTCTTAGCCTGTCTTATCAATGTCTTACATTTAACTTGCCAATGTTTATGCTTTATCCTATTTTCTTCTGTTGGATTCTTCTTCCAATTTTTGAATGAAGATCTTTTGGCTAAAATAGCTTCTTTCACCTCCCCTTTTAACCATGCCGGTAATTGTTTTGCCTTCTTTCCACCTTTCTTAATGTGTGGAATACATCTGAACTGTGCTTCTGGAATGGTATTTTTTAACAATGACCACACCTCTTGGACATTTTTTACTTTTGTAGCTGCTCCTTTCAGTTTTTTTCTAACAATTTTTCTCATTTTATCAAAGTTTCCCTTTTGAAAGTTTAGCACAAGAGCCGTGGATTTGCACACTGCTCCTCTTCCAGTCATTAAATCAAATTTGATCATATTATGATCACTATTTCCAAGCGGCCCCACCACCGTTACCTCTCTCACCAAGTCCTGTGCTCCACTGAGAATTAGATCTAAAATTGCTCCCTCTCTCATCCGTTCCTGAACCAATTGCTCCATAAAGCTATCATTTATTCCATCCAGGAACGTTATCTCTTTAGCGTGCCCCGATGATACATTTACCCAGTCAATATTGGGGTAATTGAAGTCTCCCATTATTACCGCACTACCAATTTGGTTAGCTTCCCTAATTTCTCTTAGCATTTCACTGTCCGTCTCACCATCTTGACCAGGTGGATAGTAGTATACTCCTATCACTATAGTCTTCCCCGACACACAAGGGATTTTTACCCATAAAGATTCAATTTTGTATTTAGTCTCATGTAGGATGTTTATCCTGTTGGACTCTATGCCATCCCGGACATAAAGCGCCACACCTCCTCCCATGAGCTCCTCTCTGTCATTGCGATATAATTTTTACCCCGGTATAGCACTGTCCCATTGGTTATCCTCTTTCCACCATGGCTCTGAGATGCCAATTAAGTCTATGTCATCATTCACTGCTATACATTCTAATTCTCCCATCTTAGACTTCTGGCATTAGCATACAAACATTTCAAAGTTTGTTTTTTGTTTGTATGTTCCAAAATGGAGTTGGCTGGTCTCAAGCACCCTTTTTCTTCTATTATGTAACAGGGTCAAAGGAGAATTTTAGGCCAACCAGCATAGGGTATGCTTTAGCGTTCTTTACTAGACAATCAAGGCTAACAGTAAGTGCATCAGAGGACAGGGGGTGAGGGAAGAGGGGGTTGGAGATCCTGAAGGGACCTGGGGGTGAGGGTAGGGTGGAGGGGTCTGATATTTTTTGGATATAGGATTTTTTTGGGAAGCAGTGATGCTAACTTATGGACTTTTCATTTAAATTTGTAAGCTTTGCCCATCTCACAGGGTGGTAGTGCTATGCCTGTCGGTCGCAGACGGCTGCGACCATGAGTACTCACAGCTTGTTCTGCTTTCCTACCCTCCCCAAGTCTCCTCGCTGCACGGGCCTCTCTGCATCGCCACATTCCGAGGGTCTCCTCGCAGAGGCATGAACGCCATTACTTCCGGCTCCGATGTCGGGTCCTCCTAGGCGTGTATGCACGTCTCAAGACCCGCCTTTGAAGCCAGTTCGGCGGGATCCTCGGGGGCGTCCCCTGTTGATGATGTCATTGGACTCCAGTATTTAAGCTCCTGCTTTGCCCCAGCAAGCCGACTTGGCAACAAGTTCTGTATGAGTCCTATGCCTGCTTTGTTCCTGAGACGCCGCTCCTGCTTGTATCGTGGAACCTGTCTGGCACCCGCTCCTCAGGGGTCAGTGTGCGCTCTACGGGGACCTGATCCCTGGCCTACCTGCTACTCAGGCTGGCTCTACACCTCTTGGGTTCCATCTGGCTTCCTGCTCTACCTCGGCTCTCCTTGGGAACTACTGCAGCTACTTATGAGTTCTCAACCAGCCTTCCCTGCTCCTTAGGGTTGCGCCATATCTTTCAAAGACTGTTACGCCTTCCTGCTCCTCGGGCCACACTCACCTATTCCAAGACCACCCTGAGCTTCCCCGCTCCTTGGGGCTTGATCCTTGTGATTCTACAATTGACAGCTGTCCTGCTCCTCGGGCCTGTTTCTCTATTAATCAGCCAGCTACCCTCCGATCTCCAGGTACCTATCTATGGATTTCTACCCATAAAGATTCAATTTAGCATTTACTCTCATTCAGGATGTTTATCCTGTTGGACTCTATGCCATCCCGGACATAAAGCGCCACAACACCGCCCGGGTGCTCCTCTCTGTCATTGCGATATAATTTGTATCCCGGTATAGCACTGTCCCATTGGTTATCCTCCTTCCACCATGTCTCTGAAATGCCAATTAAGTCTATGTCATCATTCACTGCTATACATTCTAATTCTCCCATCTTACTTCTTAGACTTCTGGCATTAGCATATAAACATTTTAAAGTTTGTTTTTTGTTTGCATTTTCATTCTGCTTTTTAATTGATAGGGATAAGTTAGAATTTTTTAGCTCAGGTGAGTTTTTAGTTACAGGCACTTGGACTACTTTTCTTATTATTGGAACCTCACTGTTGGGATGCCCTAATTCTAATACATCATTACTATCCTTTGAAGTTACCTCTCTCCGAACCATGTGCTGCTGAGTGACTATCGGCTTTCCCCTTTGTTCTAGTTTAAAAGCTGCTCTATTTCCTTTTTAAAGGTTAGAACCAGCAGTCTGGTTCTACCCTGGTTAAGGTGGAGCCCATCCCTTCGGAAGAGACTCCCCCTTCCCCAAAAGGTTCCCCAGTTCCTAACAAAACTGAATCCCTCTTCCTTGCAGCATCGTCTCATCCACGCATTGAGACTCCGGAGCTCTGCCTGCCTCTGGTGACCTGCGTGTGGAGCAGGGATCATTTCAGAGAATGCTACCCTGGAGGTTCTGGATTTAAGCTTTCTACCTAAGAGCCTAAATTTTGGCTTCCAGAACCTCCCTCCCACATTTTGCTATGTCGTTGGTGCCCACATGTACCACGACAGCCGGCTCCTTCCCAGCACTGTCTAAAATCCTATCTTGGTGACGCGTGAGGTCCGCCACCTTCGCACCAGGTAGGCATGTTACCAGGCAATCCTCACGCCCACCAGCCACCCATCTATCTACATTCCTAATAATTGAATCACCAATTATGACGGCCGACCTAACCCTTCCCTCCTGGGCAGTAGGCCTTGGGGAGATATCCTCAGTGCGAAAGGACAGTGCAACACCTGGAGAGCAGGTCCTTGCTACAGGATCCTTTCCTGCTGCACCCAGTTGATGCTCTCCAATCATGAGACCTTCTTCCTCCAAGGCAACACCAGGGCTTCCAGTCTGAAGTTGGGACTTGGCTACTATGTCCCTGAAGGTCTCATCTATATACCTCTCTGTCTGCCTCAGCTCCGCCAGGTCTGTCACTCTAGCCTCCAGAGATCAGACTCGTTCTCTGAGAGCCAGGAGCTCTTTGCATCGCATGCAAATGTACAACTTTTCACCGGTGGGTAAAAAATCATACATGTGACACTCGATGCAAAAGACTGGGAAGCCCCCCTCTTGCTGCTGTACTGCTGCCTTCATCTCAATTTTGATCAGTTTCTAGTTAAGTTTTAGGTTGCTATGGGAGTAGGAATGTGTCTAACATCCTTTAAATGTATTAGTGAATTCACTATATGTCTGGTAGTGGCCTATTAGGATCTGATCAAACTCTCAATAAAGTTTTTGTAGTTTTTTTTGGTTTTTTTTTGTGAAAGTGGCACCTGCCTATAAATTAAAGGATGAGCTATGGGTGGGTGGGCGAGGGGTGGGAGGGTTGGGAAATCCAAACAGTCTAGCTTTAGTTAGTGAGCCAGAGTGACTCACTGCTCTCTTGACTAACAAATGTTGTTACCTATTCAAACCAAATCACACTACCTCAACACCTTTCCAAGGTGAGTAACTTAGCTGAATTTTTCAACCTTTTTACCTAGGTATACACTGCTCCTAGCTTATTTCTAGCTTCTGGCTACTTTTTTTTTTTTTTTTTTGGGGGGGGGGGGGTTGTGTTTTTTTTTTTTTTTTAAAATACAAACACTCAGTTCTGCTTACTAGCTGCCTTACAGACTTTTAAAAATAAACACACTACCTATTGCTTACTAGCTGCCTCATTGACTGACTATTTAAAAATACAGTCTAACTTGTTTATTCACTGCTTTACTGACTATTAAAAGCACAAACGCACAAACACACAAACATACTAAATAATATTCGCAAATAGTTAACTTTGCCCCAATACTTTTAAAAAAGACAATGTCCCAAGCAAAAACTTACTGATTCCTTTCAGCCACCAGCAAGGTGATCCTCTCCTCTCAGTGCTCCTACTGGAATGTACACTAATCATAGCAGGTAGAGAGTGGGAAACATAATCTGTATAGAACCCTACTGATTTTATAACTGGGGACTGGCACCAGGGGCCACATTGGTCTCTCGGAAAGATGGCAGTCTCAAGATGCGGGACCGTTATTGCACAATGTTTTTTGGGGTCAGCTAATCCACAGTATTTTTCCCATTTTATTTTACCGCTGGGGAAAATACTATGGGATTCAAAATCCTACAGTACTTGGGGGATATATATTAATGGGAAAAGTATCACGGCTTATTAAATAGACCCTTTTGATGGCACCTGAAGCAAAGTGACATTGTCTAACACTGCAAGAAGCGTCAGTGGAAGAAGCAGAATGTGAATACTGGCTTCCCTTGTTCTCAAACACTAGACCAATCCACCATACATGTCTCAATACTTTTCTAAATATCCTGCCTGCAGATACCATATAAATATATTTAAGATTTTGATATTATGTTTTTCTAAATCTATTTTTTTTACTTTCACCCAGATTATAATTTATATTGAGACTCCCTTAGCATTTAATCCAGCCAAGTAAGACTGTATGACAACTTTTATGAGGTAATTTTCAAAAGGATTTATACATGTACAACTGAGTTTTATGTATGAAAATGAACTTTATGCATGTAAATGAGCTTTTGAAAATGTCTACTTTTACATGCTTAACTCCTTTGAGAGTTCACTCATTAGGACTACATTTTCAAAAGGTTTTATATGCGTAAATGGACTTTACACAAGTCATTAGGCTTTTGAAAATTGCTACAATATATCCTACTTTAATGTGAATAACTCTTTTAAAAATTCACTCTTTAGCTGTTAAGTGACTGCAATGATATAGTGAACATCAACACTAAATTGTGTCTGTTAGATATAATATTACGTATTTATTGCTTGCACTGTAAGAATAAAATATTTCTTGTTCTGAAAAAAAAGATAGACATGATCCTACTACTAAAAACTTTAAGAAGCCAGTTCTTATAGTTTTACAACCACAATTGAAAATGTATTAGAAGAACTTAATGTATTCTTAAATTATCAATTCTTCTTATCCCTGGGACAGAATCAATCAACTTCCCTTAATCCGCATAAATGCTTTCCCTTTTAAATTGTTGCTTTAATTTTTCAAGTCTTTGCTTTACAAAGGAATAAGAATTAGTTCTACAGACATAACAAATCAGTCACATTGATCCTGCCAAAGACTTTAAAATTTTAATAACCAGCCCTTTCCTACATGGCCAGTATCCGATCCAAATGAAAGCCTTCTGTATTTTCTACAATTCTTAGCATGTCAGGAAGCAGATGTCCTGAAACTATTATGAGGTTGTTCTGCATTGTATGCCAGTTTTGTTAGCTCTAGGTTCAAATAAAGACAAATAAAAGATAGCCTATGTTAACTTTGCTTTAATGTTTTGGGAGATGTTTAGAATTTTTAAAAGCACTGACGCACCACTGGGGAAAAAAAAAGATTAAAATAAATAAATAAATGAAATGGGAAAGTCAATATTCTTTAATGGCATTCCAGATATCTTAGTTCTCAGGGTTTGTAGACAGCCATGTCAGCATTCTAAGTGGAATAAACTTTATCAGCCTGCAATGCCAAATGGCTATATTGCAATTGTCGATATACACACTTTGGGGCCAGACTTTGCTTAGACAGAATGAATATTATTGTTATAAATTGTTCCTTGGAGAAATGAAGAAGCAAACACTTAAGCTTCAATTTTTACAAGATGCTTGTGTTTAGGTTTATGTGCATGCTTGATTTACATTTTGAATTAGAGGCGATTCAAGAGCTTGTAAGACTATTCTACTTTTGTGCTTGTCAAACTACTGCACTTTAGCTGATCCTTCTCTAGTTTCAAAATAAAGCAGGGGAAACAAAATCATATGGTTTTCTCAGTATAACACATTGGACCTAATATTCAGTGCTATTTGGTCGGCTAAGTTTCCGATAAAAAATTTCCCACTATTTATTTATTTATTTATTTTATTTAGATACTTTTTTTTTACCGAAGTATAGCAGAGTGCCTTCACCCCCGGGTTTACAGAGAAAAAACAACTTCATACATGGAACATGTTATAACGCAAGTACAACTAAGTGAGGTTAACATCTCAGCAAAGGCAGAGTATAACATATTAGTAGGTAACAATTTACAAATCAGTTTAGATGATTCTTAGAAAGGAAGGTTTGAGATTCAAGGTAAAGACTAAGGTTCTTCTGATTAGATTGTGAATGATTGTCTAAACAACATGTTTTGAGTTCTTTTTTGAATGATTTGGAGTCTCTGATGGAACTTAGGTAGGATGGAATTGAGTTCCATTCTTTCGGCCCTGCTATGGAGAAGGCTCTATTTCTAGTAATGGATAATTTTGCAGATGATAGGGGGGGAATGATTAATTGCAATTTGTCATTAGTCCTTGTAGAGCGTGGTGATTTGTGAATTGCGATCATATTATCCAGGGAAGTATTGTTGCCTTTGTAAATTTCGTTATGCAGAAGAGTTAAAGTATTGTATTTAATTCTTTGCGAAATTGGTAGCCAATGTAGGTTTTTTAGGGTTGATCAGTAGCTGCAACTTAGCTGGCTAACCTTTTATCAAGCTGATAAGTTAGTCAGCTGAGGCCTAGATTCATTAAAATGTTATAATTATCACATGGATAATGCTTGTGATAAGGAAAAGGGGTGTGGCTATAATAACTTAAGAGTTACTGCACCCTGCATATTTGTACTTCACAAGTTGATAAGTGCCCAGACAGGCATTTCTCAGTTTTGGGGAGAAAAGAGAGAGAGAGAGAACAAACTCTTTATAAGGCTCTCATAGCAGTCAACTCTTTATACCACTATAGGAGGGCCAGCTAGTAACTCTAGTGTGGTTTGGATGGCGGTTCTAGTGTTTTGGGGCCAGTTTTTACATGAACAGTGAGATGTACGAACAGCACAGTACACATCAGTGAGATTTGACATGATTGGAGTGAGGAAAGTCATACAAAGATGAGTTTTCTGCAATATTCTCTCGCCTTAGATTGATGGACTTACCCTGATAGAGTCCATCATGCTAGGGCGTATGAACTCTGATGTAAAACTGGCCCCAAAACCCTAGACTGCCACTAAAACCTCATCTCGAGTTACCAGTTGACCCTCCTATAGTGGTATAAAGAGTTGACTTCTATGTGTGCAGGCCCAGAGTCTCTCTCTCTCTCACTCCACTCCTCTCTCCCTGTCTGAAAATGCCCAAAACAAAATTTGTGATATTTATTGCAAATCCCGTTTCGGGCATATCACACAGCTTAACACCAGGAAAAAAGGTGTACTTATTTCCAGCATTAAAAGCATGTGATAATGCCCCTCATTTCCATTGACCTGCCCAAACCCCTCCCCAATCATGCCCCTTTGAATACATTCAAAAAATTTGCATTTGCACCGTGCGTTGCAATATTTATCACATGCGTTATGGTATTATTACAGGCGTTAGGGCCCTAATGCCCGCGATAACACATTTTGATAATGACCCTGTAAGTGAGGGATGAGACGGTTTTCCAAGGCTGTGCCACTTGTCTGGCTAACTTAGCTGAATAAATGCAGATAATTCAGCAATAGATTGTGCATTCATTGGAAACAAATGGCTAAAATTGTTTGCCCTCTGAGGATAGGTAAATACCTAAATGTAATCTGCTTTGAAGTGCTGAAAAGCGGAATATAAATCCACATTAAACATTTAAAAATGCAATGAATGAGACCATTTTTTTCATTCATAGACACCTTAAAATGAATGGAGGGTGCCCACAAGTTTAAACAAAAATTTTTGTTTAATTGATTTATGTTTCCCATTCAAGTGTATAACCGTTGAAAAGTGCAACAGTGAGACTGGTAATTATAGAAACCAACAGGCCGATACTGTTAGTTAATATCCTAGCGATATAAATTCAGAGAAACCAAACGTGAAAAAACATGTTTTTAAAATATGCCAGACGGTCAGGTTAGGGAAACAGATGCTCAATTTTACCAACGTCCATTTTCCTAACCCATGGCTCTTAGCGGGTTCGGAAAACCGATGCTCATCAAATTGAGCGTTAAAAAAATTTTTTTTTAAACATTTTTGGTTCCTCTGACTTAATATGGCTAAGATATTAAGTCGGAGGTATAGAGAAAAGAAGTATTTTCTGTTTTTCTCTATATTTTTTATGGCTGCTCAGAAAGTAACGCCTACCCTTGGGCATTAATTGAGCGTCATTTTTCTGCACCCACTGACAGCCATATCTCCTGCGCCAAGGAGATGCTAGGGGTGCATAATCATCTCTAGCACCTCCTTTTAGCGTGACCCCTCAGTTAAATACAGGATCGCATGCCCAGGAGAGGTGGCTAGGTATGTGTTGGGAGGGTAGGCACTCAACACTGAGCACCCAATTTCCTGCAGAACTTACAGAGACTGAAGAAAAGACTCTTAGTAAGCTTTCAGTTCTTTTTTGTTAGTGTTTAACAGGTTTTTTTGTATATGGAGTCACAAAAATACTGCTGCACACAGCACAGCACAGCACACATACTTTGTTTAACAAAATTAAAGCTAAAAGAACAGCATTCAAGATATATAAAAGATCCCAAAGGGAGGAGCACAAAGAAGCATATTTGAATCAACTGAGGGAGATAAAGAAATTAATCAAGTTGGCAAAAAGTCAAGCGGAAGAGAGGATTGCCAAGGAGATAAAAAATGGTGACAAAACATTTTTCAGATACATCAGCGAAAAGAGAAAGGTCCAAAGTGGTATAGCAAAATTGAAAGGTGGTAATGATCAATGTGTGGAGAGTGACGAAGAAATGGCAGAAATATTAAACGAATACTTCAGCTCTGTGTTCACTAAAGAAGACCCTGGAGAAGGACCATCTCTACACAACAAGAAACTGGAGGGAAGTGGAATAGATGAAAATCCTTTCACAGTAGAAAATGTGTGGGAAGAGCTAAAGAACCTGAAAGTGGACAAAGCCATGGGGCCTGATGGTATCCATCCAAGGATATTGAGGGAGCTCAGAGATGTTCTGGCGGCTCCACTGTGTGACCTGTTCAATAGATCCCTAGAAACGGGAGTGGTGCCGAGTGATTGGAGAAGAGCGGTGGTGGTCCCGCTTCACAAGAGTGGCAACAGGGAGGAGGCTGGAAACTACAGACCGGTTAGCCTCACTTCGGTGGTGGGAAAAGTAATGGAGTCACTGCTGAAAGAGAGAATAGTGAACAATCTACAGTCCGGAGAATCGATGGACCAGAGGCAACATGGATTCACCAGGGGAAGATCCTGTCAGACAAATCTGATTGACTTTTTTGACTGGGTAACCAAGGAATTGGATCAAGGAAGAGCACTCGATATCATATACTTGGATTTCAGCAAAGCTTTTGATACGGTTCCGCACAGGAGACTGGTGAATAAAACGAGAAGATTGGGAGTGAGTGCCAATGTGGTGACCTGGATTGCAAATTGGTTGACGGACAGAAGACAATGTGTGATGGTAAATGGAACCTTCTCTGAGGAGAGAGCGGTTATAAGTGGTGTACCGCAAGGATCGGTGTTGGGACCGGTCCTGTTCAATATCTTTGTGAGCGACATTGCGGACGGGATTGAAGGTAAGGTTTGTCTTTTTGCGGATGACACTAAGATCTGCAATAGAGTGGACACGCTGGAAGGAGTGGAGAGAATGAGACGGGATCTAAGGAAACTGGAAGAGTGGTCGAAGACATGGCAGCTGAGATTCAATGCAAAGAAATGCAAAGTCATGCATATGGGGAGTGGAAATCCGAATGAAATGTATTTGATGGGGGGGGGGAAGGCTGATGTGCACGGAGCAGGAGAGGGACCTTGGGGTGATAGTATCTAATGATATGAAGTCTGCGAAACAATGCGACAAGGCGATAGCAAAAGCCAGAAGAATGCTGGGCTGCATAGAGAGAGGAATATCGAGTAAGAAAAGGGAAGTGATTATTCCCCTGTACAGGTCCTTGGTGAGGCCTCACCTGGAGTACTGTGTTCAGTTCTGGAGACCGTATCTTCAAAAAGACAAAGACAAGATGGAAGCGGTACAGAGAAGGGCGACCAGGAAGGTGGAGGATCTTCATCAGATGATGTACGAGGAGAGATTGAAGAATCTAAATATGTACACCCTGGAGGAGAGGAGGAGCAGAGGTGATATGATACAGACTTTCAGATACTTGAAAGGTTTTAATGATCCAAAGACAACGACAAACCTTTTCCGTAGGAAGAAAATCAGCAGAACCAGGGGTCACGATTTGAAGCTCCAGGGAGGAAGATTCAGAACCAATGTCAGGAAGTATTTCTTCACGGAGAGGGTGGTGGATGCCTGGAATGCCCTTCCGGAGGAAGTGGTGAAGACCAGAACTGTGAGGGACTTCAAAGGGGCGTGGGATAAACACTGTGGATCCATAAAGTCAAGAGACCGCCAATGTAGAGTGGGTGGCTCACCAGAAAGATGGCTACTGCCCGGAGACAATACCCTTATTAAATAAACATACAGATGCTTACTGTGACTCCAACATCGCTCTAAGCTTCAACGGCAAGAGGAAATGTGGAAAAAAGGATTTGCTATCACAAAGAGGGGAGTAGCTGGCTTGTTACGGCGGTTACTACCCCAAACCAAATAAGCCTAATACTTCACTTTCCAAGCATATACAGCATAGTTCTCTGCTTCAAAGGCAGGGGAGAAGAAAAGAGGGTTCGCACTCACAAAGCGGGGAGTAGCTGGCTTATTACGGTGGTTACTACCCCAAACCAAATGTGCCTGATACTTCGCTTTCGATGCATATCCAGCATGGCTCTCTGCTTCATGGCATGGGAGAGGCTGATACATCAAGCATTTCCAGCATAGCTCTCTGCTTCAACAGCAGGGGAATAAAAAAAGCTGAGGCTTCACGCATGTCATTAAGTGACTACAACCTCATTAAGTGACTACAACCTCATTAAGTGACTCAATCCTCCTTGACCTCCCCTGAAACCCCCCACCACCCTAAACTCCCGACCCACCCTCCTCCATCCACCCTTCACCCTATCTATTGAAATCTTCTATGCATCGCTATACTAACAAAACTCTCCACACAACATTATACAGTCACGCAGCAACCAAACAGGCTCTCTCGCACAACAAAAACACACGCTATGGATCTAACACAATGCATTCCCAAACTTCCTCACCACTACAACCAATACCACCCTCCCAAATTCACTCCATCCACTAGACGTCTCACCAAAATCCAAACTAACCCTAAAATATACTTTAATACCCTCACACTCATCACTCTACTACTCATCAATGCACAGTCTATCACCAAAAAAATCCCAATCATTCATGACCTGCTCTCAGACTACCACCCAGACATATTCTGCATAACTGAATCATGGCTCAAACACACTGACACAGTCCTACTCAATCAACTGCCCAGAAACACATACAACATATTCTCCATACCTAGGAGCAAAAGAAAGGGAGGTGGACTACTATTCCTAGCCCACAAAAAACTTAAATTCTCCTCTTTCCCCCTAAACCTACCCCCTCCTTTCGAGACTAACCTATTTAAATCAAAACATCTACAAATACTCCTCCTCTATGCTCCTCCCGGCTGCCTACAACACAACCTCTCCCCCCTGATCGAAGCCATCACATCACACATCAACCTACAAGAACCAGCCATCATACTAGGAGACTTCAATCTCCATATTGACACCCAACCAACAACTCCCACCTGCGAACTCCTCCTATCTTCCATGACAGCTCTCGGATTCTCCCAAATCATTACCACCCCCCACTCAGAAATCTGGGCACACCCTTGATTTAATTTTCATTAACAATAAAATATCTGCAACTGAATCACCCACTACTACTCCAACTCCATGGTCCGACCACTACCTCATTCAAGCCAAGCTCCAACATCAATCGAACACAGCAAAAACAGACTCCTGCTTCATTGAATACACCAAACCTTGCTCCAGTGAAGACCTAGCAGAGCTACTCCCGGAAGCACTAAAAACAATCAACCTACATGATGCCAACTCAGCTACAGACTCCTGGATCTCCATCAACGCTGACATAGCCAACACATTATGCCCCACAATAAAAAAGGAAATCAGATCATCTACTAAACAAAATGCTCCTTGGTACACCCCCGAACTGAAAACATCCAAACGAACGCTCAGACAAACCGAAAAACAATGGAGACGAACACCTACACCAAACCTGAAAGACAAATATAGAACACTTCTACACAAATATACAGCTGACCTCAACACAGCAAAGCGCAATTTCTACACATCCAGAATTCATGAATACCAATTCAACCCGAGGACCCTCTTCTCATACGTCAAAGAACTCACCAACCCAATCCAGAATGACACAATGCCAAACTCCAACAACATCTCCAGTGACAAACTAGCTCAATTCTTCAAGGACAAAGTCGACAACATCATTGCCAAGATTCCCCATTCCCACAACGACTCAACAAATATCCCTCCTCCCATCCACATTTGGACCCAATTCACTCCTGTTGCATCTACAGAAATTGAACCCTTCATCAAAAAAACCAAACCAGCATCCCACCCCGTAGACTCCATCCCCATCAAAACCCTAAAACTCATCAGAGAGATTATTGCCAAACCTATAACCCAAATCATCAACCTATCCCTCGAACAAGGAATCTTCCCAGACAAACTCAAAAACGCCATCATCAAACCAATCATAAAAAAACCGCAACTCGACAAATCTGATCCTGCAAACTACAGACCAGTCTCCAACCTCCCATTCCTAGCAAAAATCATCGAGAAAACTGTCAACAATCAACTCACAGACCACCTCGACGCCCACAATCTTCTCCATCCAACACAGCACGGCTTCAGAAAACTCTACAGCACAGAAACTCTCCTCCTCTCCCTCACCGACACCATCCTCAGAGGCCGAGACAGTGGCAAGACATTTCTACTGATCCTCCTCGATATATCAGCCGCATTTGACACCATCAACCACAGAACTCTCCTCACCAGACTTAAAGAGATCGGTCTGCAAGACACTACACTCAACTGGTTCAAATCATACCTCTCTAACAGATCCTTCATTGTCAAGACAAACTCTTCTGAATCCTCCCAAGTGCCCCTCACCCATGGCGTCCCTCAAGGTTCTTCACTATCCTCGACCCTCTTCAACATCTACCTCCTCCCACTATGCAAATACCTCTCTGATGCCAACCTCACCTACTTCGTTTATGCAGACGACATTCAAATTCTCCTTCCCCATCACCAAATCCATTGAACTCACCATGGAAAGATGGAACAAACTCAGTTCAAATTTATCTCAACTGCTATCACAACTATCTCTCTGCCTCAACCAAGCCAAAACAGAAATCATTCACATCCAGGACGACCGTCCCGCTTCCCCCCTCGAGAGCACCCCCTCAAACAACACAGGAAGCGCAAACAACACTGGGATGCCAAACTTATCAAGAACCTCACTCACACCATCCACAAAAAACCTAGGAGTAACCATCGACAGCCAACTCAACTTTAAACGACACATCTCCAATATAATCAAAGATGGATTTTTCAAACTTCAAACACTTAAAAAACTCAAACCTCTCCTCCAACCGCATGATTTCCGAACAGTACTACAATCAATTATTTTCTCAAAACTCGACTACTGCAACTCCCTCCTCCTTGGACTTCCTGAAATCCACATCAAGCCCCTCCAAGTTCTACAAAACGCCGCCGCCAGAATTATCACCAATCACAGAAAATCCTCCCACATCACACCCACTCTCAAAGACCTCCACTGGCTGCCCATCACACAAAGAATCCAGTATAAAACCCTCACCCTTCTTCACAAAAAAATAAACAACAACAGAATGGTCTGGCTAAACAACAACATCCAACCATATTTCACACAAAGAAATCTCAGATCCACCAACTCAGGTCTCCTCTCCATCCCAACTCTTAAAAATGCTCACCTCAATACAACACGCAAACGAGCCATTACAATAGCTGGCCCTACCCTCTGGAACTCCCTCCCCCCACAGCTCAGAAACGAACCCTCACCGCAAGTCTTTAAAAAACAGCTCAAAACATGGCTGTTCTTGAAAGCATTCCCTCCTGAACCCCAACATCCTATAATAAACGCTCTTGAAAGCCTTACCGCATAACTTCTACTCTGCATGAACGCATAACCCCTCCCCCCTTCTCTATCCTCCCTTTTCCCTGTCCCCCACCCTTCTCGTAACCTCCCTCTTCCCTGTCCCCCACCCTACTCATAACCAAGTCATATTGTACATATTGTATATAGGCTATATGCCATTTCTATATACCCACATCTAATATTTAATTTTAATTTTATTCATATGTTACAATGTTCCTTATATTTATTGTTTAATCAACTGTTCTCTTGTTACAATGTAAAATAGGGCAGTTCCGGCTCTATTCAACCTGTTTTCTGGAAACCGATGTGATATCTCGATCGAATGTCGGTATACAAAAGAAATAAATAAATAAATAAAATATCCAGAATAGCTTCAACTGCAGGGGAGAAGAAAAAAAAAAAAAAAAAGGATTCGCACTCACAAAGCAGGGAGTAGCTGGCTTGTTACGGCGGTTACTACCCTAAACCAAAAGGGCCTGATACTTCACTTTCAATGCATAACCAGCATGGCTCTCCGCTTCAACGGCAGGAGAGAAGAAAAACAACCAATAGGGGCTGTATGACATAGTCTGGGTAAAGGGAATAAACATGGGTGTAGCTTGCTTATTGCAGCAGTTACTACCCCTACTACCCCTAACTAATCAAGCTAGGTATTTCACTTGGATGCAGCTCCATCACTGCTCTCTACATTAATGGTGGGGGTGGAAGGGAAATAGAACCAAGAGTTAAGAGAAAATGATAAGTATGAGAGAAAAAAATGTGTGAAGCTTGCTGGGCAGACTGGATGGGCCGTTTGGTCTTCTTCTGCCGTCATTTCTATGTTTCTATGTTTCTATGTTTCTATGTTTATGTCTCTGTGTATGTGTGTGTAACCAACATGGTTCAAGACTGTGAGTGGAGGTACAGTAATAATATCAATAAATTAATTTGTAATATCCAAATCCCCAGTAGGCAGTGCATTTCAGTAATTTCTATTATGTAAGTAAAAGGGAGAGGAGGGAACTTGGCAGGGTTGGCAGCTTTGGCAAGGGCAGCAATATAAAAGGCAGACCAACACCAAAATTAAAGAGGGACTTTTGTAGATCCAAAATGGCAGGAGAGGAAGGCACCTCAAAACAGAAGAAATTGAAATTTGGAGAGCATTTGGCACTACTGCCTGTTCCTTTCCCTCTTGTTTCGGAGCAGATAGAAAAGATGGGAGAGTCATCCAAAACTGCTATTAGCAGGAAAGGGACAGCAAAAGTGCAATGCCCAAAACTAGCAGCATGCTTCTCTTTAAGGTAGATTTTTAAACTGGCATGTGGGTGTCCATGTGCGCACGGTTCCTGGCACTTCCCAGGCTGAAACAGGAATCATGGAAGATCAAAGACTAGGGCCAGAGTAGGAAGCAAGAATGAAGAACCAAGTGAAAGGAACACAGGAAAACAACCAGGCAACAGGATAATGTAAAGCAAACTCTGTATGGTCTCTTGGACCAGCAAATGTGCGTTAGACTAGAGCTACTTATATTCTCTTTGGGACATTCCTAATATTGGTCCAATAGGGAGCCTCTGGAAGCATGTATCCCTTACTTTACTTAGCAGCCATTTTCTGCAGGGTTCTTGTAGATTGAGAGTCCCTCTGGATCCAGTTTAAGATCTTAAGAAATATTTCTTTACAGAGAGGGTGGTGGATGCATGGATGGCACAGCTTCCCACTAGAGGTGGTGGAGACAAAAACAATATCTGAATTTAAGAAAGCATGGGTTAAATATAGCGTATCTCTAAGGAAATGATGAGAATTATAATGCTAAATTAATTGAATGACTGAATGGGCAGTCTGAATGGGCCATACAGTCTTTTTCTGCCATCATGTTTCTCTGCCACTTGTATACCAATTTAGGGGTCTTGCTTCTACCACTCTGCCTACTTGCCATACCCAGATATATCATCTTAGGGATCTTGCAGTTACCACTCTACCT
Organism: Rhinatrema bivittatum; assembly: GCF_901001135.1. Lineage (NCBI taxonomy): Eukaryota > Metazoa > Chordata > Amphibia > Gymnophiona > Rhinatrematidae > Rhinatrema > Rhinatrema bivittatum. Next base: position 75,760,084 of record NC_042623.1, read on the forward strand.
GTCTTCCATGTCCCTTATGTACCAGCTTAGGGTTCTTGCTGCTACTGCTCTGCTAACCTGCTATGCCTATTATGTACCCACAAAGTGTTAAATAAATAAAAATAAATAAATAAAAAAAAGTGTTAAATAAATAAATAAATAAATGGTATTTTTGGTGCATTCGTGTTGTTTGCTGTTTGAATCTCACTTTTGTTCTCCCACCCGGTTTGTTTGTTTGTTGGTTATACTGGGGTGTTTTGTTTCCAGGAAAAAAATTGAAAAAAGAAAATAAATACACACTTCTCCTTCCACCCCATCTGTTTTCTGGTTCTTTGTTTTGTTATACCCCTCTACAATCCCAGCTTAGTTCTTCTACACTTTTTCTTTGTTGGCTATAGTGGGATATTTTATCCCCAGAAAATAAAAATGTTGAAAAAAGAAAAAAAATGATTTTCTCCTCCCACTCCATCTCTTTTCTGGTTCTCTACTGTTTTACTGTACATCTCTAGCATCCTAGCTTTGTTCTCCCACCCATCTTCTTTCTTGGTTATACTGGTGTGTATTGCCCCCAAAAACCCTCAGTCAGAAGGAAGAAATGCAGTCAGAAGAAAACAACATACAGGAGAGACGATCTACATGATGTGAATGTGGTAATGGTTTCACTTGGAAGAAAGATCCAATGCAATGTCAGAAAATCAATAAAGGGAAGAGACTGTGCTTTGCTACTGAATATGAGCAAAACTTTCTTAATATAATAAACCTTATAAATTACTAAGAACTTCACATTGAGGCGAGACCAATTCCATATTCTGATTATGACAAAAGTTTCAATTAGAAAAGCCAATTTCATAAGAAACCCAAAATTCAACCCAGCAGCAAAATCAATTTCAAGGAGGGAATGTAATGAACACTTATGTCAAAAAAGTAATACTGATGACAGATACATTCTCTTGTATTAAATGTGACAAGTGGCAAGTGCTTCAACTGGAAGGCAGACATCTCCCATACCACTCTGCCTTGCTGTATAACCCTCATGCTACATTTTTGGGTGTCTTGCTGCCATTCCCAGACTTTATACCTTGGGGTTATTTCTGCCACTCTGCCTTGCTGCCATAGACCAGACTCTACATCTTGGGGTGTTTTTGCCACTACGGAAAGGAGGTTTTGCACCTTTCATGGTGCCTTAATATGTTGATACCACTCTTTGTTCTGATTTGTCCCTTTAGTTGTTACTTGGGGGGTTTTTTTCTGCCACCTTTTTTGCTTCATTCCCTTTCATGTTGCTTTAGGATGTTGATGCTATTCTTGGTGCCACTATGCCTCTTCTGCTGCCTTTGAGAGTTCATGACACATTTTGAAGTCTTGGGGTATTCTTCCGCCTTTTGCTGCTACTTTGTTCCTCTTATGGGGCCTTGGAGAACTCTTGCCACTATTGGTACCCTTTTGCCCCTTTATGGTGCCATACTGATAGAGTCTTGATACATTGCCATGCCTTCACCCATCTACCAGTTTTATTAAAATTTGTGAGAAAACCCCAATTTTTGAGCCTAAAATAGGCTGTAGTGCTTTTTCGTTAGACTTTAATGGTAAACAAATAAATAAAACCAAGGGAGTCAGTTGGACTGTTAGATGATCGAGGGGTTAAAGGGGAACTTAGAAAAGATAAGGCCATTGTGGACAGACTAAATGAATTCTTTGCTTCAGTGTTTATTAATGAAGATGTTGATGAGAGAGACTTTCCAGAGATGGTTTTCAAGGGTGATGATTCAGATGAACTGAACCAAATTGTGATGAACCTGGAAGACGTAGTAGATCAGATTGACAAACTGATGAGTAGTAAATCAACTGGACCAAATTATATACACCTCAGGGTTCTGAAGGAAATCATAAATTAAATTTCAGATCTATTACTAGTAATTTGTATTCTATCATTAAAATTTTCCATTATTCCTGAAGACTGGAAGGTGGCCAATGTTACCCCAATCTTTAAAAAGGGCTCCAGAGGTGATCTGGGAACTAATAGACCAGTGAGCCTGATGTCAGTGCTGGGAAAAATCTTGGAAACCATTCTAATAAACAAAATAACAGAACATATAAATAGAATTAGTTTAATGGGACTCAGCCAGCAAGAATTTATCCAAGCAAAGTCTTGCCTCATAAACCTGATACATTTTTTTGAAGGGGTTAATAAGCATGTGGATAGAGGTGAGCTGGTTGATGTGGTGTATTAGGATTTTCAGATGGTGTTTGACAAAGTCCCCCATGAGAGGCTTCTAAGAAAATCGAAAAGTCATGTGGTAGAAGACAATATATGTTTGTGAATTGCAAACTGGTTAAAAGACAGGAAACAGAGAATAGGATTAAATGTCAGTTTTCTTAGTGAAGAGAGATAAACAGTGGAGTTCCTTTGAGATCTGTACTTGGACTGGTGCTTTTTAATATATTTATAAATGACGAGTGAGGTTATCAAATGTGCAGATGATACAAATTATCCAGGGTAGCAAAATCATGAGCAGAAACTGATAAATTGCAGGAGGACCTTGTGAAACTGGAAGATTGGGCGTTCAAATGGCGAGATGTCATAGTGGACAATATATTTAAATTGTTGGCTCAATGTGCTGTAGCAGCTAAAAAAACAATGTTAGGAATTATTAGGAAGGGAATGGTGAATAAAATGGAAAATGTCATAATGCCTCTGTATCGCTCAATGGTGAGACCACACTTTAAGTGTGTTCCATTCTGGTTACCACGTTTCAAGAGAGATATAGGTGCATTGGAAAGGTTTCAGAGAATGATGACCAAAATGATAAAGGGAATGGAAAGGCTCCCCTATGAAGTAAAGAGGTTAGGATATTCAATTTGGAGAAGAATAGGCTGGAACCCTGTGATGAAGCTTTATAAAATCATGAGAGGACTAGAATGAATTCATGAAAATCAGTTGTTAGTCAAGCTGACTTAGGAAATAGCCACTGCTGTTACTAGCATTAGTAGCATGGGATCTATTTAATGTTTGGGTACTTGCCAGGTACTTGTAACCTGGACTGGCCACTTTTTGAAACAGGATGCTGGGCTTGATGGACCCTCTGTCTGACCCAGTATGGACACTTTTTATGTTCTTAAGAGTTTTTAATTTACAGTCCTGCTTATGTCAAATAGTGCGCTATAAATGTTCAGTAGTGGTAGTTCATTTGCTTATGCATATTTGAATCTTTAGCCTTTTTCATAGATTTTCTTCTTCCTGTTGTAGCTGCTTGTAGCATTTTGCCATATCCATGCACTGCTGTTATTATGAAAGTACTATTAGTTTCAGATGGCCAGTGTCTGCTTCTGTGCTTGTTTCAAGCCTGGCACTAAGTCTCTATCATCTTCAACCATGACAGATTTGAAAAAAAAAATGAAAGAAGTGCAGGAGTGCAGGAGGAGTGCAGGAGGTCGCTCCCGGACCCCCGCTGGACTTTTGGCAAGTCTTGTGGGGTCAGGAGGCCCCCCCAAGCTGGCCAAAAGTCCCTGTGGGTCCAACGGGGGTCCAGGAGCGACCTCCTGCATGCCGGCAGTCTGATGCCAGTACTCAAAATGGTGCCGATAGCCTTTGCCCATACTATGTCACAGGGGCTACCGGTGCCATTGGTCAGCCCCTGTCACATGGTAGGAGTACAAGATGGCACTGATGGCCATGTGACAGGGGCTGACCAATGACACCGGTAGCCCCTGTGACAAAGGCTATCGGCGCCATGATGAAACCAGCACCGAGGGTGTGAGTGCAGGGGATAGCTCCCGGACCCCCCGCTGGACCACCAGGGAGTTTTGGTATGTCTTGGAGGGGTTCAGGAGGGTCGGGGGCTTGTTTAAATTTGTATTTAGGTGGCTGTATAATTCGGGGGGAAGATTCGTGTATTCGTGGGGAACCGCGATACGTTTCGTTCCCCACAAATACTACGAATAGTGCAATATACGTTGCGGATCGCCAATACGGCGAAAACGAATGCACACCCCTAATGCATACTGGATGGGCACTGACCGATTTCAAACCTCTCATAGAAACATAGACATATAGAAATGACAATAGAAAAGGACCAAAGGATTCACCCAGTCTGTTCAGTAAGCTTATGCCAGTATCTGCTGCACTGTGCAGGTTACCTTCATACTTATCAGTTTCCAAGAACATAAAAGTCAGGGCCCTCAGATGCTGTCGAAATCCAATTTTCCTTAACCTCTGCCATGGAAGCAGAGAGCAATGAGGAGCTGCATCAAAAGTATCAGGCTTAATGATTAAGGGTAGTAAAAGCTGCATCGGCAAGTTACTCCCATGTTTATTTGTTCCCCTAGTTGGTTGCTGTCTGAATTCAATGCCCCTTTTTCCACTGCTGTTGAAACAGAGAGCAATGATGAAATTGCATTAAGACGATACTGTTATTTGTTAAGGGTAGCAACTGCCACACCAGAAGGTTACGCCCAGTTACCCCTATATGCTCTTTTCTTTAATTGCTATCCTCTGGCCTTTAGGGATCCACAGTTTTTATCCCATGCCCCTTTGAATTCCTTCACAGTTTTTATCTTCACCACCTCCTATGGAGGACATTCACCACCCTCTCTGTGAAGAAATATTTCCTGACATTGGTTCTGAGTCGTCCTCCCTGGAGTTTCATTTCATGACCTCTAGTTCTATTGATTTCTTTCCAACAGAAAAGCTTTGATGATTGTGCATCATTAAAAACTTTCAGGTATCTTCTTAAGGTCTGTATCATATCCCCCCTGCACCTTTTTTGCAGGGTGTACATAATCATATCCTTCAGCCTCTCCTCATAAGTCTTCCAATGTTGACCCCTCACCAATTTGGTAACTCTTCTTTAGATTGCCTCTATCCTGTCTTTGTCCTTTTTGAAATACAGGCACCAGTACTAATGCAGTACTCTAGGTGAGACCTCACCAAGAACCTGTACAAGGGCATTATCACCTCTTTTTTTCTTACTGGTTATTCCACTCTCTATGCAGCCCAGCATTCTTCTGGCTTTAGCTATCGCCATGTCACATTGCTCTGCCGCCTTCAGATCATCAGACACTATTACACAAAGATTCCTCTCCCAGTCCATGCACATTAATCTTTCACTGTCCATCACATACAGCTCTTTTGGATTGCCACACCCCAGATGCATGACTCTGCATTTCATGGCATTGAATTCCAGCTGCCAAATCTTCAACCACTCTTCAAGCTTTCTTAAATCACTTTTCATTCTCTCTGCTCCTTAAGGCATGTCCACTCTGTTGCAGATATTATTAGTATCATCTGCACAGAGGCAAACTTTATCTTCTATCCCTTCTGCCAGGTAGCTCACAAAGATATTGAATAGAACCGGTCGCAAAACCGATCCCTGTGGCACTCTACTTAACACTGTTCTTTCTTCAGAGTAGGTTCCATTTACCGTTACATGTTGTCTCCTGTCAGTCAACCAGTTTGCAATCCACGCTACTACCTTGGCACCCACTCCCAAGCTTCTCATTTTATTCACAAGTCTCCTATGTGGGACAGTATCAAAAGCTTTACTAAAATCCAAGTAAATCATATCCAGCATTCGTCCCTGATCCAATTCTCTAGTCACCCAATCAAAAAAAGCAATCAGATTTGTCTTCCTCTGGTGAATCCAAGCAACCCACTAGATTGTAGATAGTTCACTATCAGTTCCTTCAGCAGAGTCTCCATTAATTTTCCCACCACCGAGGTAATGCTAACCAGCCTGTAGTTTCCAGTCTCATCTCTGCTCTCACTCTTGTGAAGCGGGACCATTACCAATCTTCCTCAATCTTGTGGCACCAATCCGATTAACAGGGATCTATTGAACAGATCCTTCAGGGGACCCACCAGCACATCTCTGAATTCCTTCAGTATCCTGAATATACCTCATCCGACTACATGGCCTTGCCCACTTTCAGTTTTCCTAGCTCTTCCCATACATTCTCTTCCTTAAACGGAGTATTGTCTACTCCCCCCCCCCCCCCCCATCCACAGTCTTGTCAACTAGCGACAGTCCTTATCCAGAGTCTTCTTTAGTGAACACCAAACTGAAGTATTTGTTTACTATTTTGGCCATTTCTTCGTCTTTCCCCACACATTGATCTTTGTTACCTTTCAATTTCACTATACCACTTCAGACCTTTTTCCTTTCTCTGATATACTTGAAAAATGTTTTGTCACCTTGGATTGGCCACGGTTGGAAACAGGATTCTGGGCTTGATGGACCCTTGGTCTGACCGAGTACAGCATATGTTATGTTCTTATGCTCCATGTTGCAACTGCATCTTGAATACTTTCTGCAGGTCTGATTGTCATCTCACTTTACCTCTTTGGTATTCCTTTCTTTCGCCATACTATTTGCTTTCTTGATTTCTTTCCTCATCTCCTTCAGTTTCACCAGATATTCTTCCCTGTTTTCCTCTTTTTGGGATCCTTTATATTTCTTGAATGCTGCTTTTTTTGCCTTTATTTTATCAGCCATATCCTTTGAGAACCAGAACGGTTTCTTATTTTTTTTTACTTTAGTTTATTCTAACATATAGATTTGTTGCCTTTGTAATTGCTTCTTTTAGTTTGGTCCACTGTTGCTCCACCTCACTCATTTTCTCCAAGTCTTCTAGTTCTACCTCTAGGTACATTCCCATTTCGAGAAGGTCCGTACTTTTTGAAATTCAAAACTTGGGTCTTTGTGTGACCTCTCTATATCCTATTTGTATAAAATCACAGTGCTGACAAAAACAAGCCCGATAAAGTCCCTACATATGACAAAAAAAGAATGGGCCAGATTTAGACATACACGCAACAAATGTACTCCCGATTTAAAGATGTCCACGCAACAAATGTATGCCCGAGTTTACAACATGCGCGCGCAGCCTTGCGCATGTTATAATATCCGGGGTCAACGCGCGCAAGAGGGTGCACACTAGAGCACCTTGCGCATGCTGAGCCCTAGGGGAGCCCCGATGGCTTTCCCCATTCCCTCCGAGGCCACATCGAAATTGGAGCGGCCTCCGAGGGAACTTTACTTCCACCCCCCCCCACTTTCCCCTCCCTTCCCCTACCTAATCCTCCCCCCAGCCCTACCTAAAACCCCCTTAACCTTTATTTTACAAGTTGTGCCTGCCTTCAGGCAGGCATAGGTTGCGTGTGCTGGCTGAGTGGCCCTACGGAGGCTTCTGGCCATGCCCCCTCCCCGCTCCTTTTTTCAAGCCCCGGGACATATGCATGTCCCGGGGCTTTGCACGCGTCGCTGGGCCTATGCAAAATAGGCTTGGCGTGCGTAGGGCTTTTAAAATCTGCCCCAATATGAATTTACCATATAAATTCAGAAGATTACATTCAAAACGATCAGATGACCATCACATATATAGAGACATCGATAACACTCATTTTCAGAGTGTATATGGTCTGTTTCTTGACCACCTCTATTGATTATAATCATTGGTCATCTAATAGTCCATATTTGTTTGTTTTTTGTGCAAATAAAAATGACTTAATTTATAAGAGAGTTGTGCATTTCTTCAATAATGAAAAGTTCCTGCTGTACGACACTGTTCCAGTGTTTCAGTAATAAATCCACAAAGCCCGGCTTAGTCTGACAGCTCCAGTTGGGAATGCAAGTCACTATTAATTTGTCTCCCTAGAACTGAGACACCTTCACTGTAGGAATTGGTTTACTTCCATTTTGTTTTTAAAAAGAAAAAAAAAAAAGCCCTCCTGGGAAGCCTGGAAACTTCCTGAGGCCTCTTGGGGCTGACTCACTCTTCCTAGAGTTGACTCAAAGCTCACCAACAGGGGCCTATCTGGGGCTCCCCCCACTGTGACCTCCAATTTTCCCACCTCTCAATACACACACCTCAAAAGATTCCAGGAGCTGGGAACTATCCCAGCCCCAACTTGCCTCATCTGTTGGAGTTCAGAGGGGCAGGAAGGATGCCTGCTTGTCTCCTGCCCTGCAGTTGTCCACATATAAAGGCTCTGGGTTGGTCAGCCCCAAGAACAGCAGCATTGTATGACATCAAAATGACACTGACCAGTCCGGCATCATGATGGTAAAATGGTGCCTTCTTAGAGCTGTCTGGTACCATTTTCTTGTATTGCCATAAGTTTCATCCAGCAAGCAAGGGACCTGACACCATGTTACTCTCTGAGACTAGAGACCATGTCCATGTCCATCTACTTCCCACATAATGTTAAGCAATATTTTAGGATTATCACTTTCAGTTTTGTTATTATTATTGTTCCTTTAAATTATATGGCACTCCTCTTCAGGGACCCCCAGGAATGCATTCCCTGTTCTCCTCTCATCATCAATTTACACCAACACAGTCACAATAGGACAACAGAGTGTTGGGTTTTTTTTTTTCTGGCAGGCAGAAATATACACCTCTTGGGCCCTTGGCTCACAAGATGTGGACCAGATCATGTTTTTTAATTCTTCCTGAAGATACAGTCTCCCTAGTACACACTCTTAGTTGTCTTTCATTGTAGGCTTCTTTTACTAAGAAGAAACAGGCTAGACGCTTGAATGGGGTATTCGAAATTTTTTTTTATTTTACCAAAATCACTTTAAAGTGCATTTTGCAAAAATAAATCCTCAGAAAATCTTCACACAGAACAAAATAGTTTAAAGTGCCTTTTCTCAATGCTGTCCCACTGAGTCAGTGACCCTTTTGGTTGGAAACCCTAAGAATCCCACTATGGAGATTAGGGGGAAGAATCATATCTCTTATCTTTCTCTGATTTTGAACTCCACAAGCTGAACTTTTGGTGACAGATAGCCCCAGTATAATTTAATCAAATTAAAAAAAAACCAAAGACAATTTCTCTTTCTTCAGGTAGGCAGGAAGAGTAGTTCAAAAATTCTTCCCAAAAGAACTGGAATAACTTCCTTTCTAAAAAACAAAAAACACATGTTTCCTCCTTACCAGGGCACTACTACCCCCTTGTATCTCTGCAGCAAGGACAAGCAGCCCCTTATCCTATCCTGGGGTGACTTCCTTCTTGGATAAGTACAGGTCTCAAAGATAAAACTCAAAGCAAAAAGACAAAATGTTCTGAAATCGTGTCTTCCCTTCCCAAAATAATCCCTGTGGGGCCTGAATTTAGAGGACCACTGATATTCTCTTCCTCCCACTCCAAAAATGATAAGGATATGCAGCCAGAAAATTTTGTATACTTTTTCAGTTTGTTTCACTTTTTAAATTCAATTTGTGGTTTTTGTTTTTGTTTTTTGTTAAATTTTGGTTTTATTTAGTGTACACTAATTCAAAATATTCCGCATTGTATTAAAATAAGTGTGCACTAAATTGACATATTGTACACTAAATCAGAATAATGTGCACAAATTTGAAATAATGCACAGTAATTAGTACACACTAAAGAATAAAAATGAATTAAATAAATGCACATCCCTAAAAAAGAAAGTAACGACGATTCCTATACATATGCATGGCCTGTTTTTATATGGCATTGCTGGCCAATCCAGAGTAACCTTGATGAGAAATCAGAAAGGGATGATCTGCAAACTGCTGAAACCTACCTAACCTTAAGCAAAGGCATTTTTAGATAATGAGGGATCCAAAGGGTCCCTACATATGCATTTATATAAACTACCCTGACACAGACAGTACAGCCAAAACATGACCGTATCAGTTTTTCATTTTGATTGTTTATCAGCTGTTTCAAAAAATTATAGTCTTGTATTTAAAAAAATTGCTTATATGATTAAATTTGTAAATTTTGTTGATTTTTATATTTTTATTTGTATGGCTTTTATTTTATATTATTCTGTATATTATTTCTACCACTTTTAGCTCTCTCAATCTCTATGATGGTATCTTTAGAATTGATATACTAACCTTTCTGAAAAAAGAAAATTAACTAAAAAACCTGAAAATGTTTGTGCTATAACAGTTTATCATCTTTACAGAACTTGTTTTGATCGTTATGTGCTATCTTTTCAATCAGAGCAGCAGAAGCATTCCTGCAAATTAAAATTGGGTATTTTATTATATTGGTATTTGGACTATAACTTTATAGTAAACATGCTTTTATGGTAAATTATTGTTAACATTTAGAATGTAATGCAGTAATCCAACCTACCTGGATCTGCATTTATCTTCTTCATTTATATCTTAGCTGCTTTTCCCAACTTCTGGGAAAATTGCTGTCAATATAGGTTTGCCCAATGTTCTATACTACATTGCCAAACAGTGAGATCACAGGGAAAGATATTTTTCCATTTTATATAGATTCTCCTAAGGAATTAAGTACCATAATTTAAAATTACTAGAACTATCCACCAAACCCCAGTCATTGTGACCAGAAGGTATTTCTTTCCATAATGGCAGTTTCTATAGTATTAGTGTTCATAAGAATTCATATCACAGAAATTTAGTTTCCTCATTTCTCTGAGACATTACACTTATAATCTTTTCTCAAAGTCTTCAGCCACATTTTGGCTTTTCACATAAAAAACTTTGTGCTAAATCTCAAGATAAGAAAGTTTCCACAAAAAATGACAAACATTGCAAAGGTTTTTCAAAATTATTTGCAAAATCAGTAATTTCTCTCTTCCATATCCTTACTAGTATGCAATGAAAGTACAATGTGTCTGCTAATTAAATGGTTAGATATCCATAAAGATTTGTATTTTGGTATATTTAAGGAAACAAAGTCTTCATTTAGATAACAGAAAACTTAATGGTATTTAGCCAGATATATACATTAATTAAGCTATACTACTAAAAATGAATAATTACTAGGCAATGTGCTGAGTGGTGGGAGGGAGAGAAAACTAAACTGCAATAATAATCTACTCAAAATTAAAACATCCCACCTCAGCTCTGACTGTACTCATCAGGAATGATACATCTTGAAGATTACATTTTTTCTTTTAGTCACTGAGGGAGTTAGTAATTCTACTTTGAAGATTAAGAAGTCATGTAGTAGGGATTCTTGAAACTAAGGAATCTCATTTTCAGAGTTTCTTGTACAACCCAGGCCCCATGTAGTTTTCCTGAGAATGGGTTTAAAATGCATTGAATTTATTAAGCTTCTAACACTTTGAAAATGAAAATAACATTGGATATAAAATATTGTTTTTGCCTTCCCCTGAGATTGCTGTGTAGAGAAAGATGTTAGCCAATCAGAAGAAAGTTGAATTCAACCAAACCAACCATGTGACTAAGGGCCTCATTTTCCAATATCGCATTGGTATCGCATGCGATACCAAAAAGGGGTGTACCTTATGCTAATAAGCATGTGTATTGCAAAATCAGCTACATTGCAGAGAGAGAGAGAGAGAGAGAGAGACTTGCTATAGTGCCTCCTCCCTAGACAGGTATTTGTATCCCTAAGGGAGACCCACCTAGTAACTCGAGGTGAGGGTTAAGTATTAGTGTAGGGGGGTAGGGGCCACTTTGGCATTCAACGTGAGATGTACGTGCAATGTTCTCTCAACCTAGCTTGATGGACAAGCTAGGTTGAGAGAACATTGCACAAATCTAATCTTGGAGTGAGTTTCCTCACTCTGAAGGCCAGCAAATCTTCACGAGAGACCACTGTTCTGTTCGTACATCTCACGTTGAATGTCAAAGTGGCCCCTACCCCCCTACACTAATACTTAACCCTCACCTCGAGTTACTTGGTGGGCCTCCCTTAGGGATACAAATATCTGTCTAGGGAAGAGGCACTATAGCAAGTCTCTCTCTCTCTCTCTCTCTCTCTCTCTCTCTCTCTCTCTCTCTCTCTCTCTCTCTCTCTCTCTCTCTCTCTCTCTCTCTCTCTCTCTCTCTCTCAAAAGCCTGCAGCATACAGAAACATCATGAACTGCAATAAATTGACCATTTGCAGATATGTCACCATGCAAAGCCAATAAAGAGGTTGTTTGGATCAAGTGATTTATTTTCTATTACTGTCCTCTAGCTTTAGACTGTACAGCCATGCATATTCATGTAACACTTTGAAAGTGAAACAATGTTTGGGTAATTGCCAGGTTCTTGTAGCCTGGTTTAGCCTCTGTTGGAAACAGGATGCTGGGCTTGATGGACCCTTGGTCTGACCCAGCATGGCAATTTCTTATGTTCTTAACCATGGAAAGACAATAATTTTTAATTGGGCCCTTTCTTTAGATTCTCAAGATGGTGAAGCAGAACTGAAAATATAAGAAAAAGTGAACTGGATATCTTAATTGTGTATCCAACAAAACAATGGCTTTTAACATCTGATTTGCCTTATATTATTTGTTTATTCTTTACTTTGGTATTTCCCAGTCAACTGTATGTAGGACCAACTTGTAATCTAGCCAGGAATGATCTAGGCATGCTTCAGTGAGTTACCGGAGATTGTAAAAGCTTGATAGAAGCACTTAAGGTTCTGTAGTTCAGCAGAGATGGAACAAAGTATTAAAAGCTAGTAAGGAGCAGGAAAGAGTGACCTAGATCCCTTGCTGAGAAAACACAGTGCTCATAGAGATAAAAATGTATGACACCCAGGTGAATTCTTCACTCAGGAGGATTACTGCACGCTTGACGCTACTGCTTTAAAAATACCATAGGGTCCATCCCCAAGAGAAGAAAGTGGTGTAATTTGAAATCCAAGCGCTAGAGAAGCCAGTGGATGGGGACATGGTGTCTCTGGAGCTCCCAAATACATTTCTAAAATAGTTCAATGTTCTACATGAAAGTAGAATTAGAACTCACTATGGCCTGGATTCACTAATACCGCAAGGCTTAGTGAATCCCGGTGCTAACGGGGGGCGAAGCGGGGTGTGGTCCTGCGCTAGCCGGCAGTGATCGCACCCTATTTCATGCTGAATAACTACACCATAAAAGGTGTAGTTATTTGGCGTGAAATAGGCAGTTGTCGGCTGTCGGCGCTGTTTTCGTGAAGTCGGCCCCGGTGACGCCCCGACTCCTCTTCTTCCAGGGCCGACTCCGCCCCGATGCAGCTAGCGCAAGCCTGCGCTAAGCTTTCCAACTATCGCACGCTTGCACTGGTAGCGCAAGTGTGCGATAGCCTTAAAAAATAAGGCCCTATATCGGTGGAAGCAGCCTGTATAAATAGTTTATGGATCATAAAGACAAACCAGTTTGGAGCCACTACTTCAGTGAACTCTATTGTCACATGCATTTTTTTTATTAGGTTGTTCACTCAAAGTCAGTAAGAGGAGATTTCCCTTCACAATGAGTCATCACCTGTGGTCTAATTCTACAACTGATAGACCCAAGTCTGAAAGAAACCCATACCCATATAAGAAGAATTATGCCAAGTAGCAGCTACATTTATTTTAGGTAATTGCAACCTACACTACAATATGTAATTATTACCTAGTAATGTGCTTGCTAAAGCATAGTATAATAACCATGTCTGCCACGTGCCAAAAGCATCAGTGCTGTACAAGAACTGTGTAAATGTAGCCAGACATGCGTATATCTTCTGCTGCAGGCATATATTTTGAGAAAACATGTTATGAATGGTCTAGACTTTCCTGGCGTTTTGTAACCCTGCTCCCATATACTTCTGAGAATGAACTGTCTTGGTTAGGAAACTAGCAATTAAGCAGAGGTTAATGAGATAGTTATTTTGTTTACTTTTACCTTCATAAAATAAGGTGCAGAAAAAAAGGCAATTTTGCAACTCGGTTTATAGATCCAAGCAACCAGTTTTACAATATCATTTGACAAAATGAATATAAAGGAATTATATGGTCACTGATGGGTAGAACATTTTCAAAAAACATTTACTTGAATAAATACAGGTTTACCCAGAAAAAGGGCTGCCTGAAAATTGTCCATTCTTATCCCTGCCAAACGTTTGCAGAGCCCAAGAGTGCACATACTTTCAGCTATGTTAAGGGGAGGCATTTCTGAAAGGGCATGCTTAGGCATTATTAAGAAATAATGTGCACATATTGCATTTTCAAATGCATATGTTCCATTACTCTGTCAAATTTAGCCCACACAAAATGCTGATGTAAAGTTTGCAGGCCAGTTGTACTAGTGGGCAATCTCCAAAGAGAAAGTAAGCACAGATGTTATCTAGACAATTTTTACAAAGCCCACAAGTACACACTAACAACCCACATAGTGGTAAAGTTTGCGTGTATATTAGTGATTCAGACTTTACTGAGAATTTTTAAAGCTAACACTTGATGAACTCTCTGCTGAACAAAAAGTAACTTAAAAAATATTTTTGCTTTGAAAATCATTCCTTAATTGGCAGATATGTACAAAATGATCCATGTACAAAGTTAAACCTGTGCCAAGCAAGAGTATCTTGTGCATGGTAACTTACACAAATACTTTTGAAAATGCAAAAGAAAATACATAAGTCATATCCCCACCCCAACTCTGACTTCCAAAATTCATACTCCCACTATGCAAAAAGTATGCATGAAATTGGGTTCTGCACATACTTTTAAATGTATTGGCTGCTGGTTGATTTTCAAAGGGACACTTATGTGAATAAAACAGGATTTTATGTGCATTAAGTTCTTTTAAAAATCAGACACTTAATGTAAACAATAAAGTACTTTTGAAAATTTGGTTTCTTATTTTCCAGTCCAAAGTACTCTGGTTCAACTATTTAAATAAGAGAAGGAAAAGATAATGGGCCAGATCTTCAAAAGGTCATGCACACCGGGCCTATTTTCAAAAGGCCCAGCAGTGCGCGTAAAGCCCCGGGATGCATGTAAGTCCCGAGGTTTGCATAAAGGGGCGGGGAGGGGGTAGGGTGGGGCAGTCCAGGGGGCAGAGTGGGACGGGTCAGAGGCTCCCGGCACAGCTGCCATTTGCTGCTATGCCAGGGATCACGCACCGGCAGTTGGCCGGCATGCGCAACTTACTTCAGCCCCAGGGCTGAAATAAGTTTTAAAATAAGAGGAAAATGAAGAAAAAGGTAGGTGGGGAAAGGGTGGGGGAGGTAGGGGAAGAGAAGATGGGGTGGAGTGGGGGGGGGGGGGTAGAGAACAGGGGAAGGCAGCACGGCCTGGTGTGTGCTCGGCAATTACAAGGTGCACCATTGTGCACCCCCTTACATGCGCCGACCCCCTGATTTTATAACATGCACGTGCCAGGTAGTGTGCTCACATGTACGCACATGCGCAGGTTTGAAAATCTACCCCATATCTAGATAGATAGACAGATATAGCTATCTATATTTATATCGCTATATACTATATATGCTCACACATACAAAAGTTAACATAAAGTAATGAATATGGTCATATATTTTTGAATACATATCACATATATAATGCAGGTTAAAATGTTAAGTCCAAGTGCCATCAGAATCAAATTTGTAAGCATGCCTCAATAGATGTACAACCTGGAAGGAAATATATTATTGCAGAAATGAAATGGTTAGTTCACATATTTTTAAATGTATTGAAAAATGTGACACAAAAAGGTCGATATTCAGCTGCCGTGCGGCCAGTTAAGTAAGCCAGATATATCTATCTTGGGCTTTGGGGAGGCTGGGACACTAATTTTTATTAATTGTCTTTTGGGGCAGGGGGCCAGGGCAATCGCCACGCGAGCCCGTTTTTTGATTTTATAACGTTGAGGGAGTTGGCACCGCCTCACGTTTTGGCCCCAGGTCTAGATGGGAGTCAGCACTGACCCCAGCTCAATTTCCTCATTTTGGCACCATTTTTTTCCCAGGCCAGCAGTTCTTTAAGGCCTTGGCAGTCCCGTGAGGTTAGGGCTACTATGGTGTTAAAGGGCCGCTAGGCATGTTCTTTTGCCCCATGGTGTTTGGCCACAAGAAAAAAGAATTCACCATAGACCCACAAAGTTTTTTCATGGAAATGGCCCCTCTATCATGGTGACACCCCAGTCATGATAGTGGAACCCCACTAGTGATAAAACTAAGCCATAGATTTTAAACCCTCTGGGGATAGGAAAATATCTACAGTACCTGAATGTTATCCACTTTGAAATGCCAAAAAGTTGACTAAAATTCAGATAAATAAATACACTCATAAATTACTGCAATGAGAAGTGTTATAAAATTATCCTCTGTGTATATTAAGACATTTGTGAATTCAGCAGAACTTAAGAAGGCAAATGGGCTAGATAATTGCATAACTCACTTAATTGCCTATTTGATTCATTTTTGACAATGGAACCAACAGAATAGGAGAGACCATTTTGAAAATGACATATTTAATCTCATTAGAATAACACATTTATGAAGAAGAAGGTCATGGGAAGGCATGAAGCAGCTCTGTGTCTGGCAGCTGCATGGAAGGAAAAGGAGAGAGAGAAGGAATCTTGTACTGCTCAAGTGGATTGTGATGGTAGAAATTGGTCTTGTAGCAATAAGTGTTTGATTCTGGCGGTGCAGGGATGAAAAAGTCAGTAATGTGCCACTTAAATAATGTCTGGATTCTTGTGATTGAGTACAAGGCAGAGAAGATGGGTTTGATGCTTCTGTTAATGACTCTAATTTCTCAGTGGTTGAGGAAATAGAAAAGACAAGTGTCTTGGTATGCAGTACTCCATTCCAGTGAGCTAGGGAAAGAAGAGGCCAGTTGCTAGGCCCGAGGCAGCATGGATTCATCAGGGGAAGATCCTGTCTGTCAAACATGTTTGATTTTTTTGATTGGCTGAGTAAAGAATTGGATCAAGGAAGAGTGCTTGCTATGATCTACTTGGATTTCAAAAAAGCTTTTGATAAGGTCCCGCATAGGAGGTTTGTGAAAAAAAATGAGATGCTTGGAAGCGGAGTGGATTACAAACTGGTTGTTTGACAGGAGTCAGCGTGTGGTTGTAAATGAAACCTAGTCTGAAGTGGAATGGTGTTAGGTGGAGTGCCACAGGGATCAGATTTGGTACCAGTTCTGTTCAATATCTTTGTGAGCAACATTGTGGAAGGGATAGAAGGTAAACTTTGTCTATTTGTGGATGATACAAAGATCTGCATCAGAATGGTTATTCCTAAAGGAATAGATAGAATGAAAAGTGATTTAAGAAAGCTTGAAGGGTGGTAGAAGATTTGGCAACTGGGATTTAATGCCAAGAAGTGCAGAGTAATGCATCTGTGGTGCGGCAATACAAAAGAGCTGTATGTGATGGAGGGTGAAAGATTAATGTGCACGGATTAAGAAATGTAACTTGGAGTGATCGTGTCTGCTGATGTGAAGATGGTGAAGCAATGTAACAAGATGATAGCTAAAGCTAGAAAAATGCTGGCCTACATAGAGAGAAGAAGGAGATGAAAATGCCCTTGCACAGGTCCTTGGTAAGGCCTCTCCTAGAGTATTGTGTTCAATTCTGGAGACCATATCTCAAAAAGTATAGAGACAGGATGGAGGCAGTCCAGAGAAGTGCGACCAGAAAGGTGTGGGGTCTATATCATAAGACTTATGAGGAGAGGCTGAAGGATTTGAATATGAATACCCTGGAAGAGAGAAGGTGCAGGGGAGATATGATACAGACCTTAAGATATACCTAAAAGGTTTTAATGATGCATGAACTTCCAACTTTTTCCATTTTCAAGAAAACAATAGAACTAGAGGTCAGGAAAGGAAACTCCTGGGGGATGACTCAGAACCAAGGTCAGGAAATATTTATTCATGGAGAAATTGGTGGATGCCTGGAATGCCCTTCTAGAGGAGGTTTTGAAGACAAACACTGTGAAAGAATTTAAAGTGGCATGGGATAAACACTGTGGATCTCTAAAGACTAGAGGATGGAAAATGAAGAAAAGCATGCGGGGGGGGGGGGGGGGAGGGTAACTTGCTGGTGTATCTATTACTGCCCTTAGCAAAAGGCATGAAGATTACTATCCTTAACCAATATGCCTTGATGCTCTTAATGCAATTGCCTTAGACAGCAGGAGGGGGGGGGGGGGGGGGGGGGGGAGGAGAGGATTTTCAGAAGGCATTCAACAAAGACCCACATAAGAGGCTTCTAAGAAAACTAAAGAGCCATAGGATAGGAGGCGATGTCCTGTTGGGGATTGCAAACTGGTTAAAAGACAGGAAATGGAGTAAGATTAAATGGTCAGTTTTCACAATGGAAAAAGGTAAACAGTGGAGTGCCTCAGGGAGCTGTACTTGGACCGGTGCTTTTTAATATATTAATAAATTATCTGGAAACGGGTACGATGAGTAAGGTGGTCACATTTGTGGATGACACAAAATTATCCAGAGTAGTTAAATCTCAAGCAGGAGGACCTTGTGAGACTTGTGAGACTGGAAGTTTGGGCTTCCAAATGGCAGATGAAATTTAATGTGTACAAGTGCAAAGTGATGCATATAGGGAAAAATAATCTTTTCTATAGTTACACAATGTTAGGCTCTATCTTAGGAGTTACCACCCAGGAAAAAGATCTAGGCATCATAGTGAATAATACCTTGAAATCATCAGCTCAGTGTGCTGTGATGATAAAAAAAAGTGAACAGAATGTTAAGAATTATTAGGAAGGGAATGGAAAATAAAACGGAGGATGTCATAATGCCTCTGTATTGCTCCATGGTGAGTCCGCACCTTGAATACTGTGTGCAGTTCTGGTCACCGTATTTCAAAAAGGATATAGCTGCACTGGAGAAAGTGCAGAGAAGGGCAACCAAAATGATAAGGTGCATAGAACAGCTGCCCCATGAAGAAATGCTAAAGAAGTTAGAGCTGCTCAGTTTGGAGAAGTGACGACTGAGGGGCGATATGATAAAGTCTACAAAATCATGAAAGGACTTGAACAAGTTAATGTACATCAGTTATTTATCAGATAATAGAAGGACCAGGGGGCATTCCATGAAGTTAGCAAGTAGCTCATTTAAAACAAATCAAAGAAAATTCTTTTTCACTCAGAGATTAGTTAATTTCTGGAATTCATGGCCAGAGGATGTGGTTACAAAATTTAGTGTAACTGGGTTTAAGAAAGATTTGGAAACATTCCTAGAGAAAAAAAAACATAAATGGTTATTATGGTAATTAATAAGCAATAGTAGCTTGTGATTTATCTAATGTTTGGGTACTTGCCAGGTACTTATGACTTGGATTGGCCACTGATGGAAACAAAATACTGGGCTTGGTGGACCCTTAGTCTGTCCCAGAATGACATATCTTATGTTCTTATGGGGATAACCTGCGTGGAGCAGCAGTTACTACCCTTAACAGAAACATGGGGTAACCTGCATGGAGCATCAGATACTACTGCAAGAAGCTTTCTAAGCAGACTGGATGGACCATTTGGTCCTTTTTTGCTGTCATTACTATTTTACAACGTTATGTTACTACTTCTTCTATTAGTTACTTTTGGATCTCTATTAGTTACGTTTGGTTAGGGACATAGAAGTGGCCAGAATTCCTGTTAGCAATTCTAATTCCAACCATGGTAGCAGAAGGAAGGAAAGGGAAATAGTGGAAAAAGAAGGCAGAGTAAGTCAATTCATAACTCTCTTTACTCTATTGATACAGTAAATGGGGAAATATGGAACTGGTGTTACTAAAATAACACTTTAAATTTAGTGACAGATCCCATGCTCCTGAAGAAAACAGGAGAAAAAATATCAAGAAAAAAAAATGTTACTGGGCCTCAAATTAATATCAACACAGAATATTGATTAATGCTCAGATATATATGATAAGCACAGCACCAGCTTGAAAACATAATGAAATACAGTGAAAAGCAAGAAATCAGAGCTCAGCTAATTTAAAAAAACACTAAAATTCTTGACATAGCTTCCATGCTTCAGCAGTTGTTGCAGTAGGGCAGCTATGGCTTTCCTCAGCTATTGGTTCAGTAGGGCTTGATTCACAGAGAGGATAACTTTTAAATTTGCTCACATGTGCTTATGTACGCATATATATGGGCATGTGCAAAATTGCTACAGTATTTTATAAACTGCATGCAAACGATAAGCACAGGTTATAAAATATGTGTACATGTATGCACAAATATGCTTGCTGTAGTGGGTATGATATCTGTGAACCCTTGGTGCTGTGGCATGGTGGGAGCAGCTTAGTAGGCGAACCAACCATGCCTATACCGACTGTTGGTGAATGTGCTCTATGGTGGGAAAGGCTAGAGATTTGCCTATACCAGCTGCCTCCCTTGCAGGTTGAGCCTTTGGGTTCTGGTGGCCAACAGTGCTTAGGTTGATACCGAGGGTGGTCAGGAGCATGAGAGTCCAAGGCCAAGTGAAGGTCAGGGTAGGCAGCTGACAGCGGATAACAGAAAACAGGCCAGAGGTTGGGACAGGTAACAGAATTAAGCTCTGGAATTTGTTGCCAGAGTATGTGGTTAGTGCAGTTAGTGTAACTGAGTTTAAAAATGGTTTGCATAAGTTCTTGGAGGAGAAGCCCATTGACTGCTATTAATCAAGTTGACTTGGGGAATGGCCTCTGCTATTACTGGCATCAGTAGCATGGGATCTTCTTAGTATTTGGATACTTCTCAGGTTCTTGTGGCTTGGTTTGGCCTTTTTTGGAAACAGGATGCTGGGCTTGATGGACCCTTGGTCTGATCCAGCATGGCAATTTCTTATGTTCTTATACCAGAAAACAGGTCAGAGGTTGGCATAGGCAGCAGATGAGATGAGGTCAGGTACAAGGCTAAGATCAGGTCCAGGTTGCAAACAAGAATGGTGTTAGGTCCAACCAGAAGTTAGAATACAGGAAGGCAAGCCGAGGGAGGACAAGGAGAGACAAGACAAAGACAAAGTCCAAGATGAGGGAAAGCACAATGACTTGGATACAGCTGGGCAAGGCAGACAAGGATGGGGCAAGGCAAGGCAAACAGGAACTCAGGTCAAGGCAGGAAGGTGAGAGCAAGGCAATACGCAGAGGCACAAGGCTGATCCGGAAACCTGTTGCTGAGACTTTAGTTGCTCCTCAGAAGCCTTTTCTAGAGAGGAGCAAGTGATGTCATCAGAGGGCACCATGACTGATTTCCTGCCACAGGCCCTTTAAAAGTCGGGCCGTTGGGTGCACACACTCCTAAGGGAATACAGAGGGAGTGGTGGCTGGCGACATCTGGTGGTATGTTGATCGGCATTCATGGAGTAAGGCAGCATCCTGGCCATGAAAGAGGTCCAGCCATGTTGGTAGTGATTGAGGCAATTTGCGGAGTGTCCCACGAGCTGCCAAATGTAACACTTGCAAATGTAAAAAATGTGAGCTGTGCAAGTTCGGGCTTATCCAAATAAGTAGCAACACTTATCTGGGTAAGTCTGAAAAGCACTACATATCCAGCTAAATCAGATAAGTAGCGCTTTTTAGACTTATCTGGCTATCTGACTTAGATAAGAAGCTTTTTTTTTTAGAATTAACTGGCTGTTTTACCTAGCCAGATAAGTTTTGAAAGCACTAATTAGATGGACAAGTAGTGCTTTTCAGACTTAACTGGCTAAGTAGAGCCTGCCGCTACTTAACCGGATAAACTGGAGTATATCTAGATAACTGCAGCTATTTATCTGGATAAGGACACATGTTTCTGTCTAATTAGCGTCAAAGGTTATACTTAGCCAGGTAAGACAGAATTTACACAGATAATTGTGTGGAAATGATATACCCACATATTTTTACTTCAAATTTTAAAAGCATACATGAGTAGCTTTCACCCGTATTATTTAGATGCATTTACCTCCCATAAGTTGGCTTTTACACATGTAAATCAGGAGATTTTCTAACGAGCACAGCCAAGAAATAATCAATTTTACCAATTAGTCTACCAGTTCACCCAGTCCATCAGCAGCTTGTGAAGACCCTTCTGGCTCTTCAGCCTGAAGTCCCCCAATTTCTTCCAGACCTCTTACCCAGTCATTCATGATCTCTTACTGTTATTGAGCAGGAGTAAATATAGACAAGTATGGTGCCATATTTCCAAACATAAAATACCTATCAAGTAACACCTTGCGCAAATGTTGGCCCCTTTCCAGAAGCCCCAGCCTGCCTGTTTTCATATGTGTAAAATTTACTCATGAACCCTGATTTACATGAGTATTTTCAGGTTTTTAAAGTAGCACATATTTATTTATTTATTTATTTATTTATTTATTTATTTAAAATCTTTTCTATACCGTCGCTAAGTTAAATACCATCGCAACGGTTTACATGTAGGCACATATTTAATGTAGGTAAAAGTGTACTATAGTACATTCTAACAGGTGCCGTCAAAGGTTTAGTTACAATATATCATTAGATAAAATAATTTTTAGAGAAGTGGGTCATGACCGAGTACTGAAGGTATTTTTACGGGTAAATTTATCATACATAGTGTTATCAATATGCTAGTTGTGATGTGGGGTTCATAGACTACTCTTCTGTATCGTCCTAAGTACTGTGTGTCGGTGCTTATCTGCTTATTCCTGAATAATTTCTATTCTCCTGTCGCCTTGTTAAATGCTTGTTTAAAAAGCCATGTTTTTAAACTTTTCTTAAATGCCTTGAGATCACTTTGTAATCTGGTCTCTGGAGGCATTGTGTTCCAGATTGTGGGTCCTGCTAATGATAAGGCCCTTTGCATATATGCTATTTACATGCATAAGTGCTATTTTTAATGCACACAACTTTTGAAAATTCACTTTGAAGTTCTTCCCCTAGACACAGCTATTAGTAAATAAGGTCCTTAGTTAGTGTATTTTTTTTTCTGGGAGCAAGGCATCATGAGATATAATTTAGAAAGACAGAGGTTGATATTCAAAAGCCATTTAGAATGGCTTACCTGGCTATATTTAGCCTTTATCTAGCTAAATTCTAGCTGGGTAATTAACACCCCCCAGATAAGAAGGGGGGTGTACCAGGGGCAGGCAGGAGGCATTTCTGGATGACCCAGAGTTAGCCGCTTAACCAATTTTGCTAACTCTGGTCGGCCCTTAGAACTCTCTTAGCTGGTTAGACATAATTGGCTAACTTTAGGATAGCCGGGTATATTCAGTAGGGATGTGCAGAGCAAAATTTTATGTTCATATTTTTTATGTCCGAAAGGGGGTCCCACTTGCGGCCAATATGGACATAAAAAAAATCCAATGAGTTGGGTATATGTACATATGTGCAAAAAAAAAATTAAACCCCCTCACCCTCCTTAATCCCCCCCCCAGACTTACCACAACTCCCTGGTGATCGAGCGAGGAGTGAGGACGTCATTTCTGCAATCCTTGGCGAGAAGCATGTGACGTCGGTGGCACGTCGAGTGACGCGGCGTCACGTGATTCCCGGCTCGTTCGCGCCGGACGGCTCGTTCGGCCCAAAAAGAACTTTTGGCCAGCTTGGGGGGGCCTCCTGACCCCCCCAAGCTGGCCAAAAGTTCTTTTTGGGCCGAACGAGCCGTCCGGCGCGAACGAGCCGGGAATCACGTGGCGCCGCGTCACTCAGACGCGACGTCACGTGATTCCCGGCAAGTTCGCGCCGGACGGCTCGTTCGGCCCAAAAAGAACTTTTGGCCAGCTTGGGGGGGCCTCCTGACCCCCCCAAGCTGGCCAAAAGTTCTTTTTGGGCCGAACGAGCCGTCCGGCGCGAACTTGCCGGGAATCATGTGACGTCGGCGTCACGTGATTCCCGGCTTGTTCGCGCCGAACGAGCCGTCCGGCGCGAACTTGCCGGGAATCACGTGACGTCGCGTCTGAGTGACGCGGCGCCACGTGATTCCCGGCTCGTTCGCGCCGGACGGCTCGTTCGGCCCAAAAAGAACTTTTGGCCAGCTTGGGGGGGTCAGGAGGCCCCCCCAAGCTGGCCAAAAGTTCTTTTTGGGCCGAACGAGCCGTCCGGCGCGAACTTGCCGGGAATCACGTGACGTCGCGTCTGAGTGACGCGGCGCCACGTGATTCCCGGCTCGTTCGCGCCGGACGGCTCGTTCGGCCCAAAAAGAACTTTTGGCCAGCTTGGGGGGGTCAGGAGGCCCCCCCAAGCTGGCCAAAAGTTCTTTTTGGGCCGAACGAGCCGTCCGGCGCGAACGAGCCGGGAATCACGTGACGCCGCGTCACTCGACGTGCCGCCGACGTCACATGCTTCTCGCCAAGGATTGCAGAAATGGCGTCCTCACTCCTCGCTCCATCACCAGGGAGTTGTGGTAAGTCGGGGGGGGGGATTAAGGAGGGTGAGGGGGTTTATATTTTTATTTTGGCTCAACAATCGCGATTTCCCACATATCGAACATATCTATGTTCGATATGTGGGAAATCCGATCGTTTATGTCGAATCAATTTTTTAAGTAAAAAAAAAATATGAGTTGCGTTTTACTAATGCGGTCAATCCGAATGCACACCCCTAATATTCAGCAGTGCAGCTACGGTACTGAATATACCCTGCTAGTTAGCAGGATATGTATGTCCAGTAACTAGCCAAGCCACACAGAGGCTGAAAATGGACCTCATAATTTTCCAATGAAGTAAATAGCATTCTAGAAATATAGAATATGAAGATAAATACCACAAGATCCATCCAATCTGCCTGTTTCTCCTACGTAGTATAAAACTGTAAAGTGATCTATCTCTTGATCTCTCTTCCACATAGAATGGTAATAAAGGTACTGGAAGGAGATACAGAAGTTATTTATTTATTAGCTTTTATATATCGAAGGGACAACTGAGCAGGCCACATGGTTTTTTATCTATTACATTACCATGTTACTGAGGCCTATTCTGCTCTATTTTGTGTTAAAGGTAATATCCAGGTTCACAACACAGGTATTTCAAATTATTTTTTTCTGATGAACTTGTCAAATTGCATCCCTTTATTTCAGAAACTTTAAAAAATATTTTCAGCATATCTGGGGAATATGACCACTGCTACTGATGCCAAAGTAGACACAGCTGGTGTCTCAACATTTCCAACTTTTAATTCCAGCCATGCATATGCTTGGAATTCTCAAAAGCCATCAAGTAGAGAACAAGCTTAATTTTCTTGTGCCAAGAGATGGAATTGTTGATGAAGCTGACTACAGCATACCAATGTCTAGTCTTTGGGACAATGTTTTAAAGGGGAGCACAGAAAAATTATTTGAGCTCACTGTACTGATTACAGCATTATTAACTATTTCAAAGCTTGGCAGAAAAAACAATTTTGTGCTTAAAAGAAAAGCATATCCCCTGTGTATTCTGCAGCATTTCAAAATTACATATGATAAGTAGTTCTAGCCTCTACCAATGGAAAATACTACATTTAATATTAATAGTCATCAAAAATTCACCAGAGGTAATTTGTAGGGGTGTGCATTCGTTTTGAACTTAAATGGAAAACGCAACTTTTTTTTTTTTTTTGACTTAAAAAAAAGATGAGGCGTAAACGATCGGATTTCCAACTTATTCAACATAGCTATGTTGAATACGTTGGAAATCGTGATTGTTGATCTAAATACAAATTTAAACCCCTCACCCTCCTTAATCCCCCCCCCCAAGACTTACCAAAGCTGGCCAAAAGTTCCGTGAGGGTCCGGGAGCGACGCGTGGGGAATCACGTGACGCCGCGTCACACTGACGTGGCACCGACGTCACGTGATTCCCCTCGGGTTCGCTCCCGGAACCCTCGTTGGGCTCAAAAGGCACTTTTGGCCAGCTTGGGGGGGTCAGGAGGCCCCCCCCAAGCTGGCCAAAAGTGCCTTTTGGGCCCAACGAGGGTTCCGGGAGCGAACCCGAGGGGAATCACGTGACGCCGCGTCACTCTGACGTGACGCCGACGTCACGTGCTCCTTGCAAAGGAGTTCAGGAATGGCGTCCTGACCCCCGCTGGACCACCAGGGAGTTTTGGTAAGTCTTTGGGGGGGGGGGGGGGATTAAGGCGGGTGAGGGGTTTAAATTTTTATTTGCACATATGGACATAGACTCAACTTATGGAATTCTCCATAAGTCCATATTGACCACAAATGGGACCCCCATTCGACTTATGGACTTATGAACTTAAACTTTTGGTCTGCACATCCCTAGTAATTTGTGACATTAATTTGAACATAGCCGCTCTCAGTGGAGAAGATTAATCTAAATTAGTTTAGAAATAATTCTGATTTTAATAGTAGTCTTCCATGCATAATTTGGTTTTGAAAATCATCCCACTAAATGTATCCACACACAGATCTGTAATTATGTGCATGAAAAATGTGTGGAAAAATGTACATGCATACTTTTTAAAAATGGAAAAATCTGTAAATAACTGCAAACCTTTTTCCAGCCCCACTCCCAGGAATGTCTCCACTCAGTCCAGATAAACATTTACGCCTAGACAAGTGCTTCTGAAATTACCCTGTACTGTATGAAGGCAATTTATAAAAGTGGGTCGGGGTAAAGACTGCGTATACTTTTTGAGCCCACTTTTATAACCTGGTACTAAGTGCTGAAGTCTATTGGGTAGATTTTAAAAATTCTGCACAAGTAAAAAATGGGGGTTACGTGTGTCGCTGGGCCTTGCGCGCACTGTGTGCATTTTCAAAGGAGCCCAACTACTCACGTAACCCTGTTACACGTTGAAGTGCCGGGCCCAGAGAAAGGGGCAGTCATGCGGCGGGGAGGGGTGGGACTGGAGGCAGCCAGTACAGCGGCCATTTGCCGCTGTGCCGGGGAAGCACGCGCCGGGAAAAAAAAAGAAAAGGAAAGGAAGTTTTATTTGAAAGCCTGATTGCTTTAAGTGTTGTACAGAGAAGTGCTCAAGCCTCCAAAGGAGGAAGAGAGAAGGAAAAAAAAGAGGAATTTTTTTTTCCACTGGTTGGGAACTTGTGTTACTACAGAGAGCTGAGTTGTGCAAGAGAAGCACACAGAGAGAGAAGACAGAAGAGAACATTTTCCCAGGCCTGGCTGCAATGGCAGTTTAAATGTAAATGGTTACAAGAACAGTCTAAAAGTTTAAGTGTAACATGCTAGTGGGAGGTGTTGCCCTGTGTAGAGAGAGAGAAAAAAAAAAGTTGGTGAGTGCTGGACAAGCAGGGTTCTATTTTGCCCTTTTCCCTGTCAGAAAAAAAGAAGAAACAACTTTCTGTGTGTGTTTGGACAGGTTGTGGTCCCTGAAAAAAAAAAGTTCTGCTGCCAGTGTGTCTCTTAAGAAAATGGAGGAAAGTGGGACTGCATCAGGGTGTGGCCTTTGAAAGAAAAACTCTATACTGCTTGAGTGCTTTCCTGAGGGAAAAGGGGAAAATTTGTAACTGAATAAAAACAGGACAGACAAGAAAGCCTCTGCCTGGATTCAGGAAGAACATGGAAGCTTTGTGGCAAAATTTGGCAGAAAGACAACTGCAGCAGCAGTAGCTGGAACAGATCTTTAAGGCCCATCATCAAGTCCTTCAGAAACAGGAACAAAAGTTGATCCGGGCCTTGAGTGAATGACAACAGTCAAATGACTGAGACAAAACCAGTGGAGGTGGCCACAAGTGCTGCCATGAGAACAGCTGTTATAGCAGTTCCAGAAGCATCTGAAAACCACTGAGGAAGTAGAGTGGACTGAGGAAATAAAGCCAGAGAAGGGCTTGGAAGCCCTGGAAGCAGAGGATACTGATATAGATGGAGCCACCTTACATATATGTATACAGTGGGCTGAGAAGGAGCCTGTGCTGGGGAACAAGTGTTGAAAATCCAGGTGAAAAAGCATCACTGCAAGATGAAGAACAGCAGCAGTACCTTAAGTGAGCAGCAGCACTGTCTTATCATGGTTAACCTGCTCTCCATGGACTATGCCAAAGAGGGAGCTGAAACACTGAGGTCAGAGAAAGAAGGATAGGAGTACGCTGAGGTAAATATAGCCTTCATGAGCCAGGATGGCCAGCTGGCTGAAAAGCAGTCAGATTACATTCAGAAGCATTGGTCCATTAAACACCAGGAAGTGGAGTTGGCAGAGAAGGCCAAAGATAAAAGCGAGAAAGAGATAAAAATCCTTGGAGCCTGATTCATGAAGGGAGGGAGAAAATGGAGCTCCCATGACCCAGCTTAGAGAGGGTAAGCTGCAAGATGAGCCTAACAAACTGGACATTATAACGAGTGGGACTCACAGACTAACCAAGAGACGTGGTCCAGAGAAACAAAAGATAATTTTGAAGTTGGTAAAAGGAAAAGTCGGGTTGTACAGGGATCACTCAGCTGAGACTCTAGAGGGGTAGGGGGAAGGGTACCCTGGGAAAAGGTGAAAAGACCCCGGCTGAAGCAGATTTCTTGAGTTAAAGAGTGAGGCAGTCCTAGTTAAGGATCTCATAAACTAATACTGGCAAAGGTCAGAGAAAGAAAGAGAGAACCCTAGGCTGGGGCAACAGTGAAGCAAAGGAATAGTGAATTCCTACTGTGATTGCATATCCAAAGTTGTTTGGAGAAAGCAATAGGGACGTCAGTTGAATTGTCAGCTGAAATGGTTATCTTTTGAGTGGATATGGAAAATGATGATTATGGGGCGGATTTTAAAAGGGTTGCACGCGTATATTATGTGCATAACCGTGAATCCCTGCTCCTACATGCGCCGAGCCTATTTTGCATAGGCCTGGTGATGCACGCAAGCCCCAGGACGTGCGTATGTCCCGGGGCTTGGAAAAAGGGGTGGGGCGGGACGGGACAGGCCAGAGGCAGGGAGGGGGTGGGGCCAGAGCCTCCAGGCATAGCGGCCATTTGCTGCTGTGCCCGTGATCACAGGCTGGCCATCAGCCAGCGCGCGCAACCTACATCTGTCTGGAGGCAGGTGCAACTTATAAGATAAAGGTAAGGGGGGTTTTAGATAGGGCTGGTGGGTGGGTTAGGTAGGGGAAGGGAGGGAAAGGGAAGGGAAGTTGGGGGGGTAGAAGGAAAGTTCCCACCAAGGCCGTTCTGATTTTGGAGTGGCCTCAGAGGGAACGGAAGAAGGCTGTGCGGCTCGGCGCACGCAAGTTGCACAATTGTGCACCCCCTTGCGTGTGCTGACCCTGGATTTTATAACATGCGTGTGACTGCGTGTGCATGCTATAAAATTGGGCATACCTCTTAAAATCCGGCGCTATGTGTTTGCATAAAGGCGGTTTCTATACTTGGCCATTGTGCTAGGCAAAAAGGCAATTCTTAGGCATTAGGAGAAGGACTCCTCCTCCCACTCTGTCATTGTAGGAATAACGAATGGTAAACTACTTTTCTAATGACTTCCTTCTTTGGAAGCAGAACAATTCTGCAAGAGTGAAATATTCACTCCAATTCTGAGCTAAATTTAGTGAAACTTTGATGATAGAAACCTAGTCTTGTATTGTAAACTTCATGACACTACATAACTGGATGCACAGCAAAGGAGGTGATATCGCAAACTTCCACAACAGGGAATCCCAAACATCAAAGGAAGGTTTGTCAATCAGGAGAGTCCACAAAAGTATTGAAATCAGTGGAGGCAAGATTTATTTAAGTCTTGAAAAGTAACACTGAAGACTTCACCAAAAAAAGTGCTTTTACGGTCCCCCCAACATGGAACCGTGTTTGAAAAGACTGCGTCGGAGGGACCAATTGCCGAGCTGGAGCCGCTTCAATAAAAGGTTTGACTGCTCATGTGTTGTACCCTCAACCTGTTTCTGATGATATTCCCTCATGAGATATCAATTAGGAAACTGGGAGGCCATGGGATCAGAAGCAGTGTCCTACTGTGAACTGAATGAAGAGTGGGTGGCTCGCGGGAATGACGGCTACTACTTGGAGATAATACCCTTATTCAATAAACATACACACGGTTAATGTGACTCCAACATTGCTCTAAGACTCCAACATTGCTCTAAGCTTCAACGGCAAGAGGAAATGTGGAAAAAAGGATTTGCATTCACAAAAAAGAGGAGAGTAGCTTGCTTGTTACGGCGGTTACTACCCCAAACCAAATAAGCCTGATACTTCACTTTCAATGCATATCCAACATAGCTCTCTGGTTCAACGGCAGGGGAGAAAGTCTGATACTTCACTTTCAATGCATATCCAGCATAACACTCTGCTTCAACGGCAGGGGGAATGAAGAAAAGTGGATCTATATACAGACAACAACCAACAAGGACTGAATTACATAGTCTGGGTAAACAAATAAGCATGGGTGTAGCTTGCTTATTGCGGCAGTTACTACCCCTAACTAATTAAGCTAGATATTTCACTTAGATGCATTTCCAACACTGCTCTCTACATTAATGGTGGGGGTGGAAGGGAAATAGAACCAAAAGGTTACTAAGAGCCAAGAGTAACAGATAAGTATGAGAAAAAAAAAAGTGTGAAACTTGCTGGGCAAACTGGATGGGCCGTTTGGTCTTCTTCTGCCATCATTTCTATGTTTCTAGGATAACTGGATAAAAGATTGGAAACAGAAGTAGGACTAAATGGTCAGTTTAGTGGAATGCCCCAGGAGTTCTGGATTGGGACCTGTACTATTTAGCATATTAATAGGGAATGGTTATTTACCCTTTCAAACACTAGGAATAGGGGATGATCCATGAACCAAGCAACTAGCAAATTTAAAAGGAATCATGGGAAGTATTTTTTTACTGAGCGCACAAACTATGGAATCTTTTGCCAAAGGATGTGGTCAAAGCAGCTAACTAGCAGGCCAATACAGTACAGTGCACTCCGACGGAGTGCACTGTACTGTATGCAAATGCATGTTGAGGACCCTATTAGGTATGCGCACACGATTCAGAAAGAAAAATGTGCAGCCAAGCCGCATATTTTACTTTCAGAAATTAGCGCCGACCCAAAGGTCAGCGCTAATTTCTTCCGGCACCGGGAAAGTGCACAGAAAAGCAGTAAAAACTGCTTTTCTGTGCACCTTCCGACTTAATATCATAGCGATATTAAGTCGGAGGTCCTGAAGAGTAAAAAAAGTAAAAAAAAATAAAAAATTTGAATTCAGCCCGCGGCTGTCAGGCTGAAAACCGGATGCTCAATTTTGCCGGCGTCCGGTTTCCGAGCCCGTGGCTGTCAGTGGGCTCGAGAACCGACACTGGCAAAATTGAACATCGGCTGTCAAACCTGCTGACAGCCACCGCTCCTGTCCAAAAAGAGGTGCTAGGGAAGTGCTAGTGTCCCTAGCGCCTCTTTTTACTGCCGGGCCTAATTTAAATAAATTAACTTACTGTATCGCGCACATAGGAGAGCGGGCGCTCGCCCACTCTCCCGCATTTTTTACTGTATCAGCCCGATAGTGGGGTTCAAAACAGGATTGGACAAGATCATGAAGGAAATGTCCATAAACAATTATTAGCCAGGAAGACTTGGGAAAGCAAGTGCATATCCCTGGGAGTGTGATACAAGAAATAAATCATTTAATTATTGAGGGATCTTCTGGGTAATTGTGACCTGAGCTGCTAACTGTTGGGGACAGAATGCTGAACTCAATGAACATTAGTCTGACCAAGCATGGCAGTTCTTATGTTCTTATGGTTTTCTGCATACATTTTAAAATATAGAAGTATGCATGTTAAGGATGTGCACACTCATTTTTTTCATTTTCATTTCATTTTTTTGTTTTTTGAAGACTTCTTTGTTTATTTTTCTTTTTGGGGTTTATATATTTTTATATGTATTTTGTTTTCAGAGTGTATCCTGTTTGCCAATAATGTATCCCATTTGCTACTAGTACACACTATTTCATGATTAAAAAAAAAAAATTACAAAATGTATTTTTTAATTCTTGGGTTCATTTGAAATGAAATCAAAATGGGCATATTTGTCATGTTTTACACTTTAGTTTCAAATGAATGCACATCCCTAATGCATGTAAATCTCAACTCTTTTCTCTGAAATGTCTCTCTCTTGTGTGCATAAATAAATCAGTTATGCATATACTTTTATGTAGTATAGAGCCACGGGCAAATTTATAATCATTTACATGCATAAAAACTTTGAAAAGTCAGCCTTTCATGAACACTAATGCCAAAACTACAAGATACAATACAAGTGAAAACTTGCAAATATCAAATTATTCACACTTGGGACCGATTCAAAAATGTTGCGCTGAAAGCTGGCACTGTTTAGTGCCCGCTTTCCTAATGCACCCCCAGTCTCCTCTCCTGGAGGGGTGATGCAATATTTAAATTCAGAATCGCACTACCGAGGAGGTGCTAGGGGCGATTGTGCACCCCTAGCGCCTCCTGGACAGCGTGCGCTGGAGAGAGGTTCACTGTCAACGGCTGTTCGCCAGTTAAGAAAACGGACGATGAATTTAACAAACCCCCGAGAATCTTGGTAAAGCACAGAGCCTCCAGGACGATGCCAATCCATGATGGCTTCGATCTTAGCAGGATCCATCTGAAACTCATCTCACAATATGATATATCCAAGGAAGGGAAGCTCCTCTTGTTCAAAGAGACACTTGTCCAATTTGGCATAGATAATATTCTCAACCAGACACTGAAGGACAATGCAAACATCTCTTTGGTGGGAACTCAGGTCTGGGGAGAAGATTAGTATGTCATCTAAATATATAACTACGCAGGTATATAGAGGATCATGAAAGATCTTGTTGAATATTTTCTGGAAAACTGCTGGGGCATTGCAAAGCAAAAAGATCATGACCAAATACTCATAAAGTCTGTCACTAGTGTTAAATGCAGTTTTCCACTCAACACCAAACTTGATGTGGATCTCTGAGATCCAATTTTGTGAATATCTTGGCACATTGTAGTCGGTCGAAAAGCTCCACTATTAATGATAATGGACAATGATCCTTCTTGGTGAAGGCGTTCAGATGCAATTATCTATGTACGGCCTTAGGGATCCATCTTTCTTTGTGACAAAGATGAACCCAGCCCCTGCTGGGGAAGAGGCCAGAAAAATAAATTCACATTCCACATTCTTATCAATGTAGTCAGACATGGTCTGAATCTCAGGTAGTGATAGGTCATCCACCCTTCTATGTACCTCTCAGGAGCTTCTGGGAGGTGCTCAATGCTGCAGTCATATGTGTGATATGGTGACAATACTTCTGCACTCTTTTTTGAAAAAAACATCCTTGTAGTCTGCACAATGAGGAGGAAGTCCTGGCAGTAGAGAGGCCATGGTCTTGGAATGAGAAGGTTTTACTGGTACCAAGCAGGAATCTGTGTAGCCATTACCCCATCGAGTGACTTGCAAGGCAGACCGGTCAAAGTATTCTATTGTAAAGCTTGTTGCTATGTTATGTTACAATGTGAACTGGGGTGATGTTTTTTTTTCTAACGTGCCCCAGTATATAAAAAATCTTTAAATAAATAAATAAATAAATATGGTTGATACTGTCAGAGCCATGGTAGTCCCAGAAAGATGGGATGAATTGCTCTGGAGATTACATAGTAGCTGATGTTTTACAGATGAGGGAGACCGGTGTGTAGGGTCATGGGCATCATAGTCATAGTAACCTGCCCTGGAAGTAGGTCTCTGTAGGCAGAAGAAAATACCAACTGAGAGGTCATTAGGAATGAGGGAATCTGTAGTTGGTTGACTAGTTCTTTAAGATGAAATTTCCTCCTGAACCATAATCCACAAAGACCTGGGTGGAGAAACAAGTGGAACCCAATTCCAGGCAGTAATAGTTGGAAGTTAGAAAGGTATGGCCTAGGGTCATCTCCCCAACAGACCCTCGGCATTGAATTTTCCCGGCTTCAATGGACATTGGACCAACAGATGGCCTCAAGCGGTGCAGTACAGACAGAAGCTCCGCTGTTTGCACCAGCGACTCTTTTCTGGGGCCAAGAGGCAGCATCCTAGCTATATTAGCTCTTCTGGGGAAGGAGAGGCCAAGGGTGTGCTAGCTGGAGGTGAGAGCAGATGCTGAACAAGAGTTCCAGCGAGACTTTTCATGCCATATGGGTCTCTCAAGCTCTTTGCAGCAAATAATGATCAATTTTGCCTGCTATGGACATCAGAGCCTCCAAGAAAGTGGGAAGGTCCCAGGAAGCTAGCTCGTCTTTGATCTTCCAAGAAAGACTTGCTAGGAAGATGCCAACTAAATTGTCCTCCCACCAATTTAGCTCAGACGCCAAGGTACAAAATTCCACTGCATACTCCACCAGGGTTTGGGAGCCTTGGTGGAGTTGAAGCTGTTCAGCTTGGAGAAGAGACGGCTGAGGGGGGATATGATAGAGGTCTTTAAGATCATGAGAGGTCTAGAACGGGTAGATGTGAATCGGTTATTTACTCTTTCAGATAGTAGAAAGACTAGGGGGCACTCCATGAAGTTAGCATGGGGCACATTTAAAACTAATCGGAGAAAGTTCTTTTTTACTCAACGCACAATTAAACTCTGGAATTTGTTGCCAGAGGATGTGGTTAGTGCAGTTAGTATAGCTGTGTTTAAAAAAGGATTGGATAAGTTCTTGGAGGAGAAGTCTATTACCTGCTATTAAGTTCACTTAGAGAATAGCCACTGCCATTAGCAATGGTTACATGGAATAGACTTAGTTTTTGGGTACTTGCCAGGTTCTTATGGCCTGGATTGGCCACTGTTGGAAACAGGATGCTGGGCTTGATGGACCCTTGGTCTGACCCAGTATGGCATTTTCTTATGTTCTTATGTTCTTAAGGTAAATAGGAGAAATACAAAATAATATAATGTAAAATAAATCTTAACAGCAGAAAGCTCTGAAATGGTGAAAGGAAAGAAATGAACAAAGAAAAAAATAAATGATTCAGATTGTTACAAATAGGTTAGAGAAGTAATTTTGTAAGAAAAATTAGATTTCCAATAACAATTGCCCTTTGTACAGAGTAGATAATGAATACATCTATGCAAATGTACCACAGATTTGCACACAGGATGTTCTATCCCAGGTTAGAGAAGGCATACCTAAGCTGCCATGGAAAAAAGAGAGCTGGGATAATTTAAAATGAAAAGAACTGCACTCTTATAGCTTCAGTATACACCTCTTCAGTTTCTTCTCTATGTAAGATTTTATGAGAAATAGAAAAGGAACTACGAGCAATCCACATTACGTAGTTCAAAAAGGGTTAAATAATTTCCCGGAGGAAAAGTCCATAAAGCATTATTAGCCGTGTAGACTTGGGAAAGCCACTGCTTATCCCTAGTTAAGAGTGAAGGATTGGATCTGCTGTATCTGATGATCTTAAGGAGGCCAAACAGGTGGATAAAGTAACAGCAAAAGCCAAAGTGATGCTTGACTGCATGGTGAGATGAATGGTCAGCAGTAAAAGGAAACTGTCATTGCCCCTGTCTTAGTCCCTGGTGAGACCTCACTTAGAATACTGTGTATATTTCTAGAGACTGTGCCTTCAAATGGATATAAACTGGTCCAGAGGGTGGCTACTAAAATGCTCAGTAGTCTTCATTCTAAAGCCTATGGGGAGAGACTCAAAGATCTAAACATGTACACCCTAAAGAAAAGGTGAGATAAGGGAGATATGATAGAGATGTTAAATATCTCAAAGGTTTCCATACACAGAAGGTGAGCCTCTTTCAATGGAGAAAAGACCCTAGAACAAGGGGTTATGGGATGAGGATGAAAGGGGGTAGACTCAGGAGTAATTGCAGGAAATATTTCTTTCAGAGAGAATAGTGAATGCAATGCATGGAATGGCCTCCCAGTGGAGGTGGTGGAGACAAAAACAGTATCTGAATTCAAGGAAAGCATAGGATAAATGCAGGAGATATCTGAGGGAGTGATGGGAATTATAAAGCTAAATTAGTTGGGTGGATGGGCAGACTAGATAAGCCATAACGTTTCTATGTTTTTTCTGCCATCATGTTTCTATATTTCTATGCTATTCTTTGGAATCATACTGGTTACTTATGACCTGGATTGGCCACTGTTGTAGAAAGGATATGGGGTTTGATGAACACTTGGTTTGAACCTGTATGGCAGTTCTTAAATTGTTAAGTGCAATTTGAGCTGCTTCAAATTTAGTACCATAAATCAATTGTTTTAAAGCACACATATAGCATGGAATTAAAATATACTTTTAAATGTCCTACTGGTTCTTACAAATCATTTCAAGAGATCTGTGCATGGCAGACTCCTGATCTTCAGCTCTCACTTTCAGATAATATTTGTAGATGGATTTTTTCCCTAATGTGCTTATAATGTAAATTGTTATAATTATTTTGGAAGACCTGATAGTTGACAATGCGCAGACACGGATGGTTACATTAGATGTTGCTTCACTTTACACAAATATACCGCAAGAAGAAGCAATAGAGATAGTATATGGTCATGAGGGAGGGAAGACACAGAATACCGAAGGAATTTATAGTTGACGACTTGGGCAATGACACAAAAGTTTTTCGGTGTAGGTGACCATTTTTTTAAACAGGTCAAGTGGGTGGCCATGGGGGCGGCCATGGCGCTAGACATTGCAAATTTAAACATGAGCTATTTTGAAAGGAAAATCTTAGCCAGTACTCCTTTCAGAGACCATATTAAATTATGGAAATGTTTTATAGATGACATTTTTATGATTTGGGTGAGCTCACGAGATGAGGCAGAAAATTTTGTGATTTGGCTAAATGCACAAAATGTGAATTTGCAATTTACAGTGGAAATGAATAATAAAGAGATTCACTTTCTGGATATTTTGATTGGAATTGATGGGAATAAATTCAAGTTTTCAATTTATAGAAAAGAAACAGACCGGAATACTTACTGCATTTTCAAAGTTGCCATCCTGTCAAATTGAAAGAGAATATCCTGACTGGACAATTCCTTAGATTGAGGAAGTTGTGCTCATCAACAACAACGCCTTGAGATCTGCTTCGCTTCCTTCAAAAAGAAAATTAAAACCTGGCTCTTTAGCCAAGCTTTTCCAGAACTTTGATTATTTTTTACCTCCAGCTATCAAGATTTTCTCACCATCGCAATCCCTTTTGCAGATCACATTTATCTTAGACAATTACGCCTTATTTTATGATTTGATTTCTCAGAGACTTTACAACTTTATCAGTGTTATTATTTAAATCTGTTTTCCATGTTTTCCAAGTTCTTTAACCTTGTTATATGTACCGCCTCTTGGCATAATTTTTATGTTTCAATGTAAACCGATGTGTTCTGTATTTTAATACAGGAACACCGGTATATAAAAATCTAAAAATAAATAAATAAATAAATAAATAAACAGAATACATGGTGAAAGCACAAGATATGTTCCAAAGATTTAATGAAAGGGGGTATCCCAGGAAAGTCCTGAAGAAGGCATGGAAAAGGGGACAATGAGCAAACAGAGATCTGTTACTAGTCCCCAGGGCAGAGAAAGAAAAATGATCCAATTTAGTCTGTGTATTACCCTTTACACCTGATACATGGAGAATACAGAAAAGTATAAGGGATCATTGGGGAATTTTGAGGTTACACTCTATATTCAATGAGAAGCCGGTGTTTGCATTCTCTAGAGCATCTAACCTTAGAGACCGTTTGGTGCATGCAGCAGTCCCCAATAAAAGAGCAGAAAATGAGATTAACACAGGACACGCTCCTTGCGGTCATTGAAACATTTGTCCACAATCATTTGAAGGAGAGGTGGTCACATTGCAGGACAGAAGTCCATTCAAGTTGAGGTCATACACCACATGTGAATCTAAAGGAGTAATATATTTAATATGGTGCCCTTGTGGGTTGAGATATATTGGTATCACAGTAAGGAAGTTGAAAATACGTATCCAAGAACACATGAGTTGCATTAGGTGCAGTAGGACAGAAGCAACCTGGTTGAACACTGGGGGCTTCACAAAACATGGTGGAAGACATTAGGTTCACTGCATTAGAACAAATACAACTGAGAATAAGAGGGGGTGATTTAAATAGAATCCTGCTTATGAAAGAACAAAGATATATATTCTATTGGAACACAGTGGAGCCGACAGGTCTTAATAATGTCGAATGTGATGTTGTAGATTGAGGGGGTCTTTAATGGTTTATGTGATCAAACAGGGAGGTGTAAGGTAAATATTATAAAAGATGAGAGGAACCCGGTCCAAAGGAGGAGTCAGGAATGGTTCGTAGATGGTATGTCAGTGATGTCATGATGTGGGGAGGGTAGTTTTTAAACAGCAAGGGAGCGGTTGGGTATACAACCGCTAAAGTGTTCTGAACAGGGAGTGACTGGAACAACAGCTGAAACTCTCGAGGGTATGTATGGGGTTCTTGGAATGTTTGTGTGAGGGGGGAGAGGTCAGTTGAGGAAATGGATGATTATAGAAGTTATATTGTGTGATTTTAGATTGTTGTAAGAAATCCACATGAAGTGCGTTGCAATGCTGATGAAGAATTTTTGAGAGATTCATGCGCTTGAAGCAGCTGTGCGGAAGCACAAGATTCTGAGTGAGCCGATCTGTTCTGGAGGTGGTGTGCAACTATCCCCTGAAGCAGGCAGTAGGGATGCTGCCGAAACGCCATGGCATCAGGTTTGGCAAAATAAACCATGGGTCTTGCCAAATA
Source organism: Rhinatrema bivittatum (assembly GCF_901001135.1). Classification (NCBI taxonomy): domain Eukaryota; kingdom Metazoa; phylum Chordata; class Amphibia; order Gymnophiona; family Rhinatrematidae; genus Rhinatrema; species Rhinatrema bivittatum. The sequence continues at coordinate 75,798,329 of NC_042623.1, forward strand.
AAGCATTCGTATGTTCAAGACAGCGAGTAGATTTGGAAGTTCCTTGATGTCATCGTTTGGTTGGGCCAAATAAAGGCTTGACTTTTTAAGAAAGTGAGAACACCTAGAAGCATTTTGGTGTTAGTACTTTTTGAGGACATTTAAGCATGTGATTTGTTGAAATACCAGTTTAACGGAAGGCCAAAATGTCATAGTGTTCAAGAATACAGTAAAGAGAAAGAGGGAAATCGAGAGAAAATGCAGTCATTTGTTGGATTGAAGAGGATCCTGTGTTAAAAGAAAAAGGACCGTGGCTTTTGAAATCATGAACACGTCAGCACATACAACATTGTGGATTTACAAGTAAAGGTTAACATTGGTTAGACAATTATAAGAATAGCACAATACATTTTGGGGTTGTAATGTGTTTATGATAAGGCAAATGGTTATACAATGGGAATGTGTTTTATGATAGATGGATATATGAGGATGTATGAGAGGATATGAATGATGAATCATGAGGATTTTAGAAATCGGCAATGTGGGGATTCATTGGTAATAATGTGATAGCAAGAATTGTTTTGATACATGTATCAGTAAAATAAGAACACTGAGAAAATAATAAAGGTATATTTTGAAAATTGAAACATTTAGAGTTATATATGTGAATATATGAATATAAACAGTCATGCAGTCTCTTTTTAGTTTTTCTTATAATTATCCAATTACAGGTGAGTACATTATTTAGGCATGGGTAGTTATAGTCATTTTCTCAATTAAACAATAAGGCAAGAATTTTGGAATTTCCCATAGTTCCCATCTTTTCTGTATTGCTCTTATTCCCAAATTCCATGCTACATTTTGCTCACCATCTGTATTTCTGTCATCCTTCTTCCCCCTCCCCTCAAGAAAAGGCATTTCCACAGTCATTTGAAGCAATTTATGAACATAAGAACATAAGAAATTGCCATGCTGGGTCAGACCAAGGGTCCATCAAGCCCAGCATCCTGTTTCCAACAGAGGCTAAAACCAGGCCACAAGAACCTGTCAATTACCCAAACACTAAGAAGAACCCATGCTACTGATGCAATTAATAGCAGTGGCTATTCCCTAAGTATAATTGATTAATAGCCATTAATGGACTTCTCCTCCAAGAACTTATCCAAACCTTTTTTGAACCCAGCTACACTAACTGCACTAACCACCTCCTCTGGCAACAAATTCCAGAGCTTTATTGTGCGTTGAGTGAAAAAGAATTTTCTCCGATTAGTCTTAAATGTGTTACTTACTAACTTCATGGAATGCCCCCTAGTCCTTCTATTATTCGAAAGTGTAAATAACCGAGTCACATCTACTCATTCAAGACCTCTCATGATCTTAAAGACCTCTATCATATCCCACCTCAGCTGTCTCCTCTCCAAGCTGAACAGCCCTAACCTCTTCAGCCTTTCCTCATAGGGGAGCTCTTCCATCCCCTTTATCATTTTGGTTGCCCTTCTCTGTACCTTCTCCATCGCAACTATATCTTTTTTGAGATGCGGCGACCAGAATTGTACACAGTATTCAAGGTGCAGTCTCACCATGGAGCGATACAGAGGCATTATGACATTTTCCGTTCTATTAACCATTCCCTTCCTAATAATTCCTAACATTCTATTTGCTTTTTTGACTGCTGCAGCACAGTGAGCCGATTATTTTAAAGTATTATCCACTATGATGCCTAGATCTTTTTCCTGGGTGGTAGCTCCTAGAGATGTGAATCGTGTCCTCGATCGTCTTAACGATCGATTTCGGCTGGGAGGGGGAGGGAATCGTATTGTTGCCGTTTGGGTGTTTAAAGTATCGTGAAAATCGTGAAAATCGTGAGCCGGCACACTAAAACCCCCCTAAAACCCACCCCCGACCCTTTAAATTAAATCCCCCACCCTCCCGAACCCCCCCCTCCAAATGCCTTAAATTACCTGGGGGTCCAGCGGCAGTCCGGAATGGCAGCGGTCCATAACGGCCTCATGCAATTGAATCGTGTTGTCTTCAGCCGGCGCCATTTTGCAAAATGGCGGCGGCCATAGACCAACACGATTCGACTGCAGGATGTCGTTCTGGACCCCCGCTGGACTTTTGGCAAGTCTTGTGGGGGTCAGGAGGCCCCCCCCAAGCTGGCCAAAAGTCCCTGGGGGTCCAGCAGGGGTCCGGAAAACGATCTCCTGCCGCAAATCGTTTTCCATACAGAAAATGGCGCCAGCAGGAGATCGACTGCAGGAGGTCATTCAGCGGCGGTCCGGAACCCCCGCTGAACGACCTCCTGCAGTCGATCTCCTGCCAGCGCCATTTTCCGTACGGAAAACGATTTGCGGCAGGAGATCGTTTTCCGGACCCCCGCTGGACCCCCAGGGACTTTTGGCCAGCTTGGGGGGGCCTCCTGACCCCCACAAGACTTGCCAAAAGTCCAGCGGGGGTCCGGAACGACCTCCTGCAGTCGAATCGTGTTGGTCTATGGCCGCCGCCATTTTGAAAAATGGTGCCGGCTGAAGACAACACGATTCAATTGCAGGAGGCTGTTCCGGACCGCTGCCATTCCGGACCGCTGCCGTTCCGGACCGCCGCTGGACCCCCAGGTAATTTAAGGCATTTGGGGGGGGGGTTTTCGGGAGGGTGGGGGATTTAATTTAAAGGGTCGGGGGTGGGTTTTAGGGGGTTTTAGTGTGCCGGTTTTCCTGCCCTCCCCCTTCCCCCGATTTACGATTTTTTGACGATAAATCGGGGGAATTGGTATTGTATCGTGGCCCTAACGATTTTTGACGATTTAAAATATATCGGACGATATTTTAAATCGTCAAAAAACGATTCACATCCCTAGTAGCTCCTAATATGGAACCTAACATCGTGTAACTACAGCAAGGGTTATTTTTCCCTATATGCAACACCTTGCACTTGTCCACATTAAATTTCATCTGCCATTTGGATGCCCAATCTTCCAGTCTTGCAAGGTCCTCCTATAATGTATCACAATCCGCTTGTGATTTAACTACTCTGAATAATTTTGTATCATCCGCAAATTTGATAACCTCACTCGTCGTATTCCTTTCCAGATCATTTATATATATATTGAAAAGTACCGGTCCAAGTACAGATCCCTGAGGCACTCCACTGTTTACCCTTTTCCACTGAGAAAATTGACCATTTAATCCTACTCTCTGTTTCCTGTCTGTTAACCAGTTTGTAATCCACGAAAGGACATCGCCTCCTATCCCATGACTTTTTAGTTTTAATAGAAGCCTCTCATGAGGGACTTTGTCAAACGCCTTCTGAAAATCCAAATACACTACATCTACTGGTTCACCTTTATCCACATGTTTATTAACTCCTTCAAAAAAATGAAGCAGATTTATTAGGCAAGACTTCCCTTGGGTAAATCCATGTTGACTGTGTCCTATTAAATCATGTCTTTCTATATGCTCTACGATTTTGATCTTGAGAATAGTTTCCACTATTTTTCCCAGCACTGAAGTCAGGCTCACTGGTCTATAGTTACCCGGATCGCCCCTGGAGCCTTTTTTAAATATTGGGGTTACATTGGCCATCCTCCAGTCTTCGGGTACAATGGATGATTTTAATTATAGGTTATAAATTTTAACTAATAGATCAGAAATTTCATTTTTTAGTTCCTTCAGAACCCTAGGATGCCTACCATCCGGTCCAGGTGATTTGCTACTCTTTAGTTTGTCAATCTGGCCTACTACATCTTCCAGGTTCACAGTGATTTCGTTCAGTTCATCTGAGTCATCACCCCTGAAAACCATCTCTGGAACTGGTATCTCCCCAACATCCTCATTAGTAAACACGGAGGCAAAGAATTCATTTAGTCTTTCTGCAATGGCCTTATCTTCCCTAAGAGCCCCTTTAATCCCTCTGTCATCTAATGGTCCAACCGACTCCCTCACAGGTTTCTTGCTTTGGATATATTTTAAAAAGTTTTTATTATGAGTTTTTGCCTCTATGGCCAACTACATTTCAAATTTTCTCTTCACCTGTCTTATCAATGTTTTACACTTACCTTGACAATGCTTATGTTTTATCCTATTTTCTTCAGATGAATCCTTCTTCCAATTTTTGAAGGATGTTTTTTTGGCTAAAATAGCCTCTTTCACCTCACCTTTTAACCATGACCGTAATCATTTTGCCTTCCTTCCACCTTTCTTAATGCGCGGAATACATATGGACTGCACCTCTGCGCGGAATAGATATGGACTGCACCTCTGCGACTCTATGTTTTATTTATAGACTAAGTGTCCTCAGGGGCATCTGTGTGCATGTGTGTGGAAAATGTGTGTGAATGAGTGTGTGTTTATATGTGTATTTGTGGTCCTAGAAAACTAGGACCAGGCCTTCCAACTTTTTCTTTCTTATTCAATCTTTAAAAAATGATACTGAAGGACATGTTGCAGTGTTATTATTACTGCCCCATCCTCCAGAATGCATGGCATCATTCAGATGTATGGCTGAATATTTCAATGGCTGTACATCAAAATGGCACTGTCAGCTCTGAAGGAAGGTGCCACCCCCTCATGGAGGGGAAGTGACATCACTGCAGTGCATCCTTCAAGTGGACAATATTTTTTGAAGACTGAAGAAAGAAAACATCAGGAGGCCATTGTCTTGGCCTAGGCCTCAGTGACAGGACCAGGCCTTGAACCCAGCTCCGGTGCTAGGCCTAGGCCTAGGCCTTAGCAACACTACCAGGTTTCAAACTGGATCCTAGCACCAGATCTAGGCCTTGGTGATGGGATCTATCACTAGTCCTAGGCCTTGGTGATGGAACCAAGCCTCAGACCAGATTGATTGCCAGGCCTAGGCCTCAGCAGTGGGACCAGATTCAGATCATCCCCATCGCTGGGCCTAGGTCTTGGTGATGGAACCTGGCCTTAGGCTAGGCCTAGAACTGGATCTAAGCTTCAGCTGCGACCAGGCTTTAGGTTAGACTATGGTGCCAGGCATAGACCTCAGCTTCAAGACTAGTGCTTGGTGAAGGGACCATACCTCAGACTATGCTAGCTACACTTCATATCAGGTCTGTACTCTTAGGCCTGGTCTTAGTAAAGGCCATTTTATTTCTGGGGTTATTTTTTGTGGAGAAGAGAGTTAATTTTTTTTTTTTAGTTTGGCAAACAATCTGAACTGAAACAATAAACAAACTGAATCTTAATTTAAAAAAAACCCAGCAAACAAAACAAAATGAAAAAACAAATCGAACCAAAGATTTTGGGGCTTCTCCTTCCTAGTTGTAAGTACAATTGATAAACGTCCTTTATTTAAATCTACTTACTGTTTTAACAAAGATTTTACTCATAAGCTCAGAACTGAAGAAATCAATTGCTGAATCAAATTCTGGGTTACTTTGTACTTTCTCTTTGATTATACTCAGTAAATGCCTGAAGGTTTAGTACCTTCTTTATCTTCATTCAGTTACTATAACAGAGTGTTGCCATTCTTTCAAATAATGTTTCAAATAATGGCTGAATTATATGAAGCAGAACAATAATATCGAGAAATCTGAGAATATAAAAAAGGTCCAGTGTGGACAAATTTGAAAACAGTTCTAAAGCCAGAGTTTCAAGTGTGATTTAACACCGAATCCAAAATCAAAATTCATTGAGTGAGAATGAGGGTTTGAATTTCTAAGCTTCTTGACAGCATGTAAGAATATACAATTAATATATGGATGAAGGAAATCCATGGAATATGAGGATGAAGGGGTAGCAACAGAGCTTTCTTTCTACTAAAGATTAAGAACTGAATGGTGGTAGAGCTTACTAACAATATGCCTGGAAAACATGTTCAATTCTGGTCTGATTATCAATTTGGTTTCCTGTTTCATTCAGTTCAGAACAGAAGATCCCTTCATTTGAGCCATTTCTCTTATTCATTTCCTTTAAAGTCAATGTATGAAGCAATGTAGATGGAGTGGAGGAGTGGCCTAGTAATTAGGCAGTGGGCCTCAAACCAGGGTTAAAATCCCACTGCCGCTCCTTGTGACCTTGGGCAAGTCACTCTACCCTCTGTTGCCTCAAGTATAAACTTGCTGATTCACCCCTGCCCACCCTCCCCTTACTTCCTTCTTACTTCCCCTTACTTCCTTCAATCAACCCTGATACCTAAATTATTTTATCATCAAGACATAATGTACATATGTTATATGCCATAATATTATTTTTTCCATATATTCCTGTTTTAACTGTTACCATGTTATATTTGTTATAATGTTATAATGTAAAATAGGGCAGAACTCGCCCTATCCGCCCAGTTACCTGTAAACCGATGTGATATCTCGATTGAATGTCGGTATATAAAATAAATAAATAAATAAATAAATAAACAAATAAATAAATAAAGCTTTTCTCCCTTTCTGTGTTTATGGGAACATACCTTGATGAATTAGGCCCTTATATTGTAAGCCCTTTGGGGATAGGGAAATAACTAGATTACCTGAATGTAAACTGCTTTGGAGTGTCAAAAAGCAGAATATAAATAAATCCTATTTTTGGCTCTAACTCTGGGATTTTATATCCAGGTTTTATGAAATTTGCTGGCAGGCATTAGGAGCAGAAGTGACCACATTCCAAAATGCCAAGTGGCACAAACTTCCCATGGCACCAAAAGAGGGCAAATGGTACCAACAGTGGCATGAACAGCTCAAGCCTCTGTGAGAAGAGCTAAGCAGAACAAATAGTGGCAAAATACCCCAAAGCACCAAAATAGAGTCACCATCAATGGCATGAACCCCCAAAGGTACAGAGTGAGGGGTAAGGCAGCAAGTATAGTGGAGTAAAGACCACAAGGCATAAAATGAGGGATATAGTAACACGTACAGTAACAAGAAGACCTCAATGTATACAATGAGGGGTATGGCAGCAAATACAGTAGTGTCAACATCCCAAGCCTGCTTGATGACTATATATATACTTAAGGCCGAATTTTAAAATGGCCAAACGCAGGCCACATGCATTTTCAAAAGGGGCCCAGCTACACGTGTAAGTGCTGATACGCGCCCAAGTACCAGGCCCTGAAAAAGGGGCAGGCCGGGGTGTGTGGTTTGTGTGGGGCAGGGCAGGACAGAGGCCAGCCGGGACAGCGGCCATTAGCCGCTGTCCCGGGGAAGCACACGCTGGCATAAACTTCTTCTGCTCCAGGGGAGCTATAAGTAAAAAAAAAATTAAAAAATTATTTTAGTTAAGTAGGGGGTAGGGGTCAGGGTGGAGAGGGGAAATGGAAGGAAGGTTAGGGAGGGACATAGGGAGCAGACTGGGATGGAACTGGGGGAGGTCCAATAGTGTTGCCACACAAAATTTGCTAAAATTCACCACCCCCTTTGTGCACTGCCCGCACATGCATGCTAGATTATAAAATATGTGCATCCATGTGCGCACGCAGGGAACTGTGTGCACCTTTTTTAATCTACCCCCTTATATAGTAGGAAATTATGAATATTCTGTAACCTGTGGATTGTCACATGCTTCTTGTCTCTCCTTGTCTGTGGGGGAGGGGCAGCACACCAGAAACTGACCACTTATTACCTCTATGTATGCAATCCAAGTAGCTCATGAAGCCCACTGTTGGTCTCAGAATCAGACTTATTGAAAGGACATTGAGTTCAGGCTAACCAGTTAGAATAAGACAAACCACACATGCCTCTACAGTCTTTAATACAGCATAGGCTTATAACGAGTAAAACTTTGACTCATTAGTGAACTCAGGGAAAACACATCAGGAACTTTAATTTCTTAGGGTATATTAATAATCATAGCTAGGTAACTAACCCTAAAACTTTAGAAGATTACCTTCAGTCTCACTCTGAAACAGTGTGTATGGCTGGAGGTCTTGGAGGCAATCTCTGCCGAAGGGAGCATGCATTCTTGGCCCCTGTCACTTGCAGGCTAAGGAGGCTTATCTGAGCCTTGGAGAAGAAAAGAAATGTTTGGCACGAGTAGCTGGGTAACAAGCAGGACTTTTTTACATGCAGCCTTCCAGGACACAGGAAAAAAAAAGGAGCCATGGATCGAAGGGCAGTGGAAAAGGAGCTAGAGAGTAAATAAAGGAAGAGAGAAGCAATAAACAGTGAGAAAGAAGCCATGAAACAGAGTTAAGTGTCAAAAAGGAGAGATGAAAGAGAGAGAGGCAACAGCTCAAGAATAAGGAAAGCATAGAAAAGAGAAACAAGAAATGCGAAGAGAACAAAAAGAAAAGAAATTACAACAAAAAGAGAAGGCAAGATGAGCAGTGAGCAGTGCATGAATTCTGTTGAAACAAACAATAAAAATAGGATTTACAAGTTTCATTTCTGCTATTGCTTAGTATAGCAGAAGCATGCCTGAATGGCTTTGGGGGTTGTTATATACAAAGAAGGATGTTTGGGAGATAAGAGTACCCCTTATAATTTTGAGGACAGGTTAGCATGTCTCTTTCTCTCCTTCCACTCCTGATGATCTCCCTCTTCTCCCTTCCTCACTCATTACAACAGCATTCCTCCTTACTAGTGGCGGCTCTAGGTTTCTCCTTTCACCTTCGGCAGGATGCTTATTGAGGCTTCTGCGCTCTGCAGCACTGCACTTCTACTTTAAGGTGGGCCCAGGAAGCAGCCTGGAAGGGTACTTCATTTCCCCCTAACCTAACCATTCCAAACCTTCCCCTAACCTTCCCCCCAGCCCTGCTCTAACCCCCCAAAAATTTTTATCTAACCTTTTTCGCCTGCCTGGCGGCAAGTGCAGGTTGCGTGCGCTGGCTGGCAGCCTGCTGGCACGCAATCCTCTGACACAGCAGAAATGGCCACTATGTCGGAGGTCCCTGGCCCTGTCACCTGCCCTTCTCCTTTTTGCAAGCCCTGGGACTTACAGGCATCCTGGGGCTTTACGCTCGTCGCTGGGCCTTTTTAAAATTGGCCCGTGCGCATAACCCCCCCCCACGCGCATAGGGCTTTTAAAATCCAGCCCAAAGCGTATATAATGAACCACTAACTAAAGCAATAGACAGAATCATAGCATGAACTGAAATAATTAATAGTAAAAATAGATCCCGGAAATAACATCTACAGGGAGAATTAAGAATCTAATTGTAAAGGCTGCTGAAACAAGAAAAATTCAAGTGCTTACAAAATGCTTTACTTTAGGGTTGCAAACGAAGATTCTCTGGTAAGGCATTCGAATGGATGGGGCCAGCTACTGAGAAGACCTTCGCATGGGTTTCTGTGAAATGTGCAAGCTGAGAGGAAAGGACTTCCAAGAAGAGACAGTACGTGGAATATCGGCCGTGAGATGAAGAAAAAATGCATAATGTTGCACAAATCTAGAGGGAAACATTTTTGTGAAAAAAACTTATGAATAATCATTAAAATTTTGTATTTTATTCTCCACAGAACTGCAAAATTGGTGCAATGTGCACTTTCTGACTGTCAGTAATCATGCTGTTAAATTTTGAGCAATCTGTAGCACCCTTAAAATATTTACCAGGGTTCCAATGCACAGAGAATTACAATAGTCTAAAGTCAGTAGGATGGGCAGATGGGCAGACTAGATAGGCCATATGGTCTTATTCTGCCATCATGTTTCTGTGAGCACTGGAAGTACTTTGTAAAAGTCATCACCAGCCAATAATGGTCTAAGGTGTTGAAGAATGTTACTTTAAATACCAATTTTACATGCGTACACTATGAGAGATTGGATTCTAAATAAACTGCAAGATTTCTTGCTTGCTCAGTAAGGTGGATCATATAAATATCAAAGCAGAAAACAAGTGGAATATCATTGCATAAAATCCTCCAATTTAGAACCATTATTTCTATCTTGTCAACATTCAAATTTAGCTTTTGTAGAAGCCACTTTTTAATTGCTATTAAATATTTGAAATTAGTGTGATCTTCAAATCAAATGATCTTTAAGCATGATCTTGTTGCGGACTCCACCGCTTCCCCCTTGCTAGCTGTGTTCAGGGCTCACCTCCAAGGCCGGGAACGCCACCTCCGCGGCTCTGCTGAGCATGCTGGGCTTCCGCCATTGCTGGGCCGTCTCGCTGCCGCCCCGCGCGTGCGCGGGGATGCGCGTTATGGACGTACGCTCGCCGGAAGCCTGACCCCGCCTGAGCTAGGTAAGCCACGCCCCAAGCCCGATATAACCGGCGTCCCGCAGTCCTCTCATTGCCTTGCATCGAGGGTCGCTACCGTGAGTAGTTCTTAGTTGCACTTCTGTTGTCCTGCCTCAGCTACCGATGTCTGCTCGTTCCTGACTCTGCTTCTGCCTGCCGCCAGCCACCGACCTCTGCTCGTTCCTGACTCTGCTTCTGCTTTTCCCAGCTTGCACCCTGCAAGCCCCAGTCAAGACATTACTGACTCTGATCCTGCTTCCGCTTGCCCTGTGCTCCCTGGCCTATTGACTCTTGCTACTGGACTCTGTGCTCACCCTTGCCCGGGTCTTCCTAGAGAGACTATCACTGTGCAGAAGTCCCAAGGGACTGGGACCCTACAGGCTCCTCCTGGGGGGTCCTGGTTCCCGGGTGAAGAGCTTAGCTGCACTCCCAAGTCCCGAGCTTCTGGGACCCTACGGGCTCCTCCTGGGGGGTTCCCAGTTCCCGGGTGAAGACCCCCTGTGTGTTTCCTAAGTCCCAAGGCTCCAGGACCCTACGGGCTCCTCCTGGGGGGTTCCTGGTTCCCGGGCAAAGACCTGTGCTCGTGGCTCCGCCTCCCGAGCTACTCTACCCAGGGTGGTTCGGCTCAAGGGTCCACTCTCGAACCGCGGCTCCCAGGCCGCAACAGATCTTTCAATGTGACATGTACTACTTGAGTTTGACATACATTTTATGTCCTGTACCTACTGTATTTAGTATTTCATTTTGCTCAACCACAAGATTTCATTTGAAGGAATTGTTACCTCTAGGACTCATTTCCGGTTTTGCAGGTCTCCCTGTAAACAGTGAAGGGTTGTCTGAGGAGAAAAAATAGAACATGGGTTGACTCCTGTGGTTTCACCAGGGCACATATGCTTGAATAATATATTGTACACAAAAATAGTGCAGTGCCTCCGTCTATATCAAAGATAGAGTATACAATCAGAGGTCCTATACGCAGTACTATATTCTACAAATAAATCTTTTTTATTAAACACATTCAATATAAATCATCCTCCTCTAATATATAGGAACTCCTAACTAGACAGTAATTAATAAAAACACTCACTCATTCATTACCCCCAATCATACTTTCCACACACATACCATTCTCTAAAAAATACCCCAACATGATTGATATGTAGACAAATATCTTATGAACATTTCACATAATATACAACGCACTCCCTCTCAGTATATACCGCATAGAGTATTAAATATCTATTGACGACGATCTCGTTTCGTCCGCCGTGGCAGACTTCCTCAGGGATGTGTTCATAAACGCTTTAATCAATCACGATGAAGTTGAATATTGCACCTCCCGATCACCATAATAATCACCCTAGTTCTTCTCGTAACCCTACTCCTTAAAGTGCCTTCCCACGCCTAGCAGGAACTCCATGTCTAATAGCGAAGTAACCAAATACACTCCTTTCACTTCTGTTTCCGTACGTTCTGTAAAAGCTGTTGGTGTTCACAATACTACCAATCTTCTTCAATTGTGGCTTCCCTTCATCTCCTTTTGCTTAAACCAACAAGCACATCTTCTTCTTGTATGCCTCTGAAAACCGACAAGTTGTCTTCTTCCGATTCGGCACGCTATGCTTAAACGTTCTACTATATTGAGCATAAACTGTAGGGTTTAAGGCACAATTTAGCAATTTTTTGAGTATTCCATTTCTAATGGTTTTCCCTATTTTGGCATGCTTATAAGTAAACACATATGCCCTTGTTGAGACATCCTCTTTTGGTACAGCCCCAAATTCTCATTTTTATAGAAAACACTTTTTGAGGCAATAACAGCTTTAGCAAGCTATGGCTTATAGAAGGTAATTTTCAACAATGTGCATAACTCAGCACATATGTGTAGAAGTAGGTATGCCTAACGTTTTGTCTGTGTGCAGTGGGAGCTGCACAGTTTATAAAATACCACTTAGCATTACCCTGAAAGTACTCATATATGTTTCAGTACAGACATTTTGTTTAATGCAGAGATTTTTATTTATTTTATTTATCTGCATAGTTTATACACAGAGAGGATATCATTCAAATAGCTAAGCACAGTGTCATATACTATGCGAATATTTTATAACCTGTATAAATAATAAACACGCATTTTATAAAATATGTTTCTCTAACACGCAACATATGTGCAGAGGTAGGCTTACATGCAAATACATGCAATCATGAAAGAGCATATATTAATGCATAGAACACCTAGACTATTCCTACCTATTTTAAAAATATATATGCATATATTTACTTTGTGTTTTTTGTTCTACCTTTGCTCCACTGTTCGCCCCTCCCTTGTTTTTTGTATTTCATTAAGTTCTCTGTAAACCAATATGATGTACCCACAAATACCGGTATAAAAAAGCCCTTAAAATAAATAAATAAATAAATAAATAAATAAATAAACATGTGAAAATAAAATAAGACTCACTCACATATACCAGGATTTACGTTCGTAAGTTGGCATATTTTAAAACATGTGCGCATCAAGGAAATTATCAGTTTTACCAATTAGTCCACAAGTTCACCTACTCTGTCTCCAGGTTATTGAGAGCCCACTGTTTCTTCAGCTTGAACACCACCCAGTTCACCTATACCTCTCACTCAGCCATAGTACACAATAAAAGCATTTAATATCACTTATGCCAGACAATTAGCAAATGTAAAATAATGCAAGTTGGCAAATCTATGTATATACCTTTTAAAATAGTGACTGGGTGGGGCATGAATGTCAGCCCCACTAAGAACGCTCCAGACCGCCCCTTTTTTATGCTTATATATGTGTATGCAAAGTGAAAAACCTTGTTTTTTTTTTTTTTTACTTTTATAAAATACAGAATACACAATTAGATGTTACTCACATGAGTAAATGCTAATTTTCATGTGTGTAACATTTTGAAAATTCATCCCTTATTTTATAAAAGTATACACTTAAGTTTGAATTTTCAAAGGAGTTATGCACTTAAAGATAAATAGCTTGCACTCGAGTACACCCTATTTTATAAACATAAAAATATATGCTCATTTTCAGTTTTGCCTGCATATTTAGATGCACAAAACAAGGGACCCTCTAGAAGTGGTCCCAGGTGGGACCAAAGGAACATGGGTAAGTTGTTGTTTTATAAGAGATTTACGTGGAAACTAGACAACTAATTTATGTAGTTTTACACCTCTAATTATCTAACGCAATTGATATCAGACTCATCTATTGCCTGCTATTGGATGGGTGGGAGGTCTGGGTGATCTGGGGGGAGTTCAGGATGAAGAATTAGGAGGGTCCTGATAACCTAGAGATGGAGTGTGTGAACTGGTGGAGATATCAGCAAACTGTTGATTTCAATTACACGAGCATGTTCTAAAATTTACTGACTTCTGCTTATATATCAGGGGTGTGTGCGAGCAATTTTATATTTGCATGCATATTTATAAAATAGGTAGGAAAGTTTTGTAATGCTACATATTCAATTGGGATTACCATGGCATCCATCCATTATAGTAAGGCCATCCATATACATTTGGGGTTGATTCAAATGTTTCTGACAGCATAGTTTGGATAGTTTTATAGCATTGTGGATAACATATGCTACAAATACATGCATAAGTTCTACCATATTTCAAAATGAATATATGCATACACGTTCACTTTGAAAATAATCCATCCAAAAGTACCCACATAAGTTATATCTATCAGGAGCACCCATGTAAAATTACAAGCATACTTTCTCAAATTTAAATTTATGCACATACATGAAAAATCCATTCCAGTCTTGCTCTAGTAATGCTCCTGGATAACAATAAAAAGAATAGATGCCTCAATCTTTTTCCAATATTTATTAAAACAGAGACGTGTTCGCGTAACGCCCGACTCAGGCCGAGTTTCGCAGCTTAACAGCCGCTGCCTCAGGGGCTGGAACACTGCAAATTCAAAGATGAAACTCATCAATTTCAGTTTCATCCAAAGAACAACAATTGTCTGACCAGCTTACCAGGTAGCATACCACACACAGTCTAGGTTTATTTGACAACACGCGAAAAGGGACTTTTCGCGTGCGCTAGCTTTAGAAAATAACCCCCTTAGTTTTCCTCCATGGAGTTATTTAATGCCTTAAGTTTTTTTTCAAAGACTCTGGGGAGGTACGATTTACTCCATCAAAAGCCGCAAATGACTGAATAGACTGGGCGGTCTCTGACTTAATTGCAGAAACACGCTGACAGGCTTGCTGATGAGGCATTAATATTAATAATAATATTTACATTTGGATAAACTATTTAAGAAGTAAAATTCAAAAAGAAAAAAAAAAGAATAAAAAGTGACATTTTTTGGCACCTACATAGTGAAGTTACATTGCATTTCCTTTTTTTGTGTGTGTTCGTTTACCCTAGTTCCTACATGAAGGTGTAGTTCTGATTTTCTTAGGTAACTCAATGGGACAAACTGATCTTATTTGGACTGCTGTGAAATGATACCATATAATGGAAGATGTAGTCATAAATACAAACTTAGTTCCTCCTTCAGAAAGGAACTAACAAAAAAAAAAAAAACAATCTAAACAAGTATCAAACATAAACTAGTAAGAATTTACCTGTATAATCATATGGGATAAAGTTAGATATTCAGTCACAGAACATAATATCGAAGGGGGAAAACAGAGCACAACCTCCAGAGCCACTGATCAGTGAATGTACCCATCAAGCCATTAGACACCACAAAATACCACAAAATGTACCTATCAAGCCATTAGACACCACAAAATAGTGGCCTGCTTGGGGGTACATTGCACAAAATAGGACTTCTCAGTCCCAATCAGAACTGCACATCCAGTTGTACAAAAGAGTAAAGCCAGGACTAGGCTAACCTGACTCTTATGACACAAAGGTTTTGAGATGCTAGTCCACCTCTTCTTTGAGGTAAAGTTTTCTTAACACCATCTTTTTTTTCATACAACACAATTAAAAAAAAAACAACTTTTGAAATAGTTCAATACGCAATTACAATCATAAAAGTGCATATAAAGTTGAAAGTAGTGAACTGAAGGCATTTGAACCTGCAGCTCAGCTGTCCAGCAGACCTTCACACTGTCCTGCAAATTATGGCAAGTGCTTGAGAGACCATTTTCCTTGTTTGGCCAAGGGGAGCAAAAAGTAAGCTTTGACTTTGAAAAGTGAGAACAACAAGGCTTATGCACCTTGTGGATAATGTGTGACTATTTAACTCAGTTGATAATTTCCTCCTGGAAAGACTACACTTGTTTAAGTTAGTGATAACAAGTAACAATAATTACCACCAGCACAGGTGCCAATAACATCAAAGAGTTCTCCTAACTGATTTCACATTGCATGGATTGCAAATGCTTCTGTTTTCTGTGGACACCACAGCTGTACCTTGTCAGAGCATTATAAATACATCTTTGATGTTTATCCTCTATTCCTCAAAATCAACTAACAGTACTTTCTCCCATTATTTGAAAACTACAAATTAAAAAAAAAAGTTATGTAAAGCGTTACATATGTATGTTTACCAACAGGTATGATTTTTTATTTAAATGAAAATGTTCATCCTGTATTATTGTGCATTTCTATTCAATGAAAGAAAATTGGGGGAAAAAAATCCCATGACATAATACTGGTCTTCTGCAAAGTGTGATTCGACATTTTGGGGTGGATTTTAAAAAAGAACGCGTGTGTTCTACCCGGCGTGCACATGGGCATGCGATTTTATAACATGCGTGCGCCGGTGCGCGCATGTTATAAAATCACACAAGGGGGGGGGGGGGCAGATATAGGCAAAAATTGTGTGGTACCGCATCATCTGGCTTCCCCAGTTCCCGCCCAGTCCATTCCAATTAAAGAGCGGACTGAGAGGGAAATTCTCTACCTCCTACCCTAACCTCCCTTCCCCTTCAGCTATCCTACCCGCCCCCTATCCCTATCATTGGTGCCCCTATTTTTTTTTAATTACCTTTTGCTCCTCCAAAGGAGCTGTAACAAGTTGCGTGCACCATACAGTGGCAAATGGCCGCTGTACCGGGCGCCTCTAGTCCCTCCCCACCCCCCTGGACTGCCCCTCTGCCAAGGCCTGGCTCTTGTGCGCATAACATGGGTTACACGTGCGGCCGGGCCCCTTTTAAAAGGCACACGGTGTGTGCAAGGCCCAGCCGCACGCTTAACCCCTGATTTTTGCACGCGCGGGCCATTACAAATTGGGCCTTTTATTTTTTTTCTAGTTTTCCATAAAGCAGCAAACCAGATATAACAACACATAGATATTAACTACTAGGCATTACATTCATTTCAGGGATATGTACGTAACTCCTGGACAAAACAGTACATGAGTGAAAAAAAAGGATACTGTGCACATTACTTGAGCTATTAAAAATGTATACATACTATCCGTTATGCGTGTACTACGTACATAACTCCAAAACAAATTAAACAAATGCCCATCCCTACCAACTACTACCTAGTATTAAAAATAGAGATCTGGCAATATGGACTATCTGATGGAGAACAAAACTATGGAACTTGAAGTATCATTTTTAAATCCGATAGTCCATGCTCATGGTGAGATCTTGAGAAAGTGGGTTAACTTCCCTGTGTGCTTACTCTCTCGGGCAGAGACCTACTAACTATCAGATTTATCTTTCCGATCTCTGAGAACACTGAAGCACTTTATAATAAAGATTAATACTAATCATTATGTTACAAGTAACATATGAAATATTTTAAGTCATGGAATAGTGTATTGTGATTCACTCTTCTGAATAGATATTGTAATAAATATTTACAAAAAGATGTTGCCAGCAGTGATAGCATTGTCTGGGTTTAATCCAAACTGGCTTCTCATTCTCACATATTATTTTCATTCTATTGTTTATTAGTTGCTCTTAGCACGTTGTAAGAATAAACATTAAAAATACTAGTACCATTTTTTTAGTATGTGCTGCTAAAAGTGAACACTGTTAAAGTTGAGATACATATTGGTGCAGGCAATGAAAGCTATCATGACTCTTTCTATTCATTTGAAGGGAGATAAAGTATTTTTGACATTTATTGTAATATATCGATACTGTGATCCGTAATGCATCAGTGGCCTATATTTCTCATATGATTTTTCATGCTTTGAAATGTTGAATGTTAATATTTTGTTTGGAATTAAGGTTGGACTGCTGCACTATAGTCGTGCCTATTCTCTATTGTGCCATGATGAAAGCACTCTGGCTGTTTCTGCTGCATTCATATATACATCTTTTTATTTGTAGCTTTTATTAAGAATTTAAGCAAGTATACAACTTCTAAATTAAAAAAAAAACAAAAAACTCCTTGTACCTCCACGCTGCCATGGGAAGCTCTCTCCCTTTCACCTGTGGCTGCTTCCTTGCTGACTGTTGCTGCCTGTCCCCAATCTCAGCAGCACAACGCTGCCTCAAGGCTGCTTCCGACTCCTGAGCCCAGGCCTCGTAAATTTAGATATTCTACATGTGCCAGCCAGGCTCCCTTAGCCCTGCCTTCTTTAAAAATGCCAGCTGACAGTCAAAATCCATTTTTTAAAAATGTTTTTAAACCTTGTGCTTAGCCCCATATTTCACAGAGACCCTCTGGGGTAGAATTTAAAAAGGAGCGCGCGGGCGTACATATGCGCGCACTATCCGGCGCGCGCACATGTACACCCGATTTTATAACATGCGCGCACAGGTGCGCGCATGTTATAAACTCCAGGGGGTCAGCGCAGGGGGTGCGCTGGGGGGTCAGTGCAGGGGGTGCACAATTGTGCACCTTGCCCCCGCCGAGCCACGCTATCTTCTCCCATTCCCTCCCAGGCTGCTCCGAAATAAGAACAGCCTTAGAGGGAACTTCCCTACTCCCCCATCCCACCTTCCCTTCCCCTACCTCCCCCGCCCTTTCCCCCCACCTTTGATGATTTCATTTTTTGTTTTAAAACTTACTTCAGCCCTAGGGCTGAAGTAAGTTGTACGTGCTGTCCAACTGCCGTGAGCAGGCCACTGGTCATGCCCCCGGACCGCCCCTCCCCCTCCTCACCCCTTTTGTAAAGCCCTGGGTTTTACACGCATCCTGGGGCTTTACGCACATCGCCGTGCCTTTTTAAAATAGGCCCGGCACTCGTAAGGCCGGTTACGCCCGTAAATCCGGCCCTCTCTGTTTATTCCATGTTTATTTTCTTCAATATCTTTATTGGGTTTTCTCAAAGAATACAAACAAAGTTACCCAAAGGTACGAAGTTGTGACACATATCAAAACCATATAATGAAGATAGAACAAATTTTGAACATAGTTAGAACCATAGGGCCAGATTTTCGTATCTACGCCCGATTTTATAACATGTGCGCGCAGGTCGGCGTGCGCAAGGGGGTGCACACTTGTGCATCTTGCGCGCACCACGGTATAGGGGAGCCCCGATGTCTCTCCCTTTCCCTCCGAGGCCGCTCTGAAATCGGAGCGGCCTAAGAGGGAACTTTCCTTTCGCCTCCTACCTTCCCCTCCCTTCCCCTATCTAACCTGCCCCCCCAGCCCTACCTAAATCCCCCTCCTCCTTTATTTTTTTATTTATGCCTGCCGGCCGAGTGCCAGCACGCGATCCCCCGGAATGGCCGCTGTGCCGGAGGACTCTGTCCCACCCCGCCCCGCCCACTCCCTGCCCCCTTTTTTCAAGCCCCGGGACAAAACCGGTGCGATATGTATCCTTTACAGGAACATCGGTATATAAAAATTAAAAATAAATAAATAAATAAATACTATACTCTATAATAGGGGCTGATGAGTAAAGATGGCCGGCGCCATCTTTAAAGATGGCGCCGGCCATCCAGTGCTCCTACCATGTGACAGGGGCCGGCCAATGGCACGGATACCCTGTCACATGGTAAGGGTAAAGGGGCATTGGCGCCATTTTTTTTTTAGAACAGCTGATGCCTGGGAACGGGAAATTTCTCCCCGAGGCCCCCCTGGATCTCTCCTCTCCCCGAGGCCCACCTGGATCTCTCCCCGAGGCCCCCCTGGACCACCAGGTAATTTTAAAAGGTTTTGGGGGGGCCGGGAGGGTGGGGTCGATTTAAAGGGTCGGGTGGGTTTTTTTTTTAGCGGCGCAGGCCTCCCAAAAAAAAATTATTATTATTTTTCATTCTATTGTTTATTAGCTGGGTGGCTACTGGGCATGATGATCACTTGGTAGCTTACCTGCATAGTGGAAAGACAGAGGACCTCATGTGCATTCTAGATAATATTTTAGAGAGTGCTGGGGAGAAACCAACTGTTGTGATGCATGTGGGTGCCAATGACTTAGGAAGGTACTGGAGGCTAAATTAGATTCTAATGGCAACAAAATAAAAAATTTTACAAGTAGGAGAAAGGGTTTAGAGGGTGGGGAAGCGAGGGGAAGGGAGGTTAGGGTTAGTAGTAGGAAAGTTCCCTCCCAGTCCGCTCCTTAATTGGAGCGGACTGGGAGGAAACTGGGGAAGGCTGCGATGCATTACCGCTCAACTTTTGCAAAACTGTACTCCATGTTGCGTGCGCAGATTACAAAACTCAGCATCCATGTGTGCGCACCTATTAAAATCTACCCCTTATGTAGGAAACTGCAATCCAGAACCTCCAGAATTGCATTCACAGACATGATCCCCATTCCACATTTAGAACCCCAGAGGCAGGCAGAGCTCCAGAATCTCAATGTGTGGATGAGATAATGGTGCAGGGAAGAGGATTTTAGATTTGTTCAGAACTGGGGAACATTCTGAGGAAGGGGAAGCCTATTCCAATGGAATAGGCTCCACCTTAACCAGAGTGGAACCAGGCTGCTGGCTCTAACATTTAAAAAGGAGTTAGAGCAGTTTTTAAACTAAACCATGGGGGAAGCCGACAGTCACCCAGAATCACATGGTTCAGAGCGATGTATCTTCCAAACATACTTTCAAAACAGGGAAGTTAGAATATACCAGTGAAGAGATTGTGATTATGGCTGAAATAGGTCAGGTGGACAGATGCAAAGAGAATCCAGATGTGAATCAACTGCCTGTATCATTTGCTAATGAGCTGGTTATGAATTCAAACAGAAACATGGTGTCATTTTGTGTTATAGCCATGCAGCATACCTCGGTAAAGTAAATGGCTTCAGCCACCATTTTGTTGTATGATTGTAGTCTGTACATAAGAACATAAGAACATGCCATACTGGGTCAGACCAAGGGTCCATCAAGCCCAGCATCCTGTTTCCAAAAGTGGCCAATCCAGGCCATAAGAACCTGGCAAGTACCCAAAAACTAAGTCTATTTCAGGTTACCGTTGCTAGTAAAAGCAGTGGCTATTTTCTAAGTCAACTTAATTAATAGCAGGTAATGGACTTCTCCTCCAAGAACTTATCCAATCCTTTTTTTAAACACAGCTATACTAACTGAACTAACCACGTCCTCTGGAAATAAATTCCAGACTTTAATTGTGCATTGAGTGAAGAGGAACTTTCTTCGATTAGTTTTAAATGTGCCACATGCTAACTTCATGGAGTGCCCCCTAGTCTTTCTATTATCTGAAAGACTAAATAACCAATTCATATCTACTAGGGGTGTGAATCTTATGATCGATCATCTTAACGATCGATTTTGGCTGGGGGGGAGGAAAATCTGATCGTCGTCTTTTTTGTTTTTTTTAAATCGTTAAAAATCGTAAATCGGGGGAGGGCGGGAAAACCGGCACACCAAAAATGTCATACGGTCGCCCGTATGACATAGTGAGGGCAAAGGTAGCACCGGCGCCATTTTGAAGATTGGCAATATGGCCCGCGTGCAGGAGGTTGCTCCCGGACCCCCGCTGGACTTTTGGCAAGTCTTGTGGGGGTCAGGAGGCCCCCCCCAAGCTGGCCAAAAGTCCCTGGGGGTCCAGCGGGGGTCCGGGGGCGATCTCCTGCACGCGTGACGTCAGGAGCCAGGAACCAAAATGGCGCCGGCGCTACCTTTGCCCTGTCACATGATAAGGGCAAAGGGCCACCGGCGCCATTTCTCTTAACGCAGCCGTGGCCAGAGAGAGGGAGATCGCGCCGGAACCCCCCCACTGGACCCCAGGTAATTTAAAACATTTTGGGAAGGGTGAGGGAGGGTGAGGGATTTGTTTTAAAGGTTAGGGGTATTTTTTTGGTGTGCCGGTTTTCCCGCGCCCTATTTAACGATACAATACAAATGCCCCTGACAATAAATCGGGGGCATTTGTATTATATCGTGCACTCTAACGATTTTGGACGATTTTAAAATTATCTGATGATAATTTTAATCATTCAAAACCGATTCACATCCCTAATATCTACCCATTCTAGACCTCTCATGATTTTAAACACCTCTATCATATCCCCCCTCAGTCGTCTCTTCTCCAAGCTGAAAAGTCCTAACCTCTTTAGTCTTTCCTCATAGGGGAGCTGTTCCATTTCCCTTATTTTCGTTGCCCTTCTCTGTACCTTCTCCATTGCAATTATATCTTTTTTGAGATGCGGCGACCAGAATTATACACAGTACTCAAGGTAGGGTCTCACCATGGAGCGATACAGAGGCATTATGACATTTTCCGGTTTATTAACCATTCCCTTTCTAATAATTCCTAACATTCTGTTTGCTTTTTTGACTGCCGCAGCACACTGAAACGACGATTTCAATGTGTTATCCACTATGACACCTAGATCTCTTTCTTGGGTGATAGCACCTAATATGGAACCTAACGTTGTGTAACTATAGCATGGGTTATTTTTCCCTATATGTGTCACCTTGCACTTATCCACATTAAATTTCATCTGCCATTTGGATGCCCAATTTTCCAGTCTCACAAGGTCTTCCAGTAATTTATCACAATCTGCTTGTGATTTAACTACTCTGAACAATTTTGTACCATCTGGAAATTTGATTACCTCACTCGTCGTATTTCTTTCCAGATCATTTATAAATATATTGAAAAGTAAGGGTCCCAATACAGATCCCTGAGGCACTCCACTGCCCACTCCCTTCCACTGAGAAAATTGTCCATTTAATCCTACTCTGTTTCCTGTCTTATAGCCAGTTTGTAATCCATGAAAGGACATTGCCACCTATACCATGAGTTTTTACTTTTCCTAGAAGCCTCTTGTGAGGAACTTTATCAAACGCCTTCTGAAAATCCAAGTACACTACATCTACCGGTTCACCTTTATCCACATGTTTATTAACTCCTTCAAAAAAGTGAAGCAGGTTTGTGAGGCAAGACTTGCCTTGGGTAAAGCCATGCTGACTTTCTTTCATTAAACCATGACTTTCTATATGTTCTGTGATTTTGATGCTTAGAACACTTTCCACTATTTTTCCTGGCACTGAAGTCAAGGTAACTGGTCTTTAGTTTCCCGGATTGCCCCATGGAGCCCTTTTTAAATATTGGGGTTACATTAGCTATCCTCCAGGTACAATGGATGATTTTAATGATAGGTTACAAATTTTTACTAATAGGTCTGACATTTCATTTTTTAGTTCCTTCAGAACCCTGGGGTATATACCATCTGTTCCAGGTGATTTACTACTCTTCATTTTATCAGTCAGGCCTACCACATCTTCTAGGTTCACCGTTATTTGGTTCAGTCCATCTGAATCATTACCCATGAAAACCTTCTCCGGAACGGGTATCTCCCCAACATACTCTTTAGTAAACACCGAAGCAAAGAAATCATTTAATCTTTCCACGATGGCCTTAACTTCTCTAAGTGCCCCTTTAACCCCTAGATCATCTAATGGTCCAACTGACTCCCTCACAGATTTTCTGCTTCGGATATATTTAAAAAAAATTTTACTGTGAGTTTTTACCTCTACGGCCAACTTCTTTTCAAATTCTCTCTTAGCCTGTTTTATCAATGTCTTATATTTAACTTGCCAATGCTTATGCATTATCCTATTTTCTTCATTTGGATTCTTCTTCCAACTTTTGAGTGAAGATCTTTTGGCTAAAATAGCTTCTTTCACCTCCCCTTTTAACCATGCCGGTAATCGTTTTGCCTTCTTTCCACCTTTTTTAAAGTGTGGAATACATCTGGACTGTGCTTCTAGGATGGTTTTTTTTAACAATGACCATGCCTCTTGCACACTTTTTACCTTTGTAGTTGCTCCTTTCAGTTTTTTTCTTAAAATTTTTCTCATTTTATCAAAGTTTCCCTTTTGAAAGTAATAGAAAGTAATAGAAAAAATATGATGCCAGCCACAGGGCCAGCTGGTGCCATTTTCAAACCAGAAGCAGGTGTTGTAGGGGTGACTGGGTTTTGCATATGTCCCTTTCCCCTTGGAAGAAGTAAACATAGCCCCGGGGTGTGTAGGACTGTTTTTTTGTTGTTTTTTAATTAGAGGTTAATTTTTGAACTACTCGTGGCAGCATATATGCATGTCTATGGCCGTGCATAAATCTATGATAGTATTTTATAATCTGTGCATACCATATGCACAGTTATTATAAAATATGCATATCTCTATCTGATTTACATGAATAAGTTCGCAGATTTGAAAATATGCATACTTAATTGAAATTAACCAGTTTGCCAATGACTCTACCAGTTCACCCGGATCTTCTCCAAGTCATCGAGACCCTCCTGATTTGTCAGCCTGAACTGTCCCCAGTTCATCCAGACCTCCCATCCAGTCAATGAAACACAATAAACAAGTTTGATATCAATTACACAATTTAAGATAATTAGTAGGTATAAAATTATGAAAATGGTCAAATGCATGCACATACGTGTCTTTCAAAATAGTAACTTGTGTGCGTAACTATTGGCCCTGCTCCACAATGTCCCTTCACTGCCTCTTTTTTAACATGTGCATATGTGCACACGAAACAAAGTATGCATATAATTTATACTTTTATAAAATAGTGATTACGCAAGAGCAGGCTCCTTACGCACATAAATGATTATTGTTACATTTGTAACCCTTTGAAAATTACCTTAGTGTTCATTGGCCAGACTAACTAAAGCAATGAAAGCTATGATCCTGACTATCATGCCAACAATTTGGAGACCTGATTGTTTCACAGCGCTATGAAATCTTTGTGCCTTGTACATTGTAAGGTATGAGCAATGTTTATAGAGCCTCTGGGATACTGGAAGAGCTATTGTGAGGAATGGAAAAATGCTTGAACAGTCTATGTGATGTTCTTTGAGAAAACTTATTTTATATTCATATACATATGTATATATATATATTCACATTACAAATGTAAGTATTTCTGCTGTATTTTGGTTTGGCAAAGAAAAGTGTCATCAAATGTATTCCTCCTCAAGAGTCTATATATAATTTTATGGTAAAATCTATATTCAAGAGGTTTGTCCAATGATATTCAACACTAGAGATGTGCTTCGTTTAAACATTTCGGTTCGGGCTTTGGATCGGGTGCTTAGCGGGAAATTTCAGTTTCCCACAGTCTTTTTTTTTTTTTCGGCATTTTTCAATGAAGTGCGTTAGTGCGCACTAACGGGCCTTACTGTTCACTAACAACCAGTTAGTGCACGCTATCTCCACATTAGTGCGCAGTACACCAACCAAGATAGTATGTACTAGCTAGATGTAAATGCACATTAAAGCCCGTTAGTGCGCACTATCAAGTTAGTTCGTGCACACTAACAGGTTAGTTAGTGCGCCCTAATAGAACTTACAGCGCACTAAAGGCCAGATTTTAAAAGGGTTACGCACGTAACCCTTTTAAAACGCCCCTGTACGCGCCGAGCCTATTTTGCATAGGCTCGGCAGCGCGCGCAAGCCCCGGCATGCGCATAAGTCCTGGGGCTTGCAAAAAGGGGCGGTCAGGGGCATGGCCAGGGGGCGTGGTGTCAGCGCGGGGCATGTTTGGGGGCGTGTGGGCGGTCCAGAGGCGTGGCCGAGTGCCCCGACACAACAGCCTGTGTTGGGGGCCTGCTGCGCCAGCAGACAGCCGGCATGCAAAAGTTACTACTGCCCGGAGGCAGGTGTAATTTTTCAAGTAAAGGTGGGGGGGGGGGTTAGATAGGGCCGGGGGGGTGGGTTAGGTAGGGGAAGGGAGGGGAAGATGCAGGGGGGGGTTTGGAGGGAATGTGCAGCGTGCGCAGGGCTCGGCACACGCAAGGTGCACAAATGTGCACCCCCTTGCACACTCCGACCCCGGATTTTATAAGATACGCGCGGCTATGCGCTTATCTTATAAAATCCAGCATACTTTTGTTTGCGCCTTGTGCGCGAACAAAAGTACGCACGCGCGTAAATTTATAAAATCTATCCCTAAGTATGTAGTAGTGCGTTGTAACTAATGTTAGTGCGCACTAACAAAAATGTTTCTTAAAAATTAAAAAGTATCAATTCATGTGGAGTTTGTTAGCTAGAGATACAGTGTGCACTAATTGGTATCACTGCGCACTAAAAGATATGCAGTGCGCAGTAATTCCATTAGTGCACACTAACATGAAATACGAATTTTGCCGAAATTTCGGCAAAAATCGCTTTGTATATCGGTGCTATCAAACCATGGCAAATTAGACAATATCGTTGACATTGTCTAATGCGTGAAAAATGAATGCACATCCCTATTCAATACTGATATGTGGGTCTGGGTAGCTTTAGAGTTGAATATTCTTCTGGCAAGGATTCTGGCTGAATATCCAGATAAAGTTGGAGAAGCTTCTCTAGTTAACTTTATGTGACTGCCAACTTAATATGAACCACAATGTAATCTCCTGTAAATGGTCTTTATATTCCAGGTTCTCTGCTTGAAGTTAGTCGAGTCATCTCAATAGTGTACATGTTAGCATGTTAGCGGGTCTAAGGCTGATATTTAATTTTAGGTTGTGAGCAAGTATGAATTAAAAAGCATGTGGGAAGAGCATGCCATGCTATTTATTCCACATACACTAAAGCTTCATTTGTATATGATGTTCCTTCATTTACATGTGCAGGCATGCAAATTTTATTATGTCCAAGTTAACATCTTTCTTCTCCATTTTAATGGATATATTAAGGCCTTATTGCATAACATGCTATTTTTAGTGTACTAAAGATGGTTTTAATGTGTACGTTAAAGTTTATTGCATAGCTCTTCTGTCTCTTTCTAACTTATTTATTTATTTATTTGAAATATATTCTGCTTTTCAGACACTTCAAAATAGATTGCATTCAGGTTATGTAGGGGGTCATGTTCAAAGCCACATTAAGCCATTTAAAGCATGGTAAATAGCCTAACGCAGGGATGATGTGAGGTATTTGAAATACCTCATATTAGGCCGGATTTTCAAAGGGTTACGCGTGTCGGGCCTATTTTCAAAAGGCCCGGTGATGCGTGTAAGTCCTGGGGCTTAACTAAAGGGGCAGGAAGGAGCAGGGTGGGACCACATGTATGCCCGCGCTCACCCTTTTAAAATCTACCCTATTATTCTGCCACTGATATTGCACATATTATAATAAGTTGATTAGTATGCAAACACATACTAATCAGCTCATTACTACCCTAAACCATAAAAATCAAATAACGTGGCTTGCCTCATAAATCACAAGGCACATTATTTGACCTGAAGTTATATATACCTCAAGAATTGTACCTAGCTTCCCCGGAAGCACTTAGATGCTAATTCACATCCTGATGCTACCTGGGCCATCTGTTAAAGGGGTCAATGGCCCTGAATAAACCTCCCCAAGGTGTGAAAATAACCCTGGGGGTCTCCTGAGGTCAAGAACCATGCTCCAAGGCTCCTTCAGGCGCCCTCCTTCAAATACGGCAACCAGGTGTTGCTCTCCCATTCCCTCAGAATCCTCAGCTTCAGCCAATCCAGGGTGCAAAGGTCCTCATCTGATAATTTGAACCTGTGGCCTCCTGCATGGCAATGCACAGTGCTGCAATTGAGCTAGTGGACAAGCCTATCACTACAGAGAACTTTAGAACCTGTCAAACTGCCCTTCTCTGGATTCAGAAAAAAAAAATGTTATGCCAAAAAGGTGCTTTTCTTAAAACAATAGAGAACACAAGAGACAGTTAAAATATTAAACTTGGCAAATGCTATACTTTCAAAACAACACTACCTTTTCTTTGCTTTAGTTCTGCAATCCAACAGGCAGTTATATGACTGCCGTAATAGAAACATTTTGGACTGTTCAGCAGTGATTAGAAAACCTTACAGTGCAATAGGTTCTGATGCAAACTGATGCTACAAGGGGCATGTTAGGTAATTGAAGCGTTTTAAAGAAAGCTTTAGCAAAGAAGCAAATGCAGACAACTTGATATTTTGAAGAAAATATTGAAGACATTTAATTTAATTAGTTTGCCTTTCCCTTATTATGTTTGTCATTATTATTTTATCTGTTTACCATACAAACTGTGAATAGTATTCTTAGCTACACAGCATAATTACGTGCACATAAAGTAAACTTTTTGTTGATTCTTGGACTTTAGGGAACAAGGCATTACATTTAATTTGCTCTTTAGTGACCTATTGATATTTACTTCAGGCTACACATGGTTTCATTGAAAAGTCACTCCTTGTATGCCCAAGGAGTTTACTCAAAATAAACATTCTCAACAAATAAATATAGCTACAGCTCATCTGAGAATCCAGCAGAAGATTAATAAACAATTGCATTAAGGAGTATTGTGCATTTTCTATCCTAAACGCATACAATCCTTTCTTATAAAGTTGTAGATTTTCCTATGTATTAAACAATAGTCCTCAACTCATTTATACAGGACCCTTTTGATCCCCAAACTGGTTTTAGTTAAAGGATAGTCACAATGAATATGCATAAGCCATGCTTACCTATTTTAACCTCATTCTTTGACCCAAAGTAGGAAAATACAGCTCATGTATACTTACTGAGGATATCCTGAAAACCAGACTAATTAGAGAAAGACTTTAGGACTGATTGAGAATCACTGCTGGTATAGATATCAGATTGTCTTATTTATTGGCCGTAACAGATTGTACTTGGCATTAGCTCAGTACCAAAATAATAATGCTTTCCTGTCTCATGCTCATCAAATATTGTCTATGCCAAATTGGAAGAAAATGTTCAAATGATTCCAGGGATGTTTTTCTTTATTAATGAACATTTGACTTTTATTTATGGACTTATTTGATTTATAAGCCACCTTCCCTCCCCCCTCCCAAAAATTAGGCAAAGTACAAATTCATAAAATAACAGAGTAAAATAAAGCTAAAAACATAAGAATATTCATCATGAGTTCAGAAATTCATTTATATATGTATCCCTATTTTATGGATGCTAGAATGCAGAGCACAGCATTCAACTATTATAAGTGGTCCTTACAAGATTGAAATACTATGCACCCGAAGCATCTCTCTCTCCTTAGCTGTTTTTCCCGGTGTTTTAGACCAGTGGTCCCCAACCCTGTCCTGGGGCCCACCAGCCAGTCAGGTTTTCAGGATATCCACAATGAGTATGCATGAGAGAAAATTTGCATGGACTGCCTCTGTAACATGCAAATTTTCTCTCATGCATATTTATTGTGGGGTAGATTTTAAAAGGTGCGTGCGGGAGTAGATTTGTTCGCGCAATCCGGCGCAAACAAATCTACTCCCGATTTTATAACATGCGCGCTGCCGTGCGCATGTTATAAAATACAGGGTTGGCGCACGCAAGGCTGTGCAAAATCTGCAGCCTGCGCGTGCCAAGCCATGCAGCCATCTTCTGTTCCCTCCGAGGCCTCTCCGAAATCGGAGCGGCCTCGGAGGGAACTTTCCTTCCGCCCCCCCCCACCTTCCCCTCCCTTCCCCTATCTAACCCACCTGCCAGCCCTAATTCCCCCCCCCCCCCAACCTTTATTTTACAAGTTACACCTGCCCGAGGCAGGCATAATTTGCACGTGTCGGCCAGCTGCCGGAGTGCCATGTTCCGGTCTGGGGGCTGGTCCGGAGGCTGTGGCCACGCCCCCAGAACACCCCTGGGCCAGAACCACGCCCACGGCCCCACCCTCGGAACACCCCCATGATGCGCCGGCTGTGATATGGCCCCGACATGCCCCCCAGGAAAGCCTCGGGATTTACGCGCATCCCTGGGCTTGCGCGCGCCACCGAGCCTATGCAAGATAGGCTCGGCGCGCGCAGGGGGTGGAAGGGGCAGCTTTTCGGGGGTTACACGCGTAACCCTTTGAAAATCTGCCGCTGTGGATATCCTGAAAATCTGACTGGCTGGTGGGCCCCCAGGACAGGGCTGGGGACCACTGTTTTAGAGCTACTTGTGCGGTCATGCACTATTTTTTTTCACAGCTGATAGAAGATTTGTTAATATATATGTGATGTTTGCATTTCAAATTTAATAGTTTTGCCTTCTGAAGAAAGTGTCTAACAAGGAAACCTCCAATACTGATATCTGTCATTTCTTATTATCCAAATGGTCTGTTAGATGAATGGCAGCAGTAGTTTTCCCTTATTGAGCCTAAATATAAAACCTATTTGCAGTCTTAGATTGATGCTCATAAATGGATGTGTAGAAATTTATCCTAGTATTTAAAAAAAATGTGCAACTACGTTCCTGCAGTTTTTTTTTATAAAATACCATGTAGTTCAGTTCTCACTTCTCAGAGTATGAACATATATTTCAATATGCACAAATATTTTTCATACATGGAAAAATGGTAACTTTCAAAGGGGCGCGCAGGTGCACATTACTCGTGTGCGTCAGCACGACCAGGGACTCAGTGATTTTATAACATATGCATACATACGTGTGTACATTATAAAATAGGCTAGGTGCGCATATGTGTGAGCCTAATTTTTCAAATAGGCATGCCCAACAATGCAAATCAGGTTTTCGCTGTGTAAGTCATGGAATTTTATAACTAGTGAGCATCCATGCCCGATCAGTTTTACCAGTTCATCTACCATTTCACCCAGTGTTGAACTAGGTCCTCCAACCCTCCCTGGTTTAATAGCCTGCACTTCCCCAAGTTACCCCAGACCAATTAAACTCTTCAGAAATGGCAGGTTTATTATACATCCTCCATAGCAGAAGTAAACTTACACAGCACTAGACCTGGGAGTGCACCCAGGCGTGTAAATATTTGCATGCACATTTTTTGGCCCCTCCCCAGAATTCCCATACCAGCCCCGCCCACACGATACCCACATGACACCCCTTTTTGAATCAAAGTGAGATATGCGCACAGCATCTGGGTGGCTTTCAAAATTCAGTTTGCGAATATAAGCCCTACTTGTGCATGCATCTCCTAATTGATGTGCGTGCCAGGCTTTTAAAAGTCACCTTAAAGTGCGCACCTTCTCTACCTATTTTATAAACATATGCATATATATTTTCTGCACGAAAAATACAACATATACATGTAAAACCCATATTTATACACGGAGGCAGGTATATTTTAAAATACAAGCACATACTGTATTTTATCTCACCAGCTTTCCAGTACCTTCGCCATTTTGCCAAGGCCATCTCCAGTTTATGAGACTCTCCTCATACTCTCCTGAATTCTCCCCACTTCATCCATTCTTCCCGCTCAAAAACAGCAGGTGACAGATGAGTCTTCTTTCAATTGTGTTGGATAATTAGCTGGTGAAAAATTGTGGGGTAGATTTTATAAATTTACGCGATGGCAGCACTGGATGGCCGGCGCCATCTTTAAAGATGGCGGTGGCCATCTTTACGATGGCAGCCGCCATCTTTAAAGATGGCGCCGGCCAGCCAGTGCTCCTACCATGTGACAGGGGCCGGCCAATGGCACATGGTAAGGGCAAAGGGCCATCGGCGCTATCTTTATGAGTGGCAGCCGACGGCCTGAGAACGGGAGATCGCTCCCGGGACCACCACTAGACCACCAGGTAATTTTAAAATGTTTTGGGGGGCTCGGGAGGGTGGGGGAAGCTAAGGGGTCATTTTTAAAGGATCGGGTGGGTTTTTTTTTATCGGGCCATCGGCGCCATTTTTGAGTAGCAGCCAAAATGGTGCCGATGGCCCGAGAGCGGGAGATCTGTCCCCGCGCCCCCACTGGACCACCAGGTACTCAAAAAATGTTTTGGGGGGGTTCGGGAGGGTGGGGGAAGGTAAGGGATTAGTTTTATAGGGTCGGGGTGGGTTTAGGGGTTGTTTTGGTGTGCCGGTTTTCCCGCCCTCCCCCTCCCCCGATTTACGATTTTTCACGATAAATCGGGGGAATTTCTATTGTATTACGACTTTTAATGATTTTGACGATTTAAAAAATATCTGATGATTTTTTTAAATCGTCAAAAAACGATTCACATCCCTATAAATTAGTATATCTGATAGAATTCTCTATATTTTCAACTTTTCTGGACAGAATTGATTCTCCTTGAACTATAGATGTTTGAACACTTTTAATTTGTTTTATATCTTCCTCTACTTTCGCTAAACTCTCCACATGATTAGTCACAATAGGATTCAAATTAAACAAAGCAGTTTGCATATCCTTTATATTGCTATTTAAATTTGAAGTATTAGTTTGCAATACAACTATAGCTTGCCAAATCATATCCATAGTTACATTTTGTGGATTCCCTGCTAATACAGTAGGTACAGAATTCAAAGATTGAGATAAAGAAAGTTCTTGCCTGTCCGGGCTCCCCAGGGGGGAGGCAGGCTCTCTTCCTCTAACGGAGGTTATTCCTTTGCTGATTCCCACCCGCTGGGAAGGAAGCACTAAATCTCCTTCCTCTTTTGGCATTGCTGATCCCAGTCCAAGATTTTCCTATATCGGGCTCGATTCTTTGGACGCATTCTGTCGCACTGAAGTGCCTAGTTCATTGGTGGTTGTAATACTTCGGGATGGGAAAGGTGCTGCTGGAGCCCCGGGACTTAGACTAACCTCTCCCAAAAGGAGAGATACTTGCTCTTCATCTACTCCTTTAGCGGGACACTCTGGGGTTATCGATTTTGCTGGTGAATAAAAGCCTGTCATAGTTGTTTGCACTGAGGAGAGTCTTGCAGGGTTCGAGGCTTCCTGTCTGACTCTACCTTTTCATTTGGTATGTGGCATATTGGTTGCCAATCAAGGAAATACGTAGTAAAAGAACTTGAAGGCTTATCACATACACTCTTAAGCTCAATTTGTACTTAAGAAGGAGGTTGAGGAGTAAAGAGATCAAAAAACCAAACCAGCAATTAAAAGGGCCAGCCTTCCAGCTTTGCTGACCTAAGCCGGACCAAGCCGCGTGCCCCTTACGGAACGCGTGGCTTAGGTAGCATGCCGACGGCAGCAGTGCGCCGTCTGCCAACCAGTTATATCGGCAGACACAGCCTGATGATGTCACTCGGGCACCACCTCTTGTCGGGCTCCACAGCTGGTCCCAAACGCTGTTCTGGGGTCTCTCACCTCCAAGACTCGCCAAGGTTAGTCTCTCCAAGTGCTGGTATCGATTTAGAGTTCCATTCTCTCTCACTCCTCCTCGGACTCCAAAATATCCGCGTCTGCCGACCAGTTATATCGGCAGATGCAGCCTGATGATGTCACTCGGGCACCGCCTCTTGTTGGACTCCACAGCTGGTCCCAAACGCTGTTCCGGGGTCTCTCACCTCCAAGACTCGCCAAGGTTAATCTCTCCAAGTGCTGGTATCAATTTAGAGTCCCACTCTCTCTCACTCCTCCTCGGACTCCGATTTTATAAGTTTTTAAAGATGTACTTCAATTCCTGTAGGGTCTTATTCTCACACAGCATCTCCTATGACTTTTTAATATAAGGAGACCCAGGATGGACATGTTGCATAACATCCTGTCAGACCCTATACCAGACCTCAGTTTTATTTTCCTACCAGGCAAGTAAAGGATCATGCTAGTAGGTGATCATCTGTGCTAGTTAGGGGTTGATACCAGACCAATCACAGCTTGCTGCAAATTGCTCCCTGGTATTGGCAGACTTCAAAGGTTCAATCACTCTCCGGAGCTGCTGAGAGTTGGCCATCCTTTGCTGGCATACTTGCTGGTGTTGTTGGGGCTTCTCAGTGCTATGTCCCATTGCCTAACTGGTTTTAAGGTTCAATGGGATCATAGTATTGCTGGGGTGAATGGCAATGAGAGACCATCGGTCAGCCAGGAGATCATATGTATGCGGGAATTTGGCAACAGTGCTGTAAGGGAACTGGAGTTTCAAATTAATTCAGCAGTGGTTGACTTAATTGGAGGGTGGGTATGATTTTCTTTTCAGGGCTGTACTAATGAGAAAGGAGGAACATCTGGTGTGTCCCATTTGGGCTGTGGGATTCTGGGTGCCAGTGGCAATAGAGCTCACAGTCAGTCAGTAGATCGTGTAAGGCATTCAAAGGCAGTGATTGCTTGAGGACACTTGTGTTTGGCGTAAAGGCTGCTGGAATGAGGACAGGGTTGTCCTGGTTAGCAGGGGGCTGTGCCTATCTGATATGTTTGTGGTATGGTGACGGGGAAGCTAGTTCTGGTAGACACTGTGCATGTGGATAGCAGAATCGTGGTGGAGACTTGGCCGTATGTTGTGGCTATGGTGATCATAAATAATTTAAATATAAAAAAAAGTATTGAAATTAGACACTGCAATCAAAAATTTTCAAATGCATATGTAATCTTATGCTATTAAAATATTGTGGCTTGCCAAAAATCAAAAAAAGTAGATGTGTTATTTTAACAAAAATCAAGGAGGGGTTGATATTTTGCTATGGGAGCACTGGGACGCTAGCAAATGTGGCCCAATAACAACCCCTTCCTAAAATGAAAAAATCTACCCTGGCAGGTCTTGGTAGACCCCCACCACCTCTAGATGCATCCTAGCAGGCTGAAAAGTTTAAGAAAATAGAAAACAAATTGTGCAGCAATGCCTCCTCCTCCTCATATCCCTCCTCTTTCCAAAAATATCACCTTTACCAATTCTAACCCTCCTCAGTTCCTATCCTCCTGTCAAGGCCTCCAACCCCCAGATCCCCAGGCCCTCATTTCCAAAGCTCAAGTCCCTAGTGTCTAGTGAAAATTGTACCCCCTTGGAGGAAGTACCAATACCCTAGATTTGCTGGGTGGGTAAAAATAGCCTATCCTGAGGCTGGAGATGGATTACAGGTGGGAAAATACTCATATATATTTGATTTTGAATTATATGGGCATAGTTCTTTGCACATAGCCACCCTCCCATTTGTACCCATATAAACTTTAATTCATTTTCAAGGGAAACTATGGACTTTACACTTAAGCAGGAAGAGTATTTTGTCTCCAATGTTATAAAAAAATGACTAACACATCTCAACTCATATTCTTTTCATCAACTGAAGGGTTCATGGCTCCTCTATGATGGCGAGTGAAGTTTATAACGGGTTGCAAAGAAATAGTTTAATGTTGAATAGATTTGGAAATCTGAGGCTTCATCTGGACAAGATGCTAGATTGCTGTAGTGAAGGCTGAAAAACGCAGGATCAAAAGCTAGAGAGGGGAGAATTTCACAACTTCATCTACATTCTTCAACTACTGAAAAGGTTCTAATGCTGTTGTTTCACAACACATCTTACCATTTATACTTTATTATACTTATACAATGTTTGTTAGATGTTATATATGACATATTAAACTACATAAGAAAAACATAAAAAAAAACCCTATTGTGCATCTACCGGCCTTTTTGAAATTTAAAACCTATTGTGTCATATGTAATAATAGTTAAGTTTTTTAAAGCCATATGTGGGCATAGCTAAGATTAATTAAGATTGTACAATCAAAACAATTGATTTCTACATTCTCTTTGATAATACATCACATAAACATTCTTATGAATTTTGGGGAAAAAAACCTTGCAAACTAATGAAACAATTTGAACTATAATTTAGATAAGCCAGTGAGAGTTAGAAACCAAAAAAAATGGATTAACCAAGGATGTATCTGCATTTCTATTTACTAGATAGATATATAGTCTGGTCAGGGACATTTCATCTTTTTCTTTTCTTCAGCTTCTCAGTATTAGATAAAGCACAAAGAGCACAAAGAATAACTGGAAACAGGAATAAGGAAGGCAAAATTTTGAATAGCAAATCTATTGTAAGTTTGAGTCATTGTTTTCTGCTTCTTTTACTCCTGAAGTTTTTAATGTTTAATGTGTTGCGGTCCTGGCCGCTAGCACCGCAGCCAGGCCCTTACCTCTTGATGCCCGGACCTGCTCCCGCCTCCGGAGTTCTGGCTTGCGGCCTGTTTGGCGACGTCCCCACTGGGGCAGCGCCGCCGCGAAGGTGCCGGTGGGCGCCCTGCTCCTAGGCGCTCGCGCGCGCCACTTGAGCGCCTTTGTAGCCCGTTTCCCGCCAGTGCCGACTCCGCCCAATACCTGACGTCAGACGCCGTGGCCTTGATAAGCCGGCCTTGGCCATCCAGCCTTTGCCTTGCAATGGGTTAGCATTCTGGTTTCCTGTTGCGTTGCGCCCTGGAGTGACCCGCTTGGCTACATCGCTCCATTCCTGCTACAGTACTGCTTGGTTCCTGCCTGCTTGCTACAGTACCTGCTACAGTTCCTGCCTGGTTCCAGTACCTGAGCCTTGCTACATTTCCTGCCTGGTTCCTGTACCCGAGCCTTGCTACAGTTCCTGCCTGGTTCCAGTACCCGAGTCTTGCTACAGTTCCTGCCTGGTTCCAGAACCTGTACCCAGTTACAGTATCACTACTGTCCTAGTCTGGTTCTAGTTACCAGCCCTGAACCACAACCCGCCTAAGTCCCAGCGGCCTGGCCCCTATGGGCTCCTCCCAGGGGGGCTTCGGCTTCCAAGGGTGAAGCCACCTAAGTCCCAGCGGTTGGGCTCCTACGGGCTCCTCCCGGGGGAGCACCAGCTTCCAGGGTGAAGAGCATCTATGTCCCGCCTGAACATCTGACTCCCGGCCTGCTGTTCATCAGAGACATTGTCCATCTCTTCCGAGTCTCCAGCAGGTTGGCCCAAGGGTCCACTAAACTGAGACTCCCACAACATAATGATGGATTTTATTGTATGTTATTTGTTTTGTTTAACCTTTTAGATCCCGCTCATTGAAGGACTTATTTCCTGATGCCCCTTTTTACATATCTTAGTTAACTAGACCCAAATATGGTATAAAAAATTTTTCAAGGAAATCGGACTATGGGTGTTTGAGAAAAATGCATGTCCACTAGTGGAACGTTGGGATCTACAGGAGTCAAAAAGTACTTTTTCAAAAATTCTTTATTTTAGGTAATTCTTGTAACATTTCTTTATTTTAGGTAATTCTTATAACATACTGCAATACCACAGCTGATATCATACATAAGAATGAAAATTAGTCAAAAAAATCAAGCATGATAATCTGGAAAACATTTTTCATGTAAACGTTTACCACAAAATTCACACCACTTTTTTGTATTTTTGGAGCAGACAGCACATCGGCCTTGGGAAGTTGTGGACAAGAAGTGAGGCTGTGATGCCTTTACATCAGCACTTATGGATGCTGTAGGACCTCCTTTCCGGATGCGGTAGCTTGAAAGGCCACATTTCATTGCTACGGTAGATACTTCACGTAGGAAGTCCAAGTGGCTCATTGCTTCTTTTCCAAGCAGATGGCAGTGAATTTTCCAAGCTGCCACAACAGCCATGTTCAAGCCATTTGAAAATAAATTCCACCACCACTTTTTGGAGCGAAGTGTTGGGCGGTAAGCTGATAAAAGCCGGTCAAGTAGATCAACACCACCCATGCCTTGATTGTAAGCACCAATTATTTTTGGTTGCTTTATTAGAACTTTTTTCTTTTCTTTGAGAGAATAGCGGCCGGCATTTTGAAGTGGAAATGGCTTCATCCAGTTGGACATGACTGTGACCACACTGCTGTCATTCCAGCGGACACAGATGATGTATCCATCACCACGATAATCAAATTCCCCACGATCTTTCTTGCGCAGTTCTTTAGGTGCCATTAGGGGACATTTCCCAGTTCTGTTTTCTCTGACAGTGCCAATTGCTCGAAATCCCTTTTCTTTCAGTTCCACCATCAAGTTGTGTGATGTGAAGAAATTATCAAAGAAAAGGCAATGATTTCTTGGCTCTTGAATGACTGAAATCAAATCCGAAATTACTCTTGTACCAAGTGGAACTTTTTCAGTTTTATCAGTGCCTGATTCTTCTGGCTGATATTTGGCACCTGTATAAATCTGCATTGAAAATGGAAAACCATCTGGACTGCACATCATCCATATTTTGTATCCAAATCGAATTGGTTTTCCTCGAAGGAACATTTTGCAGCTATGATGACCATAATATGGTACCATTGATTCGTCAATGCTCAGGCTTTCACTAAAAACACCTCCAATCTTCAAAAACTGAGCAGATAAATGGGTATAAAATGGCTCAATTTTTGCAGCTTTTCCAGGTAGTAGTTGCAAATTGTCAACAATATGAAAATAGATTTTCAGGTCATCAAAGCGTTTTCTTGACATGGTTTTTGGCACAATTTGGTTGCTCAAATCTTCTGCAGTTGACCAGTAATGCTTTTCTTTTGGAACATGGTGATAGCCACTGTGCAAGAGTATTCCGAAGAAACGAGTGATTTCGTCAGCATTTGTGTCAATGCTTGCCAATTTCTGCCTGGCATATATATTTGTCATGTATGCTAATTCTTCTAAATAATCTTCACCCATAATTTCTATGAAAAGTTCAAATGGTGTCTTTTGAAGAAGATCTGGACGAATATCAGCCAACTTTGTTGGGGGATGCTCTTCCATTGTGGTCGTGAAATCATCTGTCTTGATCCATCTTGGCTTTGGCTTCTCTGGGTTTCGTTTTCCTTTGGTATCTCCTGATTCTTGACAATAGGTTGATAGCAATTTGTCATCCTCATCCACTTCCTCATCGCATGACTCAACTGCAACTTCCACTTCACCACACACATCTGCTGGTACTTCTGGTGTTAGATCTTCGTCATTGATATCTTCGATATCTGAGTCTTCTAAATTATCTGATGGTGGTAAAATCACAATATCAGCTTCTGTAGCTTCAGAATCGCCCAAAACTTGTTCAACTGCTTCTTCAACAGTCAAGTACTTCTGAGTTTTCATTGTATTCCAAATTAGGAAATGAACAGGACCGTCGCGGAGCTAGTCTCGCTCGTGCAGCCCGAGAAGAGGACGGCGTCGCGGAGCTAGTCTCGCTCGTGCGGAGCTAGTCTCGCGGGGCCCGAGAAGAGGATGCCGTCACGGAGCTAGTCTCGCTCGTGCGGAGCTAGTCTCGCGGGGCCCGAGAAGAGGATGCCGTCACGGAGCTAGTCTCGCTCGTGCGGAGCTAGTCTCGTGGGGCCCGAGAAGAGGACGCTGTCGCGGAGCTAGTCTCGCGGGGCCCGAGAAGAGGACGCTGTCGCGGAGCTAGTCTCACGGGGCCCGAGAAGAGGACGCCGTCGCGGAGCTAGCCTGTTGTGCTCAGTCCTTGCATCCTGAGATGGAGGCCCAGGAGAGAGTAGGATTCCTCATATAGTGTATGGGAGTGATAAGCCTGTGTGTATGTATGTTTGAGAGAGAGAGAGAGAGAGAGAGGGAGCATGGGAGTGAAGCCTGTGTATGTGCTTGAGAGAGAGCATGAGAATGAGAAGTCTGTGTGTATGTGTATGCATGAGAGAGAGCATGGGATTATATGTAATTTACCCTTTTTTAAAATATTTGTGAACCGTTTTTTGCATTTTTATTCATTTTTCAAAAATGTGTATATTTTGACCCACAAAGATCCCAACGTTCCACATGTGGAACATGCAAACATAAATTGGTGCTGATCAATTTGTATCTTACCTACAAAAGAAAGATTTATGCCAACATGATCAGAAAACCCTTGGGAACTTGAATATATCACACAAGTCCTTTATTGACACTCAGTATCATACCAAAAGGTGAAAAGGTCAAACTATGTCAAAACTTCAGTTTTTGACCTACTTTGCATATTCATATCTTTAAGAGTATTCATCTTGGAACATCACATTTTTGGATTTAGACTGTTCAAGTTCTATACTCTCAAGCTAAATGGTTGAAAATTTGATTTTCTTTAGGTTTGGAGTAATTAAAATCATTTAAAAAAATGTTCCACTTGTGGCACGTTGGGATCTAAAAGGTTAATCACAAATTAATGAAGCAACTACCTCTCCTTAATCTAACACGTAACAGAGGAGAGAGGAGAATAAGCTCACTCAATACATCTAACACACAATCGTATTACAAAAACTGTTTTGCTCAAAGTGACTAACTAAACAAATGACAATATCATACGATGTTTGATAATGTATAAACAATGATAATGTATAAACAAAACATTTGTTTTGTTTATACATTAAGGGCCTGATTTTAAAAAGCATTTACTCGAGCAAAACTGGTTTTTGCTCGAGTAAATACACTTTACTCAAGTAACTGGGCTTTTCAAAATTGCTACAATATATGCCATTGAATTGTCCATAGGATTTACTCAAGTAAGTGCACTTTACTCGAGTAAATAGCTTTTGGAAATTGCTACGATAGTATGTCATATTTACATGTGTAACTCCTTTGAAAATTACCCCCTAAGTGGTTCCTGGAAACATTTTTATTTATTTTTTATTTATTTTTGGTTTTTATATACCGGAAGTTCCTGTATAAAATACATATCACTCCGGTTCACAGGTAACAGAGATAAACATTTTTGTTTTGTTTAGTTTTTCATTTCAATTTCTTATTTTTTTTTGTTTCTTCCATCTTGTTTTGATTATCCAAAATAAAAAAAAACAGAAAAAAAGAAAAACAAAATGGAATGAAGTA
The DNA here is from genome assembly GCF_901001135.1 of Rhinatrema bivittatum. Taxonomy (NCBI): domain Eukaryota; kingdom Metazoa; phylum Chordata; class Amphibia; order Gymnophiona; family Rhinatrematidae; genus Rhinatrema; species Rhinatrema bivittatum. The sequence continues at coordinate 75,838,164 of NC_042623.1, forward strand.
TCCCCTCCTCCTGCCCACCAAACACACAACATTTAAAGGCTCCCTCTGATTTTATAAAGCCCTCCAACCTCGTCCACCCCTGTACCCTCTTCATACCCCATTGGGTGGTATTCCACAGGCAGGAGCAATTCCCAGTCGCTCTTATCCTGCAGATCCAGGATTTCAAAATGGCTAGAAGTGAACACAAGGCTGCACCATTATGTTGTATAGCATAATAGTACCAGCTTCAAGTTGACATTTTAAACCTTTCTATGGCCTCATCAGCAGGGCACCAGCCCTGATACTGCACATAGACAGTATATATACAGTATACAGACTATAGCAAAATCTTTACTCAGAAGAAAGAAATACAGGCACAACAGAAATCATGAACAGGCAAAAAACCTTTTCTTCAAAAAGAGAAGAAACCAGTAGCCGCGTCAACTCATAAAAATAATTACGGGACTGAAAAGAAAAGAGAAATTTGTGGATTCTGAAACATACTGATTCCAGCCCTGAAGTAGCAGTTTTGCGAAACATGGTACCGTGTTACCCCTTTGAGCTATCGATGGAGCACATTTAATGCTCGAAAAGATATCAACAGTTGGGGTTTGTATGATGGTCCCATAGAAAAATATTCACTTATATGCTATTTTTGATGAATACGTGTCCATTGTAGTTTATCTTCTCGTATCATCCACTAAGGCTTTTTTTCTACATAATTATACTGATGACAGATCATTGTCTTGTACAAAATCTGACAAGTGGCAAGTGTTTCCTCAGAAAAGCTACACTGCCTTGCTGCTATAATCCCTTTTTCACTCAACATTGTTTCCATACCCAGATTTTGCACCTTGAGGGTCTTGCTATCATTCTGTGTTGCTGCCTTTCTCCTGATGAATTATCTTGGGGGTATTGCTGCCACACAATCTAAGTGCAATACCCTTTGCAGTTTCTCCGATACTCAGCCTTGTTGTCATAACCCAGGCTTTACACTTTGGGGGTTTTGCTGCCACTCTGTCTTGCTTTTAGACTCCTCATGCCACACCTTAGAGGTCTTCCTACCACTCAGACATCCTTCCATACCCTGAGATTCATGCTGCTTTGTTATCATACTTAGACCAGGAATGGGCAATTCCGGTCCTTGAGGGCCGCAAACCAGTCAGGTTTTCAGGATATCCCTAATGAATATGCATGAAAGAGGTTTGCATACAGCTGAGGCAGAGTGCATACAAATCTCTTTCATGCATATTCATTAGGGATATCCTGAAAACCTGACTGGTTTGTGGCCCTCGAGGTCTGGAATTGCCCACCCCTGCCTTAGACTCTACATTTTGGGCTGTTCTTGCCACTTTTGGTGTCTGCTTTACACCTCTCATGGTGTCTTTATCTTTATTTAAATTTATAGATAACTTATAATTGAAATAACTAGGTGATTTACAAGAAAACATCATAATGATTCAACATAAAAGATCAATATAAAACATATGACATACTGTATCAACATAAAACAAAATGGATATGGTCCTACAAGACCTTACGCTAGCCAAAAGAAGATATCTGTCCTCATACCACTCTTTGTGCTGCTTTGTCCTTCCATCAGTGCCTGGGTTTTTATCTGCCATCTTTGTTGCTTTGTTCCCCCTTCATAATGTCTTAGGATGTTAATGCCTCTCTTGGTGACACTTTGCCCATTTCACGATGCCTTTAGGTGTTCTTGCCATTTCTTTTAATGCCCTCATTTGAAGCCTTGAGGTATTCTCGAAACTCTTGATGCTGGTTTGCTATTTTGATGGTGCTTTGGAGAACTTCTGCCACTTCTGGTACCCTTTTGCCCCTTTACTGTGCCTTAAGCCATTCATGCCACCTTTGGTGCCACTTTGCCACAGTCTTGATATCTTGGAGTACTCATCTCCTTTTCGATGTTGTCTTTGCACAAGTTTCTTTAGAACTGATTGATTTTTTTTTTTTTTTGTGAGGGACATAATGGAAGGGTTGTCGGCAAAGTTGTGTCCTTTTGACAATTATACCAACATATATACCAGAGTGGATGGCCAGGGAGTGGAAAACATGAGAAGAGATTTAGCAAAGCTTGAGGAATTGTTTAAGGACTGGCAACTCAAATTTAATGCTAAAAAAAGCATTTAGGATACAAAAACCCAAGCGAAAAGTACAGTATTAGAGGTAAAATTCGTCTAAGCACAAAGGAAGAGTGGGATCTGGGGGCAATTGTATCTCATGATCGTATAGTGGCCAAACAGGTGGATAAAGCAATAGTAAAAGTAAAAGCTAGAAAGATGCTTGGCTGATAGGGAGAGGAAGGGTTAGCAGAAAAAAAGAAGGTGATAGTGTCCCTGTATATGTCCCTGGTGAGATCTAACTTTTACAGTGTACAATTCTGGACACTGCACCTTCAAAAGGATATAAACAGGATGGTAGTAGTCCAGAAGGTGGCTACTAAAATGGTCAGTGGTCTTTATTTTAAAGCATATGGGGATAGACTTAAAGATCTAAACATGTATAGCCTAGAGGAAAGGCAAGATAGGGGAGATATGATATAAACATTCAAATATCTCAAATGTTTCCATGCTCAGGAGTTGAGCTTTTTTTCAATGGAAAGGCGATTCTAGAATGAGGGGGTCATGAGATGAGGTTGAAAGGGGTAGAATCGGAGTAATCTTAGCAAATATATCTTTACAGATATATTAGGTGGATGTATGGAACAGCCTCCCAGTTGAAATTGTAGAGACAAAAACAGAGATTCCCTGAAATTATCCCATGCTTTCCTGAATTCAGATACTAATGGAATCTCTAAGAAAGTGATGAGAATTATATAGCTAAATTAATTGGATGGCTGGGCAGAAAGGATGAGCCATATGGTCTTTTTCTGCCGTCATGTTTCCATGTGTCTATGTAAACCCCAATTTTGAAATTCAAAATAGGTTGCATTGCTTCCCCCATTAATGAGAAATAAATTAATGGAACACTTTTTTTTGTTTCAAACTAATGAAACAAATGGAGGGGATCTTCAAAATGAATAAAGGAACCAAAACACATCCTTGCATTCTATCAATGAACTATTTCAAGAGCTCTTGAATGAGATAAAATATAAAACATAGTCATTAGTTATCATTGCATTACAGATGTTTATTGGTTAGTTATATCTCTGAAATCTAAAAGTCTATGCTACTTTATTGTCTTTGTCATGCCTTTCAGCTTTTAGTTTTACCTGCACCATGTAGACTCTCTCTTCCATAAGGAAGAACTTAATCTTGAATAATCCCTTAAATCCTCTTTGAGCATCAAGTGCCACTCCTATAATGAGTGGACATCTTTCCTTTCTTGAGATACAAACTGTATTTCTATTATGAAATATTGAATTCCAACTAGGTCACAATGCAAAAGACCTAACCCTTGCTACTGTCAGTATTTAGTGATAGAGCTAAACAGAAACTTATATTCAAGTATTACAGTATTCTGCATACAGTTCTAGTTGAAAATATTCTATACCATTTGCCATTCAACGTTAATTTATATATTAAACCTGGAAATGTCAATGCCCTCACTTGAAAGTGTACTTATGCATATGCATTGAACTGTTACTGAAACACTGAACCTATGTGTTTTGCTACTCCCTTCATATTCATAGTTTGCAGCATTCAAAGAAAAAATACAGTCTTGCCATTTAATCACTTCTCAATCTCTTTTTTGCTATGAACAAATGTAAGTACTCAGTCATGAACCGAGGATGCTGCCTTCTTGACCTTTTGGCTAAGATAAAGAACCTGTACAATATGGAATGTTAACCTTCTACCATCCAATCTCATTTGGAGCACAAAACCATCTAATACGTTCAAAGTGGGAGGATTAAACCTCCCATAAAAAACTGATTTCTATCAAATAGTGTATGAGTAAAAGCATTAACATATTAACATCTGTAGCACTAAGTGATATAAAAGACTGAAAATGTTCAACTTCTTTAATTTTTATTTCATTGTATGCAATAGGGATGTACATTTGTTTGACTAAATGTGTAAAATGCAATGAATGAGACCATTTTCATTTTAATGTGTGGATCCCTGAAATGAATGGAGAGTGCCCATGAATTTAAATGAACATTTTTGTTCCATTTATTTGTTTCCTATTCAGGACAATGACGCATTGAAATGTACTGCAGTGAGTAAGATGAAGACTATAGCAACTGACCATGTAGCAGCTGGGCAAGGGCCAGAGCAGGAAAAGTAGGAAAGTAGACAGGATGGAGGGACTAGTCAAGGTAAAGCATTATTAGCTAACATATAATTGCCATTTTGATCATGTGACACTAAAGTCTTCCCAAAAAGGTCTATGCATGTACATAGAAACTCCCTTTTATCTGTTGGATTTCACAGAGAAAGCTTGTCTTTTCAGAAGCTCTCTTAGTGAAAGAAAAGTGTTAAAATGAAGGAAAAAGAATTTTAGCATTGGAAAAGGGCTTTTTCTGATATTCACGGCTGCAGTCACAGTGGTCTCACTCAGTGTGTCAGAGAGAAAGACGCATTGGAGATACAGATGCAGGATGCTGCATTCAGCAATTCATGGGCTAAGCCTGTGAACAGCTGCTCTCACCTCTCAGTCTGGGCCCCAGTCAGAGAAGGACATGCTCATGGAAGGACATCGCTATCTCCTACTCCTGATCCTACTCCTCTTTGTGGCAATACACCACCAGTTTCCTTCTTGGCTGGACGCTGCCATTGGCTTGCCAACATGCTTCCCCTTAGGCATGCATGGCTGATAAATTTAAGCGACCCACTGCAGGAAAAACCTTGTGGCATGGGCCGATGTCATCATCCAGCTAAGCCTATAAAAGACCTCCAGACCTAGACATCCTCACATCTGCAACAGGTCTTCTACAATCCTTGTAATGTGAGCTGCCTCAGCATTCCCTGCCTGTGTTCCTGTCTTCAGTTCCTGGTCTTAGCGCCTGTCTTTAGTTCCAATGTCTTGGTTCTTCAGTTCTTGAGGTCCTCATCTCATCTGTCAGTTCCTGTGGTCAGTGTTCTGTTTCTCAGTTCTTCACTGTGCCATGTCTACTGTGTTACTCCTTGTCTTCCTATCCTGCCTATCCATCTCACCTTCCCTTGGACAGATTCCCGGTTTTGACCTTGGCTTGCTTTCTGGATCTACCTTAACTGCCACCTGCTAGGATCTCTGTCTCCTTCCTAGACATTCCTGCTTGCCATCTGAATCTGACCCCTGCTTGCTTCCATACACCACCTGTCACTGACCTGAGTCTGAATCTGACATCATTTGCAAATCCCAGCCTCTTCAATGAATCTTCTGACCATCAGCAGAGGTCCCCACCTAAGACCTGCTTGCCCAGGCACCCAAAGGCTCAATTCTAGGGAAACGAAGGCAGGTATAGGCAAAGATCAAGCTGGGCCTCTGCTTCATCCAATTCTATCAGCTGACAGTGGGGACATGCAGGGTTCCACCCTGCAGGTTGCACCAACTCCACATGGACATTTAGGACCATAAAGAGAGACCCTAATATTATTGCAGTATCAACTCCCATACAGCACCATCTGTGCTGATGTTATTTTTGTACATAGCTAAATACCAAAGTCCATTTCTTTCTCTGCATTCAGTTGTGTACAGCCCCAAAAGTCCAAATGACCATTTTTACTGATGTCAGAGGGTTCATCTTTAGATGCTTGTCTTTGTTAAGAACATAAGAACATAATAGCATGCCAAACCGGGTCAGACCAAGGGTCCATCAAGCCCAGCATCCTGTTTCCAACAGTGGCCAATCCAGGCCATAAGAACTTGGCAAGTACCCAAAAACTAAGTCTATTCCATGCTACTGTTGCTAGTAATATCACTGGCTATTTTCTAAGTCAACTTAATTAATAGCAGGTAATGGACTTCTTCTCCAAGAACTTATCCAATCCTTTTTTAAACACAGCTACACTAACTGCACTAATTACATCCTCTGGCAACAAATTCCAGCGATTAATTGTGCGTTGAGTGAAAAAGAACTTTCTCCAATTAGTTTTAAATGTGCCACATGCTAACTTCATGGAGTGCCCCCTAGTCTTTCTATTATACAAAAGAGTAAATAATTGATTCACATTAACCAGTTCTAGACCTCGCGTGATCTTAAACACCTCTATCATATCCCTCATCAGCCGTCTCTTCTCCAAGCTGAAAAATCCTAACCTCTTTAGTCTTTCCTCATAGGGGAGCTGTTCCATTCACTTTATCATTTTGGCCGCCCTTCTCTGTACCTTCTCCATCGCAACTATATCTTTTTTGAGAAGCGGCGACCAGAATTGTACAGTGTATACAAGGTGTGGTCTCACCATGGATTGATACAAAGGCATTATGACATTTTCCGTTTTATTCACCATTCCCTTTCTAATAATTCCCAACATTCTGTTTGCTTTTTTGACTGCCGCAGCACACTGAACCGATGATTTCAATGTGTTATCCACTATGATGCCTAGATCTCTTTCTTGTGTGGTAGCTCCTGATATGGAACCTGACATTGTGTAACTATAGCATGGGTTAATTTTCCCTATATGCATCACCATGCACTTATCCAAATTAAATTTCATCTGCCATTTTGATGCCCAATTTTCCAGTCTCAGAAGGTCTTCCTGTAATTTATCAAAATCTGCTTGTGATTTAACTACTCTGAACAATTTTGTATCATCTGTAAATTTGATTACCTCACTTGTCGTATTTCTTTCCAGATCATTTATAAATATATTGAAAAGTGTGGGTCCCAATACAGATCCCTGAAACACTCCACTGCCCGATCCCTTCCACTGAGAAAAATGTCCATTTAATCCTACTCTCTGTTTCCTGTCTTTTAGCCAGTTTGCAATCCACGAAAGGACATCACCACCTATCCCATGAGTTTTACTTTTCCTAGAAGCTTCTCATGAGGAACTTTGTCAAATGCCTTCTGAAAATCCAAATATACTACATCTACCGCTTCACCTTTATCTACATGTTTATTAATTCCTTCAAAAACATGAAGCAAATTTGTGAGGCAAGACTCGTCTTGGGTAAATCCAAGCTGACTTTGTTCCATTAAACCATATCTTTCTATATGTTCTGTGATTTTGATATTTTGATATTTAGAATACTTTCCACTATTTTTCCTGGCACTGAAGTCAGGTTAACTAGTCTGTAGTTTCCCAAATCGCCCTGGAGCACTTTTTAAATATTGGGGTTATATTAGCCACCCTCCAGTCTTCAGGTACAATGGATGATTTTAATGATAGTTTACAAATTTTTACTAATAGGTATGAAATTTTATTTTTTTAGTTCCTTCAGAACCCTGGGGTATATACCATCTGGTCCAGGTGATTTACTACTCTTCAGTTTGTCAATCAGGCCTACCACATCTTCTAGGTTTACCGTGATTTGGTTCAGTCCATCTGAATCATTATCCATGAAAACCTTTTCAGATACGGGTATCTCCCCAACATTCTCTTCAGTAAATACTGAAGCAAAAAAATCATTTAATCTTCAATGGCCTTATCTTTTCTAATTGCCCCTTTAACCCCTCGATCATCTAACAGTCCAACTGACTCCCTCATAGGCTTTCTGCTTCGGATATATTTAAAAAAGTATTTACTGTGAGTTTTTGCCTCTACAGCCAACTTATTTGCAAATTCTCTCTTAGCCTGTCTTATCATTGTCTTGCATTTAACTTGCCAACATTTATGCATTATCCTATTTTCCTTTGTTGAATCCTTCTTCCAATTTTTGAATGAAGATCTTTTGGATAAAATAGCTTCTTTTACCTCCCCTTTTAACCATGCCGGTGATTGTTTTTCCTTCTTTCCACATTTCTTAATGTGTGGAATACATCTGGACTGTGCTTCTAGGATGGTATTTTTTAACAATGACCATGCCTCTTGCATACTTTTTACCTTTGTAGCTGCTCTTTTTTTCTAACCATTTTTCTCATTTTTTCAAAGTTTCCCTTTTGAAAGTTTAGCATGAGAGCCATGGATTTGCTTACTGTCCCCCTTCCAGTCATTAATTTAAATTTGATCATATTATGATGACTATTGCCAAGCGGCCCCACCACCGTTACCTCTCTCACCAAATCCTGTGCTCCACTGAAAATTAGATCTAAAATTGTTCCCTATTTTGTCAGTTCCTGAACCAATTGCTCCATAAAGCTGTCATTTATTCCATCCAGGATCTTTTTCTCTCTAGCATGTCCCGATGATACATTTACCCACTCAATATTGGGGTAATTGAAATCTCCCATTATAACTGCACTACCAATTTGGTTAGCTTCCCTAATTTCTCTTAGCATTTCACTGTCCATCTCACCATCTTGACCAGGTGGACAGTAGTATACTCCTATCACTATAGTCTTCCCCAACACACAAGGGATTTCTACCCAAAAAGATTTGATTGTGCATTTAGTCTCATGCAGAATATTTATCCTGTTGGACTCTATGCCATCCCGGACATAAAGCACCACACCGCCTCTTGGGTGCTCCTCTCTGCCATTGCAATATAATTTGTACCCCGATATAGCACTGTCCCATTGTTTATCCTCCTTCCGCCATGTCTCTGAGATGCCAATTAAGTCTATGTCATCATTCACTGCTATACATTCTAATTCTCCATCTTACTTCTTAGACTTCTGGCATTAGCATACAAACATTTCAAAGTTTGTTTTTTCTTTGTATTTTCATTCTGCTTTTTAATTGATAGGGATAAGTTAGAATTTTTTAGCTCAGGTGAGTTTTTAGTTACAGGCACTTGGACTACTTTTCTTTTTTTTTTTAATCTTTCTTTATTGGGTTTTTCAGTTTCTAACAACTTAACATTTAACTCTAAACAAGAATAATAATAATCAATACCCCCCCCCCCAGATCCCCCATAACCCCCCTCTTTGCAGCATGAGGAGCAAAGTCATCTCTTTCCATATTAGTTTCCTTTGAGATCCCAGCTGACTCTTGGTATTGGTGTTTGGTTATTTCTTGAAGAATGGGTCTCTTGGAAACTGGGAGAGACCACTAAAATTTACTCCAGATGGAGAAACAAACAGTCCGTTTCGCCGGTGGCTGAGTGTGTGCCGACATGAGTTCATGCTGAAATACTGTTTCTAGTCGGGCATGCCAATGACCTCCCGTTGACCTCTCTTTTGTAATCCACATGGACATGATAGTTTGAACAGCTATGAGCAAGGCTTCATGCAAAAACTGTTGATCATAATCCGACATATGTGGAAGGGTATCTATTGGTATATGCAACAAACATAATTTAAGATCTTTGGGTATCTGGGTGGCCAAGATCGATCTTAAACTCCCCAATACCTCCCTCCAAAATAATGTCAGCTAGTCGCATTCCCACAAGCTATGCAAGTAGGTGCCTCGATGGGTCTGACACTTGAGGCACAAGTCGGAGTCACAGAGCTTAGCAGCATACAATTGGGTTTGGGATATATACATGCAATGCAGGATTTTAAACCCCAATTCTCGAATGATCACATTTTCTGTAACCTTATAACATCCATCCAGGAGTTTTATAATGGTCGTCAGTGATAAGTAAATGTCAGCGTGTTGTACCCATTTATTCTGTATAGACAACAAGGCCGAGTGGTTCTGCAAGCCCTTCAAAGTTCTAGACAATGCAGCACATGAATGGCCCTTTTTGCTTCCCGGGCTTAGAATATTCCCTAACCTGTCCCACATGGCCCTATTAAATTGGATCCCGAATACTCGGGACACATAATGCCTTACCTGTAGGTAGGCAAAGAAATCATTTCTATGTATCCCATATAAGTCTTGAAGTTCCGTAAAGCTCCAAAAGATCCCTGTCCTTGGGGCATATAACTGGTGTATATTCTTCAGGCCTTTAACACCCCAGGACTGAAACATCAAATCTGACAGACCCAGTGAAAACTGAGGGTTCCCGCTCAACGTGATATTTGGGGTCAGACAGGTCTGACTTCAGTTAGTCAGCCAGAGTGACTCACTGCTCTCTTGATTAAAAAATGTTGGTACCTAATAAAACCGAATCACACTACCTTAACACCTTTCCAAGGTGAGTGCTGAACTTTTCAAACTTTTTACTTAGGTATACATTGCTCCTAGTTTATTTCTAGCTTCTGGCTACTGTTTTTTTTTTAATAATATACACTCAGTTCTGCTTATTAGCTGTCTTACAGACTATTAAAAATAAACACACTAACTACTGCTTATTATCTGCCTTACTGACTGACTATTTAAGAATATAGACTAACTTCAGTTTATTCCCTGCCTTACTGATTAATAAAAGCACACACTAAATAATATTCCCAAATAGTTAACTTCATCCCAATACTTTTAAAAGAGAATATTTCCAAAGCAAAAACTTACTGATTCCTTTTAGCCACCAGCAAGGTGATCCTCTCCTCTCAGTGCTCCCACTGTTGTTAGCAAGAATTGGGATATTTCCTACATTTCCACCTTTTTAAACAGGGAGGGTTGTCAAGGGAGCCCCCAACTGTTTAAACCTACCTATCAGGCTAACTGTGGAAGTACTGTGGGGTCTGCACTCCTAACTGTGCAAGTACTGTGGGATACTTTTGGTGATTGCTTTGAAATTACAAAGCATCATCTGGATTGCAAGGGACCACAGTTCCAGACTTCCCCCTGAGCAATATTTCATATAATAATGAACCCACATGAAATATTTGTTATGCTGTTGGTCGCAGACGGCTGCGACCTCTCATGCTCACCTCTTTTTTCCCCACTCCATCTAGTCTGGGAAGAATGGTGTGTCTGCCAGTTCACGACAACCTCTCTGGCATCCCCGGGCCAGCATGGGCGCTGCTGGCCACCATCTTGGACCCGCATGTGCAAAGGGCTTATTTGAATACGTCATGGTGGGAACCTCGGGGGTGTCCCCACCTGATGACGTCAATTCACTAGCATATTTAATAGAACCAGCCCTTGCCTTCATCGAGTTAGCAAGGAGTTCCGTCTTGCTGTGCTCAGCTTATTCAAGGACTTCCTGTTCCTGATTCAGCTTTGGCATTTGGACACTCGGAATACCCGCTCCTCGGGGGCTCCCCGGCTTTCCCGGCTATCCACTCCTCAGAGAACTTTCCTGTCTGTCTGCTGCTGGATCTGCTTCTCAGATCTACCCTGCTCCAGGAATCACCAGTTGTGAGTACTTCTAAATACATCTTCATTTCTGCACTACGCTGAGGAGCCTACACGACATACCCCGATCCTCAGGCCACTATCACCTATCTTCAGTGAGAGCCTTTCATCCTTCCTGCTCTACAGTATTCCTGCTCACCATCTTCACAGAACCACTTCCGAGTTTGGCATTGCTACGTATAACAACTGTACAGACTTCCTTGGCATACCCCTCTCTGCGGGCCACTACCAGCTCTGTATCCTGAGGTACCTACTCTCGCCAGAGGGGATCCATGGCATACCCTGTCCCACGGGCCAGTGACGGATCTTCTCCACTGTGTCTCATTCTGGGTAATACCCATTGCCCAGGACTGTACTTCCATATTGCTAATACTGTGAACTTTGCTTTCCTTCCTATATAATAGTCTCCTTCTGCAGCTGTGTGCCACGCCACTAGGACCATGCCTGCTGACAGTAAGGCTCACAGGACTCCTCCCTGTGGGCAGAGTCATCGCTCATCTCAGCCCAGGGGTTCACATTCTCCCTTAAACATAACAGATTGCTAACTCCATGGACCCAGCTCAGCTCTCAGCCCTCCAGGTCATCCCTGGCCTGGCCCAGTGACTGGGTGAACAGCAAAGGACTTTGGAAACACTAACACCTTCAACCAGCTCAGTTCTCGACTGAACACTACATCTTTGCCTGACAAAGCTACCACGTCTCCACCTTCTGGATCCGTAAGACTGTCTGTGCCTTTGCCTGCACCCACTCATTTTACAGGTGATCCCTTACTATGCAGAGGCTTCCTGAACCAGTGCTGTATGCACTTCTCCTTACAGCCTACCTATTTCCCAGACGTAGTGTCCAAAACTACGTACATCCTGTCTCTTTTAGATTGGAAAGCCCTGGCCTGGGCCTCACCTCTCTGGGAGTGCAATGATCCTATACTCAGCGATTTGACTGGGTTCCTCACTCTATTTCATTCAGTGTTTGATGACCCTGCCCGTCAGACCATTGCTGGATCTGCACTCCTACACCTTCAGCAAGGTACCAAGTCTTTGACTGATTAAGTTATTGAGTTTAAAACTTTATCATCCAAGTTGCTTTGGGACCTGGGTTGTCTATGGACTATTTTCCTAGAAGGTCTTAATTACCACATTAAGGACGAACTAGCCACTCGTTAGCTCCCCGATACCTTGGACTCCCTCAATGACCTTGTGGGACAAATTGATTGCTGTCTGCGTGAGCGTTCACAAGAGATAAAGGGTCCCAAGAAGATGACCTCGGGAGCTCCATGTCCTTGTCCTGCACCGGTTACATGGACCATTTCCATGCCCAGTATCAAGGAGGAATAACCCATGCAACTAGGTCGCAGTTATCTGACAGCTAAGGAGAGGTGTTATCGCAAACGATTTGGCCTCTGTATGTACTGTGGACAGCCTGGCCATGCAGTACCCTCCTGCCCTATCTGTCCGGGAAACTCAGCCGAGCGGAATTATTGGATAGGAGATACTATTGGTGGCCTTCTATGAAGGAGGATGTGCAGGCCTACATTGAGTCATGCCCTACCTGTGCAAGACAGAAACTTCCAGCTGGCCGTCCCTGGGGACTTCTCCAACCACTGCCCGCTCCTAGTGAACCATGGACACACATTGCAATGGACTTTATTGTTGATTTGCCCTTATCCAATGGGAATAATACCATCTGGGTCACCATTGACCGTTTTACAAAAATGGCACATTTTGTGGCACTGGCCGGCTTTCCATCTGCTCCAGAACTAGCTAAGTTGTTTATCCGGCACATCTTCCATCTACATGGCATGCCTAAACATATCATCTCGAATAGAGGTGTTCAGTTTACAGCTAAATTCTGGAGATCTTTGTGCAAGAAGTTCAACATCTCATTGGATTTGTTGTCAGCCTATCACTAGCATGCCAACGGACAGATGGAGAGAACGAATCACACTTTAAAACAATTCCTTCATGCCTACATCAATGCCAGACAAAGCGACTGGTCAGAATTGCTTCCCTGGGCCGAATTTGCTCTGAACTCACACCAGTCTGCCTCACCTGGGTCATCTCCATTCCAACTAGTTTGCGGACGTCAGCCATTACCTCCTCTACCTATGCCATTATCAGTAGCCTCTTCTGCAGCCCAGGCATTGGTGCAAGAATTATACCAGTTATGGGAACACACGAAACAACTTCTCCAGAAGGCTGGACAACAAGCCAAAACATTATATGATGCCCATCACAGAGCCGCACCGCAGTTACAACCCGGCAATAAGGTATGGCTGAGTACCCGGTTCATCCATCTTAAACTGCCATCGGTCCGGTTTGTGACAAGATACATAGGACTCTTTTCAGTCCTCCGCTGCCTGAGTCCGGTCACATACAGTTTGAAGCTACCACTGGCACTTTGTATACACATTATGCTTTTCATATCTCCCTTCTGAAGCCACTCATCCTGTCAAAGTTCTCCAGGAAGACTCTGGAGCCCCAACCTCTCTCTGCTGAAGAAGACATCACATATCAAGTAGAAGACATCCTTGATGTAAGAAAACATGGCAGACGATGGGAATTTCTTATTTCCTGGGAAGATTTTGGTCCGGAAGAAAATAGGTGGGAGCCTGCATGTAACATCCTGGACAAGGACTTGATCCAACAGTTCCGCAGGACACATCCTCAGAAGTCGAAACCCCCAGGATGGGCTATAAGAAGGGGGATACTGTTATGCCTGTCGGTCACAGATGGCTGCGACCTCTCATGCTCACCTCTTTTTTCCCCGCTCCATCTAGTCTGAGAAGAATGGCGGTGTCTGCCAGTTAACGACGACCTCTCCAACATCTCCGGGCCAGCGTGGGTGCTGCCGGCTGCCATCTTGGACACAGAGTTACCCAGAGTTGCGCATAAGCGCAAGGGCCTTATTTGAATATGTCATGGCGGGAATCTTGGGGGCGTCCCCACCCGATCACATTAACCCACTAGTGTATTTAATCGAACCAGCCTTTGCCTTCATCGAGTTAGCAAGGAGTTATATCTTGCTGTGCTCTGCACATTCAAGGACTTCCAGTTCCTGATTCAGCTTTGGCATTTGAACGCTTGGAGTACCTGCTCCTTGGGTACTCCCCAGCATTCTTGGCTATCCACTCCTCAAAGGGCCTTCCTGCCTGTCTGCTGTTGGATCTGCTTCTCAGATCTACCCTGCTCCAGGAACCACCTGTTGTGAGTACTTCTATAGACATCTTCATTTCTGCACTATACTGAGGAGTCTACGTGATGTACCCCGATCCTCTGGCCACTACCGCCTATCTTCAGTGAGAGCCTTTCATCCTTCTTGCTCTACAGTATTCCTGCTCACCATCTTCACAGAACCACTTCCGAGTTTGGCATTGCTACGTATAACAACTGTACAGACTTCCTTGGCATACCCCTCTCCGCGGGCCACTACCAGCTCTGTATCCTGAGGTGCCTACTCTCCCCAGAGGGGATCCATGGCGTACCCTGCCCCACGGGCCAGTACCAGATCTTCTCCACTGTGTCTCATTCTGGGTAATACCCATTGCCCAGGACTGTACTTCCATATTGCTAATACTGTCGACTTTGCTTTCCTTCCTATATAATAAAGTCTCCTTCTGCAGCTGTGTGCCATGCCACTGAGATCACGCCTGCTGATGGTGAGGCTCACTTGTATTCTCCCTGTGGGCGGAGTCATCGCTCATCTCAGCCCAGGGGTTCACATTGTCCCTTAAACAAAACAATATTGCACCAGGTTCCACACATTATAGCACACTGGATAATAGTTATACAGTTCATTACCTTCCATTTGAATACAAATTTAAATAACTAAATTCATAGACTCAGAATCATTTGCTATGACCATGTGTTATCTAAATAGTGCATTTTATATCCTCTGTTAGTGTGTTTTTACATAGTGATGTTTTTAATATATCAATACTTTAGTTTTAGTGAAGTGAATGGAATCTGAGACTCAGATTATGTTTCTGGAGCAATTATCATTGTACAAAAGGTCAGTCAATGAGCTTTAATCAGAAAAGACTTTTTTCCATTCTGTGTTTGTGGAAAAAATATTTATGAATAAGTTCCATTGTGTGCTAATGTCAGCTAATTGTTTAATGATAGTAGCTCCAGAAAAGCACATCCTGAACTCTGTATTCTTTTCTCACTGTGTATGAAAAATGATATTAACCAGAAAACCAAGAAGACAAGGATTAAGAACATGCTATACTGGGTCAGACCAAGGGTCCATCAAGCCCAGCATCCTGGCTCCAACAGTGGCTAATCCAGGCCTTAAGAACCTGGCAAGTTCCCAAAAACTAAGTCTATCCCATGTTACTGTTGCTGGTAATTGCAGTGGCTATTTTCTAAGTCAATTTAATTAATAGCAGGTAATGATTAATCACACAAACATAGACTACCTGAAGATGTCATTTCCCCACAATGACTTTTATCACTTATATTTATTTATTATTTATTTATTTAAGGTTTTTTATATACCAACATTCAAGACAGTAGTCCCATCATGCTGGTTTGGCCTGCGTGAACAGCCACGTGTTGAGTTTTTTCTTGAATGTTGAGATGCTGGGTTCCATTCTAAGATCCGGGGGAATGGAGTTCCATAAAGTTGGACCGGCTGTGGAGAATGCCCGATCTCTAAGCGTGATGTGTCTGGTAGTTTTGGCTAGAGGTACTTGAAGTGATCCTTTGTAAGCATCTCTTGTCGGTCTTGTTGAATGGTGTAATCGGAGGGGGATATGGAGATCGATTGGAGCTAATTGATGGATGTTTTTGAAAATGGTGAGAATGGCCTTGTAGATTATTCTAAAGTGGATGGGCAGCCAATGAAGGTCCATCAGTATAGGGGTTATGTGTTCTCTTCTCCTGGTGTTAGTGAGTACACGGGCGGAGGCATTTTGGACCATTTGCAATGGTTTGGTGTGTGATGAAGGGAGACCAAGCATGATGGTGTTACTTGAAGGACACTTTAGCGTGAAAATGAAAAAAGCAAAACAAACATCATGTGCTTGCCGCCCGCAAACAAGCTGCGAGTGACTCACTCAGCCCCAATGCTGCGCTGTCTGGTCTTCGTGGTATTGTGCCGCTGCCGCTCACCTTCCAGCGTGGCCTGGAGAAGTCGCCAATGCCGCCAAGCTTGCCGCCGCTCCCATGTGACGCTGAGTTGCTCTGCCACCACCATGTCTCTTCATGGCTGTGCACAGACGCCTTCTTCTTCGCGGCTGGGTTGCCGCAGTCAATATTTGATCTTCGCGGCTGAATGCTGCCGACTTCAGCTCTCCCTCCGATCCTCCTAGGCTCACACAGATGCCACAGTCTACAATTTAAAGGGCCCATCCGGGAAAAGCCCCATGGCCCTTTCTGCTGATGTCTGTGCTACATCCTCCTGCCAGCCTTATAAAAGGGCTCTTCTGTCACTTCCTGGTTGCCTTTGCATCGGTCTTCATTGTTTTCATGTTCATTGTTGGAAGTACAGCTTTGCGTCATCCATGTTTTCTGTGTCTTCTAAGTCTTTGGAGCCCTGCATCCAACCAATGCAAGAATGTGGACCATGACCAGCCCATGGCGGGCTGTGTAGTTCATGTTGCTGCCCAAATTCTGGGGCCAAGTCACCCATGTCTTTGCTTGTCACGTTCCTGAGTTTCCTTATGTGGTCCGTGACCAGCTATGGCAGCTGTGTAGGGTGCATCGCTGCACAAACTCCTGATTCCAAATTTCCCCAGGTGTGCCATTGTCATGGTCCAAGACTAGCCCATGACAGACTGGGTAGCGTGCCTCATAGCACAATGCCTGTTTCCAAGTCCATCTTTCCTGGGGCAAGTCCTCAGAGTCCATCCTTGCTTTAAAGTTCCAAGTTTCAAGTCAAATTCTCAGTTCCAAGTTCCTAGTCTTATTCCTAACTCGGTCTCATGGAGCTTGTCCCTGAGCCAGCGGATTTCCTCGTTCCTCGTTCCAAGTGATGTTCCCTATTCCAAGCCATGTTCTTCGTTCCAAGCTATGTTTTCATTCAAAATCATGCTTTTGCTTTAAGTCATGTTCTTCATTCCAAGCCATGTTCCTTATTCCAAGTATTTTCCTCATTCCAAGTCCTTCTTCTTGGAGGCCATCCTCATTACGATACTCCAGTTTCCTAGTTCCAGTCTCGTGGACTTTGTCCAGTCAGTGGATCTCCATGCTCCTCATTTCAAGTGATGTTCCTTGTTCCAAGTTAAGTTCCAAGTCGTCAGTACCTTTGTCATGTCCTTGTCTCCAGAGTCATCTTCCATCCTTGACCTCCATCTGTCCTAATGCACAAGCCATACCCAAGCAGCAGGTATGAAAGGGCTATCGAGTGGCTGAAGGGCTACATCAGAGACAAGCATTGTGTTGCTGGGTCTTACTCCTGTGCATGCAGGTTCAGTAGAGTTCAAGTGTTCCAAGTCTCTGAGTGTTCCAAGTCTCTGAGTGTTCCAAGTCTCCGAGTATTCCTAGTTTTTGAGTGCTCTTAGTCTCCAAGTCTAGAAGTTCTTCTGAGCTTCTATCCAGTACATGCCCGGATAAGCTCACCTCCAGCAGCACATAACTTGGAGCTTCACCCTGGGGTTGTGCTGTGGTTCAAGGGCTCACACTCTCCTCAGCAATCAGATCCCAACTTAAAGGCCTTGTGACTCTCAAGAGATTGTGCGGTCCCAGTTCTCAATACATCGTTTACCTATTTTCCACTTTTTCAGGCAGATTACATTTAGGTACTCTAGGTATTTCTCTGTTGTCAGAGGTTTCACAATCTAACTGGGACATTTACTAAGCTACAATATTTTATTGTAGTAGGCAAAAAATATCGCTGGAAGCATCCCCACATAAGAACATAAGAACATAAGAAATTGCCATGCTGGGTCAGACCAAGGATCCATCAAGCCCAGCATCCTGTTTCCAACAGAGGCCAAACCAGGTCACAAGAACCTGGCAAGTACCCAAACACCAAGAATATCCCATTTTACTGATGCAATTAATAGCAGTGGCTATTAGCTAAGTAAATTTGATTAATAGCAGTTAATGGACTTCTCCTGCAAGAACTTATCCAAACCTCCCCAACAAAATATCATTTTGATTGCACCATGTGACTTTTTAGCATGAAAAAAAATGTGTGACAAAAAAAATCACATGGCAAAATGGATCCTACTCACACGATAGTGGTCCACCTTGGCCAGGGCGGCAATTGTATTAAAGTAACCAAGGCCCTATAATCACCCCCTTTGAAATATCACAATTCCCCCAGTGGTCTATCGAAACCCACACCAACTGCCAAAATAATTGGCCTTTGAAACCTTCCAGCTACAGCCTGCCCCTTCTTAAACCTCTCCCCTTTGTCATCAAACCTACACCCCACCCCAGTCAAAACCCCTTTTTTTGCAATCTTCCAACAGCAACTCTTACCTTCTTACCCTGGTTCAAATCAGGAGAAATACATGGGGTCTAGTGTTCTCCCTTAAGCCTCTCCTCAACCCCTCTATCATAAAGTAAGACCCTGGTGGTCTAGGGGACTGCTACTCAACCCTCTCCAGATCAAGCCCCTCTACCTCTTAGAAGTTTTATTGGGGTACAGTTGGGGCCTGGAGTACCCCCTAGCTCTGGACTTTGTCAACACCATTATCCACAATGATATCTACCTGATTTTGCCCCATCACGTGATAGGGGCAAAGTTAGGTTGTTACTCTAGGCCCCCACTATACCCCAGTGAGACTTCTAAGATGTAAGAGAGAGGTAGGTGTATGTGGGGGGCCTCGCTAAACCCCTGGGGGTGAAATGTGAGGTTTGGGAGTATAGATTTGGGTCACTTGGCCCTTTAAGAAACAGTACAGGAACATTGGGATGAAAATTAACATCCCAATTCCTCTGTGTTGTTTTATCTACACCTCCTTCAAACACAGTAAAATAATGGGGCTGACTTTTTTCTAAGTCAGCTGCATTTTTTTATTAGGATAAAATTAACTAATAGGGCTGTAGTTCTAAAATATTGCATGATAAGCTGTGACTTAATAAATATACCCGTAAATTTGTACCTGAGACAATGGAAGATAAAGTGACTTACCCAAGATCACAAGGAGCAATAGCAGAATTTGAACCTTGGCTTATCTGGTTCACAAATGTTGAAAAAAAAGTCCTCTACCCCTCACCTCCAATAATGTCCTTGGAAAGTACAGTGCATCGTATTTAGCAATGGGCTTGAAATGTTTGATCCTCCTAATAAAGCAGAAAGTGTTGTAATGTGTGAACATGACTCACCTGCTATGGAACAAAGAAGGAAGGATGTACATGGTTTTGCAGCATAC
Organism: Rhinatrema bivittatum; assembly: GCF_901001135.1. NCBI lineage: Eukaryota > Metazoa > Chordata > Amphibia > Gymnophiona > Rhinatrematidae > Rhinatrema > Rhinatrema bivittatum. The sequence goes on from NC_042623.1 coordinate 75,857,631, forward strand.
CTTAGTGACTATTTTAGTACTACTTCACTACTAGTGCTTAATCATTTCTTAATGCAGCTGCTACCATAGGATCTCCCAGCTTTTATTGCTCAAAATCTTCATATTGTAGATATTTGAATGTGTCTAAAGGTGTGTTTATGTATTTGTCTGCAGTCAAAGAACAAGATGATTTGAAAGGCACAGTTTTCAAAATGAACAAAAAAAGCTTGAATATTTGATGTAGTTATGCATGTATTTCAGCTCTTTAATTTTATTTATGTTTTCATTAGTAAAAAATGTGTAATATCAATTAATAGACACATAAACACAGTGAGAAAAACCACCATAAGTATTTAGCTCAGTCCAATGCTTGAGCATTTGTACCTCAGGCCCCATTGTGGGAGCTTCTTCACATTTTGAAAGTTTGGGGGTGAGGGAGGGGTTTGGGGGCCTCACAGACCCTAATGAAGGTTTTACTGACCTGGGGGGGGGGTTCCCACTGAACCCCAATGATTTAGTTTAATATTTTGGGGGAGGGGCCACTCTATCCCTATCAATATTTTTTCACTCGTGGTGTGGGGAGGACTGGTGTTTAGTGAACATAGGGCTGGGAGTTGGGGAGAGCCATCGCTATGCATGCAGTAACAACTATTTAATTTACATTGGGGTGTCAGGGCTGCTTCCAGTGGCAGCCCCAGGTTGAGCCAGGAGTCTGACCCCCGCTCAACTTTTAATTTTTTCTGGTTTCAGTGGCTGGCTTTTTAAGCCGATGGTGGTCTCTTGAAGTTGGGGCCACCATCGTACCTAAAGGGCTGCAAGCCATGTTGTTTTTTTCCTGCAGTGTTTGGCCACTAAGCAAAACAATGTACCATAAAGCTGCAATCTTTTTTCGAAGGAGGGACCCCACATTCATGTGGATACCCCTCCATGATAGTCAGACATTGCTGCTTGGTGCTCTAGGTGTAAGTATTGGGAATTCTGGAGACATAACTAGGTGTAGTTAAGTTAGTTGGCTAAGTCATCTTGCTAACTCCAGTATTCAAAGTTAGAGCCTGATTTACTAAGGCTTTTCTCCCACTCTGTGTCCATGGGAAAAATTATTAGTAAATGGGGTCCTTATCTAGCTAAATTACTGGGTCATTTATTAAAATGCTTTAGGGTCCTAATGCATGTGATAAATATCATAATGCAAGTTAGTATGCAAATGGGACGAGCTCATGGAAATGAGGGTCTGCTAGCATGGAATGCGGTAGAGTAATGCACACTATTTATTTATTTATTTATTTATTTATTTATTTAAGGCTTTTTCTATACCGGAGTTCAGGTAACAGGGTTACTAATCACTTCGGTTTACATTACAAACAACTTACAGATGACATGAACTATGTCTTACAGAGAACAAGGTGCAAGCAACTTGGAAAAAAACAATAAATAGAACAGGGTAGCAAAAGTGTAAAGTGGTAGGGATGTGAATCGTTTTTCAACGATTAAAATTATCGTCCGATAATTTTAAAATCATCACTGTAATCACTCGTTAATGCACCATGTTCAAGCTAGCTTTCTTCACTGAAGCGGTCACTAAAAGACCTTTATTCATAGATCGTAATTCCCTTTGTGGCACATACCACTGTAATCTGGATCTCAACCATCCATTCTCCATTTTATAGAGTACCTTATGTATTATTACTAACACTTTAAAATGGATTCTAAAAGATACTGGCAACCAATCAAGGTCCTTAAGTACAGGCATAATATGTTCATACCACCCCACTCCACATAGTACTCTGACCAAGAAATTTTACAACTGCACTGATTTAAGCATGTTTTTTGGTAACTCTAGAAGTGAGTTACAATAGTCAGTATTATTTAGTACCATCATTTGATTAACTAACCAAAAATCAACAAACCCCAAATATAGCTTTAATTGATTTATTATACGCAACTTGAAGTACCCAATTTTCTCCAGCTTACGACCATGATCTTTCATAGCTAATTCACAATCCAACTGGACATGCTACATAGGCCACTGTAAGAGGGTACACTTACAACTCGTGCCATGTTTGGGGTGGGGTTGGTTTGGGGGAGTGCTTTTACATACACAGAGGAATTAACTGCAAATTAGATATCACTGATTAATTTCTATCATTTGAATCAATGAAAGGTAGCAAAAATAGTTGATTACTACAAAGCATTTACAAATCAACTCCTCTTGTTGATACCTTTCACATTGTCACATTGACTCTCTCTCACTCTCTCTTTCACCGCGTGTGATAACAACTGCAGGCGTGTGTTAAAAACAAATAGTGTGTGAAATGATAATGTTCCGTGTGCCTCGATAACTCTACAATTTATTTAACCAAGCCCAGTTTTTATCGCGGGTACTATTTCCACTATATGTATAGCATGTTGATGTTAGGACTGAATCTACTAAGCATTTTTCCTATAGATACAGAATGGCAGTAAAGCCTTAGTAAATTACCCCCTTAGCCAGCTAAATCTGGTTGAGTCAAAGAGCTGTCCTAAAGTTAGCCAGATAAATGTGTTTTTTCCTAATTTTGCATCTCATCCTTATTAGCAAATGGATTTGTGCATAAACTTGCAAAAGCTGATGTTACAAATGACATAAGCATAAGCCCATTTTGCCATGGCACAGTCAGCGTAACCTCACAGGCAGGGCCCTGACGTCTGTACTGACAGCTGGCAAATGGGTCTTTGTGTGGGCCAGGCTAAGGCAACGTTCAAGATAATCCAGGAGTTAGGGCAGGAAGCTACCAAGGCATGATTAGAGTCCAAAATTAAGGTAAAAACCGGAGACAAGGCTGATTGGAGACAAGGCTGAAGGCAAGGCTCAAGGATGAGGACAAGGCTGTAGTGAGGCAAGGCTGGAACCAAGGCTGGAGCAAGACAAGGCTGGGCGCAAGGATGGAGTGAGGCAAGGCTAGGCTGAAGACAAGACTGAAGAGGAGCAAGGTTGAAAGCAAGGCTGGAATGAGGCAAGGCTGGGCTAAAGACAAGGTTAGAGTGAGGCAAGGCTGGGCTGAAGACAAGGCTGGAGCGAGGCAAGCCTGAGATGAAGACAAGATTGGAGGGAGGCAAAGGCAGGCAAGGCAACTTTTTTGCAGAGGTGATGGGAAGGAGTCACACTGGATTGTAATACCCAGCTACCTGACATCATTAAGAGATACCCATTAGGAGGGTTCCCACAGTGGGGCCTTCAAAAGGAGATGCGTGGCATGCACACCTATGCAGATCCAGGCAGGATGACTGCATCCATGCCACATGCTGCCAACATTGATGCCGTGCTGTCTCGGCTATAGGCCACTGTTGCAGCCATTGGGGTGAGTGCAACTGCTTGCATGGCGGTCCTGTGAGCGGCAAACTTAACAGCCGAAGTACAAATATTAAATGCCTTGTTAGGGTGTCAACGTCTAGTTTACATGCGTTTAGAAAGTTTTTTATGCACATACATTTGCACAGTTTAGATGTACTTTGATACATTATCATCCTCCTTTGAAAAACTGTCCTATAGATGCCAAGCACACTCAAGTATGAAAACATTTTGATTGTGAGATAGGGTAAGTCATGTTTTATACTTGTGTTTGAGCTTACCAAGCTGTAATGTGTAATAATAGTAATAATAATAATAATAATAGTACTAACATCCCTTATCCTGTTGCCCTTTGAAAGCTGGCATGCAGACTAGATGAAAAAAAAATGTGCTGACAGCTCATTCAGCCCAGAAATTGCCACATATATAGAGCATATATATTGGCCTATGAGCGTTGAAAGGATCATGGAATTGTCTTTGGATGAGATTCACTATATAAGTGAAAATTAGTTTCAAAAGAATTATTACATTTCATTATCAAAATACCGATAGTTTCTCTTTATAACAAACATGCTGAAGAAAATACATTTGGTCATTGTGAAGAAGGATTGACTGATGTGCCAGATATTATTCTAGAATCGTTTGAATAAAGAGCACGATTTCAGTTGCCTATAACCAAGCAATTGTTGCAAAGCAAAAATATAAAAGGGATGGCTGTATTTATAACAGAAAAGTAATCTGGGAAACTGAAGTTATGCAAATTTTAACTAGTTTGTATCTGAGAACCAGACCTCAAATGGCACATTAATCTGAACATGAATACACAAAGGAAGTAGTAGTTTTGCCTTGGAGCAGGAACCCTGAGAAAGTTCTCCTGGAACATCCTCTCCCTCAGTCCCCTCAGGTTGGCTTTCATGCATGAAGGTTTGTTATACAGAGGCACTGACTGATAGAATCTTGACAGTTTCAGCCCAATTTAAGTTCATCAGTTAACCACAAGGCAGTGGGAGAGGCTTCTGCAGAGAGAATGAACAGGGACTGCACACTAACCGTCACTGGAATTAACTTAGCAATATTGAACACATCCTAGAAACATATCTGTGAGAACAAATATCTCCCTGAGGCCCTCAATGTATAGCGCAATGCAATTATGGCAAGTCAGTCTTTTAGAGGGAGCAGGAGTTGTGCAATAATAAACAACAGCTGCCAACAAAAAAAAAAAAAGTCAAAATCTGTCTTTGATTTTCTTAAAGCAGCAGTGCTAGCAAAAAAAACAAAAGAATAAAAGAAAATATGGTATTAGGTTCAGGTTGGTAATTGCTATCAAAATGATTATGGTTACCTAATTTGTTCTAATTTCTAATTCATTCCTTGGAAGAGAGTACTTGAAATTTCTGAAAGATCATCTTACTCTGGTAATTCCACCCTTCTGAATCAAAGTTAATTGAGATACCGTTATACTGTCATTAGAATCGTATGAATGCATTGTGTGTTACATGTGACAAATGAAAATACCATGAATGGCTGATCAAGTGACTCAAGAAGGAAATATTAAACACAGAAAACATGACTTTAATAACATATACATAGCTTTTATTCCAAAAATATATAAAAACATAGGGAATTATAGGATCTATGCAATAAAATGTAATATGTAGCAATGTTTGGGCTGAATGACATGCCAGCACATTTTGATATTAAGGGCATGTATGTACAATATGTGAACTCTGTAAGCCACCCAGAACTTAAGATGGTTCTGCCTAGAAATATTTTATATAAATAAATAAGGGCTTTTTTTCTCTCTAAAAACAGTGTGCCAGGCCGCAATAGTATTTAATGTGCACATTTAGCTAATCCCCCATCACTTCAATATATAAGCACTAAAATTAGTGAACACCATGTGCAAATGACACTTTATTTGGTCAATGGAAATGAGCATGGTATATTCCCACAAACAAGTAAGAGACTTACCCTGGGATTCATTATTAAGCTATAAATATAGCGGAATGATGGCCAGCGGGAAAAAGGGGGGGGGAGGGGTGCGAAAGTATGCAGCCAGCCCCATCGCCGGGCCGACCACATTCGCTCTTATAGTACCATGGGAAAAGGTGGTGTTATTTCCCATGGTGCTGCTGGCAATAATGTGGAAAATATTATCGCCTGCAGCACTGCTGGGCCATAACCCCGCCTACACTTCTCCCCTTCTACTGATTTAAATTGTACCGCCGCGATGTGACTGGCATTGCGTGTAATAGGGCCTTATCATGTGTGATAAGGCCCTATCGCAGGCGATAACGGCAAATTGCAATTTTAAGAATGCCCCTGTTAGTTTTTTTGCCAGCCCTAGGTACTGTTGGTGCTGTCACCATACCCCAACCCTCTCTGCACAGGAGAGGAGGAAGGTCTGGATTAGGAGTCAGAACAGTTTTTTCTTTAATCTGATTTTTCTGCTCCAAAATTTTTTATTTATTTATTTATTTATTTAAGGTTTTTATATACCGGCAATCATGAGCACATATCTTGCTGGTTTACATGAAACGGGAGTGCATTAAATACATCAACTAGAACTGTGGTGATCGAAGGAGCAGTTACAAATAACAAGGGTAGCAGAACTTGGATAAGAAGGAAGAGATAGGAAAGAATAAACGGTTGAACGGTATACAAATAAATTAAATGCTATGTAAAAATGGCATGATTAATGGCTGAATATTTGAAGTCCTTGGTTTGTATCTATGACGTGATATTAGATTGTGTCTGGGAAAGCTTGCTTGAATAACCAAGTCTTAAGTCCTTTCCTGAAAGTTAAGAGGCAAGGTTCCAGTCTGAGATCTGTGGGAATGGAATTCCACAGAGAAGGGCCAGCAGTGGAGGTGGCACGATCTCTTAGAGTGATGTGTTTGGTCATTTTCGCAGGAGGAACTTTGAGGGCGCCTCGGTAGACATTTCTGGTAGGTCTTGTCGAGTTGTATACTTGGAGGGGGATTTGTAGATCGAGGGAGATGCGTTGATGAATAGTTTTGAAGATGACACAAATGGCTTTGTACATGATACGGAAGTGGACGGGTAGCCAATGTAACTCTTTCAGAATGGGGGATATGTGGTCTCTCTTTCTTGCGCCTGTTAGTAATCGAGCTGCTGAATTTTGAACCATCTGTAGTGGTTTGGAGTAGGAAGAGGGCAGACCTAGCAATAGGGAATTGCAGTAGTCTAATTTTGCAAAAATGACTGCTTGGATGATCGTTCTGAAGTCAACTCCTGTTCTCTGCACAGTGTCTAGAAAGGGAGGGAGGTCTGGAGAAGGAAAGAGAGGCCTGTTCTCTGCTGAGTGGGATACAGTTCTTTGCATCTACTAGGTACTGTTAGTAGTGCCCCGCTCTCACTCTCCCCCCCCCCCCCCCACACACACACATGCACACACACAAACAAATGCACCTCTCTAATATTTTACCATTGTCTGTCACAAAGAAACCTGCCTTTATTTGCCATTCTTTCTGGTCTAGGTGCCAACCCTATGTCATCTTTCCAGTGCCTGATAGGATATTGCACAAGTTATGGGGACTATTCATTACCTAGGTGTGCAGCACAGAACACCTGACACTGATACTCGGTCCCCGCTGAGCTGTCCTAATTGCCCATGCCTCTGTGTCATCTTGGAGTGGTAAGCATATTTAGCACTCACGCTGTTCTAGTTATCACTGGTGAAATGCACATTACATCCCCTGTCTTAGCCAGCTGCAGCTGGATGCAGCTATTACATTAGTTGTAGAAGGTGGAGATAATTTGTCTACAAAATTTAGTCCTGGAGGAGATTTTGTAATTAGGGGCTAACACATTCAGTAGATTCTTAAAGCCTACATAGTTCCTACAGGGACTGGTCATTCAGGGCAATCATTTCCTTGATGCCCCTTCTTAATGCTTTGGATATCTGTGGTGGACTGCTATTGTAGACCATGGCGGGAGACCGCTAGTCTGCCATCAGTCTGCTAGAAGGGGCAGTGGGATCAGCTTTGGGAAAAGTCCTTTCCTTTGGCTTTTCTTTGATGGTAGAAGGGTTCCCAGGCTATTGCTCTCACCCTCCCTGACACCAGTGCTAGCAGATGCTACTTTTGCATGTGAGCTGCATGCCACCATTTTTTAGATGCCTCACTTTCTTCCCTTAACTAATATCCTTCCTATAATGAATACACTGAGCAAAATGCAGGTCATCCCTCCCTTTAAATGCCTCCATACCAGGGATATCTTTTGTAATTTCTTTTCTATATTCTTAGTAGCTAACACTGGCACTGGAGTTGAAGTTGAGAGTGAATCCTAAGGAAAAATGCCTGGGGTATCACTCACACTCTCTACCTGTACTGCCTGCTCTGCTTGGAGGTTGATCTATTCACCATCAGTATCATTATCTATCTCCCTCATCACTGCACTGGAAATGATGATGCTACTGACTAATCCTCCCAACTTTTCAATTCTCATTCATGAAATCCCAGACAAGATTCTTCCTCAGAATCAATTATTAATACTGCTTTCATTGCCTCAGAAGCAGTAACAAATCTAGAGAAGCATGCTGTGGGTTTTGGCTGTTGCATTTCTGTTGCCCCAGTCCAAGCCCTTGCCCCACTACTGTCAGCTTTACATAACTCTCCCACCTTTTTTATGCTCCAATACAAGGAAGAGAGGAACAGTTGATGGTAGCATATGCTCTCCAAATTGCAGGTGCTTCTGATTTGAGCTGCCTCCCTCTCCTGCCTTTCTGTTTCTTTTCAATTTAGGGGAAAGACTCAATTTTTCTCACTGCTGCTGCTAGTCTTGACTAGCTGTACAGCAAATCATTACCCCTGCCAAGGCTACAAAGCCTGCCATTCCCTGATCTCCCTTTTCCTTTCAATGACATGACAGAATTTGGGGTTTGGATATTACAAAGGAATTTATTTATTGATACTATAACTGTACCTCTACTGGCAGTACCACTCATCTGTGTGTGTAGAAAACTTTCTGTCATACACATACGAACTATATAGTGTATATGTATGCTGTGTGCACTCAGTGCTGACTGATTCCTTTTCCAATCCACAGAGAAAAAAACCTGTTAAACAGAAACAAAAAGACTGGCAGCCTGATAAGTCTTGTCTTCTCTTCAATCTTCTAGTGTGCTATCCTCACTGCTGTCCTACCTCAGACAAGACAGAGACAAAACAATTACCGTACTACCATTGCTACATTCTTACCCTGACCCTCCCCCAATGAAGAAAAAAAGCAGTAGTGCCATTGCCTGTATTTCTGGCACAGTGAGTGAGATCACTCAACAAAGAAGATCAGAAAAAGTTTTTTACCAATGCCAAATCCAACTTTTTCTAGCTTTTATTTAAACTCTGAGAAAGATTCTTAGCATGGGCCTTTCCATAACAACTGATAGAGGAAATACTGAGCTTCTTGAACATGCTCTTTCTTTTCAGTGGGAGGCCATCAGCATCACTTGAACCAGGTAGCAGCTATAGGATAGCTAAAAAGCTGTGCACTATGATTTGTCTCCTGGCTGGTCTCCTTGTCAAATTGTTTGCCTCAGCTCTGATAAGGCTTTCATGTCAGACAAGCAAAAGCTGGTTGCTGTTTTTACCAGCTGTTAGTTTGCTCAGCAGTATACAGTTTTAGACATAAATGTGCCATAGATTTGAATAGGAGATAAAATGAATGAGACAAAAGTTTTCATTTCATTTCTGGGGCCTGTCCATTCATTTGGGGTTCATGAATGAAACAAAAATAGACTCATTCACTGTGTTTTACCCATTCATTTCAAATGAATGCTCATTCCTAGCTGACAAGCACTATTTTCCATGGACTTAGTAAAGGCTAAAAATGAAACACTTGCCTAGGACTAGGTGATAAATTTTTACCGGGACTAGAATGTCTTGTAAGCTTCCCTACAAACCATCCTGAAGTGAAATGTTACTTAGCAGAGGAGATTTCATCCCTCATGACAAAGAGAAAGAGCCAGATAATATTAATGCTGAGGGGGGATATGATAGAGGTCTTTAAGATCATGAGAGGTCTTGAACGAGTAGATGTGAATCGGTTATTTACACTTTCGAATAATAGAATGACTAGGGGGCATTCAATGAAGTTAGCAAGTAGCACATTTAAGACTAATCAGAGAAAATTATTTTTCACTCAACACACAATAAAGCTCTGGAATTTGTTGTCAGAAGATGTGGTTACTGCAATTAGTGTAGCTGGGTTCAAAAAAGGTTTGGATAAGTTCTTGGAGGAGAAGTCCATTAACGGCTATTAATCAAGTTTACTTAGGGAATAGCCACTGCTATTAATTGCATCAGTAGCATGGGATCTTCTTGGTGTTTGGGTAATTGCCAGGTTCTTGTGGCCTGGTTTGGCCTCTGTTGGAAACAGGATGCTGGGCTTGATGGTCTGACCCAGCATGGCAATTTCTTATGTTCTTATGTTCTTATATCAACTGCATGTCGGCGAAGATGCTAGAAATTGGGCAAAAAGAAGGCCTACTGTTTCCTTTCCCATTTGACTCAGGGCCTTTCAGAAGGGGTAAAAGAGCAGGAGGTCTGATTGGGGAGAAAAAAAGAGGTCCAGAGGTGTCTTTCTTTTTTAGTTGGGGACAGGAGGATGAATGGAAATCTAGTCAATCATTGGACCCTTTCTCTGATGGAGAAGGAGAGAGGGAGGAAGACTGGTGGGCAAAGTTGGAAGGGAGGGGTCTCTCTCTAGCCAGCCATCAGGCTCTTTTTCTTTGTCTCAGGGAGGATGAAATACCTCCACTAGCTGGCCCTTTGGCTTTGGGTCAGTTTACATGGGGGATTTTTTGTTACTGTATATATGGACACATCTAGCGATCTTCCTCAATCCAATTCTCTAGTCACCCAATCAAAATAATCAATCAGATTTGTCTAACAGGATCGTCCCCTGGTGAATCCATGCTGCCTTGGTTCCAGCAACCCATTGGATTATAGATAATTATCAATTCTTTACTTCAGCAGTGTCTCCATTAATTTCCCCACCACCGAGGTGAGCCTAACCAGCCTGTAGTTTCCAGCCTCCTCTCTGCTACCACTCTTGTGAAGCGGGACTACCACAGCTCTTCCCCAGTCACACAGCACCACACCCATTTGCAGGGAGTGGTGCCATGAACAGGTCTTTCAACAGACCTACCAGAACAGCTCTGAGCTCCCTCAGTATCCTGGGATGTATCTCAATTGGCCCCATGACCTTGTCCAGTTTTATACTTCCAAGCTCTTCTCACACATTCTCTTCTATAAATGGAGTTTTGTCTACCCTATCCTCATAAGAACATAAGAAATTGCCATGCTGGGTCAGACCAAGGGTCCATCAAGCCCAGCATCCTGTTTCCAACAGAGGCCAAAAACCAGGCCAATTACCCAATTACCCAAACACTAAGAAGAACCCATGCTACTGATGCAATTAATAGCAGTGGCTATTCCCTAAGTATAATTGATTAATAGCCATTAATGGACTTCTCCTCCAAGAACTTATCCAAACCTTTTTTGAACCCAGCTACACTAACTGCATTAACTACCTTCTCTGGCAACAAATTCCAGAGCTTTATTGTGCGTTGAGTCAAAAAGAATTTTCTCCGATTAGTCTTAAATGGGTTACTTGCTAACTTGCTAACTTCATGCCCTCGTCTTCGGTCTTCTGAAACAGCAATGGTCCTTCTTCAGGGGTTTTTTTTATGACTATTGAACAGAAGTACTTGTTTAATATTTCTACCATTTCTTCCTCTCTCTCCACACCTTGATCTTTGTCACCTTTCAATTTCACTATTCCACTTTGGGCCTGCCTTCTTTCTCTCATATATCTTTGGCAATCTTTTCTTCTACTTGACCTTTTGCTTTCCTGATTTTTACTTGGTTTCTCTCAGTTTCACAATGTATTCTTCCATGTGCTCTTCTTTTTGGGAACCTTTATACTTCTTGAATGCTTTTCTTTTAGCCTTTAGTTTTTCAGCCACTTCCTTTGAGAACCAGATCGGTTTCTTTTTCCTCTTAATTTTGTTTCCTTTTCTAGCATATAGCTTTGTTGCCTTTCTAGTAGCTCCTTTTAAATTGGTCCTTAGTTGTTCCACCTCACCTATTTTCTCCCAGTCTCCTAATTCTTCCTCTAGGAACATCCCCATTTTGACAAAGCCCATATTTTTGAAATTCAAAACTCGGATCTTCATGTGACTTCTCTGTGTCTTATTTGCGATATCACTGATTCTCAGTTGGACAACTATGTGGACATTATCCTCATTTATGAGCACTAGGTCAAGTATCACTTCCTCCCTCATGGGCTCCATTTGTTTGAGCAGAGCCCCTTGAAGAGCATCCACTATTTCTCTCTCCTTCTTGCAGATTCCACAGAAGGGATACTCTAATCTACATCTGGTATATTCAAATCTTCAATAAGCAACACTTTTCCCTTCTTTCCCATGGTCCCACCTTTTGGCTGTCTTCCACCAGATCTCTGTCCAGTTTTCCTGTCTGAATTGGAAGCCTGTAGACCACACCAATACAAATGGAAGCACCATCTTCTTCTTTTAGAATATCCAAAAATGCTTCTTTCATACCTCATGTCCCTTGCATTTCAGTTGTTTGGATATTGTTTTTGATATAAAGACCTACTCCTCCACCTTTCCTATCCTCTCTGTTCTTCCTTAATAAATTATATCCCGGGATGGCCATATCCCAATCATGAGACTCAGTGAGCCATGTCTGTGTAACAGCAATTATGTCCAAGTCCACTTCCACAATTAGGGCCTGCAGGTCTTGTATTTTATTGCCCAGATTACAAGCATTTGTGGTCATAGCTTTCCCATTTTTCTTTCTTACAGGGTCATTTTTCAAGTCACGTTAGGGACTTATCGCGTGTGATAAATATCACAACACAAATGCATATGCAAGTGGGAGGAGTTAATGGAAATGAGGGTCTGCTAGTGCGGAATGTGATAGAGTAACGCACACTAATGTGAGATATAACATCAGAAATAACTACACTTTTTTCTATGTGTTATACCCACCTTAGTGGGGAAAATGTTTTTATTGCAAGAGCGAGAGAGAGAGAGAGAGAGACTCTGTATAGAGTTGATGTGACATGATATATTCCACTATAAGAGGGTACACTTTGAACTTGGGGCACGTTTAGAGGTGTGTGATAGGTTTTGGGGGTGGGGGTGGGGGTTACTTTCCATACAGGGTCAGAGGAATTAACTGTAGATTAGATATAACTGATGAATTTGAAAGAATGAATGAATGAAAGGTACCAACAAGAGGAATTGATTACTGCAAAACAGTCTGTAATGATTTGTACAAATAAACTCCTCTTGTTGGTACCTTTCATTCATTCAAATGATAGAAATTCATCAATCATATCTAGTTTGCAATTAATTACTCTGACGGTGTATGCAAAAGCAACCCCCCCAAACCCACCCCACTCCCCATAAAAGGTGGTGCTATTCCCATTGCTACTGCCGGCGATAATGTTCGAAACATTATCGCTAGCAGCGGTGCTGCTGCTGACTCCTCCCTAACTCAACCCCAACCCCTTCCCCTAATTTAAATGTTCCCGCTGCGAAAAGGCCTTTTCATGTGTAATAGGGCCTTATCGTGTGCATTAGGCCCTAACGCATGCTATAAGTGTTTAGAAAATAACCCCCTTAAAGTGGTATATATATATATATATATATATATATATAGAGCATGTCATAGTTCTTGCTCTCAACAGCTGTGGGTGTGCATTAAAAATAAATAGTGTGTTGTGACATTTATCTATGCGATAACTACAATTTGCCTGATCAGGCCCATGTTTTTTTTTTTTTTTTATCATAGGTGCTATTTCCGCTATCTCTAAAACATTTTGATGAATCTAGGCCTTAGTTTTCTGCTCTTCCTAGTCACCCTTTCTGCTTTTTTGAGCTGATTGCTTTTATTTTCTCTGTCTACTTCCTGTATTGCTTGAGGATGTCATGCCAATTTCATTGGACACCTCCTGCCACCTCCACTCACTAGTTTACATGTCTAATAATGTATGATCTGAATTTCTCACTTAATATCCTCTTTCCTGTAGACCATCCATACCATATAACATTTTAGTGCTCCATACACGTCCCCAGCCTCCAATGTATCCAAAACCACTTTCCTTTACATGTTTTGAGCCAGAAATTGAAGTTATCTATATGACAGAGCCTTCCCTTCTCCTTTCCATGAGCAGGTAATACTTCTGAAAAAGCAATGGTCTTTGCCATGTGTTTAATCTTCTTCTCTAGATTTTGGAAATCTTTCTATATTTCAAGATACCATTTCTAGCATGGTGATTAGTCCCCAGAATATTGATAACACTGATATCAGAGCCTCTACTTTCTTCTATAATTCCACCCACTATCTGGTTGTTTTTTCTACTGGCTGAGGGTCCTGGAAGGCATTCAACACTTACATCCCCATCAAAATGATTTCCCAAACTGGTTCCTCTGATGACTGAATTTCACAGGAGAAGAAGCTATTGAGTTTAAGTTTTATTGTGCCCTTGAAAAAGTTTTGTATAGCAGATTCAATTCTCTTTTAACGTGCACATAAACATTTTAGCGAATTCCAATGATAAAGCTATTTTAACATGGGTTCTTTAAATTGCCACCAATTTTTATTAATTCAAAAAACTGAGACTGAGGAATAAGCATATAAAGGTAAGTAAGTGTAAAGATATAGGCATGTCGATGCTTAGAAAAATTCAGCTAGTGCTAATACTTTACATATTGTCCTTTGGAACCTATGGGCATTTCCTAAGGAGACTTTGCTCCAACAAAAAAACCTTAAATGAGCAATTTAGATATAAAACTATGTAATGAATGTTAATTGCTTTATTGAGATGTCTTTATAGTGCTGCAATTAGTTCTTATCATTCAATATATGATATTTTTCTAGGAATTCTGGATTGCTTTTCTATGCATGTATGATATAATCTTAAAATATAGATAACTTCATGTTCTAAATGATTTACTACATAAACGTGAACCAGAAGTGGAGAAAAGAACAGCCATAACATTTTATCATACTCCACAGCAGTGAATAAAATCATCAATCTATGGAATTCTTGACAAAATATTATGAAAGTTTAAACGGGCCAGCATGGTGGCTCAGTGACAATAGCTGCATACTAGCATGAGGAGGATCTAGGTGTGATTCCTGGGTCAGATCTTCTGGCCTTGCTGGGGCTGGGATACTGCAGAGGCTTTGTTCATGAGGGGAAGGGAAGTCTCTGTCATTGCTCAATGGTGATGCCTAGTGTTAACTGGGGTTAAGGGAGAGCCATAGACTGTCACTGTGATGGGCGGACTGAGTTCAGAGATGGATACAAAACTAGGGGAAAGAACTCAAGTAGTTATGAATGAACACTTCAGCACCATAGTCCGAAAAAGTCATTTTGGGTAGAGCTAGAAGTCTAAAAATATAAGGAAACTGCTGGATCAAAAAAAAATAAGAAAAAGCTTCAGAACTGCATGCATAACATTTTTTTGGTTGTTCCAATAAAATACTTCACAACTTTCAAATTGTGATAGACATAGTACACCTGTGAGCACTGCTGTGTTATTTATAAAGGTTTATTAGTTCTGAGTAGAAAGGGAAAGCCAAATTGTAATGACTGTACCTTTTATCAAAAGAAAAAAGATGAGATAAATTTACAAGTATATCAACCGAAGATCTAAGCCTGCGGTATCCAAGGCTGCCAACTAGTGATGTACAGCCTCAAAAAATTTCTTTTGGTTCTTTGGTTCATTTCGTGAGTGCCTCATTTCATTTCAAAAGGTTTGGAACAAAAAATTTGTTTTTTTATTCCATTTGTTTTTTGTTTTATATTGAAGATAGAGGGGAAAGGCCCTATAGACTTCACTGTAAATAAAAAATGGAGGCCCAGGCCTATGTCTGAGCCTGATGTCAGGGATCTGCCAAAGCCAGGAAGTAGCTGCCTGGGCCTAGGTCAAGGCCTCATGCCGGGGTACAGTTGAGTATAATTACATATAATATAGAGAGCCCAACAATAATATATGAAATACAAAAATTTTTTATTTAAAGCTATCGCACAAATATACCTATATAGACAATAAAACTAAACTAGCACACTCACACATTCATACCCACAAATTAAAAAATATGTTGTATTGAGATACAATATATAACTTAGTTTATGTTACCAATAGAAGTATACAAATAATATTTCAATTGAAACTCAATAAATTATTGTAAACTTTGAATTAGAATTATGTACTGTTTGTGTCCGACAAAAGCAGATGCAAGATCTCTTCGTTTCACCCCCGTCTTTTGGGGCTTCCTCAGGGACTGATGTAAATATACACTTTATAAGTGTATTACCACACTGCAAAGCACATATCAACAATTAATTAAACCATTCGAAAAAACATACATTATCCTAACTATTGCACTTCAAACACATATACCAACCCAAATTTGCTAAAAACCTGTGACGGAGTAGATTCTAGGATTTAAATAACAGAAAAATAAGTGAGATAAGATATACAGAAAATTGTTTTTATGTGTGGTGGGTTATATGGTTTGTGGTGTTTAATGTCGGGGCAAGTGGCGTTATGGATATGTGTTTGTCACTGGTCACAGGTTTTTAGCAAATTTGGGTTGGTATATGTGTTTGAAGTGCAATAGTTAGGATAATGTATGTTTTTTCGAATGGTTTAATTAATTGTTGATATGTGCTTTGCAGTGTGGTAATACACTTATAAAGTGTATATTTACATCAGTCCCTGAGGAAGCCCCAAAAGACGGGGGTGAAACGAAGAGATCTTGCATCTGCTTTTGTCGGACACAAACAGTACATAATTCTAATTCAAAGTTTACAATAATTTATTGAGTTTCAATTGAAATATTATTTGTATACTTCTATTGGTAACATAAACTAAGTTATATATTGTATCTCAATACAACATATTTTTTAATTTGTGGGTATGAATGTGTGAGTGTGCTAGTTTAGTTTTATTGTCTATATAGGTATATTTGTGCGATATCTTTAAATAAAAAATTTTTGTATTTCATATATTATTGTTGGGCTCTCTATATTATATGTAATTATACGACAAGTGGATAGAGAGTTGTAGTTATTTACCCTTTTGTATATTTACCGTGTGGGGTACAGTTGAGGACAGATCCCAATTACAAAGGCCAAGAACTGGACCTAAGCTTACACACAGGCCTGCTGCTGGAGCCTGGCCATGGCCAAGTCCCAGTAGCTGAAGCCCAGGCTTAAAGCCTATGCCCAGGTCCAATGCCATGGCCCAGCCAAGGCTGTGTCCGAGATCAGGTCCCAGTTGATGAGGCCCAGGTCTGGGCTGATCCCAATCAACAAGGCCCTGGCCTAGGCCTGTGTATAGGCTCAAGGCCTAGGCTGTGTCTAACACCATGGGCCAGCTGAGGCCTAAGCCCAGGCCCAATGTTAGAACTGGACAAGGCTGAATCCTGGTACTGAGGCTCAGGCCTATGCTAAAGCACAATGCAAGGACCTGGCCAAGGCCTGACCCCAGTCAATGAGGCCTAGGTCTAGGGACTAAGCCCAATCAAGGGCCTGATGCTGGGGCTTAGCCAAGGCCAGGTTCTGGTCACTGATTTCTGGGTCTTGGGCCTAGGATTAGGCCAGATCCTGTGTCCAGGCCTAAGACTGGGCCTCAGTCACTGATAACTGGGACAGGTTGATAGTGGATCACGGTCACCAAAGCTTATTCCTAACCCTGGGTCTGTAAACAGGGCCAGGATAAGGGTGGATCCCAGTTACAGAGGCTCATTCTTAGGCCTGAGTCTAAAAACTGAACCAGGATGAGGGTAGGTCTAGGTTGCTGAAGCTCGGGCCTGGGTATGACGCCAGGGCCCCAACGATGCTAATTACCTGTTTCCAAGGCCTGGGCATGAGCCGAGGCCTAGGCCAAACACTGGGGCAGGCTAAGGCTGAGTCCCAGTCACTGAGGCCTGTGCCTGGAGCCTAGTTCTAGGCCTGATGCCAGTGCTCGACCTGAGGCTAGGTCCTGGTTGCAAAGAACACAGTCAATGTCTAGGCCTGAGTATGATGCTGGGTCTTGACCAATTTACAGTCCTAAGGCTGGGCCTATGGCCTAGGCTGAAGCCTGAATATGACACTAGCCCTGGATAAATGCTGATGTTTGAATATCTGTGGCACTTATCAAGCTAAATCTTTGTCTGGATTTTATTATCTAGAAAAAATATAGCAAGATAACTTAGGATTTTAGGGGATGAGTTAGCTGATTAATTTATAGGGGTGTGCATTCGTTTTCACCGTATTGGTGATCCGCAAAGTATATTGCACTTTTCGTTGTATTTGTGGGGAAGCGAAATGTATCGTGATTCCCCACAAATACAACGAATTTTCACAGAATTATTCGGCCGCCAATTTAAACAACCCCCCCACCCTCCTGATCCCCCCCAAGACTTACCAAAACTCTCTGGTGGTCCAGCGGGGGGTCCGGGAATCATACCCTGCACTCACACACCCTCGGTACCAGTAGCAAAATGGCGCCGATAGCCTTTGACATACTATGTCACAGGGGCTACAGGTGCCATTGGTCAGCCCCTGTCACATGGCCATTGGCGCCATCTTGTGCTCCTACCATGTGACAGGGGCTGACCAATGGCACCGGTAGCCCCTGTGACATAGTAAGGGCAAGGCTATCGGCGCCATTTTGATTCCTGGCACCTGACGGCATGAGTGCAGGATATCGCTCCCGGACCCCCGCTGGACACCCAGACTTGCCAAAAGTCCAGCGGGGGTCCGGGAGCGACCTCCTGCACTCAGGCCATATTGCCAGTATTCAAAATGGTGTTAGCGCTACCTTTGCCCTCACTATGTCACGGGGCCAACCATCGGCCCCTGTGACATAGTGAGGGCAAAGGTAGCACCGGCGCCATTTTGAGTACTGGCAGCCGCTAGCCTTTGCCCTTACTATGTCACAGGGGCCAACCGTCGGTCCTGTGACATAGTGAGGGCAAAGGTAGCGCCGGCGCCATTTTGAATACTGGCAATACGGCCCGAGTGCAGGAGGTCGCTCCCGAACCCCCGCTGGACTTTTGACAAGTCTTGTGGGGGTCAGGAGGCCCCCCCAAGCTGGCCAAAAGTCCCTGTGGGTCCAGCGGGGGTCCGGGAGTGATATCCTGCACTCGTGCCGTCGGGTGCCAGGAATCAAAATGGCGCCGATAGCCTTGCCCTTACTATGTCACAGGGGCTACCGGTGCCATTGGTCAGCCACTGTCACATGGTAAGAGCACAAGATGGCGCCGATGGCCATGTGACAGGGGCTGACCAATGGCACCGGTGGCCCCTGTGACATAGTATGTCAAAGGCTATCGGTGCCATTTTGATACTGGTACCGAGGGTGTGTGAGTGCAGGGTATGATTCCTGGACCCCCTGCTGGACCACGAGGGAGTTTTGGTAAGTCTTGGGGGGGCCAGGAGGGTGGGGGGTTGTAGTACATTTAATTTTAGCCGGGTAACGAATAGATTTAGACATATAACCGTATCAGGGCGCCATACGGACGTATGCAATGTATCTGCCCCCCCGATGAATACGTATCCCGAATGCAACGTATGGCACCCCTCTGCACATCCCTATTAATTTATCCATCTAATTCCATCTACTGGAGTTTGCTCCTGGATAACTTTAAGCTTAACTGGCTATATTTGAAAGCATATAGCTGGCTAAGTGGTAATCTTGTTGAAGAAAAAATAGCATTTGTGCCTGGAGGCCCAATCCCCTGATCCCTCACTACAATCCCAAAAAATGGGGCCTTCCAGTCTGAGTCCTCCACTGCCCCAAACCCCTCCAAAGACAGACTTAAATTATAAGTGCACTGGGGTTGTTCCCTGACCCCTACCCACAAAAATAAATATCTCTGATCCCCTCCTCTTCCTGCCTCACCACCCCAACCCTAAACCTCACACCCTATCAAACCCCAAACTGATGTCATACTGACACATACTCTCATATTGCTACTGGCATCTTCCAGTGTTGCTCCAGCAAAGAACTTCTTTTTAATTGTTTCAATCATGCAGTCTATATACTAAAAAAGTAAAAGTGGTACTTCTTGATAAGATCATGAATATCCAGTCAGGCTTTCAATTACTTTTCTGTTACCTGAAAGCTAACAAGTGGCCTATTTAGAATGAATAGGTGAACTCAGTTCAGTTTCTAATGGAAAAGAGCCCATACCACTAATCCTAGTTACATCATTGGTCATAATTGTGAGCATTGTTCTTGGTCTCATCAGAAAGCCCAAGGACTGAATGGGCATGTAACCTGTTCTTTTACACTTTTAGATGGCATTATGAAGGAAACTTGTATTTTTACTATCTGTATTTTGTTTTTTGAGGCCTTTGATTTGATCCCTTCAATCTGGTGCCTTCAAGGAGCACTAAATTGACTTGAAAAATTTAAAAGATACAAATTTTAGAGTACCCTCATCAAGTGATTGGCATAAAATTAAGAATATACTGCTGAACCCACTGCTACCATAAATATAATGCTATTTATGAAAAAAAGTCAACAATCCTATTTCTAATTGTAGGAGATTAGCTGTAATGGTATCATAATCCAAGAATTTATAACCTTTTATCTACAACAAAATCATAATATTGCAGCAGTTGCTGATTCACACAAATTTATTCTCTCTTTCTTTGAATGTGGAATATTTTTGTCCTGAACTTTGATATTGGCATGCAAAGAATAGTGTATAATTATTAACTCTTTCAAACAACCAAAACTATGAAGCATTAACATTCTCTATATATTTCCTAGAGTCATCCTACAAAGAAAATGATTAACCAGTAAACTAGTAAATTTATATAGATAGCAAGGTTACAGTTTGTGCCTACATTTACTGTAACAGAATCCATAAGATTGGAAATATATCACCAAATTAGCCTGATACTTCACTTTCAATGCATATCCAGCATAGCTGTCTGCTTCAATGGCAGGGGAGAAAGACCGATACTTCATGCATATCCAGCATAGCTCTCTGCTTCAACGGCAGGGGAGAAAGACCGATACTTCACGCATATCCAGCATAGCTCTCTGCTTCAACGGCAGGGGAGAAAGACTGATACTTCACGCATAACCAGCATAGCTCTCTGCTTCAATGGCAGGGGGAATGAAGAAAAGTGGATCTATAAACAGACAACAACCAACAAGGACTGAATTACATAGTCTGGGTAAACAAATAAGCATGGGTGTAGCTTGCTTATTGCGGTGGTTACTACCCCTAACTAATTAAGCTAGATATTTCACTTAGATGCAGTTCCAACACTGCTCTCTACATTAATGGTGGGGGTGGAAGGGAAATAGAACCAAAAGGTTACTAAGGGCCAAGAGAAACAGATAAGTAAGTATGAGAGAAAAAAAAAGTGTGAAACTTGCTGGGCAGACTGGATGGGCCATTTGGTCTTCTTCTGCCGTCATTTCATTTCATTTCTATAAGAGAATGCCAAATTTAAGTCTACTGGGACCAGGAGCAGAAGATATGGCAAACATTACAAGAGTTTCCTACTTTTCCCTGGATAGGAGGTCTCAGGTACATATATGAATTACGACATCTATTTTTCTACATTCCACTCCAGTGACTAAACCTGCTATAATAACTTTGAATTCATTATGGACAATGGTTAAAAATTTGGAAGCTGCTCATTCTTCTAGAATCAGTTCAGTATTAGGATCAATGGGGAATTTGACTGTCCAAGTAAATAAGCATTCTCAAAAGATTTCAGAGTAAGCTGAACAAATTGCTGCTATTAAACAAAAATATTCAAATATATATGAAATCAGCATTTCTTTGATAAAAGAAAATCAGCTTTTGGATAGGAAAGTTGAAAGTAAGGGTAATTATACTAAGAGATTCAATCTGAAGTTCTTGAATTTTCCTAGATGTTTATTGGATTCTTAGTTGGAGATGATTAGAAGGTTATTTAGATTTTCTTAAGATCACTAAAGAGGCAATTCCTGAGATTACCAAGACTTATTATCTACCAGTAGCTAAAGCTGATTTCTTACAGTGTATTGCTGATGATGAAACTTATACAAAAGAAGATTCTGTTGATTTATCATGGTTTCTTGAAGAATTTAATTCAGTTACCAAGGATAGAGCTATACTTTTGGTAGTTTATATTCGTGAGTGTATAAGCACTGTAAGCAGTGGATTTTATTTTTAAGACATTTTTTTTGTTTAAAAATTCTTCTTTTCTTGGGTATAAGATTTCTATATTCCCAGATGTAGCTAAGAAGATGCAAGTTCATAGGATATTGTTTTTGATTAAAAAGCTGAGAATGTTGGCTCTTGTGCAACTTTTCAGATGTTTTTTGTAAATATCTTCATTTCAGAGAGTTAATTACATTTATTTATTTATTTATTTCACATTTTTCTATACCGAGCTTCATGGTTGAATACCATATCAGATCGGTTTACATCGAACGAGGGATAGAAACTTGTAACAAAAAACGGAACAATAAGTTATAATCAGAAAGAGAGCAAGAAAGTTACATTGAACAAGGACTATAAACTTGGAGGCTTTACAGCTTGATCCTTTTCAATTTCAGTTTTTACAGAACAAGTCTCTTCCACTTAGTATAAATGCTGTTACATGATCCTGGTCAAAAGCTTTATTAAATAGATTGCTAGAGTTATCTGTTTTTTAATATTTTTATTTCCTTTTCTTTTCTCTCCCCTTAATGGGGATTGAATAATAGGAATTCAGTTTTCCTTTCTTTAAACTGTATCTTCAGAAGATATTGTGATTTTCTTGAATCAAAATTTTCTTGAATGCAACATTTAAGATTTAATAAAGATGCAGTTTAAAAAACTTGTAAACAATGGTAATATTTATTTTTCTATATCAATTTTCAATACATTTCAAAATGGTGTACAATAAAGTAAACTGTATGAATATAAAATGAAACAGTAAATATTAAAGATTACAACTCAAAACAAATAAAACAGAAATATCCCAAAAATGAAACCAGCTAAAAAGTTTTAAAAATTAAAAGCATTCTGATAATCTTTCAAATACCTGCTTAACGTCCAGAATTTTACCAGCTTCCTAAATTCCATAAAATTCCATTCAAATATCCAATGGTAAAGAGTTCTATACTAGAGGAGCCTGATATGAGAATGTGCACTTCCTTGTTACTTCCAGAGTAATTTCTTGTGGCGAGGGAGATGTGATCAAACCCCAAACACAATGCTTGATGCAATCTTTTGGAGCAATTTGATTTATTTCAAATTAGCCTCTTTAATGTCTAAATACAAATAATTATAATATTAGATGCACGATAAAACAGACAATATAGCATTAGTAAGGGGGTCATTTTCGTAGCGTATTGCACGTGAAAAGGGACTTTCGCGTGCGATGCCTAGATCGGGGCGGAGTCGGGGCGGCATCAGCACCGGAAGGGGAGGAGTCGGGTGGCACCAGGATGGACGTGGTGGAGACATTGCTGGCGGCAAAAAGGTAAGAACCCTTATCGCCGCCAGTAACGCTCCCAATAGCACCACCTTTCACGGTGGCGCTATAGGTTTCTAAAAGCTGGCAGCGATAACACCGCAGTGGTGCGATCGCTGCCGGTTTTCACAGACCCGCCCCCCCCCCCCCCACTTCGCCCCCCTGCCCCCTGGTGCCATGCGATTCTCAAAGGCCTGTGATTTTAGAAAATCCAGGCCTATGTTTGATTTACACAAAAATGAAGCCAATTTGTGAATCATCCAAAGGCTGTAAAAGACAGACTTAAAGAGAAGATGGTTTCAACATGAAGTAGTATCTAAGTTTATCCCCAGCATTTTAATCACATCAACAAAAGCAAAGTTATATTTTACATACAGGTGGTCAACTTGATATTAGATTGCACCTCCCAAATCAAATCACTTCCATTTTTCGGGGGTTCACTTGTAAATTATGATCACGTAAACAGTTGGCAACCTTGTCCAAAGGCTGATAAACTCTGTATCCAAAACTGAATCTAAATCAAAAGCTGCTAGCACTTCAATGTCATTGGAATACAGGTAGCAGTTGAAAATTTGTTGTAGCAGCTGAAATTTTGTTGCTAATCTATTTATACAGAGACAAGTATATCATTTATTGATGATTTTGGAGCCTATAAAATAAACTTTAACATGTATGTTATAGCCCTCTTGTGAACACTAAAATTAGTGCACTATGCAATAAAGCCTTACAGGTAGATTTTAAAAGCATTGCTCGGGCAAAAATCGCTCCATACCTGCAAATTGTAAGAAACCAGGAAGTTCACACAGACATACTTGTGCGCATGTCAAGAATAAGGAGGCAGAAAAAGGGTGGGGCCAAGACTTATGCTCTTAACCCTGAATTTTGCAAAGGCTGACTGCAACTTTACTGCTGGTCCTGATGAGGCACTAGTCTGGACAGTTTGAGCCAGAGGGGTGGGAGGGAGAGAGAGCGAGAGAGATAGAATATGATACTCTATATCTCCAACTGTAAGAAGGGGTGGGGATGGGGGGGGACAGTGTTACATTTTTATGCCTATGGCGCAAGACCTTTGTAACACTGCCACCTCCCCAAAACTCTGAGTTGAGAGTGCATCCTCTTATAGAGGGAGATATATAAAGTGTTATTGTCTCTCTAACAGAGTCTCTCTCTCTCCATGGTCACCTGTTATTAAAATATGCATGTAAAGGCTGCCCACATACACGTGGCAGGGATATTTTAAATGATACTTATGTACATGTATGCACTAGGGATGTGCAATCGTTTAGGATGAATTAGGAAATTTCAACAAAATTGCCTAATTCATCCTGGTTTGGAGAACCTGAAAACCAAACCAAATTTTCCTGAAATTTCTGAAAAATTCAGTTTTTGGGTAGGTGCTCGCTAACTCCCGTTAGTGCCCGCTAACGTTAAAATGTTAGGGTGCACTAACAGGAGTTAGTACGCACTAATGGGGAGTTAGCGTGCACTAATGGGAGTTAGTGCGCACTAACCTGAAATTCGGGTCCCCCGAATTACAAAGGCCTGAATCATGGGAAATATGAAATTACCTGTGGCTGGCCAAAAATGAAGCCCGAATTGAAAGGTTCGGGCTTTGTACATCTCTAGTATGCATGATATAAAATTAAGCATATCTTAGCTCATGCCACAGGCACTTCTTTTAAAATTTACCTGTGTGAGCCTAATTTTATAAAAGTGTTTAGGGTTGAAGTCTACATGTACAAAACACATAGAGGTAGATCTTAAAAAAGTATGCCGGATTTTATAAGATACGTGGGTAGCCACACGTATCTTTTAAAATCCGGGGTCGGCGTGCACAAGGCTGTGCAAAATCAGCAGCCTGCGCGTACCGAGCTGCGCAGCCTGCCTCCGTTCCCTCCGAGGCCGCTCCGAAATCGGAGCACCCTTGGAGGGAACTTTCCTTCCGCGTCCCCCCAACTTCCCCTCCCTTCCCCTATCTAACCCACGCCTCAGCCCTACCTAAATCTCCTCCTACCTTTGTTGTGCAAGTTACGCCTGCTTGAGGCAGGCGTAACTTGCGCTCGCTGCCTCAGCATCCCCTGGCACAGGCCACAGTGCCGAGGGACTCAGGACCGCACTCCCAGCATGCCCCTGAACCGTCGCCACGTCCCCGGACCTGCCCCGGACCGCCCCTGGGTCCGGACATGCTCCTGGACACACCCCCGGCCTGCCGACTCGCCCCCCAGACATGCGCTCTCCTGCCCCTTTACGAAGCCCCAGGACTTACGCATGTCCCGGGGCTTTGCACGCGCCGGCACGCGAGTACCCTGCACGCGTAATTCCAGCAGGATTTACCCGCGCAGGGCTTTTAAAATCTACCCCATAGATATTAGCTCACATTTTCAAAATGGAGTTATACATCTGATTTAAAATTTGCAGAAATGTGTGTACCTTTGCATATGACAGCACATATTTGCACTTGCTAGGGAACAGGTGTAAGTGTTCATGTGAATATTTACATATACTTTCAGTTTTCAAAAATATGTTTGCGAAAATGAATCCCCTGCCCCATGTCAACCCCCAGTAACATCTCTATAAAGTACACATAAAAGTATGTGCAACCCACCCCCCGAGGAATTGTCAGAAAAGCTTATTTATGTTCGTAAAGTCACATTTTAAGCATGCAAATGATTTGTAAAATTAGCCGCATAAAGTGCACGTGACGTGGTCCAGAAGAAAGATAACATGAGCATGCTAAAATTAACATCTCTGCAGATGCAAGTGAGAGAATGGCATATGTTATGCTGCGTCTGGCCAATGAGCACTACAAGTATTTTGAGGCTTGAGCATGAACAGCAGTTTTTGTGATTAGGGATGTGCATTCATTTCCCAGTGCAAAGAAAAACAAAATGAAAAGCCTTGTTTGGTTTTGTTTTGCTAGAAAACAAATCATACAAGATGCTACAGAAATGTTTTTTCCATGTTTCCTTTCATTTTGGAAATAGGGGAAAAAATAGCCTCTGAGGTAGATCCTTAAAGGCATTTATCCAGATCATTTTTGTTTTCTCTGGATAAATCCAGCGTTTGGAATATCTGTGACAATTTTCCGGATACATTTTATCCAGGTAAGTCATTACTCAAATAAAATTAATCCTGTCAAATTTTTGGAGTATTCCAGAGCCGAGCTGAGTTAGTTGAATAACTTACTCACCTAACTATGATATTTATCTATTTATTTATTTATCTATCTATCTATCTATCTATTTATTTATTTATTTATTTAGAGTTTTTCTATACCGGCACTCATGATACAATCACATCATGCTGGTTTACAAATAAAAAGGGGTGCGATAACTTAGAACCTTGAACAAGTGAAGAGAATCAGTGCAGTTACAATAAAACAAGGCTGTTCAAGTGGGGGAAGAAGAAACAAAGATATAGTAATTAACAGACAGAGGTCTAATTATTTACAGTATTCTGAAGCGTCTTTCAATGGTTGATGCTGAGAATCAGTTAGGGTCTGGAAAGGCTTGTTTGAACAACCAAGTCAAGTCTTTTTCTGAATGTTAGAAGGCTTGGTTCTTGTCTCAGGTCAGGGGGAATGGAGTTCCATAACGAAGGTCCCACAGTAGAGAAGGCCCGGTCTCTAAATGCTCGATAATGAGTGGATTTGGTTTGTGATACATGTAGTGATCCTCTGTAAGCTTCTCTAATGGGTCTGGAGGAGGTAAGCTGTCTGAGTGGGATTTGTAGGTTAAGAGGAGCATGCTGATGTATGGCTTTATAGATAATGGTGATGGATTTATGAATAATTCTGAAATGTATTGGCAGCCAGTGTAGGTTTTTGAGAATGGGGGTGATGTGGTCTCTTCTCCTGGTGTTGGTAAGTATTCTGGCTGCCGCATTTTGGAGCATCTGGAGGGGTTTGGTGGAGGAGGCTGGGAGACCTAGTAAGACAGAGTTACAATAGTCTATCTTTGAAAAAATTATTGCTTGAAGGACCATACTCAAATCTTGAAAGTGAAGGAGAGGTTTGATTCTTTTGAGTACCTGAAGTTTATAAAAGCAGTCCTTAGTAGTTTGGTTGATGAAAGATTTTAAATTCAGGCAATTATCTATGATCACTCCTAAGTCTCTTGCTTGGGCGACGAGCGAGTTGGTTGGAGGGTTTAAAGTGATATTACTATTTTCCGTGGAGATAAGTTCAGTCTTAGAAGGATTTAGAATCAGGTTTAGGTTGGTGAGGAGGCAGTTGATTTCTTGAAGGCAATTTTCCCAATACTCCAGTGTTTTTGTGATAGATTCTTTAATGGGGATCAGAATTTGGACATCATCGGCATATATGAAATGTGTTAGTTTCAGATTGGTTAACAAGTGGCATAGTGGAATAAGGTATATGTTAAAGAGCATGGGGGATAGAGAGGAACCCTGAGGAACACCTAGGGAGGAGTTGTAGCGGGGGGATTCTTTATTGTGAATTCTGACTTTGAAGCCTCTGTTACTGAGGAATGATTTGAACCAAGCAAAAGCAGTACCTGTTATTCTGATGACCACCAACTGGTTGAGGAGGATGGAATGGTTAACGGTGTCAAATGCTGCTGAGAGATCAAGGAGAATCAGTAAGAAGGATTGACCTTTATCAAGTCCCATGATGAGGTGGTTTGTCAGGGATATGAGTAGGGTTTCAGTACTAAAAGCTTTACAAAACCCGAATTGAGAGGGTATAGAATTTTATGATCTTCGATATAGTCTGATAGCTGCGCATTGACTAATTTTTCCATTATCTTTGCTATAAACGGAAGGTTGGAGATTGGGCGGAAGTTGTTGGGATCTTTAGGATCCAAATTTGGTTTTTTTAGGAAGGGTTTGAAAGAGGCTAGTTTAAGGTCATCTGGGAAGATTCCCTGAGATAGTGAACAGTTTATGATGTCAGCCAAAGTTTTGGAGATGGTGTCAGGTATTAGCAGGAGAAGTTTAGTAGGGATTTGGTCGAATGGATGGGTGGAAGGTTTCATTTTCTTTAGTGCCGATAGGATCTCTGATATGATGATGGGCTGAAATGATTCGAGAGAGATGCCTTTTTTTGGGAGACGATATGTACTTGTGGGAGAGGAAGTGCTAGTAGGCAGTCGCGTAAGGAGGTTGGAGATTTTGCTTTGGAAGAAAAGAGCCAGTTCGTCAGCTTTGGATTGTGCTTGGTTGCTAGGGATATCTGCTGCGTTAGTATGTGTTAGTTTGGATACGTAGGTGAATAGGGCTTTTGCATCGAAGATATGGTCATGGATCTTGTGAGCATAGAAATCCCTTTTTTATTTTAAGGTGGAGTTCCTGTAGTGGTGAAGCGCTAGTTTATAGGCAGCGAGTGTGCTGGGGCTGGGGGTTTTGCGCCATTTACTCTCGTTCTGTCTTAAACTCTGTTTAAGTTTACTAAGATCGTTGTTGAACCAAGGTTGTTTTTTTAATTAACAACCCCCCCCCCCCCCGGGTCTTGCTGAAACCTCCCACTTTTCCTGGATCCAATTTTACATCATCCATGGAATTGAAAGCACAAGAAATAGTTGAAACGGAGTCACACTGATACACAATTGAGCACTGCAAAAATAAATTTGTCAATTTATGCAAAGCAAAAGTATTTCCAATAATAGATTATCAGAGAACAAAGGGCTTTGCTATCATTGATATCATTAGTGCAGCCAATGACCACTGTAAATGTTCACAGGTTTGAAACTGAACAGAAGTCTGAGCATCAAAATCTTCTAAGAGCTTACCAATTGTTTTGGTATGAGTTTAGAGCTCTTTTTTTGTGAACGTTGTGGCACTAGCAGACTGTGTGATCGAGTCATTGCTGTGTCATCAATACTGGTGGAGGGAGGGAGGAATAAGAGGTAGAAAAGTATCAGATAGTTGTGTCCTTCTTAGGGTAGCTACATTCTTCCCTGTGTCACCCCCTTCCATGCTCTATCCTCTCCCCAACCATAATATCTCTTTTGAAGATCCTTAATGACACAGAAGATAGAAACTTACAATGTAAATCTTCAGCTTATCCTGGAAATCTGTCCTCCTTTAGAGTACTTTTTTGGTATCTAATATTAATAATAATTCCACCTTTCCTCTCAGCTCTGACAAATAACCACCATCTATCAGACTTACTTGTTTACCCCTTTGGAAGCAAGCAGAGAATCCAAAAAGAAAGGATTTGTATCATCATGGCTAATGTCATTACATTTAGCCAATGGATCTTTGGTTTTCCAATGCAGGAGGCATTTTTTTTATCACACCCATGCTAAATCTTTTATCATTGCTTGCTAAGTGGTATTTTAATATGCATGTTATATTTTTACCAACTTATATGCTAAGCTTATTTTTGGCATGGATTTTATTGCACAAACCCTATAACTCTTGATAGAACTGTTATTTTAAAAGACATGGGACTTCAGTATTATTACTTAGCATATTCTTTATTTCTATTGTATCAAAACTGCTTTATAAAATAATACCATTGTTCCAGACTTCTTTTATACCCATTTAGTTCAGACATCCACAGATCATTGATAATAATTTCTGGGCCATTCAGAAAACTTACTTGGCATATAAGCAGACGAGACAGGACCAGCCAGCAGTGGTTTTGAAATGGGATCTGGTAGGGCAAGAGGATGCTGAGGATGATTTTTGCCCCTTTCTATTTTGCAGATCCCAGAAAGGGGGTAAGAGAAGAAGCTTATGGGGAAGGCCCAAGATGGAGAAGTGGGGGTTGAAGAATTAATTTTTCTGTTATGGCAGCTCTCAGGGGAATTTTGACTGCAAAATGAAAGTCAGTGGGAAAAAATATTTTTGGAAGATTTGTTCTTATTATAGTTTTAAATGAAACAATGTGCAAGTGTTTTGCCACATTTTTCATTTCATGAAAAATGAATGCACATCCCTAGGTTTCACCTACTTTCTGAAAGGAAAGAAAGCTTATGTAATCCTTTGCTATGTCTGTCTGTGTGTTATTGCTTGGTGTGCTATCCTGACTGAGAGGACACTACAGTGGACCCCATAAGCATTGCTAGAGGGTGGAAAGTGCTTTCCCAGTTTTATACATCAGATCGAGAAGTCCTAGACCAAACCCCTGCCCGATCTAGTGAGGCAGTCAGCCGCACAACCCACAATTTCCATCCACCTCCCCATCACCCCAGCTGGCAGCAGGAATTGTGTTTCAGCATACGTCATTTCCTGCTGCCATCAGGTCAATCTCACAGTTCTTAGCACAAGATTGACCATGTTGATTAATCATGACTCCTGCTGCCACTTAAGGCCCATGCTATGGCCATGAATGAAAGGTGTGGCATTGCCTCCCCCTCCCAAAATGTAAAAGGGCCCGCAACCCAGCAGCTGCCAGCAGAGCCCATCCCACTGTTTGCTGAATAAAGCAAGAGGCCTTCAAGCTGCTGCAGAGCACATCCCACATTAAATGAAGAAACAGCAATTGGGCAGGCTGCCAAAGAGCCCATCTAGTGGTGGCCGATGAAACAGATGACTCAGCGATGACTGAAGAAGAGGCCAGTTAGATATTGTGAGTGAGTATCTGTGAGTGAGTATGTGGGAGCATATGAATGCTAGAGTGAGAAATCCTGAATGTATGTGTGTGTGTGTGTGTAAAAGGAAATGACTGTATGTGTGAGTGTGTGAGAGAGCCTGTTAGTATATGTGAGAGAGATAGCCTATGAAAGTGTGTGTGTGTGTATTTGAGAGGACATGAGTGAGAGATTGTATGTGTGAGAGAGACATGGATGGCATGTGTGAGAACCTGTGTATTAAATATAGGCCCTCAAATGCACAAATATAATATGTGTGTGTGTGTGAGAGTCTATGTGAATGTGTAAGAACCAGTGTGTGTGTGTGTATGTGTGTCTGTGAAAGAGAAAGAGGGAATATGTGAGAGAATGAACGTGTGTGGATGTGTGAGAGAATATGAGAGCCTGTATGTATGAGAGCCTGTGTGAATGTAAGAGTGAAAGAGAGAGATCCTGTGTCTTGAGGAGGGAGGAGGAGTATATATGAGAAAGGGAGTGTTTTGAAGAATGAATATGTGTGTGTGAGAGAGAGAAAGGAAAACGTTTGTGCAACTCTCTCCCCCAATCCATGACAGGGTGACTGGAAATCAAATGCTCCTAGGAATGGAGAACAGAGATTTTTTCCTTCTTATTAGTTTTAATTTTGGGGTGCTATTTGATGTTTCTGCTATTTTGAAGAATTTTATTGGTGTCTTGAGAAATTTATAACATTTTTTTAAATTATTGGTTCTATTCATTAGATGTTTTGAAATATTTATTCTTTTTATTAGTATGTTTTTGCTATTATAATTCATGATGCATATTTCTTGACTAATGTTGGATGTTTTATGATATATGGTAATGTTGCAATACAACATTTCCCCCAATAACATTTAACCCAATTTATAAGCACATGTTTTAAATGCTGACCATCATAACAGATACTATGAACTAGAAAAAGTTGTGCTCTGTGACTATTCAAAAGCAGTAGTGTTTGTTTATTTATTTATTTATTTAAGAAACATTTATTACCCACCTATATCATGACTACTGTATATTTTTATACTAAAAAGAGCTTCCTAAGAAAGATAACGTTTCAATTGTTTCCTAAAACATATTACAATCATTTATAGAATGCAGTGAGATTGATTCCATAAAATTGGACCTATAACCGAAAAAGCCTGTAATCTAGTAGCTTGAGATGACTGTCTTTGATGGATGGGACAGTCAAGAAACTTTTGTCCTGAGAATAAAGTGGCCTAATTGGCAAGTATGGGGCAGATTTTCAAAGCCCTACGCATGCCGGGCCTATTTTCAAAAGGTCCGGTGGCGCGCGTAAAGCCCCGGGACATGTGTAAGTCCCGGAGCTTGAAAAAAGGGGCAGGGCATGGGCCATTTGCCACTGTGCCCGAGATCACAGGCCGGCCGTTGGCCGGCACGCGCAACCTATGCCTGCCCAGAGGCAAGCGCAACATATAAAATAAAGGTTGGGGGGAGGGGGTTAGGTAGGGCTGGGGGGGCGGGTTAGGTAGGGAAAGGGAAGGGAAGGTGGGGGCAGAAGGAAAGTTCCCTCCGAGGCCGCTCCAATTTCAGAGTAGCCTTGGAGGGGACGGGGAAAGCCAGCCGGGCTCCCCAGGGGCTCAGAGCACGCAAGGTGCACTATTGTGCACCCCCTTGCGCGCGCCTACCCCGGATTTTATAACATGTGCGCGGCATACATTTGTGCGCGCCGGGTTGCGCACTCAAATGTATGCCCGTGTGTAGGTATTAAAATCTGCCCCAATGGTTTTAGAAATGTATTTAAATAATTTGGACCATTCATATTAAGTGATTAAAAAACTAAGGATACAAACTTAATTGGAAAGCTAGATATTTATATTGATTTTATTTGCCAAAAATAAACAAACATTTGACATTTGGAAGAAAAGTTGTTGCACGGACTCTGTCCTATGATTATAAATAAGGCAATGAAAGTTAGATTGCCAGTTGTGCCTACTATGATGCTCAGTACTTAAGGCTTGCGCTTGTGAATAGGATTAAATGGTTATTGGGGGAAATTTTAAATAGTATCTTGACTCCTCCTTGCAGACACTATTTTATTTGTAATATGTGTACTAAATACAATATCTGGCTTGTTGAGATTTCCAGTTCAGTTTTTGTTTGCACATTTCACTTTGTTTATGCTTTATGGTCTTGTTATTCTGTATTTGTCTCCAAATGTTAACTGACGCCAATAAATATATTTTGTGTAATTATGAGGTGTTAAGCATCATCTGAATAAGATCTTGCATCCATTTTGTAAAATTGTTGATGCAATGCTGTCAGATGATTTTAAAAATAGTTTGCTGGGTGGCCAAAAGTGGCCAGGGTTTTAGCTATTGTACAGAAGACCCTTAGGAGTCTTTCTTGAAATAGCTAATAGCCAAGTTGCCAGATAATGTTAATGGCTGGCCAAGGTGTACATAGTCTAGGGATATGCTGTACTTCTTGGTTATTTAGACAAAATTTGAATTTTGTGTTGAAGAATTGTTGGCTCATTTCTCCTGTTGTTGTGCGATCCAGAGATTCATGATTGATAGGAAATGAAAAAATGTCTTTTTTATTTTGTAAATTCAGCATTTCTATATCTAGCGAATGTGTATTTCTATTAGTGGTGATAGTCTAAAAAAAAATCTTCATTTCATTTTGCCTATTGTTTTGGGCATGGGCCATTTCGGGTGTCCCTCCCCCCCTCCCAGATAATTTTTATTCTTTGTTTCATTTGCTAAAAAACAGAAAACAGAATCTGCCCCAACCCTTCCATTTATTGAAATATTCATCCCCTCACCACATGACCCACCCCAGTACTCATAACTTCCCCAGGATTCAGCAAAAAATCCCTGATAGTCTAGAGGGGGCCCAGGATTGACTTCCTGATCCTGCCCTGATGGCTGCCATTATTCAAAATGGTACTGGTCACCCTTTGCCCCCATCGTGTGACAGAGGCTTCTGGAGCTATTTGGCAGCCCCAGTCGCATGATAGGAGCAAAAGACAGGCCAACACCATTTTGCAAAATGGCATGGGCTGCCCATTACCCCTATCATGTGACTGGGGCTGCCAAATGGCATGGGTCACATCTTACTCCTATCATGTGACAGGGGCTGCCCATTTTGAATAATGGCAGCCACTGGATTGGGAGCAGTACATTGCTCCCGCAGTCCCGTTTCACCACAGGGAGATTTTGGTGATTCCTGGGTAGGTTGAGAGGGTGGACAAGGGTGGGTGAGGGGGGACAGCTGGTGGGAGGGATGAATATTTTAATAACAGGAAAGGTTGGGGTGAGATCTGGGTGGTTTTTTTTTAACAAAATATTAACAAAATATTGGGTTTTTTGGCTCCCCTCCCCCCCAGAAAATATAGGAAAAACAACACAAAATTTTGTCTTGTTCCCTAACTTTTTTTTAAATTCCAAAATGAAACAGAATATAAAATATAGTTGGTATTTCCTATTTCATTTCAAATGTATTTAAATCTTTTGTATACCGACGTTCGTTTGCACATCACATAGGTTTACGGTGAAACAGATAGGTTAACAAAGATTTGGAAAGAGAATAGGAAATTGGACAGTTAACATTTTAAGAGAAACTACAACAGTTCCGGGTAGATAAGTTATAGTACAGGGTGCGAGCAATACAACAAAACTACATTTTTATATATATGGTGTCTTTAATATAAGGAAAAACTGGAAAGAAAAACTTTGAGCAGGGATTATTTAATTATGAAGTCTGTATTAGGGTGCTTGGTTGTTTGGAGTGTGTGGGGGGGAGCTATGGAAAGGCCACTGTGAATAGCCAGGTTTTCAATTTTTTTTTTGAAGATTTGTGTGTTGGATTCTAGTCTTAGGTCTGGCGGCATTGGGTTCCAGATGAAGGGGCCGGCAAGTGAAAGAGTTTGTTCTCTGGTGGAGATGAAGTGTGCTAATTTGGGGGATGGTGTGGGTATAGTTCCGTTGTGAGCGGATCTAGTGGCTCTTTTGGGGGTTTGGAAGTGGAGGGAGGCTTTTAGCCAGTGAATGTTTTGATTGTGTAGGGTCTTGTGTATTATGGTTAGGCTCTTGAAAATAATTCTGTTGTGGATCGGGAGCCAGTGGAGGTCTTTTAGAATTGGTGTGATATGATCATTTCTACGTGTGTTTGTGAGAACTCTGGCAGTGGCGTTTTGTAGCATTTGGACTGGTTTGAGAGTTGAGGCAGGGAGACCTAGTAGTATGGTGTTGCAGTAGTCAATCTTAGAGATTATTGCCTGAAGGACAGTTCAGAAGTCCTTTTGGTGAAGGAGGGGGTCTTAGATTTTTTTAGAACATAGAGTTTATAGTAACAGTCTTTTATGGTTGTGTTTATGAATTTTTTAATGCCCACCCCTAAGTTTCATATTTCTAAGGCCAACAATGAAGTAGTGGTGGGAAGGTAGGGTTTTGGGGGAATGGTAGAGTCCTGTGGTCATGAGGAGAGAAAAACTATGCCCACTTTTGTTAATCCATGTAAATCTAAAGGAAGATGGGTATTAGCCTTTCTTCCTCCCACCCCCCATCTAACTTATACTTTGTACCTGAGGAGCAGGGGAGGAATATCAACAAATTTAACCTAGGGTACCATTTGCCCCAGAGTTGGTCTTGTGTGCACTGTGTTTTTGTCGATAATTGTGGTGGTGGTGGGTGCACTAATTTCAGTTTTTGTACAGGCCGTTGGTTAGCCAAGAGACAATCCTGCTTGTTAGTTCATGATCAGGGATGATCATTCTGGAAGTTTTTGCCAGAGAATGTGGTTAGGTCAGTTAGTATAACTGGATTTAAAAAAGGTTTGGATAAGTTCCTGGAGGAGAAGTCCTTTAACTGCTATTAATCAAGTTGATGTGGGGGGTTGATTTTAAGACCCGTGCACTCACGTCCATGTGGCGCAGTTACCGGCATGCACACATGGATGCAGCTATTTTATAACACGTGCTTATCATAAGCTGCGATATCCACGTGCACATGCACGGTGGATTTTAACATCCGCGTGCACATGTGCGGGCAGATGGCCTCTTCTGCATGTGGGGGGGGTGGGATTTTAAATGGCCATGTGTGACAATGGGAGTAGGGCTTCCCCAGTTCCCTATACACCTATCTAACCTTCCTACCCTTTCCCCTCTCCTCCCTGACCCCTAAACCCTTCCTTTTTTTTGTGTTCGATTACTTACTGCTCCTTGCCCAGACCACGCCCCATGGCTCGCCCCCTTTGGAGAGGCCCAACCCTTCGGCACGTAATGGGTACTTCTGAAAATGCGCACTGGGCGCACAAGGCCCAGCCACATGCATAAATCCCTGTTTTAACACGCACGGGATTCTGAAAATTAGCCCGTTAGGGAATAGCCACTGCTATTAATTGCATCACTAGCATGGGATCTTTTTAGTGTTTGGGTAATTGCCAGGTTCTTATGGCCTGGATTGGTCACTATTGGAAACAGGATGCTGGGCTTGATGGACCCTTGGTCTGATGCAGTATGGAAATTTCTTATGTTCTTATTCTCTATGAATGGATATTATTATTTGGTTAAGGGCCTATGTCAGACAAAAAGTTATAATTATGTACATTAGTAAAATTTAACAAAAAAGTAATGATTTAAAAATATTAATTTAGTAGTGAAAAGACTGTTTTAGCATGAATGGACCTTTCCCATATCCGAGAAATATACTGAGCTGTTGAATATTGGTTACTCCATCAGTTTCAGTATGGATAAATATTAGGTGTGGAAAAAAGTAAAACATTTCATTTTTACTCTGGGAGGTTTTCCCCCATGAATTTCATTTTGTTTAATGTTTATTTCATTTATTTAGTTTTAAAAAATGAAATAAACATACAAAAAAGAAATGGGGCCTCCCAAGGCCTCCAGTTCCCATCACCCATTCCTCCCACCCAGTGGAGGTTGCAGTTTTTGTGCACAGTAGTTTAAATAAACTGCCCTACAACCTCTGCTAAAGAGGGAGGCACCAGAGTTATTTAACTACAACATGTCCCCTGTGGATGCCATCTTTTTAAAGAAGAACACAGAAAAGGATGATTCACTGAGGTCTGGGCTCCAACCTCCAGAGGCCCAGGTGTCAGGACCTGATCTCTGGGTCAGGGTCTGGCATTGGGCCTTGGACCAGGCCCAGGCCTAGGCATCAGGATCTGGCCTGGGTCCAGACTAAGGCCTTGGCATCAGTACCTGGTTTAGGACCAGGCCTTAACATAGGGCCTGGGCCTGGGCCTTGGCTTAGACTGAGGCCCAAGGGTTGGGACATGGCCTCTGGCCTAGGACTTGGCATTGACCCAGGCCTGGGTTCAGGCCGAGACCCCAGCATCAGGACCCAGCCTCTAGACCTGGCCCCAGCATCAGACCTGCATTCAGGCCAAGACCCTGATGTTGGACCTGGTGTTGGACCTGGATCAAGAATGTGGCCTTTGCCAAGGCCCAGGCATTGTGACCTTGTCTCCGGGCTGGGTCCTGGCATTGGGCTTGCATCTGGGCTGCAACATTGGATCGTCCATGGAGCTGGTATATGGGGACAATTTGTGGGGTCTCAGTCGAGGCCCTGGTGTTAGGCCCGACACCCAAATATGCATCGGCCAAGACCCAGACCCAAGACCTCAGTGTCATACTCGGTCATATGCTAAGGCCCCTGCTTTGTGCCTTGTCCTGTTCCCTAGGTGAGGCTCTGGCCTGGGGCCTGAGACTGAGTCTATGCCAACGGATCACTTTTTTTGTTTGTTTGTTTGTTTTTAAAATGAAAAGTGAAAACGAATGAAATTTTGTTAGATTTTCAATCATTTTGTTTAAAGAACAAAATAAAACAAAATAGGAAATGTCATCTCTTTTCCTTTTTTGTTTCTCCCAAATGTCTATCCTGAATAAATGTTTTCCATTTTGCTTTAGTTTGTAGAAGATAGTAAATGAGCTCAAATTCACCCTAGTATTTCCAGTATGTGAATTATGTCAGTAGTCAGTTGAGAGTAGACAGGGAATGTAGACAGCAAGGAATCATTTTTAAACTAAGTTTTCTTATTGTATCTTTTTATTCAAATGGAAGTTAAATGCTTGAATCTTTGAGAGTTGGCTCTAAACGGATTCTCTTAATAGCAGGTTAATAGGGCTTTAGAGACATTATCAGAACTCAAACAACCTGACAAAATTCCTTTTGCTGGACTGTTACATGCAAGTTATAAGCACAGACAAAATTTAAGATATCTAGATGAAACAGCAGACTATTTCTATATATATTGAACAGCACAGTGCCAGTATGCTACCTTGTAGGTGATTATTTTTCTGTTAATTGCAGAGGCTCCTTTTCTCATGCAGTATCTTTGAAGAATCACTTATTCTCTACAAGAGCCTGAATGAGTTCAGTCAGTTGAGGGTATTACCCCGTCCCAGATTTAATGCAGACTGACATAATAAAATGTTAGGGCCGTATTTTTAAACCTACGCATGCGGAGTACATTTGTGCGTGCTACCCGGCGCGCACAAATGTACACCTGATTTTATAACATGTGCACGCAGCCACGCGCATGTTATAAAATCCTGGGTCGGCGCGCGCAAGGGGGTGCACACTAGTGCACCTTGCGCGCGTCGAGCCCTAGGGAAGCCCCAATGGCTTTTCCCGTTCCCTCTGAGGGAACTTTAATTCCACCCCCACACCTTCCCCTCCCTTCCCCTACCTAACCCGCCCCCCAGCCCTACCTAAAACCCCCCCTAACCTTTATTTCATAAGTTGCGTCTGCCGGCCGAGTGCCGGCACATGATCCCCCGGCACGGCCGCTGTGCCAGAGGCCTCGGTCCTGCCCCCACTCTGCCCCCGTCCCTTTCACAAAGCCCTGGGACATACGCGCGTCCCGGGGGCTTTGCGCACATCGCCAAGCCTATGCAAAATAGGCTTGGTGCGCGCAGGAGCGGTTATGCGCGTAAATCCTTTTAAAATCCACCCCTAATTGAGCTACATTGCATGCAAATCCATCCAAAGAAGCTCATTAATGTTAAACAGTTAAAGGAAGTCACATTAAACAACATGATTTGAGCTAACTCATTGGTAATGCATAAAAAGCTATACCTCGCTGAGGTGTAATTCAGTTTTTGCATTACACCCCAGAGGCTAATACATAGACTGATGTAGCCTACAATCTTACCCTATACCTTGCCTGGGAAAAATAAATGAACAGACCTCCTACTGACCCTTTTTAAGGCACAAAACTGGTGGTGGTAAAATATGGGTTATCTTCTGCATAACACCATATTTAATGCCCTTTAGTATGTTGCATGTTTAACATGGTGTTTTGTGACACCATGCATTTTAATACTTTTTATTAATACATGATAAGAGCCAGTGTTAATATTGCTTAGTATATCAGCTCCATTCTTTGTATTACTAACATAAAAAAAAAATAATAGTGTTTCTGATACTTTAGGACAACATTCAGCCAAACTAGATATAGCAATGTGACAAGTTAATTGGCAACTGAATGCTGATGCTTCACAGTTAAAAGGACATTGTTATTCTTAACAGAATCACTTAATTCTGATGTAATTAAATCATGTTCTATTGTAGCAATTCCTGTCACCAAATAGCATTCCAAGTTATCAATAAATCTATATTGTAAGTATATAAACCGAAGCGATGTGTCAATGCTCACCTTGCAAAGATACATTAGGTCATGCAGCTGTGCTAAATCTCGTATTACTAGTATAGATTCTCAGCTTAATGCACCTGGAATTACTGCCCCATGAACATTTCCAATCAACTGAATGTATTTTTGTTGAAAAAGCACTGATCCAAAGCAGCTTTGCTGAAGAATATACTGCTTATGTAGCTGGATTTGCCGTAGATGTCCAAATCACTAATGCCTTAGGGGCAGATTTTAAAAGGGTTACGCGGGCCGAGCCTATTTTGCATAGGCCCAGCGACGCACACAAAGCCCCAGGATGCACGTATGTCCCGGGGCTTTGTGAAAGGGGTGAGGTGGGACAGGGCGGGAGCGGGACTGAAGCCTCCGGCACAGCGGCTGTGCTGGGGGATCTCACGCCGGCACTTGGCCGGTGCGTGCAATCTACGCCTGACCGGAGGCAGGCGCAACTTATGAAATAAAGGTTAGGGGGGGGTGTTAGGTAGGGCTGGGGGTGGGTTAGGTAGGGGAAGGGAGGGGAAGGTGGGACGGCAGAAGGAAAGTTCCATCCGAGGCTGCTCCAATTTTGGTGCGCGTGCCGACCCCGGATTTTATAACATGCGCACGGCTGCACGCGCATGTTATAAAATTGGGCGTACATTTGTGTGCGCCGGGTAGCGTAGGTTTAAAAACCCGGCCCTATGTACTACCAACATACAGGGCTTAGATTCATATTTTAATGAAGCTCTCCCCAGTGAAAGTTGTTATTGTTTCTAGAGCCTAATTTATCTGGCAGAACTAGTTTCATAACAACTAACACATCAAACTAGTGTTGTTACATATTTCAACGACGACCATCAAAACTGAAATGGAAATGTAATAATCTATTCCAAGAGTTTGCCACATCTGTCAGCAGACATGCCTCATGCTGAGTCTGTTGCTGCTATCCCTTGCTGTTAAAAAAAAAAAAAAAATGTCATGCCTATAGTAGCCGTCTCACTCCCATTTTCAAGAATCGAAAAATAAATCTTTGGTGAATATACATTTGAAATAGGAACTGGCAATGTATACCTGAGGCGGTGGAACTAAATCAATCAATAGCCGTGCTTATAACTTTAAAACTATATACTATACATTCTTTGCAGCTGAGACTGTTCATTTTCAAAGTGACTTACAAATGTAATTTCCTAAATGCTAAAAAAAAAATAAATCCATCCTACATGCTATTCATCATTAAAGAAATTCCAGACATCAACACACAAATAAGCTGTGGAATGTGTTGCTAGATGGTATGGGCAAGGCATCTCATCTAGCTGGGTGTAAAAATGATTTCTGGGAGGATAAGGCCAGAAGCAATTATTAGCCAGGTGGACTAAGGGAAACTCATTGCTTATCCTGGAGCGTGAGCAGCAAGGAACTGAATCTACTTTTTGCAATCTGCTGGGTTCTTCCTAATGACCCGGATTGGCTGCTGTTGGAGGGAGACAGGGTGCTGGGCTCAGTGGAATTTTGACCTGACCCAGCAAGTTTATCTTCTAAACTTGAATCCATAAACATAACCAAGGCTCTGAAGACAATTGGTTTGTTAAACATATATAGTATTTAAAACATAGCAACCGGAACAGGACGGGTAACAGGGGTCATGGTCCCGCCAAAATTTGGCTGACTCTTTCATGTACTCCTCCCTCTTCCTATCTGAGCTACTGATTGCTCATGGTAGAAGCTACAACACACAAATAATGAAATCTAAAGTTTTACACAGGTGAATGTTTGTTTTCTCTCATAGAAATGTGATTTGATTATTCCACCCACCCGCCCCCATATGAAAGTAAAACTAATATGTGCGCCGTTTCACAGCATTCAGACTTTTAGCTGTAAGAAAAAGAGGGTGGAATGAGGATCGGGGAATGAAAGTATGCATGGCGATATCATTTTCAGTTCTCCTATGCATACGTTTACATCTGTAGTTTGCACCTGCTTCCAAGCAGGTACAAAATATGCAGGTACAAACATGCCCCCATTGTGGAGTAGATTTTAAAAGAAGTGCATGTAGCGTACATGTACGCGCACTACCCGTTGCACGCACATGTACGCCTGATTTTATAACATGCTCGCGCGGGCGCACGCATTTATAAAATCCGGCGGCGTCGTGTGCAAGGGGGTGCACGCCGAGCCCGCTCCGAGCCGCGCTGCCTTCCCCCTTTCCCTCCCAGGCCGCTCTGAATTTGGACCGGCCTCGGAGGGAACTTTCCTACCCCCCCCCCACCTTACCTTCTCTTCCCTTTCCCTACCTCCCCCACCCTTTCCCCCCTACCTTTAATGACTTTTTTTTTTTTTAATCTCGAAACTTACTTCAGCTTTGGGGCTGAAGTAAGTTGCATGCGCCGGCTGACTGCTGGCACGCGATCCCCGGCACAGCGGCAAACATGGCCGCTGTGCCGGGAGCCTGACCCTGCCCTCGCCCTGCTCCCAGACCACCCCACCCATGGCCCACCCCCCTCCCCGCCCCTTTTTGCAAGCCCCGGGATTTACACGCATCCCGGGGCTTTACGCGCATCGCCGGACCTTTTTAAAATAGGCCCGGCACGCATAACCCTTTTAAAATACGGCCCTGTGTGCACATTGGCAACATTATCAAAGGGAAATTCTGCAAGGCATTTCCCTTCTAAATTGTACTTGCTGTCCCATGGGTATAAGGTACCTGTGGGACTGCAAGATCCCTGTGGGGATTTAAAATCATTCCCTTTCTAAGTTTTTTCTTTATAGATACAGAATGGAAAAAAACTAGCCCTTTGTAAATCAGACCCAAAGCCTCCTTCAGTCTCTGCTTTAGGCGAGCTCAAACCTGCACAGTATAGAGCAACCAAGCAAAGGAGGACTGCAGGTATGTTTAAAGGGATTCTGATCCACCTCACACACTAGTTATCCTCAAGCTTCAGCACTCCATAGCATGAATCACAAAACATAGGTGGAGCACATTCTCATACCCCCATCTCTCATCTAAAACAGACAGATAAGAACACAAAATATAATCAACAGAACTTAACCCTTACCTGCTAGCACTCAGCTGCAGTGCTGACTCCTGGTTCTATCTCTCTGTCATATTGCACAGGAGGCAGGCCTCTTTCAATGGAAAGGAAGCTCTAGAACAAGGGGTCATGGGATGAGGGTGAAAGGAGTAATCTTGGGAAATATTTCTTTACAGAGAGAGAGTAGGGTATGAATGTAACGGCCTCCCAGTGGAGATGGTGGATGCAAAAATGGTATCTGAATTCAAAAAAGCATGGGATAAATGCAGAGGATCTCCGAGGGAGTGACGGCAATTACAAGGACTAGATACAATTGATGGATAGGCAGAATAGATGGACCATATGTTCTTTTTCTACCATCATATTTCTATATTTCTATGCCTAAAAATTTCATGTCCTTTTCTGCCTTACAAGTTCTACAGTTAGCCAATAAATAAAGTCAATATACAGTATATTTTTTTTATTTTATCTATTCCTTCTGCTTGCTGTTACTTTTAGTAAGGCCTGTGTTCTGAAGTGCTGTGTTGGCAGAAAAGATATGGGTAGTAAAGTGTAAAATTTTAGGTTGCAAGTACACCCCCTATATAACTATCCAAAATGAACAGAATACCTCTAAACAAAAGAAACCATGGTACAACGAAGAGATAAGACAAACCAAACAGACACTGAGAAAATCTGAGAAATATTGGCGAAAATGCCCATTTGCAGAATCCCTAGGAAAATATAGATCCCTCCTAGCAAAATACTATGAACAAATCAATAAATTAAAAAAAAGCCTACTATGCAAAACAGATTCATGGGGTAATATTTAATTCCAAATTACTCTTCAAAACCGTAAAACGCCTAATT
The DNA here is from genome assembly GCF_901001135.1 of Rhinatrema bivittatum. Classification (NCBI taxonomy): domain Eukaryota; kingdom Metazoa; phylum Chordata; class Amphibia; order Gymnophiona; family Rhinatrematidae; genus Rhinatrema; species Rhinatrema bivittatum. The sequence goes on from NC_042623.1 coordinate 75,900,512, forward strand.
AAAATTCCATCTTCATCCATCTCAAGTAACTACAACTTCTCAAAGAATGCCTGCAATGAATATGCCATCTCACTGTTAGATAAAATCAATAAGTTAAAAACATAATTCTCAGCTTGCTCGCCATTTAAAGAACCTGAAGTAAAGCATGTGCACCCTAAATGGAACACATTCTACAAAGTTACTAAAATGCAAATAAACCAATCATTACCAAAATTAAACCAGCTATCCACCCAGTAGACCCAATTCCGGCAAGTTCCCTGAAAATAGTACATGTCGCAATCACTCCAACTATCGCAACCATAATCAATCTCTCACTCTCAGAAGGATTGGTCCCTTATAGGGTGAAACAAGCTGTGATGAAAATAATCCTAAAAACAAAATAGGCAGAATCAATGATTGGGACAATTATAGACCAATCTCCAACTTACCTTTTATCGCAAAAGTTCTAGAAAAGGCGGTGTTATCTCAACTGGCAAACAACCTAGAAGACAATAATACTCTATTCCCAAACCAATTTGGATTCAGAAAAGATCGCTCAATAGAATACTAATATCTTTAATGGACCCCATACTACAAGGGTTTGACAATGATGAATATTATATCCTGGTTCTAATAGACTTAAAAGCAGCCTTCGACACTGTGGACCATACCCTGCTTTGCCATCAGATGAGAAAAATTGGAATAGATGGAAGCGTTCTCAAATTGTTCTCTTCCTTCCTAGCTAATAGGACATTCCAAGTCAAACTGGGCAAACACATATCTGACACTTTCCCTATCGATACAGGTGTCCCCCAGGGTTCAGTACTATCAGCAACACTTTTCAACATTTATGTGCTTCCTTTGTGTATGCTACTAGGAATTAACTTCTTCTTATATGCTGATGACCTACAGTTCTACATTCCTTTTGCCAAATCAATTGAAAATACAGCATCAACGCTCTCAACATGCATGAAGACAATACAGCAAGAACTGACGCAGCTTAAATTATCACTAAACACAAATAAAACTGAAATCGTATAGTTAAGGAGGAGCTCCACCACAGTGAAACAGCCACCCCTAGACTTGGGTAATTGTCAGATCACACCCACTGAACAAGTACGTGACCTAGGAATACAGATTGATGAGAACATCACAATGAAAATGCACATAAACTAATTAAAATAGGGTAGTCCAAGCTGAGAATATTACATCAGTTGAAACCATTGCTAACTTTCCAGGACTTCCGCACTGTTTTACAAACGCTAATTTTCTCAAATATAAATTACTGCAACTCCCTATTACTAGGCCGATCCTCTGGACTCCTAAAACCACTACAGTTACTACAAATATCTCTACAAGGCTTCTATTAGGCATAAGAAATTTGACCACATCACTCACTCGCTGAAAGCTCTGCAGTGGCTGCCAGTACAAGCCAGAATCCTTTATAAAGCACTAACACTAATTTTTTAAATCATCAACGGCAGAAACCCCTGCTTGATAGGTGTAAATCTCCAACCATACACACCACAGCGAACACTAAGGGGCGGATTTTAAAAGCCCTGCTCGCGTAAATCCGCCCGGATTTACGCGAGCAGGGCCTTGCGCGCCGGGGCACCTATTTTCCATAGGCCTGCCGGCGCGCGCAGAGTCCCGGGACTCGCATAAGTCCCGGGGGTTTTTGAGGGGGGCGTGTTGGGGGCGTGTCGGGGCGGGGCCGATCGATGCGGCGTTTTGAGGGCAGGACGCGGCGTTTCGGGGGCGTGCCCGGGGGTGTGGTTTCGGCCCGGGGCGGTCGAGGCGTGGCCGCGCCCTCCGGAACCGCCTCCAGGTCACGTCTCGGCGCGCTAGCGGCCCGCTGGTGCGCAGGGATTTACTTCTCCCTCCGGGAGGCGTAAATCCCCGGACAAAGGTAGGGGGGGTTTAGATAGGGCCGGGGGGGTGGGTTAGATAGAGGAAGGGAGGGGAAGGTGAGGGGAGGGCGAAAGCAAGTTCCCTCCGAGGCCGCTCCGATTTCAGAGCGGCCTTGGAGGGAATGGAGGCAGGCTGCGCGGCTCGACGCGCGCCGGCTGCACAAAGTCGGCAGCCTTGCGCGCGCCGATCCTGGATTTTAGCAGATACGCGCGGCTACGCGCGTATCTTATAAAATCCAGCGTACTTTTGTTTGCGACTGGTGCGCCAACAAAAATACGCGAATGCGCATTTTTTGTAAATCTACCCCTAAGATCACAAAATAAAGGGCTACTAACTGTGCCTACAATGTGAAATATACATCTTACGCAAATAAGAGACCAAATGTTTTCCATAGCAGGCCCCAAACTGTGGAACACTACCAGAGGCATTACGACCATTAACAGAAAGGAGTTTCAAACATGAGCTGAAAACCTGGATCTTCAAAAATCATATGATCTAACATAATATATCAATATGCAGAGAACTAAAATATTAAAAAAACATAGTCAATATTAGAAGAATGTACAAGAAATAATGAGTGATATAAAGTGTCCCAAGACAACTCTAATGCACTTACAAGTAAATTTTAAAAACCCCATGTGGGCAAAAATTGAGAGATATGCATGTGGCCGGGCCGAGTGTATGCCGAGCGCATTTAAAAAATGGCCTGGTCACGCGCATATCTCCCGGTTTGTGCAGAAGCGCTGGGTTCTTCAAAAGGGGTGAGCTGGGCTCAGGGTCTGGGTGGGGGTGGGGGCAGGTGCAGGCCGGGACAGTACCATTTTCCTTAGAACAGGTAAGTTTTGAAACAAAAAGATTTAGCAGAGTTAGGGTGAGTTTAGGGTTTGGGGAGGAGAGGGGAAAAGGGAAGAAGGCTAAGGAGTGGACTGGGAGGGAACTGGGAATGGCCTACTCTCATTGCCATGCGTTGTTTTTTGTTTTTTTTTAAATCCCCCCCTTGCGCGAGCGGTGACGCACGCATGTTATAATATCGGCGTGTCTCTTAAAATCTATCACTGTGTTTTGTTGACCTATAATATGAATGGCGGTTTTGTAAACCGTTGTGATCTTCTTTTGGAATGATGGTATATAGAACGCCTAAATAAATAAGTAAACAAACAAACAAATAAATAAATAAATACCCACTTTTATGGCAGCTGATATTTATATATTTTTAAAATATTCTTCACTATCTAGAGGTCAAAAGTATTTTGGGAGAACTGAGCTCTCCTTGTGCAGAAAGGTAAGAATGAAATATTGTACATCAGCAATAGCTAGATTCTTGAAAAGGAGCAATCAGCTTTTTGGGGGGCTTTGGCTCACTTGTTTTGTCTTTATTGATATTCTCTCTATCACAGGAGGAGGAGAAGCGGCATAGTATTTAGAGCAATGGGCTGAAAACCAGGAAGGTTAGGATTCAGATCCCGTTTCTCTCAGTGACACTGCAACTTTGAGCAAGTCACCATATTTTCCATTGCCTCGGATTATAAGCACCTTGGGAAGAGCTGTCATGCAAACATGCTTGTCACCATTATACAGCACTGAATACAGCCAAAATCCCCATAAAAATTAGAAGTATTTATACTTTCTGAGAGGTAAATTTTCACAGAACTCACAGATGCAAAGGTCTGAGGGTATTTTTTACTTGTAGACTTCAGCCCACATTTTCAAAGCAGATTTATGCTTTACATGCAAGTAGTTGAGATGCAAGATCAAAAAATATTTGCCAGGCTGTGTAGCTGAGATTTCCTTTCAAGGATGTTCCTAGAAGAATTTACAGTTCTGAAAAGGACAAACCTTTCTAAGAATTATTTCACAGACTATGGGCACATGCATGTGGAATATTTTAATGGAGAAACCAATAGAAATGAATCATCTTACTGGAGAAAAATGTGTGGTTAACAGAAAGCTTTATTAGGATTCGGCACTGCTAAGCAGATTTCTGCAAAAATAATTGCCCACAAGAATAATTTCCTCCTCAGACATTGTTTCTTTTTCTCTGCATTTTTTCAAACCCTGCTATGAATAATCAGTAAGAATGACAATCAAGATAAATAATTGTTCAGAGCACTTTCTTTTTTTCATTTCAAAACTCTGTGGTAAGGGAAAATAAATATGCACTAATAGCAACGTGTGCTTTAAAAGCTAAAATCATCTCACCACACCTACTTGTCCATCCGGGTTCCCAAGGATTCTCCAGGAATTAAAGGCAACCACCGTAATGCGGTGCAATCTGCCAGAGTAGCTTCCTTAAGAATGACATTTAAAATACAAACATTGTATAATTCGATTTCTAAGGAAGGATTTGCTGCGCTGTATTTTTATTGGACTGATCTAAACACTGGTAAGTCCAAACTCTTAATAAGCTTATGTTTTTCTGTACTAAAAGGTGACTGATATTTACACTAGATGATTGTTTCTGATACAGGGCTGACTTACATATCCTGAACCAGATTTCCTTTTCAAGGAAATTAGAATACCTTTAGAGATAACTCCAAAGGTCACTTTCTGATTACTCATGCAGAACACCTTCAAATGACACTATATATTTTCGAGACGGGCACTTATGGCCAAAACTGTTGTTAGAATCAATGTACCTTATCAAGTATTATTAAATTATACAGGAGCCTATAAAGATTAACTGAAAAGAATGAACAACACATTGGCATTAATAATTATAGAGACAATTGTCTTTTTCTTCTGCTAGATCTGGCAGTTTTGATTAGTCTGGAAATTAGATTTGAGCTGCATTTCTTTCTTGTAAGTAATTTAAATTCATGCTGCTGCTGCTTTATGACAGGAACTTCATGCTTTCACACTGCAACAGGACTGGATTAAGGCGATATGCAGCCATAGATGGTGGGGGGGGGGGGGGGGGGAGGGGAGATATCCTCCTCCTTCCTGTGGGGGAGGTGGGATGGGGACCATCCCCCCTGTCCCAATCCCCTTGACCCTCCCTCCTCACCTCCAAATCATGGCGCCTGAGATGATGACAATACGTGCAGGGCCTATAGCGCCCCTCACCTGGGTTTCCATGGTAACAAGAAACCTGCGTGGGGGGGGGTGGGGATGGGGGTGGGTGTAGGGTGCCACAGGATCCATCAGCACACAATGAATGCTGAAAGCACCATGATGATTTTTCACCATCGTCTTTAGGCTCTGCTAGAATAGAACAGTGACTGCAGGCTCAGATTTAGGCATGGCAGCAGTGGCGGCACTCTGGTGCCTATAAGAATTTGGTGCCTGAGGCAGTTGCCTATGTTACTTGTTCCTAAATCTGGGCCCACAGTACACATGTGCTCAATCAAGTTGTTTAGAACAATGTTATCCAAGATCAGTGCAAACTCAAACAAAAATGGTTTGTTATTATATTGGGCTCTCATTTGGGTGGTAGGAAGGCTCTTTTAAGCAGTGTGTGGTGATATATTATGGAATGTAATATACTGAAGTTTTATGTACTCCATTTGGAACATTGGATGTTGTCTTGCTTACCATTCAAATACAAAGTTTGTCATTTTCCAACAATTTTACCCCCTGATGAAGCCCATGGGGGCAAAACATTTGGCCTTTGTCGGGGTTTCTGATACAGGGAAGACATCTTAAGGGCCGGATTTTTAAACCTACATGCATGGGGTACATTTGTGCGCGCTACCTGGCATGCACAAATGTAGGCCCAATTTTATAACATGCACGCGCAGCCGCACGCATGTTATAAAATCTGGGGTCAGTGCATGCAAGGGGGTGCACACTAGTGCACCTTGCACGTGCTGAGCCCTAGGGGAGCCCTGATGGCTTTCCCCATTCCCTTTGAGGCCGCTCTGAAATCAGAGCGGCCTCGGAGGGAACTTTCCTTCTGCCTCCCCCACCTTCCCCTCCCTTCCCTTCCCTAACCCGCCTCCCAGCCCTACCTAACCCCCCTAACCTTTATTTCATAAGTTGTGCCTGCCTCCGGGAAGGTGTAGGTTGCACTTGGCTAGCAGTGATCCCCCGGCATGGCCGCTGTGCCGGAGGCCTCGGTTCCGCCCCACCCCCACCCCCGCCCCTTTCACAAAGCCTCGGGACATACGTGCGACCCGGGGCTTTACGCGCATCGTTGGGCCTATGCAAAATAGGCTTGGTGCGCGCAGGAGCAGTTACGCGTGTAAATCTTTTAAAATCCACCCCATGTGTACTATAGATGTCAGCATTGATTGCAGTAACAAGCCAGCTAAGGATTGATTCTCCTGTGAAGACAGGATAACATCTGCCTATTCAGCATTGGCTATTAGAAATAATTCATCTAAGGATTGTTTTAGTTGGACTCTAACTTTGTATGACATTTAAACATTTTAGTATTGGAAATTGTGCTATTTTGATATCTTGCATTTTTCTATACTGATTCGAATTGTTTGAATATGCTCTAATAAAAGTTACTTGATTTTTGCAATTTGCAATTATTTTCATATGAATTTCTGAACACTTTAGTTTTTTGTTAGTTTCTTTTGCTTGTTTAATTTAATTTTATGTTTATATAATAACCATCACTTTCATTACCCATCAACTTATAAAAACTCTATTACTGATATAACTTATGCACATTATTTTTCCCATAACCCTGCTTTGAAAATTAAGCCACCAGATCTACCCATACAAATTACACCTGCTAAAACATCTCACAGCAATTTTACATGAACATTTGAATACATGCTTTTTAAAATGAAAAAGTATGAATGTAAATCCAAACCCCTCCCCAGCTTCTCCCCCAGGAACATTTCTGCTCAGTCTGGGTAAACTTTGGAGGGAGCGTGGACATATTGCATATTCGGCAGGCAATTTTACATTACATTTCTGTAGGTAAAATCTTGTTTTACTTGCAGATATGCATTAAAATATTACCCTCCCTATGGCCGCCAGGGAGCCTTCAGCCTTTTCCTACATATTCAAGGCATGCTTCCAAGCAGTATTTGAACATTGCTCAAAAGAGTACGACTCTTTTATTCTCATTCAATCAGGATTTGACATTATATCTATAAATTAAAACGGACTCGTGTTTACTTTTTTTTAATATTCTGCTTTTTGGCACTTCAAAGTGGATTATATTCAAGTACTGTGGGTATTTCCCTGTCCCCAGAGGGACTTACAATCTAAAAGGCAAATTAAAAAAGCACTCCGTGCGCCATAGATGGGAACTATGCGAGTAACTTGGACCAGCACACGCTGCACGGATTTTAAGAAGCGCCCAAGTGCACGCATATCTCCTGCTGCGTGCACAAATGGGAAAGGGAAAAGAGGGGACATGGATGGGCTGGGTACGTACCATGAAATGTGTGTGCCAGGGTTCCCCTCCTGCGAAACTTTACTTCTGCTATGGAGGGTGTATAAGTAATGAAACAAACAAAAAAAAAATGAGGTTAGTTAGCATGGTTTTAAGGGATGGAGCTAAAAGGGTAATAGGGAGGCAGATTTTTTTTTTTGTTTCACTTGGTGTTTACCTTTATAATATTTAGGGCTTCTGATTTATAAATTGTAAATGTAGGTGTTATTTTCAAGCTAATTAGATGTTCTTTGGGGTTACCAAACATTGGTGCTTATTAGTGTTTTCACAGAGCAAGTGCTATTGTTGGGTACATTTTCCGGTTGAATCAAATACATTTATTTCTAAAGCTGAGGAGTCGATAGCATGGAAAAGGCACCAAAACAAAGTGGAGGATTCAGGATAGGCAAAAGATGGATGAGAAAGTACTAAGGGAAATGGTGTTTTCCTTGGATTTTATTTTTATTATTTCCTTCTGGGTTGTTTAATAGGAGTTTATTGGTAAAAATCTAAAATCAGCAGCCCTAATTATATTTTTATTCTTAAACTTGTAAATTTAGTTCTTGCTTTATGAAATACCTCAAGTTTTTGTCCAATATGTTTGTCATATTAGATTGTAAGCTTTATTGAGCTTACAAAAATAGTGACTATTTTTTTGTATGTTCATATAGCACTATAGAAATGTGTAGTAGTAGTAGTAGTAGTAGTTCTAACAAGGGGTAGCCTGTGAAAAATCACAAGCTGACACATGTCTGCTTGTTACAGTTCTGCCTGCTACATAGATTCCCTGCCTGCAGAGGTCATCAACAAATCTTGCTCAGAGCTGCTCTAACCACCTCCTTGCTGATCACATGATGAGGCAGTTCCAGCCTTACTTAAACCAGCCTGTCCACTCCCTCCTTGCATCTTCATTGAATGACCTTGGATCCTTGTCCTGGCCATCCCGCTGAATATACTCACTTAAACTTATGCAGCTACATGTCTGAATATAGCTCACCCACTCCTTGTGCTTCAGTGTTGCTTGTGACAGAAGCAGCACTGGAGCTCTTGGGGTAAGTTAATGCCCCGCTCCCAGCAGGGATTTTAATGATTTCAGTGGGGGGAATGGGGGGAGGGTATTGGGGGTTGATAGATGCACTGTGAGGTAAATGGCTCAATATTCAGAAACTTGACATTTAGATGGCTAGCTTGTGCTTTATCTGCCTAAATGGTTTTGAATATTGACCATTTGGAAACTCAGGTTCCACAAAAGGAATTGATCAATTACTGTATAATTAATACAGAAGCAACTTTCTAAATAAGCACAGCATGATTCATTTTCTGATTTTGGGCTTGCAGTATTGGAAAATGGATCCACATCCCTAGGGAGGAGACTATGATTCCTTCTTGATGAGAAAGGAACAGTGATGGATTCATCACTTGAACTCTGTGTACCAGAATGGCTTGAATAAAAAGATCAAATGGGCTGTGTGTGCTGATAGGTCTTCTCTTCCTTTGTCAGAGACAAATTGCAGGCAGTTGGGCTAAGGGGTGGGGATTTGGTAATATTTAACCAATAATACTGGGTTATGCATTTTAGAGTCAGCGGCCATTTTTAAATGCCTTGAGTTTATGCAGCAGTGAGGGATGCGTTTTTAAGTATGTCTGTTTGCCATGCATATTTTATTAGCGGGTGTGCTTCCTCTTTTTTGTAACTAAGTTTTATTTGAATGTTTTCGTTTTTAGGTATTTTGAGTCCATGATGCAGGCACTCACATGCCAAAAACATTGGGCCCGTGTCGGTTGGGCAGTTTTTTGTGAACACAACTTTAGTATTGTTCAAACAGCGGATTGTTTATAAGCTAAGTATCTTTCACCTTTTGGGGATTTTGAGGGTTTACATATATTGCCATTTGTCAAAAGGGTGATTGCTTTGAACCAGCAGATGAAGGAAGAGTTTATCCTCTGTCAGTAGCTGAAACTAAAGCAATGTCTACCTACATACAAGGATATCTACAAAAGGGATTCATCAGACCCTCCAAATCTCCTGCCGGTGCAGGCTTCTTTTTCATAGGGAAGAAAGATGGCACCTTACACCCCTGCATCGACTACAGGGATCTGAAAAAGATTACCATCAAAGACAGGACCCCCCTGCCCTTAATTTCTGAACTGTTCGATAGGCTCCAAGGAGCCAAAATATTCTCCAAATTGGACCCTAAGGGAGCTTACAACTTGGTGCGTATTCGAGAAGGAGACAAATAGAAGACTGCTTTTAACACCCGTGATGGACACTTTGAATACCTCGTCATGCCCTTCGGTTTGAGTAACGCCTCTGCAGTCTTTCAAAATATGATGAACGACATCTTTTGGGACTTACTTTATCAATGTGTGGTAGTCTATCTCGATGATATACTGATCTTTTCGCAAGATCTGCAAACTCATCAGGAGGATGTCAAGAAAGTCCTACGATGCCTGCGTGAGGACCACTTATACGCTAAGCTTGAAAAATGTGAATTCCACAAAGAGTCTGTACCCTTTCTGGGATACATTGTTTCTAAGAATGGTTTTCAAATGGAACATAAGAAATTAGAAGCACTGCGTCGCTTCTTGGGCTTCACCAATTACTACCGATCCTTCATTAAAAACTACTGGTCATTGACATTCCCTCTAACCACTATGACCAAAAAGGGAGCCAACCCTGCCAATTGCTCTCCAGAAGCCATATCAGCTTTTCTGATGCTCAAAAAGTCTTTTCAGAGGAAGCCGTGTCTCCGCCACCCTGACCCACACTGTCCTTTCATCGTGGAGGTCGATGCATCAGACATTGGTGTAAGAGCGGTTCTAAGTCAGTACAGCGAATTCAATGTATTCCATCCTTACGCCTTCTTCTCAAGGCGATTCTCGCCTGCCGAAAGAAAGTATGGGATAGGAGACAAGGAATTACTCACAATCAAGCTGGCTTCTGAAGAGTGGTGTCCTTGGCTAGAAGGCGCACAACACCAAATTGTAGTGTATACCGATCACAAGAATCTGAAGTACCTTCGACATGCTCAATGACTCAATCACCATCAAGCAAGATGGTCTCTGTTTTTCAACAGATTTGACTTCCTTCTGAAGTATCGTCCAGGAGAAAAGAACACTCTGGCTGATGCTCCGTCATGATCCATATCCCCTCAGGAAGTGCCGGATGAACCCTGGCACCTCCTGAGGTGCCGGATGAACCCCGTCAAATCATTAATCCACTCACACAGTACCTACCGGGAAGACAGTGGTCGCCAAAAGTTTAAGGAAAAAACTGTTGAAGTGGGCTCATAATTCCTGTCTGGCAGGCCATCTGGGACAGAGTCGTACTCTAGCTATGTTACAGAGATACTATTGGTGGCCAGCTATGAAAAAGGAAGTACAAGCATATGTGGGCTCCTACGCTGTTTGTGCAAAACAAAAACCACCACCCGGGCGTCCATGGGGCCTATTACAGCCTCTACCATTGCCGGATGAACCATGGATGCATATAGCAACTGATTTTGTTGTGGACCTGCCATCATCCAACGGAAATAACACCATTTGGGTCACGGTTGACCGCTTCTCCAAAATGGCACATTTTGTAGCACTACCCGGATTGCCCTCTGCTACAGAGTTAGCAAAACTCTTCATTAAACACATCTTCCACCTTCATGGGATGCCTAAGCATATGCTAACTGACAGAGGAGTACAATTTACTGCAACATTTTGGAGAGCATTATGTCAAAAATTTGACATTGCCTTGGATTTAACCTCTGCCTACCATCCTCAGTCTAACGGTCAGACTGAGAGGATGAATAGAATGCTGAAATAATTTCTGCGATCCTATGTCAATTCTAAACAGAACAGAAGGGGTCTTCCCCCTTCCAGCTTGTCTACGGAAGACAAACATTACCTCCTCTGCCAATTCCATTAACAGTAGCCTCTCCTGCTGCCCAGTCTACTGCAGCAGAATTATCCCAACTATGGAGGCAAATGAAGGAGCTTCTCCTCAAAGCGGGACTAAAGGCAAAAAGAGCTTATGATGCTCATCATCAAAAGGTACCACAGTTTCAGCCCGGAGACAAAGTCCCTTCGACTTAAGCTTCCTGAATGGGGGGGAGGGGCTTGGGGGGTTGGTAGCTATGTGGGACCCTTTGCTATCCTTCGGCGATTAGGGAATCTGACGTACAGTCTAAAACTGTCTCCATCAATGAAGATACATAATACATTCCATGTATCTTTATTAAAGCCAGTGATGCTCTCCGAATTCTCCAGGAGAACCCCAGAACCTACCAGTCTGGACACTGAAGATGACATTGAATATGCCGTGGATGACATCCTTGACGTACGTAAAAGAGGCAAGACATGGGAATATCTCATTTCATGGGAGAACTATGGTCCAGAAGAAAACTCCTGGGAACCACTGGCCAACATTACAGATAAGGAAATGATTCGTCAGTTCCACCTGGCACACCCCGAAAACCCAGACCACCTGGAAGAGGTCTTGGAGGGGTTCCTTTGAAGGGGGGTACTGTTGCATCTGTCGGTCGCAAATGGCTGCGACCGCTCTGCCTTACCTCTTTTCTTCTCTTTTCCTCCTCCTTGGGCAAGATGGCTGCCTCTGGTGCCAAGGGTCTCAGCATCTCCAGTCTAGCATGGGTGTGCCAGTCTGCCATGCTCACTCCCATGGCCTTCTAGGGCACTCGCGCATACCTCTCCTATGCTCAAATACATGTCATGGCAGGAACCTCAGGGGTGTCCTCACCACATGACGTCAATACCTCCGGGTATTTAAAGCCTCCACTTCGCTACCACATTGAGTTAGCAAGGACTTCAGTTAAGCTACTCTGACCACTCTAAGCTGCATGCTTAGATGCCGCTCTACACTCCAAGGGCCTCGCTCCTTCAGAAGCTCAAGACACCCACTCCTCGGGGGTCTCTCGCTTCCATCTCCCTTCGGGGCCTTACTAATTGAGACAACCGCTCCTCGGGGGTCTCTCTCTCTTTCTTATTCCTACAGGACCTCTGGACTACAAGGTACTCGCTCCTCGAGGGCCTACCGTTCTAGTATCCTGTACAACGGACCTTCGGTCCCACCATCTCTACCAGGAAGATGCCTACACTTCTGTGAGTACCTTTATGATCCAGTGCTCCAAATTCACCCACCAGGCTCGGCTTTGCCTACTCCATAGGTCCCCGCCTCTCTGTAACATCTGGGTGAGAATCATCATCTGAGACTATTGAACATATTGGCACCTCGCGGACCTCAGTGCATTACCTTCCTGCTTCATACCATCTATCTACAGCAGTACAATAAAGCCTTCCATTCAATCTGTGTCTGCTATCTGAGTTTAGCCAATCTCTGTGGTTCCCCACAGGGCTCCTCCCTGTGGGCGGAGTCATCTCCACAGCGACCAAGGGTCCACAATGCCACAAATACAACACTTGCTCCCTATGTTAATATATGTCAATCTGAATGGGGAAAGGGAAGATGAGATTTGCAGCCCCCGACAAATTTAACCTCCTGTCCATTGCTCCAAAACAACTATGAACAGAATAACATCCAACAATTAAAAACTCATAAAAACTATTAAACATTCTCCAAACACCAATAAAATATTTCAAAAAAGCAGACATCACATAATTAAAACGGCAGTCAATCAAGAAAAATAAACTTAAAAAGCCACCTTTACTTACCCCCTCAAGCAGCTCTCCTACTCCCCTTCCATGCAGGCCGTGGCACACACCAGAAGCAGCAGTAGAAGCTAAGCTCTATACTCATGGTCCTCTTCCTTAGTGCCCATGTCTCTCTCACACACACACACACTACCAGTCATGACCCCATGACCACTTTCTGTCTCTCACACACCAATCATCTCCCAAACAGTCTTTGGCACACAATCACCAGTCAGCTTCCTGAACAGTTTCTCTCATGCCATACACACACACAGGCTTCCCACTCCCGTGTTCTACTTACATATATGGGCTTCTCACTCTCATAATCACTTTCTCTGTCTCACACACACACACACACACACACTCACCAGTCTCTCACTCCCATGCTTGTTCTCTCCACATGCACAGGCTTCCTATTCCCATAATCACTTTCTTTCTCTCTCTCACACACACACACACACACAAAGGCTTCCCACTCCCATGTTCTCTTTCAGATATACAGGCTTCTCACTCCCATGCTGTGTCTTACACACACCCAGGTTTCTCACTCCCATGCTCACTCTTCACATGCACAGGCTTCTCATTCCCTTAATCACTTTCTTTCTCTCTCTCACACACAAACACACGCATACACACAAACACACACCAGTCACCTGATCTCTCTCATGCATACACAGACACACAGGCTTCCCACTCCCATGTTCTCTTTCAGATATACAGGCTTCTCCCTCCCATGCTGTGACTCACACACACTCAGGTTTCTCACTCCCATGCTCAATCTCTTCACATGCACAGGCTTCTCATTCCCATAATCACTTCCTCTCTGTTACACACACACACACCAGTATCTCTCATTTCCATGCTCACTCTCCACATGCACAGGCTTCTCATTCCCTGAATCACATTCTCTCTCTCACATTCGCACACACCAGTTTCTCTCACACACACTGTCTCCTTACCAACCAGTCTCTCTCTCTCATGCATGCACACACACAGGCTTCTCACTCCCATGCTTTCTTTCACACACCCCCCCCCCCTCCCCACAACACTAGGCTTCTTACTCCCATGCTTTCTCACATACCCAGATTTCTCACTTCCATGCTTTTTCTCTCTCTCACACACACACATCAGTCACCTCCCTGACTAATGCCTCACACTCTCACATACACATCAGTCATCTCCCTGAGCAATCACTTTCATTGTCTCTCACATACACACACACACATCAGCTCTCTGACCAGTTTCTCTCAATCACACACATGCTCTCAATCACACACAGGCAGGCTGGCTGGCTGGCTGCTTCTCTCTCTTTCTCTCACTCACTTCCTCTCCCCCCCCCCTCGAATACAAATGGTAGCTGCAGCAGCCTCCTCCTCCAACCCCCGCAGGCCAAGAAAGAAGAATCCCATCGGCCGCGGGAGGCTTATGCAGCTGTCTCCTTTCCCAATTACCATCTGCTTTGATTGCTCGGGGGCCGATGCTGCTGCTACCGCTGCTACTTTTCCACATGGCACGGCCTTTCTCCTTCCTGCACACCGCTCTGTGTATCACTTCCTATTCCGGGTCAAGGGGGGGGGCAGGCGCGGGAAGAAGAAAAGGCCAGCCGTGGGTGCCACAGCTTCTTCTAGCACCGCTGCCGTTCCCACTGGGCTTGAACGTGCTGATAGCCTGGCGGCAACGGCAGCAGGGAAGGAAGAGCAGTGGGAGAGACCGGGAGCACGCGACACACCTGCCGGTGCTTGGCGGCACCGCAGACCGGCAAAAAAACCCCAACGTCCCGGTCCTGGTCCATGCACTGGTGGTTGGAGATCCCTGCCTTAGAGAATCCAGTGGTAATAGGGGGCGGGGGGGGGGGGGGGGCGAAGCAGGGGGTGGGCCTGCGAAAGCTGGCAGCGATTGCACCTCTGCAGTGCGATCGCTGCCGGCTTTCGCACCCAATAGTGCCATCGTAAAAGGTGGTGCTATTGGCCATACTACTGGCAGCAAAAAGGGTTCTTACCTTTTTGCCACCAGCGAAGTTTCCACCACATCCGCCCCGACGATGACCTAACTCCTCCTCTTCCAGGGCCGACTCCGCCCTGATCTAGCTATCGCTACGAAAATGACACCCTAAGTCTCTTACTGATTTGGTCTCTTTAACTACAGATTTATATAACAACTCTCAATCTTTTGAAACGTGGTTGGACTCTATGGAACAGAAAGTGACTGAGGTGAAAACTAACATAGTGGAAATTCAAAATGTACAAGTAAATGTTAACAAAGATTTGTCTTCTATCTCTCGCAGAATTGAGAATACTGAAAATTCTCTCAGATCTGCAAATTTGAGGATACTTAATTTTCCTCAAATTCCTTTGATTACACTTCTTGATCTATTTTCCATGTATTTAAAAGAAGTTTTGAAACTACCAGAGATTGCTCTCTCTCCTATGGAAAATATTTATTTTCTTCCGATGAATAGAAGATCACTGAATAATAATGTTGATATTCCCTCTAATCTGACTGAGTTCCTTGAAAATTCTGGGGAAGAAAATGTGTCAGATCGTGCTACATTCACATTGTTGGTGTCGTTTGTTTTTATGCAAGATCATAATACTATTCTGCGTTTATATTTTCGGAACAAGGACTCTCTGTTTAGAGGCCAAAAGATGTGGATATTTCCAGATATAACCAAGGCAACACAAGAGCGGAGAAAAATTTTCTTGCAATGAAAGAGTTAGTGCTGTCTTTGGGAGCAACCTGTGTTATTCGTTATCCCTGTAAAAGTGTGATAACTTTAGAGTCTGCTAAATTTTTCTCTGATCCTAACCAGTTACAATCCTTTGTGGAAGGTCGTCGGAGAATTCAGACCTTACCTACTACAGATAGAGTGGATAATGTGTAAAAGGGTTGATTTTCATGCTATGTAGCTAAATATGTATATAGACAATATTGTATTTTGTTTTGTTAGCCAATCCCTGTGGCTTTTTCCTAAAGGCTCCTCCCCCCACCATATTGTGCTCTAAAGTGGCAATTTGAATATAATTTCTTTGTTATAATATTGCATACACATTCTTGTTTTTTCAACATGCCAATATTTCTGTATTGAATATATTATGTATATTTGATTTGAAAATTATAAATAAAGAATTAAAAAAAAAACAGTCAATCTATACCTAAAACTATGGGGTACATTTTCAAAGCATAAGAATATATGCACTTAAATAGGATTTTAGGACATTAAGAGGCCCATATTCAGTAAGGTGGTTAGTGGACAAGTTATCTGTCTAAGGTTAGCTGGATATCTTGTCCTGTATTTTCAGATGGATAAACGTTCAGCTGAATGTACAGCTACCAAAAGCCAGGGTCACTGAAAAGAGCAAGAACACACCACCATAAGCTTTAGCTCCCCCCCCCCCCCCATGAAAAAGGATCCACCCTAGGAACAGAGTTTAATGTTATGGGAGAAGCGCTAGCTGGAGCAGCCCCAAAAAGTAAATTAGTTTGTGTGCCCTTGGGATTTAAATCTCCCCCTTCAAAGAAAGGATTGCATAATAAACCCCCCTCTTGTGGAAGGACCTTTCTGCTGTTGGTAGCTGTGTAGTGGGATTTCAGATGGAATTTCAAGGTCCCTATAAATCTAATCCCACCTCAGAAACATAGCTCCCTTCTCTAGAGCCAGTCACAGTGAAAGGGCACCAAGAGTTCTTTTCCAGATTCTGGATGCCAGAGTTATCAGAGGATGGGCTCACTACGTGGTAGACTGGAAAGGAATGATCCTGAGGACAGCAGTTGGTAACTGACCCAAAATGTCCATTCCAAGGAACTGATGGCCACATTTTACCATGAACATCCAGGAAAGCCAAGATTGACAACCACTGGAGGGGGGTAGTAGCAGCAGGAATGGAACCTGCAGCCTGAGTGTTTAAGGCTAGGGAATCCTGCATTGGAGTCACAGGGACTCTGAAGTGCTAACAATCTTTCAGAAAATATTAAGCGAAACAAAGTTAGGGAGACCCATCTCTGGAGGCTCCCTATTGGACTAGCATTAGGTGTGCCATAAATAGAAGGCTGTATATAATGAGCTGTAGCCTGGCACACCTTTGCTGGTCCAACAGTCCAAATAGAGTTTGCTCTGTAATTTGCTGTTGCCTGGCTGTTTTTCCTGCATTTCCTGCTTCCTGTTCTGGTCCTGGTCTTGGGTTATACTTCTGGTTCCTGCTCTATCCTCTGCTACAATCCTGGTCCCTGCTCCAGTCTTGGTCTTCATGTCCTTCTGGTTGCTGTTTCCACCTGGGAAGTCCTCTAACCGCAGGGAATAGCAGCTGCTTCAGGCAGAAGACAGGGGCTCCAAACCATCTGATCTCTTCAAGATATGCCTCTGTCTAGATCACCATTACCAGTGGAGCAGTCCATGACACAGATGCACACAACAGCAGGCCTTGATAGCTAACTCCATTTACCCTTGGGCAGGATCAACTGGCATTGCTCTCAGATGATAAGACCATCATACCTCCCTGTTTGCTGACTTCCTGGGAGTGTTGGCACAGTTGCACATGGATAAAACAGTCCACAAAGGTGTAATTATAGACTCATTGGGTGGATTCATTGAACTCCATGGACAATGAGGAAAATTTATTGCATAGTGTAGAGTGCCTTCCAACAATAAACAAAGAAAACCAAATAAAGAACAACTACTTCACCTCTATAACCTTGCATTCTGCCACCGTGCTCTTTTCATGGTGCCTTGGGATATTCATGCCACTGTTTGTGGTGCTGTAACCCTCTATTGGTGTCTTGGGTTGTTCCTGCCACTTTTGGTGCTGCTTTGCTGGTCTTGAGATATTCATGTGACTGTTGTTAGCACCTTTTGCTTCTCTTTTTGTGCTCTGAGGTCTTCATGCCACTGTTGCTGGTGTCCTTTGCCCCTCTTTTGGAGACTTTGGGCATTCTTGCCATTGGTGGTGCTGTTTTGCCCCTCGTACAGTTCCTTTGGAAATTGATGCCTCTATTTGGGCTGTTTTGCCCTGTCATGGTGCCTTGGGCTATTTATCCTACTCTTGTTGCCACTTTACCCCACGTTTGATGTCTTGGATTGTTCTTTCCTCTGATGTTGATGTTTGCCTGCAAGTTTCAATAAAACTTGAGTTTAAAACTCCAATTGTAGAGCCAGAATGGGATACATTGCTTTTCCAATTGACTTTAATGAAAATCAAATGAATGAATGACATGAAAAAATGAATAATGTTTTGGCCCCAAATCAAACAAAAGGAATCCTGAATCAAATAAACTAACAAGACCAAAAATGTTTTCTTTCCCTATTCCTAGTAATGAGGCTTTAATGTATAAGACCTTGCAGAAAACATTGTTGGTATGTAGGCAAAACAGAGGCAGAATATATTCACTACCTGGGAGATTATGTAAAATGATGTTGGATAATCAGCATCTAAATATACCTCTTGAGATTCTTAATAAAGTGAATGTTGCGCGTCCCGGCCGCGTGGGTGCTGCGACCGGGCCTGCTCACCTCGCTCAGCCCTCCACTAGCTCCGGTCTTGCTGCGGCTGCCAGCTCCTGGCATCCCCAACGCTCACCATGGCCCTCTCCAGCTTCCTCCATGCCGCAGGACTCACAGCAGAGCTCCCGTCGGGGCTCCGTGTCTTCGGCTGCCTCGGCCCTGCCCCTAGGCGTGCGCGCAGTCGATGTCATTCCCTTTAAAGGGACCAGCACAGGAAACCTGGCTCGGCTGCCGCCCGGTGACATCACTTGAGCCTCCCATAAATAGCGAGGCCCTGTCCCCAGGACCTCGCCTTGGCAATCGGGTCGACACCTTGGTGTACTAGTTTGCCTCCTCCTTGTTCCAACGTCTCCTTGTTCCAACATCTCCTTGTTCCAGCGTCTCCTTGTTCCAACATCTCCTTGTTCCAGCGTCTCCTTGTTCCAGCCTCTCCATGTGTTCCTTCCTGTGTCCTTACTCAGGTAGTACCTTCTCAGACTCATCTTTGGTACTGACCTCTGCCTGCCTGACTACTCTCTTCATCTGCTGCTTGGAACTGACCCTCACTTGCCTTGACTATGCTCAGACTGACCCTGGTATTGACCCCTGCTTTGGCTGACCACTTCTGGACTGATATACTGGCTTTGATCCTTGCGTTTTACTCGGGCACTCTCTTCTGGCCTTCCGTGACTATCAGACCATCCTGCTTGGAATCCATCCACGGCCTTCATCTGATCCCGCAGGTGCTGCCTGTCTCGCCCGGAAGTCCTTCCTAAGCTGATATCTCCCTGAGGTCTCCAGGGCTTCCAGTTCAGGTCTGGTCTATCCTCTCTGTATCAGCTGCACACCCGTGCTCGTGGTGGGCACACCTCTCTGCTACCTCTCCAGGAGATCACCTGAGGCCCACCTAAGTCCAGACAGTCTGGGTACCCAAGGGCTCAACCTGTGGAAACCCTGGACTGTTATTGGCAAAGCTCCAGCTAGCCTCTTTCTCCTCATGAGCTCCGCTTCCTGGTGGCAGGCGCTCTCTGGGTCTGACCAGAGGGCCGTGCCAATCCTGCACCAGGCCAAGGGTCCACCTCCAGCGCAACAGTGAATCTCTGAACACTAAAATGTTGCATTCATTTTTCTGCACTGGGACAGAAAATCTATCACCCACCCTCTTGCATTAACTAAATATTTTGTATGGGGAAAAATAAGTGTAAGTCACAAAGATGCCTGTATTTCTTTTCATTCAAGATTTTGGTAAAATAATGTCTTTGAAGATTATTTGGTATCAGTAACTATCCTCCCCCATTTAGATTGTGGTGGATCTTAAGACAGACTTATTTAATAGAAGAAATATTAAGATAGCTTCCATTGAACTCACAAAATAAATCACATTCATCCTATTGCAGTTATATGCTAAAATCAGGTTGGCGCACTGACATGTTTACATTGGAACAAAAATGACAAGAGGCGGGTGGCACTTTATAGACTAACTACCATAATTTATTGAGGTGTGAGCTTTTGAGGACAGTGTCCACCTCGTCAGTATCAGCCAATGTTGCTGAGCAGGTTAAACAATCACAAATAACTATATCAACCGATAAATGAATCCATAGAGATTGATTCATCCAAATTCATTATTTTGAAAAATTTACAGCCAAAAAGTTGAAAGCTATTTATTTCATGAAAAAAAATGCTCACATCTTACGTTTAGAAAAATATGTTTCAGAGAACTTGCATATGTTGAAAAGGTTTCAGAAATATGTGCCTTTTAGATCAGTCCATGCTTGATTGGGATAGGGTAACATATTTTATCAACTTCATTTCAATATACATAATCCTCATTATTTCTTTCCCAATATAGTATCCTCTAGGGAACTCTAATGCATATTAGTATACTTACCTCCTACTACAAAGTCTGAAGTGGGAGACCAAACAAATACCTACAGTATATTGAAATACCCCACACTGATAACATGCACTATTATGTCTTCTTTTTATTCATGCTTTTTTACTGCAACATGCTGCCCCACACACTCATTGACCAATATAGTACACATTAGTCCTTCCTGGCTATAGAGAACAAGCAAGATTTGTGTTTTGAAACAACTTTTGAGCTCAGGCAAAATGATTTGAAGGAGAGATGTTTGAATGTGTTGTAAAGACACATTACAACGTAGACGCCAGTCACACTCACGATAGAAGATCTACATGTGAAGGTCGCCAAGTACAAATTCTGGTGGTCGAACAACAATTTCCCTGATGAAGGAGACACTGGTTTCCGAAACACAGTCTGTGTTGGGTGTTCATGCAGAGAACAGAGCTATAAGAACAAGTCAGGACTTTGTTTATGAAGATACGTGTGGCGGGATCCAGTTATTGGATTCCCGAGATAAATACATTGTATGGGAAATATAAAAGTACAAGGAAAATGATATTTTAATTGCAAACCAAAGATTTACAAAAAATTGTGAAGAATGTAATGAATAAAGTTTATAATAGGATCAACGATTATATAACAAGAGGGCAAGGAAATCTCCAGTTGCCATATGAGCTGTTGCGACGTACTCAGCCCAAGTTATGAGGGTCCTTAATATTTGTAAATGACTGTGTGGGACAGCACGCTGCAGTAAAAAAGCATGAATAAAAAGAATGCATAATAATGCAGCATGTTATCAGTATGGAGTGTATCAATAGAGATATTGGTATATTTATTACAACAAAATTCACACAATGAACAAAGTTATAACCATATGCAAACATCTGCACCAATGTACAAAAACTAAGCATCACCTTGGGCTTGTTTTTTGAGTAAAGAACATCTTATCTTGGTTTATTTTTGCTTTAACAATTTGACTCAGGTGCACATATAGTACACAGTAGACAGTTGAAAGTGAAGTGTGACATTCATTAAACAAATATGCAAGAGATTAAAGCCGCAACTCCCCAGACTGAATGATTTCCCTTCACTGGTAAGGCACAACCCATCCTAGCCGAAATACACATTATAAAAGAGTGGGAGCCAAGGAATGTATTTTAGGGCTGCCAGTAATCTTGGATGTTTTAAGCCTTTCTAACTTGTCTGAATTGCAACTGATTTTGAATCCCTTTATTTCACCTTCCCCTTCATTTCTAATGCCGGCCACTTATAATCCTGCTGTGAGTGGAACAACAATGTGATGGCAAATAATGACTGAACATACACTAGAGCAGTGGTTCTCAACCCTGTCCTGGGGTCCCCCCCAGCCAGTCGGGTTTTCAGGATATCCACAATGAATATGCATGAGAGAAAATTTGCATACACTGCCCATGCAAATTTTCTCTCATGCATATTCATTGTGGATATCCTGAAAACCCGACTGGCTGGGGGGGTCCCCAGGACAGGGTTGAGAACCACTGCACTAGAGGAACCATTCAGACTATATATTATGTTTTGGGCAGAGGTGAAATTAATCAAGAACAAAAAGCTAGATAAGTTAAATAAACTGATTCAGGTATATAGCCCATTGTTTTCCAACCTTCTTCTAGAAGCATGTCTGTCCAGTTGGGTTTTCAGGAATAGCACAATAAATATGCATGAGATAGATTTGCATACACTGAGAATCCAATGTACACAAATCTAGCTTATGCATATTCCTTACAGATATCCTGAAAATCTACCAGTTAGGTGTGCCTCCAAGAGAGGGTTGTTTCTCCCTTTTGGCCCCTATTTGTCTCAGGTTATATTGCAACATCCACATTCTCAACTAACTTTTTTCCTCTCTCTTTTCTTATTCTTTGTTTTCAATTCAGAGATTCAACTCACCAGGCCTTGAATATACCTTGATAGTCACATTTATAATTACTTAACCTCAGATCTGTAGAACTGGCTTCCTGGCCGCCTCCTTTTATCGCACGTGCTATCCAATATGCACTGACTAAAAATAAAGCCAATACATTGCCTGAAAATGCTTTCACACCATCACTCACAACCATCACATATCAGATTGGATACAGCAGCACTACACAGATCACATATACCGACAGCACAGTTAGTGGCTAAAATTACATATTGGAATTAGAAACATAGAACATGACAACAGGTAAAGACCATAAAGTTCATTCAGTCTGCCCATCCATCTATACTGCTTAGCTTTATAGTCCCTTCCTCTCCCTCAGAGATCATCTGTGCTTGTCCCATGTTTTCTTGCACTCTGATACTGTCATTGTCTCCATCACATCAACAGGGAGATTGTTTCATGATTCCACCACCCTTTCTGTAAAGAAATATTTCCTTAGATTACACCTGAGTATACCCCATCATTCCAGAGCCTCTTTTCCATTGAAAGAGGTTTACTTCCTGTGTATTCTTTGAGGATGTTTAAATGTCTATCATATCTCTCTTTCCTTCTCTTTCCTCCAGGGTGTACATGTATAGGTCTTTAAATCTGTCTCCTCATGCTTTATAATGAAGATCAATGACCATTTTAATAATTGCTCTCTGGACCGACACTATTCCATTTATATCCCTTTGATGCTGTGGTCTACAAATGTGGTCTCATCTCCTTTTGCCTGCTGGTTATTCCTCTGCATGTGTACCCCAAGATGCTTCTGGCTTTTTCCATTGCCATATCTACCTGTTTGGCCACTTTAAGAACATCAGATTTGATTCCTACTAGATCCCACTCTTGATTTGTACACAGAACTTCACCCCCTATACTACTAACATAGAGCCAGATTTTAAAACGTATGCGCGGGTGTAGATTTATTCGCACGCATGTTATAAAATTGCACAGAAATGGAAAAACAAAAACCAGACCGATGCCTTAGAAAGTATTTTATTCAATATGCCTGACTCTGGCCAAAGTTTCACTCTATGGCTGCATCAGGGGCTCTTTGACATTGAATAATGTCTTTGAGTATCTACTCTAAAACAATGTATATTCCCTGGGAATATCAGCTCAAGGAGTTTCGCAGTGCAAGAATGAGAATGTTGTAAGGGCGTCTGTCAATGAGAGAAACTCTGTAACCAGTTCATAGAGTCTCTGTATCCACAACAAAGAGTATTCTATTATACTTCATGCGATGGCACGATTCTGTATCTCTTAGATAACCTTTGGGAACAAACACCATCGTCATTAGCTGATATTTTCAAACTAGTCAAAATTTGGGGGGTCTCCGAACCCGATAGGAAAACCCCATGACATTTTGAAATATCGTCCGATATTTTCAATCGTCAGAAAAATGATTCACATCCCTAATATGCACTGCTGTGATGCCAACCAGAAATCCCTGCCAAAAAGACAGATGGAACCCATATGGTACTAGGCCTATTGTGATGTGTGCTGGGTGTGGGCTTGACCCTCCGAAAACCCTAAAACACTAATACACTTCCTATTAGGAGAATGCCTCACCTCAGTGACACATGCAGAACATAAACAGACCCTCACCAAATACAGAAGAGAGCAATCATAAAGTAGAAGTACGAACTCGTAGATAAAAACTGAACTGGAAACCACAAGAAGCCAGGATCTCTATGCAGTGCAACAATGAAACAAACAGAACCATCATCATTCCTCAAACATTAAACAATAAAATCAAGAAATAAATACATAATCTTAATACTAAAAATATACATAATATTTCAAAAAAAGCTGATGAATAAAAGAACAAATAATAAAAAACTTATTCACAAGTTTTTTTAAATGTCTCAAACACCAATAAAATATTTCAAAACCGCAGACACAGCAAATAACTCCTGAAAAATAAAACTAAAAAGGATTTTAAAAATTCACACTCTCCATACCTGGGAACTTTTGATTTCCAATCACTCTGGGATTGTCGTAGAGTAGTGGGAGTGGAATACACAAATTTTCTCCTCTCTTTCTTATATACACTAACACACAAACTTATACACACATATGCTCCCTCTCAGACAAACCCGCAGGCGTCTCCAGCTCTTCTTTGGTTGGGATCTACCAGCAGCTCCAGGTCCTCAACTTCATTTCAGCTGCTGGCAGGTTGTAATCCACCTGCACCTCCCATTTTTTTTCTCTCTCTCTCTCTCTCTCACACACACACACATACACACCCCCCCCAGACAAACTCCCATATACACGCACACACTCAAGCTCCCATTCGCATTCACCCAAATCCCCAGCAGGTTCCCATTCTCACACACACACACACACCCTGCTCATCCCAGGAAGGCTCCCATGCATGCATGTGCATACACACACACACACAAACACACCTTATCCCAGGCAGGTTCCCATTCACTCAAACACACACAAACCCATCCCAGGCAGCCTCCCATTCATACACAGACACACATATCTTAGGCAGTCTCCCATTCACACACACACACATCCCAGGCAGCCTCCCTTACACACACAAACACACACACCATCCCAGGCAGCCTCCTATACACACACACACACACGCACATACCCATCCCAGGCAGCCTCCAATGCACACACACACACACCATTCCCAGGCAGCCTCTCCCTCACACACACACCCATCTCAGGCAGCCTCCCATTCACACACCCACTCATCTCAGGTAGACTCCCATTCACACACCCACCCACCCATCCCAGGCAGCCTCCCTTACACACACAAACACACACACCCATCCCAGGCAGCCTCCTATGCACACACACACACACACACACACATACCCATCCCAGGCAGCCTCCCATGCACACACACACACACACACACACACACCATTCCCAAGCAGCCTCCCCCTCACACACACACCCGTCTCAGGCAGCCTCCCATACACACACATCACAGGCAGCCTCCCATTCACACACCCACTCATCTCAGGCAGCCTCCCTTACACACACAAACACACACACCCATTCCAGGCAGCCTCCTATATACATACACACACGCACATACCCATCCCAGGCAACCTCCCATGCACACACACACACACACACCATTCCCAGGCAGCCTCCCCCTCACACACACACCCGTCTCAGGCAGCCTCCCATACACACACATCACAGGCAGCCTCCCATTCACACACCCACTCATCTCAGGTAGACTCCCATACACACACACACACACACACACACACACACACACACACACACATCACAGGCAATCTCCCATTCACACACACATATATACAGGCCAGGCAGTCAGGATCCATGGGTCATTCCTCCTCCTCCTCTGCTGCTGCCAGCCTGTTCCTTTGTGGAAAAAAAGCTATTCTCCAGTTCCTTTTCCTATGTTAGCGTGCACATGTTATAAAATCAGGCGTGGATACTAAAATCTGGCCTAGAATATGTTCAGCACCATTTTATATGGAAGTAGAAAAAAAATGGTGCTGACCTCAGTCCACCAGCACATTTTTTAATCACTGCACTGGTGAGGCAGGAGCGAACAGGAACCGTCCTTAACTCGTGAAGAACAGCAATATTATAAGAAGGTCCACGTTTTGGAGGAATTGGAAAGAAGTTTCAGGAACTTTTCAGATTTTCTTTTGAATGACATACTTTTTTTTTTTTTTTTTATAACACGTTGAAATAAAATAGAAAATTTCCTGCTTCATTTCGAACACTTGTACATCTTTAATCAGCATTATAATTACACAAGGTGAACTTTTGAGACCACCTAAATCTTTTCTTCAGATGTAACCCAGGACAATATGACTGATACAGCACCTCAACACCTTTCCTCTTCTCTCTTCTCTCTAAAGAGCTCAATATGCTGTCTTTGTATCAATATTGTGTGATACAATTGTGCAATGTTTTTGGACCTAAAATCTAACTGCTCAGCAAATGAAAACTGTAAAGCAATGAATAGTTGGCCTGAATAAGTGTACAGGAGGCAATTTTAAAAGGGCAACCCACGCTGGCTTCTCACCAAGGAGCCCTAGTTTATTTGCAGGGGGGTGGAGAAGCACGGAGGGCCTAGGGAGGTCCCAGTTGGCCCCAGTCAGGTCAGACAGCAGCAGGGAGTATGGGGGTCCTGTGAGGCCCTCTTTTATTTTCAGTAATAAAGCAACAATATCCCAAAAATGTATCTTTGTAGGTAAGTCAATTTTCAGTCCAATCTGAATGTATATCCCTAGTCTTTAAAAAATTCATGTAATCTAAGTAAGTGAAATAAAAAAAACTTGATCTTTTGATACTCTGATATATTAATATGTTTTTTTTTACATTTTATTTTTGTGGATATCTAATATTGAATTGTACTGGCATATCTTTTTTTTCTAGATTTTTGCTTGGAACTTAGTAACATATAATATAGTAAATTACCTCTTGTTCTAGAACATTCTTTCCTTTGAGACCAGTATGCTTTTTTCACATTAATACTTTTCAGCTACTTAAATGTCTCAATTACATCTTCCCTGTTGCACCTCTTCTCTAGGTATGCATGTTTAATGCTCATCCAGATCCTACACAGTTTTGGTAGCTTCTCTCTGGACTTCCTTAGTTATTTGAGGGGTCCTGATAATACTGATTAACAGATATCCATCATTAGCACTGTTATATGTTCTACATCAACCTATTCTCATTGCATAACCTGATGGAGTATATGCTCTCACCTTAAAAAAAGATATTGTTTCTAGCAGAAGGTATTTTTGTTGGCATTTTTCCATTACCTAATAGCTTGCTATGATGACCTTCTAGTTAAACAGACAGCAATATTGCTGACCAGTACATAAATAATTAGCAAGGTCAGTTAAAACTGGTTTAATCTTATTTCATCCTTGATACGTTTTTTACCATTTGGCCTAGTTCCCTTCATCCTGCCTGAGATAGCAGCAGGTTTATTTGGCAGTGAATTAAAAGACCCAAAACAGGTCTGCACTGGGCAGCTCCTGCCACATGGTAGGGGCAAAGGGATGCCAGTGCCATTTTGCCAAATGGCAACCACTAGGCCGGGAATGGGAGATGCTCCAAAGTCCCTACTAGATCACCAGGGACAATTTGGTGAGTCTGCAGGGGTGGGAGGGGGGCTCGAGAGGGAGGGCTAAGGGGTCGGGGCTGAATCGATTAATCAAGGGGAAGGGTGGGGATGTATGTTTTTTTTAAATGAAATATGAAAAAATAAATAAATCCGAGGGTGGACCCAAAATGGCCCACCCCCTGAACAATCCAAAAAACGGAAAGACATTTTTTGGGGTACCATTCCTAGTTTTTACGGAAAACAAACCTAACTTGTAAAGTCGAAAATGCCACTATTTGTTTTCTTCCTATTTCTTTCATGGGCAGAGCAATTTTCAGACCCCCTGCAGAGCTGCAAGCTCATTGTCAAAAGGAAGTGACCTGGAAAATGTGCCTTTCAAAATGTCTTGCTCAATGCAAACTCCGCACTGCGAAGTACACACCCCTCATGCATATTATGCTGGGATAGCCTCAGCCCTGCCCAATTCCCCATAGGGAAAAGCCTAAGCCTGTGCTCTATGAACAACACACATACATTTTTCCACACTGGGCGGAGGGAGAAGGGCAATTTTGAAAGGGATTTCCTCTATCGATAGAGAAGAAGTAGCCTAGTGATCAAAGCAATTTGCTGTGTCCTAAGAAAAGCAGTGTTCAATCCCACTGCCCCTCCTTGTGGGCCATGGACAAGACACTTTACTTTTCATTGCCTCAGGTACCCAATTAGATTGTTAGCTCTTTGTGGCCAAGAATTATTGCACCTGAATTGAGAATCCTTGAGATGTTAAGACTCATTTGTGGATAATATGGAAAAGTAATACTCTGACTTACAATAGAAGCCTTGATATGTCAGGACTTTAATAGGAATGTGCGGGGATAGTGAGGTTTTTGGTTTTTTTTTTTAGTTTGAGTTTTTGCTTTTTTTACAAGTTTATTTCAATTTGGTTCATTTGCCAAACCAAAATCAACATTTAATGCCCCCCCTCCCCTCTGCTGCTGCCTGATCTAACTGGGTTGACTGGGGATGCTTTGGACACTTCCTCTCCCTCCCACTCTTCCCCAGAAAAAGCCGCAATCTCACAAGGACCAACTGACCCCCCCTCCCCCCCCCCCCCCACAAACACACAAACAAGCAGGGGCCAAGGCCTCCTCGGTACCCACTTACCCCTTCCACAGGATTCTTCAGTGATGGGTAGAAGGGGGCAAAAGTGATCCCCAGTCACTCTTGCCCCACTGGTCCCCCTTTAAAATCTAGCACAGACCTCAGGGCTGGCGGCTTGGCATTGCTTTACAGCAATAAGGTATTATGGCTGTAAACTAATATGAAGATTAAACATGCTGTAAAACAATATAGCCGTAATGCTTGTTTTATACCTGTTTTGCTTTATAGCTGTATTACTTTATGGTAGTAAAACAATATGAGGTCAGCTGGTCTTGAAGCCAGTGCTGTTTTA
This sequence comes from Rhinatrema bivittatum, assembly GCF_901001135.1. Lineage (NCBI taxonomy): Eukaryota > Metazoa > Chordata > Amphibia > Gymnophiona > Rhinatrematidae > Rhinatrema > Rhinatrema bivittatum. The sequence continues at coordinate 75,929,189 of NC_042623.1, forward strand.
AATGAGAGCTGGTGAGGCAATGTAACATTTGGCTGGTTGCAGGTCAGTTCCTTGACCAACCTCACTCACCAAGACACTGCACACCTAGTCTGTGGTCATTGCATTCTGACAATGCCTCCCCCTAGGCATGCAAGCATGGTATTGGCCACATTAATTAGGCTCCTCAGCAGGAAGAACAGGAATGGCATCCCCTTGATGGCATCAGTGTGCCCGGGTATTTAATCCCAGGTGTGCTCCCATCTGGAGCATCAGCAAAAGGTCCCTGCCATGTTTGCAGTGCATGTTGCTTCTCCTGTCTCTCCCTTATTGCAGTGTGCTCCTGTTTTTGCCTCATTCCAGCCTGCTCCTGGCTTTGCCTTGTTCTAGATTGCCTTAATTTTGCTCCAGTTCTTTCATAAGAAGAAGAACATGCCATACTGAGTCAGACCAAGGGTCCATCAAGCCCAGCATCCTGTTTCCAACAGTGGCCAATCCAGGCCATAAGAACCTGGCAAATACCCAAAAACTAAGTCTATCCCATGTTACTGTTGCTAGTAATTGCAGTGGCTATTTTCTAAGTCAACTTAATTAATAGCAGGTAATGGACTTCTCCTCCAAGAACTTATCCAATCCTTTTTTAAAACCAGCTACACTAACTGCACTAACCACATCCCCTGGCAACAAATTCCAGAGTTTAATTGTGCGTTGCGTGAAAAAGAACTTTCTTCAATTAGTTTTAAATGTGCCACATGCTACCTTGATGGAGTGCCCCCTAGTCATTTATTCCATCCAGGAACTTTATCTCTCTAGCATGTACTAATGATCATTTACCCAGTCAATATTGGGGTAATTAAATATCCCATTATTACTGCACTACCAATTTGGTTAGCTTCCCTAATTTCTCATAGCATTTCACTATCTGTCTCACCATCTTGACCAGGTGGACGGTAGTATACTCCTTTCACTATACTCTTCCCCAACACACAAGGGATTTCTACCCATAAAGATTTGATTGTGCATTTAGTCTCATGCAAGATGTTTATCCTGTTGGACTCTATGCCATCCCGGACATAAAGCACCACACCGCCTCCCAGGTGCTCCTCTCTGTCATTGCGATATAATTTGTACCCTAGTATAGCACTATCCCATTGGTTATCCTCCTTCCACCAGGTCTCTGAGATGCCAATTAAGTCTGTCATCATTCACTGCTATACATTCTAATTCTCCCATCTTACTTCTTAGACTTCTGGCATTAGCATACAAACATTTCAAAGTTTGTTTTTTGTTTGTATTTTCATTCTGTTTTTTAATTGATAGGGATAAATTAGAATTTTTTTTATCTCACTTGAGTTTTTAGTTACAGGCACTTAGACTACTTTTCTTATTATTGGAACCTCACTATTGGGATGTCCTAATTCTAATGCATCTTTAGTATCCTGTTCCTGTCTTCCCTTCAGATTGCTCTTGAATGCCTGACCATTGCCTGAATACTAATGCTGCCTGATCTCTGCCTGTCCCAACCTCTGCCTGAACCACATCTCTGTTGTCTGCTGCCTGCCCTGATTTTGGCCTGGTTACTGATCCTGCCCTACGCTCTTCTCTGGACTCTTGCCTAAGTCCTGCTGGCCTCAGAAACCAAGGGTTCAACCTGCGGGGGGGAGGGGGGATGAGAGGCTGGTACAGGTGAAACCTAGACCTTGTCCCAGTCCAAACAAGTCTGCCTACTGCCGGTGGGTCCCAGCTGGGCAGCACCAATCCCACCACAGCTCAAGGGCTCACACTCCTTGACAGGGAAGACTAACTGAAAATTGCTTCTGCCCCTTTCTGTACTGAAGAAGCCCCAGAAGTGGTAAGTTGGGCCTGAAAAGACCCTGGTCCCAGCTTATTTTCAGGGGGTGAAAAGGCCCTGGGAGGCCCTGTCTTTTTTGCAGGGGGGGAGTGAGAGAGAGTGGAGGGGCCTTAGAAGGCTGCAGTCTGCCATAGTTAGGTCAGGTAGCAGTGGGGGAGACCCTGTTTTTCATTTTGGGGTTTCTCTTTAAATTTAATGTTTATTTTGGTTCAGCAAATAAACAAACATTAAACAAACCAGAAACTCGAATAAAATAAAACCCTGAAAAGCAAAACAAAGTGAACCAAAAAATCTCCCCTCCCCCGCACATTCCTCTTAAAGACCTGATTTAGCAAGGGTTTTATAATAGGCACAGAGTACGTATTAATTTCTCTTGCATATTATTCCCAATTGAGTCCTAACATATTTGCAAAGGTTGCAGTACAACTCCATGAAGCAATACAAATATGTATGCCCTTTCAAGTTTTGTATGTTCAGCGTTTGACAATTGGCAAATGGAGTAGTGTGCTACGCAGCAATGTTACATTCCTCAAAGTTAACATCCACCGTGAGAAAACTGTGCAAAGGATAAGGCAGGGTAAGTGTTAACTTGCATTTACCTAAGAGTCGGCTCAGCTGTTAGTCAATACATAGATTCCCAGTCCTTGAGAAAACTGGGAATCTATGATCAAATGGTGCTTTAGACCTGAAAGTCCTGGTCCTTTTGAGAGAGCTTGGTCTAATAACAGCAATAATACATAGGAAAGATATACTTAGTGTTGTCAGAGAAGCCACAGTTTAGAAATAGTAAAGGTTTCATTTGAAGTTCCTTCTTTTTCAGTCTGAAGCTGAAGGCCATGCCTTGCAATGAAAAGCCAACACACAGATTTTTGCTGTCAACTACTTATGTGCAAAAAGGAAATGTCAATTACAGGCAGTTGCCCATCTACCCTGAGGAAGTCTTGGGGAACGTGCACAAAGAAATGCCTTTCTATAAAGGCAACATACACAGCCTAGAAGGAAAAAAAAAAGGAGTAAATGACTTTAATTTGAAAAACCAAGTTAAATTCATAACAGGGGTCTGCATTTTAGCTGTGTAGGAGGCGTAGCATACTATTGTGTGCTACTAAATATGGCTTATTGCTTTCAAAGACTGACTTGTGGCACTTCTGCTACCTTTGTACTTGCCTTATAGACTTCTCTTCTTACTGTAAATTAATAGGTGCTGCTGCCAACATGTCTTACTGTGTCAGGCTTTCACTGCGTACAGGTTTGGCTGTGGAAACTGAAGGATTAGCTGAGTATGGTGAACCAAGCTTGCACACAATGTAATCTTAAACAGTGAGGGTCTGTTCTTGCAAAAAAGTCAATAAATCAACAGAAATACCTTTATAGCACAGTAACTATTTTTAATATATGTCCAACATCCAAACGGGAAAGCAGTGCAAGTCCCACCACATGGACTGAGTTTCGCCAAAGCGGCTGAATCAGGAGGGACAGGTCAAAAACATTAGGAGATGAATGGACAGCCTTTCAAAACATCCAGCTGTTTGAATTTCTTTGGGTGAGCAGACAGATAGATCAAGAAAGAGCACTAGATATAGTGTACTTGTATTTCAGTAAGCCCTTTGACAAGGTTCTACATAGGTGACATAAATACATTTACTGTGCTTAGTATGGACCCTAGAGTGACTGACTGGGTTAAAAACTGGGTGTGTGGGAGACAACAAAGGGCAGTAGTAAATGGAGTTTACTCTGAAGAGTGGGGAAGTTTCTAGCTGTGCCTCAGAGATCTGTCCTCAGACTGCTTCTTTTCAACATTTTGGTGATATGGCAAAAGAAATGTCAGGAAAAACTTTCGTTTTGCTGATGATAGCAAAATCTGCAATAGGGTAGATAGCCAGGAAGGTGTGGAAAACATGAGGAATGGTCTAGGGTCTGGCAGATAAAATTTAATGCTAAAAAAGGCAAAGTAATGCAATTAGGATGCAAAAACCCAAGGGAGTAGTACAGTATTGGAGGTTAAATTCTTCTAAGCATGAAAGAAGAGCAGATCTGGGGATGATTGTATCTGATAATCTTAAGATGGCCAAAGAGTTGGATAAAGCGACAGCAAAAGCCAGAAAAACGCTTGGCTGCAAAAGGAAGGGAACAAATTCAAAAAAGGAGTCAAAACATGGCTCTTCAAGCAGGCATACCCCGACTCAACCAATACGTAGACTTCTCCTAAATGGACCTTTCTAAGAATATCCACTACCTGCCCTCCCCCCCCACGTGCCCCTCCCCCCTTGCTCTTCTCCTTTCCATCTGTGCCCCTACCCTCCCCCCCTGGAACTTTGCTGCACTTCATAACCCCGGTAACACTTTCTCATTGTTAAAGATAAAAGTTTCTTAGTTTGAACAAAGTTTCTTTCTTTCTACCTTTTCCTCCATAGCTATTTAGTTCTTTTATGTTATTATATATAATCTCAGAATGTTTTTATGATGCTTATATCTTACACCATTTGCGTTTAACTATGACATGTTATTCTGTTCATTGTATTTCCCTCCTTTCAGTTCAATGTAAGCCGGTATGATGTGCCTCACGAATGTCGGCAAAGAAAAGTCTATAAATAAATAAATAAATAAATAAATAAATAAATAACTTAGCAGAAAAGGGGAAGTGATATTACCCCTGTATAAGTCTCTGGTGAGACCTCATTTGGACTACTGTATACAGTTCTGGAGACCTCCCCTTCAAAAGGATATAAACAGGACGAGGTTGGTCTAGAGAGTGACTACAAAAATGGTCAGTGGTCTTCATTCTAAATAAGTATACCCTAGAGGAAAGGGTAGATATGAGAGAGACATTTAACTATCTCAGTTTTCCATGCATACAAGGCTAGCCTCTTTCAACAGAAAGGAGGGTCTAGAATGAGGGTGAAAGGGATGCAGGTGAAAGGGGTAAGGCTAATCTTAGGAAATATTTCTTCACAGAGAGAATAGTGAATGAATGGAATGGCTTCCCAGTGGAGGTGGTGGAGACAAAAATGGTATCTGAAATTAAGAAAGCATGGGGTAAATACAGGAGATCTTGGAGGGAGTGTTGAGAATTGTAAAGCTAAATTAGTTGGGTTTTCTGCTCTCATAATTCTCTGTTTCTATAAAATTACCTCCAAAGTATAGTGAGAAAATTATCTCAGAGAGGGTCTTCAGAATTTATATTAAGTATCTTGCAAATCATCTTCAATTTTGTGCTTTTTTGTATGCCTTGGCATGGTTGCAAGAATGAGAATATAGATTTAGGGCCTGATTCATCAAGATCTTTTCCTAGAAATAAAGATTAGGAGAAAAGTTTTTATCAAATCAGGCCTTTAGTCTGCTGTTCTGTATGCTGGAACACAAGACTGATTCAAATCAGCTGAAAGATTATCTTTGTTGAACATAAGAAGCTACGGATTCTAACATGTGTGTCTCTTTGCTTTGTGATTCATTTATCAGGAGTCTAAACAGAGTGACACGTCTCTCCAGATTACTATGGCTACAGACAATCCAGTTCCCTTGTGCACATTCCCTTCCAATTCTGGGTTGTAACTCATCCAGACTCTCACAGAACAACCAAACTTGGAGTTATAAGACTTTTTGGCACATATTTTCCTTTCTCTTCTTCTTTTTTTTTAGTAGAACATACATAAAAGTTGCTGTTTAGCAGGCCTACAAGCTGAAGTCCAATATTAATCCACAGGTACAACATGTGCAATATGAACAGCAATGCAAGCTTCCATACAGTTCTCTGCCAATGAGCCTGAAACATGCTCTGGAGGGACCAATACTAATGGTGAGAACATAATTCAGTGTGCATTTCTGTGTGATCTCTGGTCTCTCATCTGAGAATGCTAACAAAGGCACCAAATAGTGCCAAATTGTTATGATGATTTAGTAATGTGAGCACCTGTCTACTGGGAGTTGAACTGATAACAGAAAAAATTTGTTCTCATAGACCGCAAAATGGCATTCAGATGGTTATGGTTATGGCTTTTTTAACTACTGGCCTGAACAAGATTTGAACTTGTAGCCTAGAGGTAAAAGGAAAGAAGTTTTGTCCCTCTTTGCCACATTTCTTCAACTTCATCCTGAGGTTAAAGTCCAAATCTGGCCTTTTGTCCAGTCACATCAGAACCAGGTTACAGTTGGATGGAAACATAACCAGATATTCACAAAGTTATAGTGCAAGTTTACTTACCAGATCACCCATAAGTTTAGAACGGTTGTAAATAGGTCACAGTCTAAGCACCCAACTTTAATAAAGTTGCAGGGTAATCAAAATACAATGCCAACTACTCAGGAGTGTAGGGTGACTGCTTAAGTTCAAAGAGCATTAGAGCATTTGCTGCTGCTTTGTCACTCAAGAACAAATTAAGCACATGCTGATTATTTAAATAAGAGGGATAATGAGCTCATATCCCCAATGTACTAACGAATTCACTAATACATTTAAAGGACGTTAGACACATTCCTACTCCCTTAGCAAACTAAAACTTAACTAGGAACTGATCAAAATTGAGATGAAGGCAGCAGTCCAGCAGTAAGAGGGGGGCTTCCCAGTCTTTTGCATAGAGTGTCACATGTATGATTTTTTACCCACCGGTGAGAAGTTGTACATGTGCATGAGATGCAAAGAGCTCCTGGCTCTCAGAGAATGAGTCCGGTCTCTGGAGGCTAGAGTGGCAGACCTGGAGGAGCTGAGGCAGACAGAGAGGTATATAGATGAGACCTTCAGGGACATAGTAGTCAAGTCCCAACTTCAGACTGGGAGCTCTGGTGCTGCCTTGGAGGAAGAGGGTCTCATGATGGGAGAGCACCAACCAGGTGCAGCAGGAAAGGATCCTGTAGCAAGGACCTGCTCTCCAGGTGATGCATTGTCCTTTCGCACTGAGGATATCTCCCCAAGGCTTACTGCCCAGGAGGGAAGGGTTAGGTCGGCCGTCATAGTTAGTGATTCGATTATTAGGAATGTAGATAGCTGGGTGGCTGGTGGGCGTGAGGATCTCCTGGTAACATGCCTACCTGGTGCGAAGGTGGTGGACCTTACGCATCACCTAGATAGGATTTTAGACAGTGCTGGGGAGGAGCCGGCTGTCGTGGTACATGTGGGCACTAACGACATAGGAAAATGTAGGAGGGAGGTTCTGGAAGCCAAATTTAGGCTCTTAGGTAGAAAGCTTAAATCCAGAACTTCCAAGGTAGCATTCTCTGAAATGCTCTCTGTTCCACGCACAGGTCACCAGGGGCAGGCAGAGCTCTGGAGTCTCAATGTGTGGATGAGATGATGGTGCAAGGAAGAGGGATTCAGTTTTGTTAGGAACTGGGGAACCTTTTGGGGAAGGGGGAGTCTCTTCCGAAGGGATGGGATCCACCTTAACCAGGGTGGAACCAGACTGCTGGCGCTAACCTTTATAAAGGAGATAGAGCAGCTTTTAAACTAGAACAAAGGGGAAAGCCGACAGTCGCTCAGCAGCGCATGGTTCGGAGAGAGGTATTTTCAAAGAATACTAATGATGCATTAGAATTAGGGCATCCCAACAGTGTGGTTCCAATAATTAGGAAAATAGTCCAAGTGCCTGTAACTAAAACCTCACCTGAGCTAAAAAATTCTAACTTATCCCTATCAATTAAAAAGCAGAATGAAAATACAAACAAAAAACAAACTTTGAAATGTCTGTATGCTAATGCCAGAAGTCTAAGAAGTAAGATGGGAGAATTAGAATGTATAGCAGTGAATGATGACATAGACTAATTGGCATCTCAGAGACATGGTGGAAAGAGGATAACCAATGGGACAGTGCTATGCCGGGGTACAAATTATATCGCAATGACAGAGAGGAGCACCCGGGATGGCATAGAGTCCAAAAGGATAAACATCTTGCATGAGACTAAATACAAAATTGAATCTTTATGGGTAGAAATCAGTTGTGTGTCGGGGAAGACTATAGTGATAGGGGTATACTACCGTCCACCTGGTCAAGATGGTGAGACGGACAGTGAAATGATAAGAGAAAATAGGGAAGCTAACCAAATTGGTAGTGCGGAAACAATGGGAGACTTCAATTACCCCAATATTGACTGGTAAATGTATCATCGGGACACGCTAGAGAGATAACGTTCCTGGATGGAATAAATGATAGCTTTATGGAGCAATTGGTTCAGGAACCAACGAGAGAGGGAGCAATTTTGGATCTAATTCTCAGTGGAGCACAGGACTTGGTGAGAGAGGTAATGGTGGTGGGGCCGCTTGGCAATAGTGATCATAATATGATCAAATTAGATTTAATGACTGGAAGAGGAACAGTGTGCAAATCCAAGGCTCTCGTGCTAAACTTTCAAAAGGGAACCTTTGATAAAATGAGAAAAATTGTTAGAAAAAAACTGAAAGGAGAAGCTACAAAATTAAAAAATGTCCAAGAGGCGTAGTCATTGTTAAAAAATACCATTCTAGAAGCACAGTCTAGATGTATTCCACACATTAAGAAAGGTGGAAAGAAGGCAAAACGATTACCGGCATGGATAAAAGGGGAGGTGAAAGAAGCTATTTTAGCCAAAAGATATTCATTCAAAAATTGGAAGAAGGAACCAACAGAAGAAAATAGGATAAAGCATAAACGTTGGCAAGTTAAATGTAAGACATTGATAAGACAGACTAAGAGAGAATTTGAAAAGAAGTTGGCTGTAGAGGCAAAAACTCACAGTAAAATCTTTTTTAAATATATCCGAAGCAGAAAGCCTGTGAGGGAGTCAGTTGGACAGATGATTGAGGGGTTAAAGGGGCACTTAGAGAAGATAAGGCCATCGCGGAAAGATTAAATGATTTCTTTGCTTCGGTGTTTACTGAAGAGGATGTTGGGGAGGTACCCGTAATGGAGAAGGTTTTCATGGGTAATGATTCAGATGGACTGAATCAAATAACGGTGAACCTAGAAGATGTGGTAGGCCTGATTGACAAACTGAAGAGTAGTAAATCACCTGGACCGGATGGTATACACCCCCGAGTTCTGAAGGAACTAAAAAATGAAATTTCAGACCTATTAGTAAAAATTTGTAATCTATCATTAAAATCATCCATTGTACCTGAAGGATGGAGGATAGCAAATGTAACCCCAATATTTAAAAAGGGCTCCAGGGGCAATCCGGGAAACTACAGACCGGTTAGCCTGACTTCAGTGCCAGGGAAAATAGTGGAAAGTGTTTAAACATCAAAATCACAGAACATATAGAAAGACATGGTTTAATGGAACAAAGTCAGCATGGCTTTACCCAAGGCAAGTCTTGCCTCACAAATCTGCTTCACTTTTTTGAAGGAGTTAATAAACATGTGGATAAAGGTGAACCGGTAGATGTAGTATACTTGGATTTTCAGAAGGTGTTTGACAAAGTTCCTCATGAGAGGCTTCTAGGAAAAGTAAAAAGTCATGAGATAGGTGGCGATGTCCTTTCGTGGATTGCAAACTGGCTAAAAGACAGGAAACAGAGAGTAGGATTAAATGAACAATTTTCTCAGTGGAAGGGAGTGGACAGTGGAGTGCCTCAGGGATCTGTATTGGGACCCTTACTTTTCAATATATTTATAAATGATCTGGAAAGAAATATCACGAGTGAGATAATCAAATTTGCAGATGACACAAAATTGTTCAGAGTAGTTAAATCACAAGCAGATTGTGATAAATTGCAGGAAGACCTTGTAAGACTGGAAAATTGGGCATCCAAATGGCAGATGACACAAAATTGGGCATCCAAATGGCAAATCTAAATGGCAATGGAAAATGGCAAATACAAATCCAAATGGCAAATGGCATCCAAATGGCAGATGAAATTTAATGTGAATATGTGCAAGGTGATGCATATAGGGAAAAATAACCCATGCTATAATTACACAATGTTGGGTTCCATATTAGGTGCTACAACCCAAGAAAGCGATCTAGGCGCCATAGTGGATAACACATTGAAATTGTTGGTTCAGTGTGCTGCGGCAGTCAAAAAAGCAAACAGAATGTTGGGAATTATTAGAAAGGGAATGGTGAATAAAACGGAAAACGTCATAATGCCTCTGTATCGCTCCATGGTGAGACCGCACCTTGAATACTGTGTACAATTCTGGTCGCCGCATCTCAAAAAAGATATAATTGCGATGGAGAAGGTACAGGGAAGGGCTACCAAAATGATAAGGGGAATGGAACAGCTCCCCTATGAGGAAAGACTAAAGAGGTTAGGACTTTTCAGCTTGGAGAAGAGACGGCTGAGGGGAGATATGATAGAGATGTTTAAAATTATGAGAGGTCTAGAACGGATAGATGTGAATCGGTTATTTACTCTTTCAGATAATAGAAAGACTAGGGGGCACTCCATGAAGTTAGCATGGGGCACATTTAAAACTAATCGGAGAAAGTTCTTTTTTACTCAACGCACAATTAAACTCTGGAATTTGTTGCCAGAGGATGTGGTTAGTGCAGTTAGTATAGCTGTGTTTAAAAAAGGATTGGATAAGTTCTTGGAGGAGAAGTCCATTACCTGCTATTAAGTTCACTTAGGGGTAGATTTTAAAAGAAGCGCGATCAGCCTACTTTTGCTTGCGCATCAGACTCAAGCAAAAGTACGCTGGATTTTAGTAGATACGCGCGGAGCCGCGCGTATCCACTAAAATCCCTGGATCGGCGCGCGCAAGGCTATTGATTTTGTATAGCCGGCGCGCGCCGAGCCGCGCTGCCTAACCCGTTCCCTCCAAGGCCGCTCCGAAATCGGAGCGGCCTCGGAGGGAACTTTCCTTTGCCCTCCCCTCACCTTCCCCTCCCTTCCCCTACCTAACCCACCCGCCCGGCCCTGTCCAAACCATCCCCTTACCTTTGTCGGGTGATTTACGCCTCCCGGAGGGAGACGTAAATCCCCGCGCGCCAGCTGGCCTCCTGCGCGCCGAGCCGCGACCTGGGGGCGGGTACGGAGGGCGCGGCCACGCCCCCGAACCGCCCCGGGCCGTAGCCACGCCCCCGTACCCGCCCCCAAAACGCTCCCGACACGCCCCCGAAACGCCGCGACGACCGGGCCCGCCCCCCTCCGAAAACCCCGGGACGTACGCGAGTCCCGGGGTCTGCGCGCGCCGGTAGGCCTATGTAAAATAGGCTTACCGGCGCGCAGGGCCCTGCTCGCGTAAATCCGGGCGGATTTACGCGAGCAGGGCTCTTAAAATCCACCCCTTAGAGAATAGCCACTGCCATTATCAATGGTAACATGGAATGGTCTTAGCTTTTGGGTACTTGCCATTTTCTTACGGCCTGGATTGGCCACTGTTGGAAACAGGATGCTGGGCTTGATGGACCATTGGTCTGACCCAGTATGGCATTTTCTTATGTTCTTATGTGCATTATCTTTCTCACAGCCATGTAGTGGGTCATGTTAAGGGTGGGGAAAAGGCTAGCGTGCCAGCCCTACATCACAGGGTCACAATGTTATCCTCTTTGGCAACCCCCTCCGTCACAAGAGAGTCATCTAGATGCTGATTCCTTCCCTGCCTTTGAGACTCAACAAGCCTGCACAGATAGCAACACCCCACTGCTCCTTCCAACACGATAAGGCTGCCCAGAGCTCCCAAGCCTACCCAACCCCCTAATTCACTCTGATCTCCCCTGCCCCTTGGTAGAATGGTGAGGTGCTTACCTCCTATTCTCTTGCCCAATGCTGTAAAAATCATGCCAGCTCCTTGCCACCTCACACTTTGTCCACATGCAGGTCAAAGTGAGAAGCAAGGATGAACTAGCACCATTTTGAAAGTGATGGATAAGATAGCAGGAGGTAAGTACCCCTCCTCTCTGATAGGGATGCCTGGACCCTGGGGAGTTTGAAGGGCGGTGGCCTTGTGTCAGCGAGCCTACATTTGGATTTAGAATTTCAGGGAGATGGCAGAGCAGAGCTCGGAAGAGAAGCAAGCATTAGTGTATGTATACACAACACACCCCTCCAGGCACAAAAATGGCAAAAATCTTTAAACAAATATATTTGCTAACTAATGCAGGACATAGGGTTAACAAAAGGAAATATTGCCACTCATCTAGTGTCAGTTATTACATTTAGAATCAGGACTTTGCAATGCTGAGTCAGTCCTGTCTCACTCCCTTTTGATAACCCTACCTAAAACTAATTTTAAAGCTCATTAAGACAGGGACTTTCTCTCCTCAACCACTTCCCTGCATATCTCCGCTCTCCCCATTATCTGTCCACATTGCCCAGAATCTCCCTCTCCTCTCATCATCTCCATTCTGCCCCCTAAACATCTAGCAGCGGTGAGTCCCAGGTTAGCAGAGTGCTCCCTCAGTCCCTCCTTCAATGTTTTAGTTTCAGCACAGATGAGCATAGGCTCCTCCGACAGCAGTGGTATCAGCAGGCAGCAATAGAGTTCCCAGCTCCTTCATATGGCAGGGGTTCCCCCTTCCCAACACACACCTGCATCCTAGGCCCTAGGATGGAACATAGCTGGAAACGTTTGAGCTATGGTCACTCTGAACTTCAGTATGGAGAGGGGTTCATGCTAACACATATCTTTTCTCTCTCTCTCTCATTTCCCCTCTCCCTTTAGGAATATCCCCAGCACTCTACCCTGAGTTCTTAAGGCTGACCACAGGACTTTCTCCTTTTCCTGACTCCAGCGCTCTCCTTCTTGCTAGGCATCTAAGATTCAGATAACTTTATCGGCATGACAGTTTTACATATGTTACCAAAGAAATATATATATATGAATATAAAAGTATGCCGGCGCACACATGTTATAAAATCCATAGGCTGTGCACATATGTGCACCAGATTTTTAAATCCACATGCGCATGTACAAGCAGCGTGTGCATGGGGGAAATTTTAGTAAGTTACGTGCAGCGACGCAATCCAAACTTCCCCAGTTCCCTCCTAGTCTGCTCCTTAATTGGAGCAGACTGGGAAGGATCTTCCCTACCCCCCTATCTAAACACCACTCTTCTTCCCACCCCCTAAACTGGCAAGTACCTAGACACCAAGAAGATCAAATTCTACTGATGCAATTAATAGCAGTGGCTATTCCCTAAGGGGCGGATTTTCAGAGCCCTGCTCGCCGGTAAGCCTATTTTACATAGGCCTACCGATGCGCGCAGAGCCCCGGGACTCGCGTAAGTCCCGGGGTATTCGGAGGGGGCGGGTCGGGGGGCGTGTCGGGGGCGGGCCCGAACCGCGCGGCGTTTTCGGGGCGTGTCGGGAGCGTTCCGGGGGTGGGCCCGGGGGCGTGGCTACGGCCCGGGGCGTTCTGGGGGCGTGGCCGTGCCCTCCGGACCCGCCCCCAGGTCGCGTCCCGGTGCGCAGGAGGCCCGCTGACGCGCGGGGATTTACGCCTCCCTCTGGGAGGCGTAAATCCCCCGACAAAGGTAAGGGGGGGGGCTTAGACAGGGCCGGGTGGGTGGGTTAGGTAGGGGAAGGGAGGGGAAGGTGAGGGGAGGGCAAAAGGAAGTTCCCTCCGAGGCCGCTCCGATTTCGGAGCGGCCTCGGAGGGAACGGGGGTAGGCTGCGCGGCTCGGCGCACGCCGGCTATACAAAATCGATAGCCTTGCGCGCGCCAATCCAGGTTTTTAGCAGATACGCGCAGCTCCGCGCCTGGAGCGCAAACAAAAGTAGGCCTATTCGCGGAGTATGAAAATCCGCCCCTAAGTCAACTTGATTAATAGCCGTTAATGGACTTCTCCTCCAAGAACTTATCCAAACCTTTTTGGAACCCAGTCACACTAACTGCACTAACCACATCCTCTGGCAGCAAATTCAGGAGCTTAATTGTGCTTTGAGTGAAAATGAATTTTCTCCGATAAGTCTTAAAGGTACTACTTGTTAACTTCACGGAGTGCCCCCAGTCCTTCTATTATCCAAAAGTGAAAATAACTGATTCACATCTACTCATTCAAGACTTCTCATAATTGTAAAGATCTCTATCATATCCACCCTCAGCCATCTCTTATCCTAGCTGAATAGCCCTAACCTCTTCAGCCTTTCCCCATAGGGGAACTGTTCTAGTCCCTTTGTCATTTTGGTTGCCCTTCTCTGTACCTTCTCCATCGCAACTATATTTTTTTTGAAATACGGCAACCAGAATTGTACACAGTACAATTGCTCATCATGGTGTGGGCTCATCATGGAGTGATATAGAGGCATTATGACATTTTCTGTTTTATTAACCTTTCCCTTCCTAATAATTCCTAACATTCTGTTTGCTTTTTTGACTACTGCAGCACACTGAGCTGACAATTTCAAAGTATTATCCACTTTGATGCACAGATCTTTTTCCTGGGTGGTAGCTCCTAATATGGAACCTAATATCGTGTAACTACAGCAAGGGTAATTTTTCCCTATATGTAACACCTTGCCCTTGTCCACATTAAATTTCATCTTCTATTTGGATGCCCAATCTTCCAGTCTCGCAAGGTCCTCCTACAGTGCATCACAATCTGCTTGTGGTTTACGTGCTCTGAATAATTTTGTATCATCCACAAATTTGATAATTTCACTCATTGTATTCCTTTCCAGATCATTTATAAATATATTGAAAAGCACCGGTCCAAGTACAGATCCCTGAGGCACGCCACTCTTTAACCTTTTCCACTGAGAAAATTGACCAATTAATCCTACTCTCAGTTTCTTCTCTTTTAACCAGTTTGTAATCCACAAAAGGACATTGCGTCCTATCCCATGACTTTTTAGTTTTCTTAGAAGCCTCTCATGAGGGACTTTGTCAAACACCTTCTGAAAATTCAAATACTGTACATCTATCGGTTTACCTTTATCCACATATGTATTAACCCTTCAAAAAAATGAAGCAGATTTGTTAGGCAAGACTTCCCTTGGGTAAATCCATGTTGATTGTGTTCCATTAAACAATGTCTTTCTATATGCTCTACAATTTTGATCTTTAGAATAGTTTCCACTAATTTCCCTGGCACTAAAGTCAGGCTCACTGCTCTATAGTTTCCTGGATTGCCCCTGGAGCCCTTTTAAAATATTGGGATATATTGGCTACCCTCTAGGTACAATGGATGATTTTAATGATTGGTTTCAAATGTTAACTAATTGATCAGAAATTTCATTTTTTAGTTCCTTCAGTACCATAGGATGCATACCATCCAGTCCAGGTGATTTGCTACTCTTTAGTTTGTCAATCTGGCCAACTACATCTTCCAGGTATACAGTGATTTGGTTCAGTTTGTAGGGATATGCAGAGTAGCCGCATACGTTTCATACTGCATTCGTATTCATCAGAGCCAGATACGTTGTATCCGTTCAAAGGGGCCCCCTGATCCGTTGATATGTGCCATTCTTATTTGTTTTCCTTTTAATTTAATTAACTACAACCCCCCACCCTCCTGACCCCCCCACCAAGTCTTGCCTAAATTCCCTGGTGGTCCAGCGGGGGTCCCGGAGCGTCTCCTGCCCTCCCTCCATCAGCTGCCGGCACCATCTTGAGCTCCTACCATGTAACAGGGGCCGACCAATGGGAGCGGTAGCCCCTGTGACATAGCAAGGGCAAAGGCTATCGACACCATTTTCATTACTGGCAGCCGATGGCCCGAGTGCAGGAGGTCACTCCCAGACCCCCGCTGGACTTTTGGCAAGTCTTGAGGGGGTCAGGAGGGTCCCCCAAGACTTGCCAAAAGACCCTTGTGGTCCAGCAGGGGTCTGGGAGTGATCTCCTGCACTCGGGCCGTCGACTGCCAGTAGTCAAAATGGCGCCGATAGCCTTTGCCCTTGCTATGTCACAGGGGTTACCACTGCTATTGTTCGGCCTTTGTCACATGGTAGGAGCACAAGATGGTGCCGGCCATCCATTGCTCCTGCCATGTAACATGGGCCGACCAATGGCATCGGTAACCCCTGTGACATAGTAAGGGCAAAGGCTATCAGCGCCATTTTGAATACCGGCAGCCAATGGGAAGAGTGCAGATCGCTCCAGGACCCCTGCAGGACCACCAGGGACTTTTGGCAAGTCTTGGGGGGGTCATGAGGGTGGGGGTTTTATTCGTTAATGATATGTTGCATTCGTAGGGGTTCACCATACATTTCGCGGACCCACGAATGCAATGAATAGGGACCTATACATTGCAGATTGCACATTTGTTCAAAACAAATGCAGATCCCTAATATATGACACTCAATGCAAAAGAGTGGAAAGCCCCCCTTTATGACAGCTTTTACATCTGTTGCCAAAGTGATGCATAAAGTATTTAAATCAAAAGGGAAAAAATTACAAAATAGTGATAACAGTAAGATACAATTATAGGGAAAACAAGGATTATTCTCAGATTCTGGCACTGGACCATGTTGTCCTTGGTCATATCAAGTTTTTGGCCTGGTGACACGATATAGCATTTTTTTCATGTTGTATCTACTTTTTCCTGTTTTCTGCAGAGCAGAGCAGAGTTAATCTGCTCCCTAATCCAGTCCCACTTATCCTGTTGAATGTACAACATTTTGAAATTATGAATGCTTTATTTTGTACGTCGCTTAGACCTTTTTGCGTTAAGCAACTAAGAAATTTAAATAAATCTAAATGTTGTTTCTCCTCCCTTCCAGGCAACCTGCAGAGAACAGGAGGAAAAGAGATTTCCCAAGTGTAACCAGACAAAAGCCCCCCTGCCGCCCCTCCCCAAGCCTAGGAACCATGGTCACAGGTCACCTGGGGAGGAGGATTTTGCAGCTCTCAGCCTCTGCTGCAGTGGCTATGGAAAAGTGGCACCAACGGAGATTGAGAGCCTTCACATTTCCCCTCCCATCCACACCTCACCTCTCCCATTCTGCTCCTGCTCCTGCTCGGCTGTAACTCTGAGACTCATTTTTTTCCAGCTCCGAACACCCAGGGTCTTTCATTGGTGGTTCACAGCACACATTGGAGGTCATTTTCAAAAGGATTTATGTGCATACAACTGAGTTTTACATGTGTAAACAGGCTTTCAAAATGAAGTACTTTTATATGTACAACTCCTTTGAAAATTTACTCCATAAGGCTGAATTTTTAAAAAGTTTTACATGTGTAAATGGAGTTTATAAGTGTAAATGGCTTTGAAAATTGTTATGATATATGCTGCTCTTACATGGGTAAACTGTTTTGAAAATTACCTCTACAGTTTCTAAGTTGGTGGTGTCTGTGCATCACTGTGCATTAATGATCCTATGCTCATGCAACCACTTGAAAATGAGGGTCTGCTAAGGAGAATAGGCAGTCAGTTTGGTCAGTTTCACAGATTTTCCCATGAATGACCACACATCAGCTGTGGTCATCATTCACTTACAAATAACTGTCACTTTACGTTTGTAAGTGGAAAACCTAAATAGAACTGGATGACAGCAAGCACTTTTAGTGTCTGCTTTTCTATATGCCATACCCCAGTCCATGTAAGGAAGTACAATTTCCACACAGAGTATCACCATGAAATGTACATATCCTCTAGTTAATAATCAGAGCTAAAACAGAATAATGAGAAGCTGCACTAATCACTCTTTAACAATTATCCTGCTCTAATTTTCTGCTAACTGAGCCGAATATGACACCTAAATACTACTAATAATTGTGCTACTAGAAATATGCAGCATTGTACAGATACACATGAGACAGTCCCTTCTCCGTGGGCCTTTCATTCTAGTCAAGGGACAAAGGCAAGAGAAATAGGCTTTCAGAAATGTATTTATTATAGAAAACATGATTAAAACCAACAAGACAATGATCAGGGAGTGTCAGAGTTTCAGATTTTAAAGCAATTTCAAAAAGGTGAGTTTTTAGACAGGATTTGAATGTAGCCAGAGGGATAGTGTGACACATTCACTCAGGAAGGCTGTTCTTGGCATACAATGCAGCATTGTGAAAAACGTAGAGTCAGGAGTTGGCAATGGAGGAGAAAACTGTGGATAAGAGCAGCTTACCCAGTAAATGGCATTCACAAGGATGGTTTTAGAGGGGAGATAAGAGAGGAGTAGATGCATGTGTAGGCGAGAAGGGAGCCAATAGGGTGATTTATAAAGAGATGTAACATGGTCATCATATTATTGGAGGAAAATAAATTATACAGCTGAAATTTGAATGGACAATACTGGGGAGAGAGAGTTTCATGAGAGACCTCCAAGGAGCAAGTGGAAGTAGTCCAAGCTGGAGGTGATGAAAGAGTGGCTAAGGATTTTGGTAGTGTGTTCAGAAAGGAAGGGATGGATTTTGGTGATGCTTAACCATTAAGCATTATGATTCACCTTTGATGCAACTACAACATTACTCTCTGCATCAGTGACAGGGGATGGCAGGAAATTCGAATCAAACAGTTACCAACAAGAACCCTGAACTTGGTGGTCAGTGAAATAGATAAGTATGGGAAAATAAGTGTGGGAGACTGCTGAGCAGACTAGATGGGCCGCTTGGTCTTTTTCTGCTGTCATTTCTATGTTTCTATAGAGAAAAAAATGTCCTGTTTTAGCAGTGTTTTGGATGTATGCAGAGAAGGAGATAGGGAGTATGAAGAAAATGTCAAGGTTGCCGCCTAAGGAGACTGAGAGGATGACAATGTTTTCAACGGACATAGCAAAAGGGAGAGAGGGAAAGGTTTGGGAAGAAAGATAAAACATCCTTAGGGCATTTTTAATATTACTTTAAAACCAAATTCTACACGATACTAGATAAAAATATTTTGTAGCACCCAACCAGGCTCCAAAAAATGATTACAAACATAAACAACACACTCATTATGATGCTGTGCCATATTGCATCAGTGAAACACTATCTTATGGGATTTTATTTGCAGAAGGCTGAAGTTGAAAGCAGTTTATACATCCATCAGTGATTCTAATGGGTACATAAAAATAAATATTGTGTTTCTTTTAATGATGTAACTTCCTAGGCAGATAGGTTAAACTGAAATACTATACAGCCATTTACCGAATTGTGTGCAATATATTTAATTCCTTGCAATAAATATTATGAGCTTGTAAAACCATTTGAAAGAAGACTTTCTTGTTTTCTCCCCTATTCAACTCACCTATGACCATCAAGTATTGTCTCCTCAATTATCATGTAGAGATAGTTGTTAAGCAATTTGAAGGTGTTTGGATTAGCTAGGATTCTGGCCATCTTTCAGTCTAATCAACCATGTAACTAAGCAATTTTATCTGATTTTGTGGCAAGTCTCATTCTTTCGTATATAGATTTTAAATATTTCAGGTAGACAGTTATGAGAGCTGGGGCCACATCTGGCCACCTGAAGTTCTGAGTAGGTAGAATTGTAGCCCATCTCTTGCTGGAGACAAATGCACTAAAGTGCGCTGAATTTCACATGGAAGTCAACATTTTCTGCATGGAAGCTGTCTACACATAAGATTGTATGCCAAAAAGCTCAGTAGGAAGCTTACACGAGAAGTTTCCTATGTACAACTTTGCAAAAAGCAGCTCATTAACTTTGAATTTGCATGAAATTTCATAAAAGTAAACTTATGCACACTACATGTGAGGACAAAAAATATGTAAAGTCTTTTTTGCAGGTTTAGCCCCTAGGCTGATAGTCCCAGAAAAATGCCCTGGGAACCATACCTCCAAGGCAGTCTTCTTAAGATCTATCTCTTCCCAAGTTATTAGTTCTTCTGAGTGTCCATGATTCCTTGAGCAGGGGAAAGACAAATCATCTAGGCCTCATACATTGAATTTAAGTCAAATAATTTAAATTTAATTGTAAACAGCACTGATGATTACTCAAAAACAAGCATCAGCAATAACTGGGACAGTCTGTACCCCTGGCCTCCCCCAACACCCTTTCTCACTATGAACCCCAATAACAATAAACACCAGAATAACCACACAGCTTAAGTTAGATGTAATGGCCGCAGCCATTGATTAGATGCTTTAACAAGGAAACCTAATTGGGTGCTGAGACCACATGCTTACCTATACTCCTCCCATTTTAGATATCTCCTACTGAGAACCCTAGCTTATCACTCCAAGGACTCGCTTTCCATAAGCCTTGATAGGTGTTATTGGCCAAGAGATCTCAAGGCAGGTCGCCATGCAGCAGGCCCACTGGAGCCCTTCCACTGTTCATCTTTCCATCAGCATGCCAATCAAGGTGTTGAGGAAGATGGAGACCTTGAGCATGGGAAAGCTCAGAGGCCTTCGCAATCTGTTAGGGAGTGCTAGGAGAGCGGTCCCATTTCCGAGGAGATTGTGTGCCCTTGGACCTCGGCACAACCCCAGAAGGTTCCAAGGTGGTACCGAGGCTGGTGAGACATGTCCGAGCCTGGGCTGAGACCAGGAAGCCAGGCCCCTGCTAACCTGCCCAGCCTCAGTGAGACCAATCACGCAAAGTTGTTCTCTGAATGGTCCTCTGACTACTCCAAGCCCTTTCAGACCTGCCGCTGGGAACGGCAAAGGCAGCAGGCTGGACAGGAGATGAGGGCAGTCAAAGGCTCTGAAACATGAAGACTCAAGACAAAGGACTTGGAGATGTGAAGACACAGACTAGAAGCTTGGGACATGAAGACTCAGATGAGAAGCTTGAGCACAAAGACTCAGGATCAAGGTTCATGAACAAAGTCTAGTACTGGATTGAGGCTGCAACACAGCGCGCCCTACACAGCTCACCACAGGGCAGACCCACAGGACTGGACGCAGACCATGCTTGAGTGCGACGCAGACTCCAGACGAATACGTAGAAGATGAAACTGGAACATGGTGAAGATTCAGTAGAAGCCTGCAACGAGACGCACCCTACACAGCCGCCCATGGCTGGTAACGGACCACGCTGGAACAAAGCATGAACGGAGCAGCCACAGGCACATCTGAGTGCCGAGATGAGATTCAGGGTAAGGGACCAAGACGAGACTTGGCTTCAGGCGAAGATGACCCTCCGGAGGCTTGCGCTGCAG
Source organism: Rhinatrema bivittatum (assembly GCF_901001135.1). Classification (NCBI taxonomy): domain Eukaryota; kingdom Metazoa; phylum Chordata; class Amphibia; order Gymnophiona; family Rhinatrematidae; genus Rhinatrema; species Rhinatrema bivittatum. The sequence goes on from NC_042623.1 coordinate 75,949,911, forward strand.
ATGAGAAGACAGGCACATGCCATGAGGTGAAAAGACATAACATGGCATGCCAGAAGAGGTAGCAATGAAGAACCATGGGTCCAGGAAGCAGAAGCGGAGATGAGGCATCAGGAAGGAATATCAGGAAGACCATGAAACATCAGGAAGACCATGGAATATCAGGAAGACCACAGAACATCAGGAGAAGATGAGGGATAATCCAGAAGAGACCACGAACATGAAGTATGATGAGGGATCCCATGAAGAACAGGAAATACCAGCAGGAGTGAAGACGAGAAATCCTTGAGAGGAACTAACTCCTTGCGAAGGCACCTAAGGACTGTAAGCTGGACCCTTATATAGGGCTGAAGATCAGGAGATGCCCAGGGAGGACAATATGGGGCCCAGAGCATATCCAGCCGTGGGCCCTTAAAATCTCTGAAGGAGGCGCGGCCCGCACCTTAGGAAGCAGGAAACTGGAAATGCAGCACCATGGTCAGCGGCCATGCTGCTGCTGAGCAGTGCAGGAAAGCTGGGCCTCTGTGCAGGCCCTAATGATAGCAGCGGTATCCAGGCTGTTGAAGACAGACAGAAGAGCGGCTGCAGCCACAAGGGACATCTGCGAAGTGGAGCTGAAGTTGGCAGCGGCTCCTGCCGCCCTGGGAAGCACTGAAGTCCACTGCTCCTTGCCGCGATGAAGAGAGGAAACATCAGCAGCCTCCGGGCCGCGAAGGTAAATGTCTGATCACGGCTGGCCCGCGAGCAGAACTGTAACACAAGACCCCTTCTCTGGGCCTGACATCTCTACCTACAATGGTCGATCTGCCACCGCAGAACATGGCCCTAGACACAACTTTGTCTCATCGGCACCTTCCCTGCTACCGGACTCCACCCTTACCACTCTGCCATAGATCCTGGACTTTGTCACCATGCCACGACAGGGTAACAATATAATAATGAAATACTTGCTATCATAACTCCATCAAACTAACAAAATGGGGAGGGTTTGCTGTAGGAGTGCAAATGGGTCAGGATGGAAGAGGAAGAGTCACTGAGACCAGCAGTACTTTAAATCTCCCTCTGGACTGCTCCACATACCCCATCACTGCATATTGTCCCTCAATCAATCCAGTGGCCCGGCACCTGGCCGCATTCAGATGATGGCACTGCACCCAACATCAGGCAAATCAAGGGGTGCTGTGTCATCAGCAGTCATTGGAGAGACGAAAAGGACTTCGAGTGCACCCCTAGAGCAGAGAGTGCCATGAGGCTGTCATCATGTCAGAACACAGGGAAACCTTACCTCCCCTGCACCAGGTAATTATCAACTGAAAAAGGGCTGCCCGGCCAGATACCTTGGGTGCCCATTATTGGAGGCATTCATGCATCCGCACTGGGGGCTGCCCATTAACTGGAACAGTCTGCTGGGCTTCCCCCATCACTCTCCCTCACAATGTACACCAATAACAACATATACCGGAATAGCCTCACAGCTTAAGTTGGAAGTAATGGCCGCAGCTATTTATTAGATGCCCTACATATGTAGTTTTGCTTTGATTATTGGTGTAATGCCAATAGATAAAAACTACCCATGATGTTTACACTAATGTGGGCAGTTTAATTATTGCCATCCCCTTATTATTTTAATTAGCATGCTCCATTTTCAGGGTAGTGAATGGTCATAAGGTTTTGGGACTGATTCTGTTCAATATCATTGTGAGTGACATTGCAGAAGGGATAGAAGGTAAAGTTTGTCTATTTGTGGATGATACTAAGATCTGCAACAGAGTGGACACAGTTGAAGGAATAGAGAGAATGAAAAGTGATTTAAGAAAGCTTGAACAGTGGTCAGAATTTTGGCAGCTGGGATTCAATACCAAGCAGTGCAGAGTCATGCATCTGGGGTGTGGTATTCTGAAAGAGCTGTATATAATGGAGAGTGAAACACTGATGTTCACTGACCAAAAGGGAGACCTTGGCTATCTGGCTATCTGAAGATGGTGAAGCAACATGACAAAGCATCATCCAGAAAGGCAATAGCTAAAACCAGAAGTCTGGGCTGCATAGAGAGAAGAATAAACAGCAGGGAATGGGAAGTGATATTGCCCTTGTGCAGGTCCTTAGTGAGGGCGCACCTGGAGTACTGTGTTCAGTTCTGGAGACTGTATCTCAAAAAGGATAGATCAGGTCCAGAGAAGGACAACCAAAATAGTGTGGGATCTCTATCAGAAGACTTATGAGAGGCTAAAACATCTATATATATCCTGCATAAGAGGAGGTATAGGAGAGATATAATATAGACCTTCAGATACCTGAAAGGTTTTAATGATGCACAAACTCCAAATCTTTTCGATTGGAAAGAAACAGTAGAACTAGGGTCACAAAATGAACCTCCAGGGTGGATGACTCAGAACATATGTCAGGAAATATTTCTTCACAGAGAGGGTCATGGATACTTGGAATGCCCTTTCAGAGGAGGTGGTGAAGAAGAAAACAATCAACAAATTCAAAGGGGCATAGGATAAACACTGTGGATCTGTAAAGGCTAGAGGACAGAAATGAAGAAGAGGGTGCATGTGGGTAAGCTGCATGGAATGGAAGTTACTACCCTTAACAAAAGGCATGGGGATTACTATCCTCAATCAATTCCCTTGATGCTTTTGACACAGTTGCCAAAATGCTTTAGAGGAATTCCTAAAGATCAATTGAATAACCACCATACAAATCCTCCGTCATAAATTGTTTATAGAAGAATTATTTGTAAAACAACTCTAACCCTTTTAAATCCCAAACTAGGGTAAAAATGTTTGGACTTCCTTCTGAATGTGTGCAAGAATATGTTCAAAAAAATATTTAAGACAAAGGGAGGAACGTTTCATATATTGTTGTCATAAATCCCCACCAGGGGTAATGTGACTATGAATTATAATCATAAACGGACCCCCTCCGTCCAATGTTTTTCTATATGTGATGAACACCCGGATAGAGTCCATAGAGACCTTTGTGCGAGACCTGTGCAGGCAATAATTCAACACCCACTGACTGAACGTGGAAGGAGGTTGAAACCCCTGATGAAAGGTCCCTGGACGGACCTGAAACGCGGCTGCGTCGGTGACCTATTACAGACATCAGATAAGTCGGGATGTTGAAAGAGCTTATTTTTTAAGCCTTATTGAAAATCTTATATGCCTACGGGGTTGATCATAATTATTAACATCATCGATTAATACCCGTTTTCGGGATTATAATTTTGCCGGGACATTTACAATTGCTATTTTATAGTTTGTGGAGGAAAGTTTTTTCACCATTAGCAACAGTGAAAAATATTTTTAAAATACACACTTTAAAAGTCAGCACTTGGTGTTCATCACATATAGAAAAACATTGGACGGAGGGGGTCCGTTTATGATTATAATTCATAGTCACATTACCCCTGGTGGGGATTTATGACAACAATATATGAAACGTTCCTCCCTTTGTCTTAAATATTTTTTTTGAACATATTCTTGCACACATTCAGAAGGAAGTCCAAACTTTTTACCCTAGTTTGGGATTTAAAAGGGTTAGAGTTGTTTCACAAATAATTCTTCTATAAACAATTTATGACGGAGGATTTGTATGGTGGTTATTCATTTGACACAGTTGCAACATCGCTTCCTGCTTTGGCAATGGGGGAGGGGGATGGGGAGGAAAACTGGATAGAACATCAGAAATTTCTATGCTGGGTCAGACCAAGGGTCCAACAAGCCCAGCATCCTGTTTCCAACAGAGGCCAAACCAGGCCACAAGAATCTGGCAAATTACCCAAACACTAAGAAGATCCCATGCTATTGATGCAATTAATAGCAGTGGCTACTCCCTAAGTAAACTTGATTAATAGCAGTTAATGGACTTCTCCTCCAAGAACTTATCCAAACCTTTTTTAAACCCAGCTACACTAACTGCACTAACCACATCCTCTGGCAACAAATTCCAGAGCTTAATTGTGCGTAATATGAAAAATAATTTTCTCTGATTAGTCTTAAATGTGCTACTTTCTAACTTCATGGAATGCCCCCTAGTCCTTCTATTATCTGAAAGTGTAAATAACCGATTCACATCTACTCGTTCAAGACCTGTCATGATCTTAAAGACCTCTATCATATCCCCCCTCAGCCGTCTCTTCTCCAAGCTGAACAGCCCTAACCTCTTCAGCCTTTCCTCATAGGGTTGCTGTTCCATCCTCTTCATCATTTTGGTTGCCCTACTCTGTACCTTCTCCATCGCAACTATATTTTTTTTGAGATGCGGCAACCAGAATTGTACACTGTATTCAAGGTACGGTCTCACCATGGAGCGATACAGAGGCATTATGACGTTTTCTGTTTTATTAACCATTCCCTTCCTAATAATTCCTAACATTGTTTGCTTTTTTGACTGCTTTAGCACACTGAGCCAACAATTTTAAAGTATTATCCACTATGTAAATGTAACATCAGGACTTGCTAGAGACATAAAGTTATTATCCACTATGTAAATGTAACATCAGGACTTCCTAGAGACATAAAGTTCCTGGATGTAATAAATGACTGCTTCATGGAGCAATTGGTTCAGGAACCTACAAGAGAGGGAACTATTTTAGATTTAATTCTTAGTGGAACGCAAGATTTGGTGAAAGAAGTAACGGTGGTGGGGCCACTTGGCAACAGTGATCATAACATGATCAAATTTAAACTAATAACTGGAAGGGGGACAATAAGTAAATCTGCAGCTCTAACACTAAATTTTAAAAAGGGAAACTTTGATAAAATGAGGAAAATAGTTAGAAAAAAACTGAAAGGTGCAGCTGCAAAGGTTAAAAGTGTTCAACAGGGTTGGACATTGTTTAAAAATACAATCCTAGAGGCGCAGTCCATATGTATTCCGCGCATTAAGAAAGGTGGAAGGAAGGCAAAATGATTACCGTCATGGTTAAAAGGTGAGGTGAAAGAGGCTATTTTAGCCAAAAAAACATCCTTCAAAAATTGGAAGAAGGATCCATCTGAAGAAAATAGGATAAAACATAAGCATTGTCAAGGTAAGTGTAAAACATTGATAAGACAGGCGAAGAGAGAATTTGAAATGAAGTTGGCCATAGAGGCAAAAACTCATAATAATACCTTTTTTAAATATATCCAAAGCAAGAAACCTGTGAGGGAGTCGGTTGGACCATTAGATGACAAAGGGGTTAAAGGGGCTCTTAGGGAAGATAAGGCCATTGCAGAAAGACTAAATGAATTCTTTGCCTCCGTGTTTACTAATGAGGATGTTGGGGAGATACCAGTTCCAGAGATGGTTTTCAGGGGTGATGACTCAGACGAACTGAACGAAATCACTGTGAACCTGGAAGATGTAGTAGGCCAGATTGACAAACTAAAGGGTAGCAAATCACCTGGACCGGATGGTATGCATCCTAGGGTTCTGAAGGAACTAAAAAATGAAATTTCTGATCTATTAGTTAAAATTTGTAACCTATCATTAAAATCATCCATTGTACCTGAAGACTGGAGGGTGACCAATGTAACCCCAATATTTAAAAAAGGCTCCAGGGGCGATCCGGGTAATTATAGACCAGTGAGCCTGACTTCAGTGCCGGGAAAAATAGTGGAAACTATTCTCAAGGTCAAAATTGTAGAGCATATAGAAAGACATGATTTAATGGGACACAGTCAACATGGATTTACCCAAGGGAAGTCTTGCCTAACAAATCTGCTTCATTTTTTTGAAGGGGTTAATAAACATGTGGATAAAGGTGAACCGGTAGATGTAGTGTATTTGCATTTTCAGAAGGCGTTTGACAAAGTCCCTCATGAGAGGCTTCTACGAAAACTAAAAAGTCATGGGATAGGAGGCGATGTCCTTTCGTGGATTACAAACTGGTTAAAAGACAGGAAACAGAGAGTAGGATTAAATGGTCAATATTCTCAGTGGAAAAGGGTAAACAGTGGAGTACCTCAGGGATCTGTATTGGGACCGGTGCTTTTTTATATATATATAAATGATCTGGAAAGGAATACGACGAGTGAGGTTATCAAATTTGCGGATGATACAAAATTATTCAGAGTAGTTAAATCACAGACAGACTGTGATACATTACAGGAGGACCTTGCAAGACTGGAAGATTGGGCATCCAAATGGCAGATGAAATTTAATGTGGACAAGTGCAAGGTGATGCACATAGGGAAAAATAACCCTTGCTGTAGTTACACGATGTTAGATTCCATGTTAGGAGCTACCACCCAAGAAAAAGATCTAGGCATCATAGTGGATAATACTTTAAAATCGTCGGCTCAGTGTGCTGCAGCAGTCAGAAAAGCAAATAGAATGTTAGGAATTATTAGGAAGGGAATGGTTAATAGAACGGAAAATGTCATAATGCCTCTGTATCGCTCCATGGTGAGACCGCACCTTGAATACTGTGTACAATTCTGGTCGCCGCATCTCAAAAAAGATATAGTTGCGATGGAGAAGGTACAGAGAAGGGCAACCAAAATGATAAAGGGGATGGAACAGCTCCCCTATGAGGAAAGGCTGAAGAGGTTAGGGCTGTTCAGCTTGCAGAAGAGACGGCTGAGGGGGGATATGATAGAGGTCTTTAAGATCATGAGAGGTCTTGAACAAGTAGATGTGACTCGGTTATTTACACTTTCGAATAATAGAAGGACTAGGGGGCATTCCATGAAGTTAGAAAGTAACACATTTAAGACTAATCGGAGAAAATTCTTTTTCACTCAACGCACAATAAAGCACTGGAATTTGTTGACAGAGAAGGTAGTTAGTGCAGTTAGTGTTGCTGGGTTCAAAAAAGGTTTGGATAAGTTCTTGGAGGAGAAGGCCATCGCGGAAAGATTAAATGATTTCCTTGCTTCGGTGTTTACTGAAGAGGATGTTGGGGAGGTACCCATAATGGAGAAGGTTTTCATGGATAATGATTCAGATGGACTGAATCAAATTACGGTGAACCTAGAAGATGTGGTAGGCCTGATTGACAAACTGAAGAGTAGTAAATCACCTGGACCGGATGGTATACACCCCAGAGTTCTGAAGGAACTAAAAAATGAAATGTCAGACCTATTAGTAAAAATTTGTAACTTATCATTAAAATCATCCATTGTACCTGAAGACTGGAGGATAGCAAATGTAACCCCAATATTTAAAAAGGGCTCCAGGGGCGATCTGGGAAACTACAGACCGGTTAGCCTGACTTCAGTGCCAGGAAAAATAGTGGAAAATGTTCTAAACATCAAAATCACAGAACATATAGAAAGACATGGTTTAATGGAACAAAGTCAGCATGGCTTTACCCAGGGCAAGTCTTGCCTCACAAATCTGCTTCACTTTTTTGAAGGAGTTAATAAACATGTGGATAAAGGTGAACCGGTAGATATAGTATACTTGGATTTTCAGAAGGCGTTTGACAAAGTTCCTCATGAGAGGCTTCTAGGAAAAGTAAAAAGTCATGGGATAGGTGGCAATGTCCTTTCGTGGATTGCAAACTGGCTAAAAGACAGGAAACAGAGAGTAGGATTAAATGGGCAATTTTCTCAGTGGAAGGGAGTGGGCAGTGGAGTGCCTCAGGGATCTGTATTGGGACCCTTACTGTTCAATATATTTATAAATGATCTGGAAAGAAATATGACGAGTGAGATAATCAAATTTGCAGATGACACAAAATTGTTCAGAGTAGTTAAATCACAAGCAGATTGTGATAAATTACAGGAAGATCTTGTGAGACTGGAAAATTGGACATCCAAATGGCAGATGAAATTTAATGTGGATAAGTGCAAGGTGATGCATATAGGGAAAAATAACCCATGCTATAATTACACAATGTTGGGTTCCATATTAGGTGCTACAACCCAAGAAAGAGATCTAGGTGTCATAGTGGATAACACATTGAAATCGTCGGTGCAGTGTGCTGAGGCAGTCAAAAAAGCAAACAGAATGTTGGGAATTATTAGAAAAGGAATGATGAATAAAACGAAAAATGTCATAATGCCTCTGTATCGCTCCATGGTGAGACCGCACCTTGAATACTGTGTACAATTCTGGTCGCCGCATCTCAAAAAAGATATAATTGCGATGGAGAAGGTACAGAGAAGGGCTACCAAAATGATAAGGGGAATGGAACAATTCCCCTATGAGGAAAGACTAAAGAGGTTAGGACTTTTCAGCTTGGAGAAGAGACGACTGAGGGGGGATATGATAGAGGTGTTTAAAATCATGAGAGGTCTAGAACGGGTAGATGTGAATCGGTTATTTACTCTTTCGGATAGTAGAAAGACTAGGGGGCACTCCATAAAGTTAGAATGGGGCACATTTAAAACTAATCGGAGAAAGTTCTTTTTTACTCAACGCACAATTAAACTCTGGAATTTGTTGCCAGAGAATGTGGTTAGTGCAGTTAGTATAGCTGTGTTTAAAAAAGGATTGGATAAGTTCTTGGAGGAGAAGTCCATTACCTGCTATTAAGTTCACTTAGAGAATAGCCACTGCCATTATCAATGGTTACATGGAATAGACTTAGTTTTTGGGTACTTGCCAGGTTCTTATGGCCTGGATTGGCCACTGTTGGAAACAGGATGCTGGGCTTGATGGACCCTTGGTCTGACCTAGTATGGCATTTTCTAGGGGTGTGCATTCGTTTTGAACTTAAATGTAAAACACAACTTATTATTTTTTTTTTAACTTAAAAAAGTGATGAGGCGAAAACGATCGGATTTCCAACTTATTCAACATAGCTATGTTGAATAAGTTGGAAATCGCGATTGTTGATCCTAAATAAAAATTTAAACCCCTCACCCTCCTTAATCCCCCCCCCCCAAAACTTACCAAACTCCCTGGTGGTACAGCAGGGAGTCAGGACGCCATTTTTGAACTCCTTTGCGAGGAGCACGTGATGTCGGCGTCACGTGATTCCCCGCGCGATCGCTTTGGGACCCTCGTTGACCTCCTGACCCCCCCAAGCTGGCCAAAAGTTCCTTTTGGGTGCAACGAGGGTCCCGGAGCGATCGCGCGGGGAATCACGTGACGCCGCGTCTCTCCGACGTGACGCCGACGTGACGTGCTCCTCGCAAAGGAGTTCAGAAATGGCGTCCTGACTCCCTGCTGTACCACCAGGGAGTTTTGGTAAGTCTTGGGGGGGGGGATTAAGGAGGGTGAGGGGTTTAAATTTGTATTTGCACGTATGGACATAGACTCAACTTATGGAATTCTCCATATGTCCATATTGACCGCAAATGGGACCCCCTTTCGACTTATGGACTTATGAACATAAACTTTTGCTCTGCACATCCCTAGCATTTTCTTATGTTCTTATGTTCTTAAGTCCATTAATGGCTATTAATCAATTATACTTAGGGAATAGCCACTGCTATTAATTGCATCAGTAGCATGGGTTCTTCTTAGTGTTTGGGTAATTGCCAGGTTCTTGTGGCCTGGTTTTTGGCCTCTGTTGGAAACAGGATGCTGGGCTTGATGGACCCTTGGTCTGACCCAGCATGGCAATTTCTTATGATGCCTAGATCTTTTTCCTGGGTGGTAGCTCCTAATATGGAACCTAATATTGTGTAACTACAGCAAGGGTTATCTTTCCCTATATGCAACAGCTTGCACTTGTCACATTAAATTTCATCTGCCATTTGGATGCCCAATCTTCCAGTCTTGCAAGGTCCTCCTGGAATGTATCACAATCCATTTGTGATTTACCTACTCTGAATAATTTTGTATCGTCCGCAAATTTGATAACCTCACTCGTATTCCTTTCCAGATCATATATATATATTGAAAAGCACTGGTCCAAGTATAAATCCCTGAGGCACTCCACTGGTTAGCCTTTTCCCCTGAGAAAATTGACCATTTAATCCTACTCTCTTTTTTCTATCTTTTAACCAGTTTGTAATCCACGAAAGGACATCACCTTCTATCCCATGTCTTTTTAGTTTTCTTAGAAGCCTCTCATGAGGGACTTTGTCAAATACCTTCTGAAAATCCAAATACCCTACATCTACACTCACACTAAACTACAATTTTGAAGTCCCAGATCTCAGCCTGTTCTCTGACATTGCTGCCTGGATGTCCCATTGCCACCTTAAACTCAATATGGCAAACACAGAGTTCCCCCAAATCCAGTTCCCCTTTTTCCTCCTCTCTATTTCTATGGATAACACTTAATTTTCCAAGAACCTCTCAGCCTATAAACTTGGAGTCATCATTAACTCCATTCTTTCCTTCTCTACATACACTATATCCAAATCACTGCTAAAATGTGCCATTTCTTTCCCTGTAAAATCACCAAAATCTGTCCTTTCTTTTTCTATACAGACTACTAGAACCCTTACTTACTCTATCATCACCTTCCACTTAAGACTATTGCAACCTGCTCCTCACAGGTCTCCTACTGGGCCATGTCTCTCCACTACAATGTATCCAAAATTCAGCTGTGCAATTTATCTTTTGCCAAAGTCGCTACACCTATATAACTCCTCTTCTCAAACCACTACAGACAACAACCAACACAGGCCCTGACTTTTACAGTCTGAGGTACTGACATGCAGACATAAGGGGAAAAGCACAGGATCACTTCTGTAGCCAAGTTCCAAAGCAAAGAACTTCAAGCAGCATTGTATGAATTATCAAGACGGTTCCTCACCCAATAAAAACGTTGCTAGCAGTAATTTATGGGTTTGACAGTTGATTGGTTTTGACGTTGTAAATATTACTACTCTTATCGTAAGGCTTGGGGGTACTGCTCAGAGAGGCAGTTACTACCCTTGAGAGAAACAGGGAACTATCCTGCATGGAGCAACAACACTATCATAAGCAGCTTGCTGGGCAGACTGGATGGGCCACAAGGTTCTTTTCTGCCATCATTACTGTGTTACTATGTTGAAAATTAGTCTTTGCTGGGCTTTCCAGTATTTCCAAACAAGGGGAAAAACAACTGAAAATACCTTGGAGTCTTCCTGCCTAGCTGCCATGACACAGATGTACAACTTAGCGGTCTTAATGCTACCATGTCTACCTGTCACTTTCCTGATATACCACCTTAGGGATCTTATTGATAAAATACCTACTTCAACATTTATTTACCACCTTAGGTTTTTTGCTGCCACAGTGTCTACTGCCATGCCCCAGATATCTCACCATGCCCCTAATAAACAACCTTAGGGATTTTGCTGTCACTATGTCTACCGTCCATGCCCCTGATGTACTACCTTGGGGATCTTGCTATTGATCTTCATATCTGCCATGCCCCAGATATGCCTCTTCATGGGGTGGAGTGTCTTGCTGCAAATATGCGTACCTGCAATGCTCCAAATGTGCTATCTTGGGGGTTATGCTGCTATTATGTCTACCTGCAATGTCTCTATTGTACTACCTGACTTCATTGATGACAGCGCGGGAACACTGGGCACCCACACTCAGGGAGGTCACCCACCACCACCACCACCATCGGGCATCCTGCAGCACCCACAGCCATGAGAAAAAAAGAAAAACAAAGTAAGAATTCACCTGGAACTGAAAAAGGGAAGGACCATGTAAGATCCCTGATCAGGAGACCCGCCCCCCCCTGATGAAACTGATGACAGCACTGGACCGTTAAACGGTGCCAGAACACCGGGTGCCCGCACTCAGGGAGACCACCCACCACCTTCATCAGGTACCCTGCAGTACCCACAGCCATGAGAAAACATGCAATCCGTAGTGCTAGTTCTAGTCTCTCATGTGTGTTTAATACGCATCCTGTTATACTTTTTTTCTCAATTGTTAAATGTATTGCAAGTTGAACCTTGTAAACTGTTATGATGGTTTTACCGAATGATGGTATATAAAACTCAACAAATAAATAAATAAAATACCTTTGGGGTCTTGCTGCTCCTATGCTTTCCTACCATACCCAAGATGTACCACTTTAGGGTCTTGCTGCCCTTATCATTAGCTACCATGCTTCAGATGTACCACCATGAGAGTTTTGGTGCCTCCATGTTACTTGCTGTTTGAATCCCAGCCTAGTTCTTCTATCCTACTTCTTTCTTTGTTATACTGGGGTGTTTTCTTCCCAAAATAAAAATGTGAATATAGATAAAAATACAAGGTTCTCCTCCCACCCAACCTATTTTCTGGTTCACCTTAATGTTTTAGCCTACACTTCCATAATCCAAGCAAAGTTTTCCCACTCTGCTTGTTTCTTGGTTATACTGTGAATAAAAATGTGAAAAAAATTGCAAATTTCTCCTCCTACCTCACCTCTTTTCTAGTTTTACATCTTGCTGTCAAGTCCTTTCTGCTGTATGCAAATGACCACACTCTACCCCTTGGGGGTTATGACATCTATGTGCTGTTTGTGATTTACTGCACTCTATGCCTTGAAGGTTATTAAACTTCAATACTGTTTGCAATTGCCCATACTTTAAGCCTTGGGTGTTTTAACTTAGTAACATAGTAATTGATGACAGAAAAGGACCCACATGGTCCATCTAGTCTGCCCGGCAAGCTTTTTTATTTATTTAATTCATTTATTTTTATTCTGTTAAAATAGTAAATGCCACTCTGTGCAGATTATCCCTATGTCCTCTGTCACAGTCACCAACTGCTGCTTCATGCACATTACCCCAATGCAGGTTACCCTTTATCCTCATTTCCATCCTTTACCTACTAGGGATCCTCTGTGTTTATCCCCAGTCTTTTGAATTCCATTACAGGTTTCATCTAAACTACCATGGAATGCCCTGTAAGGATGCCAATGTCAGGAAATATTTCTATGAAGAAATATTTCCTGACATTGTTCCTGAGTCCACCCCTTTGGAGCTTCATATTCTGACCCCCAGTTCTATAGCTTTCCTTCCTTTGGAAAAAGTTTGATTCTCATGCATCATTTAAGCCCTTCAGGTATTTAAATGTCTGTATTATATCCTCCTTTCCCTTCTCTCCTCTAAGGTATAAATATTTAATTTCTTAATTCCCATCTCATACTGGTTTTGATGCAGACCATTTTGGTTGTCTTTCTTTGGCTGCTTTGATCCTGTCTCTATCTTTTTTAAAATACGGTCTCTAGAAGAGAATATAATACTCCAGTTGAGGCCTCAACAAAGATCTGGACAGGGGCAATATTACTTCTTTTTTTCTTGTTGATTATGATTTTTTCGATGCAGCCCAGAATTTTTGTGGCCTTGTCACATTACTTTTCTGATTTCAAGTCATCCTAAACTATCACCTGGAGGTTTCTTTTCCTGGCTGTGCACATCAGTCTCTCACTCCCATCACGTATAGCTCTTTTGGATTTCTGTATCCCAGATGCTTAAATCTGCAATTCTTGTAATTGAATCCCAGCTGCCAAACCTTTGACCGTTCCTCAAACTTTCTTAGATCACTTTTCATTCTCTCCACTCCTTCAGGTGTGTTTATTCTGTTGCAGATCTTAATGTTATCCACAAAAATATAAACCTTTCCTTCTAACACTTCTGCTATGTCACTCACAAAGATATTGAACAAAACCGGCCCCAGAATTGATCCTTGAGAACTGATTCCTCACAAAGTATACCTTGGTGTTTTTGACACCTTTGTGCTGTTTGCAATTTCCTACTCTATAGTAGGGATGTGAATCGTTTTACGACGATTAAAATTATCGTCCGATAATTTTAATATCATCTTAAGCCGTTATGAAACACAATACAATAGAGATTCTAACGATTTATCGTTATAAATCGTTAGAATCGTGAGCCGGCACACTAAAACCCTCTAAAACCCACCCCCGACCCTTTAAATTAAATCCCCCACCCTCCCGAACCCCCCCCCCAAATAACTTAAATTACCTGGTGGTCCAGCGGCGGTCCGGAACGGCAGCGGTCCGGAACGGGCTCCTGCTATTGAATCTTGTTGTCTTCAGCCGGCGCCATTTTCCAAAATGGCGCCGAAAAATGGCGGCGGCCATAGACCAACAGGATTCGACGGCAGGAGGTCCTTCCGGACCCCCGCTGGACTTTTGGCAAGTCTTGTGGGGTCAGGAGGCCCCCCCCCCCAAGCTGGCCAAAAGTTCCTGGAGGTCCAGCGGGGGTCAGGGAGCGATTTCCCGCCGCGAATCGTTTTCCGTACAGAAAATGGCGCCGGCAGGAGATCGACTGCAGGAGGTCGTTCAGCGAGGCGAACGCCAGAACGCCATTTTTCGGCGCCATTTTGGAAAATGGCGCCGGCTGAAGACAACAAGATTCAATAGCAGGAGCCCGTTCCGGACCGCCGCTGGACCACCAGGTAATTTAAGTTATTTGGGGGGGGGTTCGGGAGGGTGGGGGATTTAATTTAAAGGGTCGGGGGTGGGTTTTAGCGGGTTTTAACGATTTTAGCGGGTTTTAACGATTTTAACGATTTATCATGATATTTTACCCCCCCAAATGGCAACAATACGATTCCCTCCCCCTCCCAGCTGAAATCGATCGTTAAGACGATCGAGGACACGATTCACATCTCTACTCTATAGGCCTTTTGGGGTTTTGATGCCTTTGTGCTATTTGAGATTCCATACACTGAACACCTTGGATATTATGTACCTTTGTGCTGGTGGGGGTTCCCCAGACTAAATGCCTTAGGGATTTGATGCATGTATGCTCTTTGTGATTTCCAGAACTAAGGCATTGATGGCTTTGATGCTTTGGTGCTCTCTGTGATTCACCATACTGTATGTCTTGGGGGTTATGATGCTTTTGTTATTCCCCACACTATTTTTGGGGGGTCAGTACTGATCAGCATATATTAGCTCTATAATTATCCAAATAACAAATGGAACCATAACAGCATTAGTGAGCCAATTTCAGTTTCATTGTACCATATATGTGTTCTTAAGATGTACTTGGCTTAATCTTTGACAGAAGCATATGCTACTCGAAGAATCAACCAAATAGCTGGATTTGGGGATGCTTGTTCCAGGTAGAAGCATGGCTGTCTTTGAGATTCTTTTCAAATCCCCTTCTCTTTTGGTACTTGCCAACTCATGGTCTTGCCCTGGCCATCTGTTGCTTTGCACAATTGCTGCACCATTCATAGTCCATCCAGTCTGCCCAGCAAGCTGCTTATTTTTGTAACTGCCACTCCATGCAGGTTAATCCCATGCCTTCTATTCAGGGTAGTAATTGCTGCTCTATGCAGGTTACTCCAGTGCCCTCCATTAAGGGTAGTAACCTCCATTCCCTCCTATAGGAGTAGTAACTTCTGCTTCATTCAGGTTATGCAACATGCATTCTTTTCTTTATTTCCAACCTCTATACTCTAGGGATCCACAGTATTTATCCCATGTCCTATTGAATTCATTTGCTGTTTTCTTCCTCACTAACTCTTCACATTAAGGATGGTGGAGGGAAGTCAAGTAATTACCATTCTCTCTGTGATGAAATATTTCCTGATATTGGTTCTGAGTTATCGACTGAGGAGTTTCAGTTCATGACCTGTAGTTCTACAGTTTTCTTTCCAAAGAAAAGATTTGAAGTTCATACATTATTAAAACCTTTCAGGTATCTAAAGATCTGTATCATTTCTTTCCTGCACTCTCTCTCCTCCAGTGTACACATATTTAGATTTTTCAGCCTCTCCTCATAAGTCTTCCTATATAGGTCTCACCAAGGACCTGTACAAAGGCATTATCACCTCTTTTTTTTTTAACTAATTATTCCTCTCTCTGCGCAGCCCAGCATCCATTGAATCCCAGATGCCAAATCTTTGGTCATTTTTCAAGCTTTCATAAATCATTTTTCATTCTCTCTACTCCTTCAGGTGTGTTCACTCTGTTGCAGATCTTAGTATCATCCACATAGCTTCTATCCCTTCCGCAATGTCACTCACAAAGATATTGAAAATATTCGGTCCCAAAATTGATCCTGGTGGCAAGCCACTTAATACTGTTCTTTCTTCAGAATCTATTCCATTTACCATAACATACTGTTTCCTATCAGTCAACCAGTTTGTAATCCACTCTACCACCTTGGCACCCACTTCAAGCTTCTCATTTTATCCATGAGCCTTCTGTGTGGTACCATACCAAAAGCTTTGCTTAAATTCAAGTAAATCATATCAAATGTTCTTCCTTGATCCTGTTTTCTAGTCACCTAATCAAAAAAATCAATCAGATTTGTCTGGCAGGACCTTCCCCTGGTGAATCCATGCTGCCTCAGGTCCAGCAACCCACTGGATTGTACGTGGTTCACTATCCTTTACTTCAATCTCTATTAATTTTCTCACCACTGAAGTGAGGCTAACTGGCCTGTAGTTTCCAGTCTCCTCTCTGTTACTTCTCTTATGAAGTGGGACCAATCTTGTGGCACCATCCCCGTTTCCAGGGTTCTATTGATCAGGTCTTTCATTAGACCTGCCAGTACATCTCTGAGCTCCCTTAGTATCTCATATACTCTTTGGGCATTTAATTCCAATCTTCTTTGAGGATTTCATCCATTTTTCTTGTTGCATTGCTCTGTTTATACTGTTTCTCTTTTAATCACCAGCACCACTATTGCCACTACAGTTTGAAGCCAGTCTTGATACCTTAGGGTGCTTCCTCTTCTGCTCTTGATGGCTTTGAGCTTCAGTACAAATCCCCCTCCACACTGGAACTTGCTGACATTTGGTCTTGCCCTGGCTATGTGTTTCTTTGCATTCTTGCTGCACCTTGGGCTCTTCGTGCCACTCCTGGTACCACTTTGTCAGTCCTAGTGCCTAAAGCTTTTGATACCATTCTTATTTTCTTACCCCTTGAGGTACACCTTGAGGGTTTTTCAGCCATTCTTCTTACTATGTTGTTCTGCTGCTACCATTTCTGTTTTTAATAACTAGTATCACTGCTGCTACTGCTACTACTCAAAGCCAGTCTTGGTACCTTATTGTGCTTCCTCCTCTACTCCAGTTGTCTTCAAGGTTTTTCCAAATCCTCTTTCCTTATGGTACTTGTCAATTCTTGGTCTTGCTCTGACCACAAATGATTTACACAGACCTTTCCTACCCAATTATATTTAATGGTTTCATACCCTCTAGGATATTTTCTTCAAATTCCTTGTGATTATCAGTTTCATCTAGTATTTAGTCTTTGATGGATTATACCACAGGAAAAGCCAAGGGCTGCAGAAGTGTAGCACCCAGAAACAGAAATATACTCCTCCATGATTACTGTTCCTGAGGTAATAGTGACAGTATTTGCAAAAATTGATTCAGAAGAAGAATTATATCCTAGAATCCCTGGTTCACAGGATATTAAATAGCTAGTAGCAAAAGAGCTTTGGTGCTTCTAGTTAGCAATATCTTAGCTTCATGTGAATGCCAGCTCCAAACCCAAACAGCCAGCTCCTTCACTTAATTATGTCATACAGAAATGACATCAGACCTCCATCAAATATTTCCTTTGGCTTCTCCATGCCTAGGGATTTATACCAATTTGGTTGATGCCATTTATCCCTCATTTGGAGCCTTGCACTGTTCTTGCTACTCTGGGTGTCTGCTTTGTGCCTCTCTTGATATTTTGGAGTCTTTATGCTACTCTTTCAGTTGCTTTGATCCTCTGTCACTGCCTTGAGGGTGGTTTCTGCCTCTTTTGGTACTTTTTTCTCCATGATGCCTTGTGTTCTTCATGCCATACTTGGTGCTACTTTGTTCCTCGCATGTAATTTTAGGGGTTTCATGCCACTGTTGCTTATTCCCTTTGCCCAACTTTTGCAACCTTGGGTTGTTCTGGCCACACTTTAAACTGCTTTGCTCCTAGGATAATACCTCAAATATCTTCTGCTACTGCTGGTATGCCTCATTGCAGGTCCTTGGGCTCTTTATACCATTTTTTATGCCATGTTGACATTGTCTTTATGAGTTGGCATGTCTTCACCCTTCTGTTGATATCTACCCATTTTCATTAGAAATGGTAAGTAAAGCCCAATTTAGAAGTCCAGATTGGGTACATTGCTTCCATCATTGAACAAATTAATGAATACAATGAACAGAAAAAATATATATTTTTTGTATGAACCAAATCAAGCAAATGGCTGTGATCTACAAATTGAATGAATGAACCAAAACAAAGGTTTTGACTATGCACATCCCTAGTGCCAATTATAAAGAAACTGATATCTTGTAATTAAAACCCTTGCATTTGAATAAAAAGAGAGCTGTGTCTGTTTCTGTATTATTCATGGAGCAGAACATGAAGACAACTCTGACATACATTTCACTTTCATTTGAAAACTTGCCCTAATAGTACAAACTGTATGTATTTATAATCCAGGTCAATTAATCAATCATGTCTAAAATATTTCAAGAAATGAGATAAAATCCATGGTTTGATTTAGACCTAGAGGATGCAGACAATTGCATTTTC
This sequence comes from Rhinatrema bivittatum, assembly GCF_901001135.1. Taxonomy (NCBI): domain Eukaryota; kingdom Metazoa; phylum Chordata; class Amphibia; order Gymnophiona; family Rhinatrematidae; genus Rhinatrema; species Rhinatrema bivittatum. The sequence continues at coordinate 75,968,248 of NC_042623.1, forward strand.
TTTTTATAAATCTCTGTTTCCTCTGACCTTTCTCTCTGACTATATGCATTGCCATTTTATAATCTATTTGACAAGAGCCACAGCAAATATGTAATACTGCAATAATTGAGCATTTTAATTTTCTTTAGGAAAACAAGGGGGCTATTTATTAATGTATAACAATGTACTGATAATTATCTCTGATACTGAATACCAAAGTAGTTTTTATAATATTTATCGGGAGCGTAATGTGCTTTATATCTGAGACCTTTAATAGTATTATTTACATATCTAAAAATCCTATTAAATAAATATTTTAATAGTATTTTTTAATAAATTTAAATTATTTAATAGTATTATTTTAATAAATATTTTAATAGTATTATTTACATATCTAAAAATACTATTAAAATAAAAATATTTTAATAGTATTATTTACATATCTAAAAATCAAATACCCAGCCTTATACCTATCACCTATTTCTTAGCCAACATTTGGCTCCGTAGCATTTACGTTATGTTATTAACCCCATATATCTGTATCCAAGTTCCTGCTACCTGTTCATTGTAAGACATTAACTTGTCAATGTTTCTGTTTAGAATGTAAACCGAATTGATCAGTAACTCTGTTATTGGAAAGTCGGTATATAAAAGTGCTAAATAAATAAATAAATAATATTTTAATTCTACCAACAGAAGTTTGGCACTAGAATGTTCCCTTAATGTTCCATTTTAAATAATAATACTATGCAAATAAATGGAATGAGAAAAGACAAATCCTAGTCTATAAAATTGTAATTGCTATAATATCTTTACCAATTGCTATAGTTATAAGTAGTATTTATAACATTGCTATAGGTATAATTTGTGTTTATAACAATGAAATAGCTTTTTTAGATTTCAGATTGAAAAAGGGCATAGGTTATATGAGGACAATGCTTGATTTCTAATTGGTATAGTCATTCTTATACTTTCTAAGCAAAGTTAATTCTTAAAATAAAAAGATTTGAGTTCAGAACATTTAATCCAGAGCTTAAACATTTATTTATATCCACATCAAAAAATTAAGTTTGGGCCTGAGAAACCAAAACATATGAGCATTTCTCTGAAAGCAGCTATTTATAAACCAGCCTTATAATCATGCCTGCATTAGATTTGTTTCATCTCACTTCTAGTCCTATTCTGTAAGGTTACAGTAGAAAACTTGGCATATTACATACTACACTCTTCTAACAAACCAACCAGAAGGGCATACCAGAACAGAATGATCACCCAACCTGCAAAATCTACCCTGAGGAAACGCGCTCTATCCACAGCGGGCCCGTCACTCTGGAACTCACTACCACCGGACCTCCACCTAGAACCGTGCCATACAACGTTCAAGGTGAAACTCAAGACTTGGCTATTCCTTCAAGCTTTCCCAGAGAGCTAAAGCAGGAAGAACAAACATCCAGCCTTGTCATACCACAATAATGTAATGCTCACATTGAGTCAGTTTTTTATTCCAAGTTGTTACCTAAGTTGATCTTAGTTGTTTCTTAATATAATATATTACACTGTATTATAGTTCTTCTGTTCATTATATTATATTTGATATGTTCCATGTAAACCGCCTACCCGGCGATAGCTATATCTGTTAAATGTGAACCGGAGTGATATGTATTGTATACAGGAACTTCCGGTATATAAAAACCAATAAATAAATAAATAAATAAATATTTAGTGTGCATGTTAATTCCCCTTTAAGAAATAATTCTGTGACACATACATATAGGGGTGGATTTTCAGAGCCCTGCTCGCGTAAATCCGCCCAAAACCGGGCGGATTTACGCAAGCAGGGCCCTGCGCGCCAGGAAGCCTATTTTACATAGGCCTCCCGGCGCGCGCAGAGCCCCGGGACTCGCGTAAGTCCCGGGGTTCTCCGAGGGGGGGGCGTGTTGGGGGCGTGTCGGGGGGCGGGCCCGGTCGTCATGGCGTTTCGGGGGCGTGTCGGCAGCGTTTTGGGGGTGGGTACGGGGGCATGGCTACGGCCCGGGGCGGTCCGGGGGCGTGGCCGCGCCCTCCGTACCCGCCCCCAGGTCGCGGCCCGGCGCGCTGGAGGCCCGCTCACGCACGGGGATTTACGCCTCCCTCCGGGAGGCGTAAATCCCCCGACAAAGGTAAGGGGGGGGTTTAGACAGGGCCGGGCGGGTGGGTTAGGTAGGGGAAGGGAGGGGAAGGTGAGGGGAGGGAACGGGGGTAGGCTGCGTGGCTCGGCGCACGCCGGCTATACAAAATCCATAGCCTTGCGCGCGCCGATCCAGGTTTTTAGCAGATACGCGCGGCTCCGCGCGTATCTACTAAAATCCAGCGTACTTTTGTTTGCGCCTGGAGCGCAAACAAAAGTAGGCTATTCGCGCGCCTTTTAAAATCCGCCCCATACTATACATTTATTTTTATTTATTTAAAGTGGTTTTTACCTGCCCTTCCAAAACGTTCAGGGCCAGGGTACAATAAAAACAATATAGACATTCATGCTGTACATATTACAAAGCCAGCTGCAAAAAGAAAATACATTGCAGTTTAACCAATGGAGCCAAAAGCATAAATAAATAAATGAGTTTTTAGGTGCTTTTAAAATGTTTTAGTATCCTAAGACATGGTAGAAAATAATGAATTCCACATAAAAACTGATCAGAAGAGTGAAGAGTGCAAAATGGGGAATGAATATGCAGCACTGAGCTAGTCCATGGTGAAGAGATATTATTAGGACGTTTTTTGTATAATTTCTGTTTGTTTGTTTTTATTCACCAGTTCACTGTAACCACTGTAATGACTTAAGAACTTTAAGAAGGCAATTTTTCTAGCTTTCTAAGTGGGTAAACAGCTGTTTATCTGCATAAAATAACCACTCCCCCCACTATGTGTAAAAGTACCCTCATTAAAAAGGACCAGAGAAGATACCAAGGTACAAGAGCATTAAGGAATCACTATCCACCTGCTAGCCACATTTTCACATATCGGAAGTTAACAATTTGTGCAGACAGCTTCCAATGTGTGAGCACAAAGTGCTTTTAGTGGGCGCAGCTATCAACTGTGTTCACAAACCTTTAAATATGAATGGAAATTAATTTTTTCATTCTTTCAGAGGAACTGTGATTTGGTTCATTCCATTCATAACAAACCAAAAATCACTTTTTTTTTTTATAAACAAAAAAAATTAGTTTCAAATTATTGCACATCCCTAGTATCAACCTGCTAAGCATTTTGGAAATTAGTCAATTCATTTAAAATAAAATAGAAATTTAGGGGTAGATTTTTGAAAAAAACGCTCATGTGTCCATAAGCTCACCAATTAATGCAAGAATTGTTAAATTGGCTCCAATTAAGGAGTGGAATGGGAGGGAACTCCTTTACCCCTATCTACCCTTCCTCCCTTTTCCCCTCTCCTCTCTGACCCCTAAACTAACTCTAACTTTTTTTTTTTAACTTACCTGCTTCTTCAGAGCACAAGTATAAATGTTTTTATGTAATTTTGTAAACCGATATGACCGTTCCCACCAAATACCGGTATAAAAATGTTAACAAATAAAATAAATAAATAAATAGATAAGTTACGCTCACCGGCCAGCTGCCGACACGCTTCCCCAGGACAGCGTCTAATGATGTCTAATGCCACTGTCCTGGCCCGCCCCTCACCCCACTCCACCCCTGCCCTATGGCCCATCCTTTTTCAATTGCCGGGCAGTTCAGTGCATACCGGGAGTTATGCGCGTGGCCAGGCCCTTTCTAAATTCATTCCCTTCACAAACACTGTACTCACTGCACTCCATACATGGAACACCATTCTCGCCTCCATAAACCAACTACTCACCGACATGCACCTTGCCCTTAACCCGCAAAAAACTGAACTCCTCCTCATCTCCTCTAGACATGCACCCATACCCTGTCCCTCCACTCTCCAGCCTCCTAACTTTCTCTCTAACACAAGAAACCTGGGTGTTATACTTGACAAACAACTAACCTTCAAACCATATATCAAATCTATCCTTAGCAGCTGCTACTTCAAACTACAATCCCTTAAAAAACTCAAACCCCTCCTCTACCTCCATGATTTCCGCACAGTATTTCAATCCTTAATTTTTTCAAAAATTGATTATTGCAACGCACTCCTACTTGGACTCCCTGCTACCCACATCAGACCTCTCCAACTCCTTCAAAACGCTACTGCACGCATTCTCACCAATGTCAATAAGAAAGATCACATTACTCCCACCCTCATTAATCTCCATTGGCTTCCCATCCACTCACGAATTATATACAAGACCCTTACCCTCATCCACAAAAGTATTATTAACGAACATTACAACTGGCTAAACCCACCTTTTCTACCTCGTATCTCCACAAGACCCACCCGCTCCTCTCTTCGTGGAACCCTTATTCCCCCCTCCATAAAATCCACAAGACTCATCTCCACCACCAATAGGGCCCTTTCCCTCGCAGGCCCATCCCTGTGGAACTCCATGTCTCCTGACCTACGCACCGAAACCTCCACACTCACCTTCAAAAAGAAACTCAAAACCTGGCTCTTCCTCCAAGCATACCCCCAATCATCACCATCACCTACTAGCACTCAAACCCAACCTCCCTCTCATATCAACACCCCCACTACAGGACCCCCACCCACCCTCTCGAAGGAACTACAAACCCCACACTTAACCTCCTGCACATAATAAATTGCCACCTAGCAGAACCGCACACATCTTCTCACTTCTTTCACTGTTGGCCATGCGCTTAGACAAATTTTGTATATAGCCTATGTACATATCATTTCCCCATTGATTCCCTGTACATATTTTTTCCTCATGTATCTGTTCTCACCCCCCCCTTCCCCCCCCCTTTGTCGCAATCACCCCCACCCCTCCCTCCCTTAGTTATCAAGTTATTTACTCTGTTACTATTGTTTGTTACACACTGTTCCTTGTAAAGGCTTTGCCTATATATTTTTTGGTTTGTAAGTTATCTGTAAACCGGCATGATGTGCAAACGGCTGTCGGTATATAAAATTAAATAAATAATAAAAAAATAAATAAATTGGGCTCAGCGTGCGCAAGGCCCGGCCACGCATGTAACCCCAAGTTTTAACACATGCTGGGCTTTTAAAATGTGGGTGATACTGTCAAAATGCTCCACTGGTAGAAAATAATGTTGAAAATTAACAATTCTTGCATCAATTGGCTTAAGTGGAAAAGACAAAGCATGTGGATGTTGGATGAAATATTAAAAGGAAAAGAGCTTTTGACTTTCCAAGCAGTAAGGAGGCATTTTAGCTTACCATGTTCTCAAAGGTTTAAATTACTTCAGCTGAGACACTATATTATCAGGGAAAATTCATATCCATTCATTGTAAGATGCAGCAGTAAGTTTTCAAACTGTGGATAAGTTGCTGGCATCCTCTAAAGTAGTTTCAATATTCTATGAATGTTTGCAGAATGCACTTACTGGGGGTCGAAGAGGACTAGGCAAGTAATGGGGAGAGGACTTCAAGGTTTATGCACAGGGGGGCCATGTTTTAAGCAAGTTGCGATGGATTTTGTTGTCCGCATCCCTTACTCAGATTTATTTTAATGTTCATAGGACAGTGGACTCTGGCAAAATTATCCAAGCTCTGTACTCGGGAAAATAATAAATGTTAATTTTTGACTAATTATAGGGGCATTCTCACATATTGTATGTTATATTTCTTGAACATTATGAGGCAATTTAAAAAAGGGATTCTCCATGGGAAAATGGATATTTACCAATGGGGAAGGCCCCTTTGAAATTTGTCCCTCCTCATTTATGGATGAAAGGGGCGGTGCTTTAAAGCAAAGTCAAGGCTGATTGGATCCAGCAACCTAAATAATTTTAAAATAAATAAATCCTTCCTGGTGGCTGTAAGGGAAGGAATTTTTAAAAGGTAACTGTGTGAGGAGTTTGCCTTTCAAAACTGACTAGCAGGTTGCAAACTCTCTGGGTCATTTATCATTTTGCATTAGGGCCTTATTGCACGTTATAACGCCATAATGAGCACGATAAATAACGCAACGCAAAATGCGTATGCAAATTAAAATTTGAGTATTCAAGTGGGAGGAATTTGGATGGAGTAAATGGAAATGAGGGTCTGCTAGCACGGAGTTCGATAGAGTAATGCATACTATTGTGAGATTTAGTGCCAAAAATAATTACACCTATTTTTTGTGGTACGCTGAAAAAATTATTTATCACGCTCCCACAGGAAATATCGAGAGTCATTTGTATTATTCATTAACTGCTATTAATCAATTTGACTTAGGGAATGGTCACTAGGGATGTGCATTCATTTTGAATGAATGCGCAATCTGCAACATATAGGTCCCTATTTGTTGCATTCGTGGGTTCCCGAAATGTATGGCGAACCCCCAAGAATGCAATGTATCATTAACGAATACAACCCCCACCCTCCTGACACCCCCAAGACTTGAAAAAAGTACATGTTGGTCCAGCGGGGGCCTGGGGTGATCTCCTCCACTCGGGCCGATGGCTGCAGGTATTCAAAATGGCACCTATAGCGTTTGCCCTTACTATGTCACAGGGGCTACCGGTGCCATCAGTTGGCCCCTGTCACATGGTAGGAGCAATGGATGGCCGGTGCCATCTTGTGCTCCTACCATGTGACAGGGGCCGACCGATGGCACTGGTAGCCCCTGTGACATAGTAAGGGCAAAGGCTATAGGCGCCATTTTGAATACCTGCAGCCATCTCCCCGAGTGCAGGAGATCGCTCCAGGACCCTCGCTGGACCACCAGGGTTGTGAGTCCACCCCAATGCTTGGCAAAAGTCCCTGGTGGTCCAGCGGGGGTCCTGGAGTGATCTCCTGCACTCGGGCCATCGGCTGCCAGTATTCAAAATGGCACTAATAGCCTTTGCCCTTACTATGTCACAGAGGCTACCGGTGCCATCGGTCGGCCCCTGTCACATGGTAGGAGCAATGGATGGCCGGTGCCATCTTGTGCTCCTACCATGTGACAGGGACCGACCGATGGCACCAGTAGCCCCTGTGACATAGTAAGGGCAAAGGCTATTGGTGCCATTTTGAATACTGGCAGCCGACGGCCCAAGTGCCGGAGATCACTCCAGGACCCCCGCTGGACCACCAGGGACTTTTTTGGCAAGTATTGGGGGGGACTCATGACCCTGGTGGTCCAGTGGGGGTCCTGGAGTGATCTCCTGCACTCAGGCCGTCGGCTGCTGGTATTCAAAATGGCAGCGATAGCCTTTGCCCTTACTATGTCACAGGGGCTACCAGGGACCTTTGGAAAGTCTTAGGGGGGACTCCTGACCCCCCCCCCCCAAGTCTTGCCAAAAGTCCCTGGTGGTCCAGCGGGATCCTGGAGTGATCTCCTGCACTCGGGCCGTCGGCTGCCAGTATTCAAAATGGCGCCGATAGGCTTTGCCCTTACTATGTCACAGGGGCTACCAGTGCCATTTGTCGGCCCCTGGCACATGTTTTGAGCACAAGATGGCATTGGCTGTCTTTTGCTCCTACCAAGTGACAGAGGCTGACCAATGGCACTGGAAGCCCCTGTGACATAGTAAGGGCAAAGGCTATCGGCACCATTTTGAATACCGGCAGCCTACGGCCTGAGTGCAGGAGATCACTCCAAGACCCTCCCTGGACCACCAGGGACTTTTGGCAAGTCTTGGGGGGGGGGGTCAGGAGGGTGGGGGATTGTAGTCAATTACATTTAAAGGATTGGGAAGGGTTTTTCTTTTGTTTTTCCAACTTTAATGGAAAACGAATACCGAATTCAACTAATGGACGAATTGGGTTTCCCCCTATGAAAATGAATGCAACATATTTGGGTCCCGATGAATACGAATACCGAATCGGACAAATCCGTCCCTTCTGCACATCCCTAATGGTCACTGCTATTACTGGCATCAGTAGCATGGGATCTATTTAATGTTTGGTTATTTGCCAGTTACTTGTAGCCTGGATTGGCCTTTGTTGGAATCAGGATGCTGGTCTTGATGGACCCTTGGTCTGACCCAGTGTGGCAATTTCTTATGTTCTTATGCGGTTTCACTATTGAATATACCTCCAAAGTTAGCTGGATAAGTTTATCTGGTTAACTTTTCTAGTTGGACCATGTCTGAATATGGACCTCCTAGTATTTAAAAATGAAAAATTCTTCATTCAAATCCTTTTCTTGCTGCCTTAAATGAAAGTAGATTAGGAAATTAATTTCTTAGACATGAAAAAAATTAGATGAAGTATTTATCTAGTAGTAGACTTTTTTCTATTACAGTACTTGATTTTATAGTCACCAATATGTTAAAGCTTTTTTGCTTGACATTTCACTGTTGCCAAAGCTGACAGATTTCTGTCCCATCCATTTGGTCTGGTAGTGAGTTTTAATCATTTCCACTGAAGTGCATTTCATTTTCTTAGAAGTACAAATGCTGCACAAGTCTGAATTAATTCAGGAAATATTAATATCCTGCAGATTATTTGCCCATAAGATTTAATTCTTCTCCATAAGAAAAGGAATAGAAGTAGATTGTACACTGTATATAAAAATTATGGAAACAGTAACAAAAGGATTACAAATATGTTTTCTCGCACCCTATAATTCTACTTAAAAGTTAAGAACTAGCAATGACTTTTACTAATATAATTTCATAATTAATTCCATTTCACTGGAAGCATTGAACCAGTCCTGATTTTTCCATATTCCATTTGTGGGTTCATAGTCTAGAAAAATTAGATCTACTAATTCATGCAAGCTATAGGTTAAAACCAGCACTTGTTCCACCTGTCTAGCTGGTATGGAGTCAATTAGTAACTTTAGTTATACTACAGCCAGAAACCAGGAACAGATTTAAATCTTTAGTGCTGCTCATAGGCAGGGTTAGAAAGCAGAGATATGGTTGGCGAGGCAAATTCGTTCCCCCTGGAGACTGTAGAGTTGGGGAAGCAGCCAGAGTGCATACCTGGGGTTGCCAACTGACTCCAAATTTTCAGGACAGGTTGATCCAGTGTTGGCTTTATCCCATTAAATGCATGGGCTTGTAATTCTGACTTTCCTGAATGCAGGAGATAAAACAAGTCCCTACATGCAGTGGGATAAAACCAGTGCTGGATTAGTTGGTTCCCAATCCTATGCATTTGGTCCTAAGGCAAATGGGAGCAGGCTGTTTTTTTACCCAGGTGTTTGATGCCTTCAAAATTTGGCATGCTAGGCAGTTGTCTATACTGTTTATCCCTAAGTGGGCCTGTTATAAACCACTCAAAATATCCTATGTTGTAAATCTATTGAATGTTCACAATCCTATCCTGAAATCTCCATTTTCCTTTCCTTGCACTAGACATACAGCTAGCTTTAATTGCCAGGTGTGGAGTCCAGAAATGGTTTACAGTGACTTATCAAATGTCTAACAATACAATAAATGATCCCATGCCTATTGCCCAATGAAAATCAGATGAATTTCTTACTATATATTGTAAACTAGGAATATGAATGCAGGACAAGAGACTCATTTGATTTCATAAAGCAGTCTTTCTTAACTCTATCACAAAGGAATTTGTAAGCTACAAAAAAAAAAAATCTGCTGTAGCATTACTGCACAGTGAAAACTGTTAAAGAAGAAATAAAGAAAAACATAGGAGGAATAAGAAATGGCAAGATCATGAGACACAATCCAAATTACAGAGTGAATATCCGTAGGAGTCTTAAACTGTTCTCTGGCTACAGTCACACCATTACTCCACGTGTTTTAAACAGAGGAAATGTCATACCAGGTCAGATCAAAACCAGCATCCTGTCCCCATCAGTGGATAAACTGAGTGATTTGGAGAAGTATCCAAGTATCCAACAGATTTTAATGGGCAGCTTCAATTCCTATTGCTCACTCTCAGCATTAAGAGGCTGAATTCCCCAAGTCTATCTAGCAAATAGTTGTTAAAGAACTTGTACTCTAGAAACTTCTCCACAGCGGTGGCTCAAGGCAATCTGCCACCTGAGGTGAGGAAAGAGATAGCGCCTTCCAAGCTGTAATGCAAGTCAGATCGGTGTGAGGGCAAAGGAGGGGCTTCCTCTTGGAGTCTAGGCCCTGTGGTGATTTGAAAGGCTGGGGAAGGGGGAGGAGGGGTCAGGTTTCCCAGATGAGTGCTAATGATATTTCTAAGAAACTGGCAACTCTATCATACTCCCAGGAACCCTACCTTCTGCTTCCAACCCTTCTCTAGCAATTACCTACCAGGGAAGTGGGAGATGGATGAATGGTGTCAGTCTATGTGTGATACATTCTCTCTAGGCCAGTGAAAGTATTTTTGGCATCCTAGGTGAACCTTACAGCCTTGCACCCATCCCATCCCACCCCTCCCCACATACACAGTTTAAATGTAGGCATTTATAACAGATTCTACATGAAAAAGGTCATTCAAAGTTCAGTCTTCTGAGGTAAAAAAAAAAATCACTTACAACATATATATTTTATTTATATCCATTGTCCTGGTGCCAATCAGAAACAACAAAAAAAAAAGATACCTGGATCCTAAATGGGATTAGGTCTATTGTAAAGTACATTAGTGTAAGCTTGCCCCTCCCCCTCCCCCCACAAAAAGCCATGATTAAACTGAGTTACAAAATTAGTTAATCTCCAATACCAGAACAGCATTAACTGCCAGCACTCAAATTGTAACAACCCAACCTATGAAAAACAATATTGCAATTATTACACCAAGCCTTAAACACCAATACACCTCCTAGTTGGAAAACAGAACAAGCCAGTCAACTATAGATCCCTACATAGAAACTACATTGCAGCAGAAAAGTTCACCTTGGCCATGCATGCACAAAAAAGACAGATCTTCACCAAATACAGACTAAAGAGATCATAAAGTACAAATAGAAACATGCGGAAACTGAACTTAAAACCACAACAAGCCATGCGTGTATGTAGTACAACAATGGAAAAACAGAAAAATCATTCTTCATAAAATATCAAATAATAACAAAAAATTTAAAACATCAATCATAATAGTAAAAACATTCTAGGAAAATGAATAATTCAAAACAGCTGATAAATAGAACATTCAATAATTAAACTCAACATTTTTAATAGTTCACAAATATCAATAATATATTTAAAAAGAGCAAACACATGAAAAACATCCAATAATTAAAACTAATAAGGATAAAAATAATTCCCCACTCTCCATACCTGGTAACTATTGATTTCCAATTGTGTATTAGGTGGGAAAGGGGACTGCACACAGATTTTGTCCTCTTTCTCATACATACACACTAACACACATATGTTCATTCTCATTTACACACACACTCGCTCACAGTCTCACATGCCCTCCCCCCTTCCCCCCCCCCCCCACACATATGCTTCTCTCCCCTAGAACACATAAGATGCAGCAGTCCCCACTTTTATCTCATGCAGCTAATGGCACTATGTTTTCCTCGTGAGGAATGGGCTGATACTGCTCCTGCTCCTTTCTTCTGGACACATAGGACAATGTTGCTTCTGCTTCTTAAGGCTACAGTGATTGTGCCTCTTCCTTCCAATCAGCATGGGCCCATGCAATAGAATATTTCTCTCCTGGGCTCAAGCAGGTGGGAAGAACAAGGAGATGCAATTGTCAAAGTCCTCCCACTGCTGTGCCACCCACAAGACTGTGGTGCTCTAGGTAGCCTCCTAGTCTGCCAAATTCTTCTACTACTCTTTCCAATCACATCCTCCCATACATTCTTGTTCTCTCTCCCTAATACCCTTTCCCTCTCACACCCCTTTTCCACCACATATTCTGCCTTCCCTTCCCTCCCCTCTCACTCACCTCTTTCCCTTTCCTTCCCTCCCCTCCCACTTGCCTTCTCACTCACCCCTTCCCTCCTCCCCTTCTCATTCTCTCATCCCGTTCCCACTGACCCCTTCCCTTTCATTCGACCCCCTGCCTTTTTCTTATATCCCATTTTCCACTCACCCCGTCTCTTCCCATCCCTTCCCTCCCACTTCCCATTCACCCCTTCCTTTCTCTCTCATACCCCCTTCTTCCCTTCTCTTCTCATATCTCCCCTCACTCACAACCTCCTCCTTTCACTCTGACTCACTCACCTCACTCCCTTCTCTCTCTTCCTTTCTTGATCATCCCATTCCTACTCCTCTCACTCACTCACTCAGCCCCTCCCTTCCACTTCCCTCTCATTCAACCACCTTCCCTTTTCTTCCCTCCCACTTCCTACTCCACCCTTCCCACTCCACCTTTCCCTCTCTAACATAACCCCCTTCCCTCTCAGTCACTCATTGAACCCTATTTCCTCACCTCCCTTCCCTTCCTGCTCTCCCATTCCCTTCACTTCCCACTGAGAAGGGAGAAGAAGGGAGGAAAGGAGAGCTAAGCTGAGTGGAGGTACTCACTCTCTCTCTTTCTTTCTCTCTCACACACACACTGCCTCAATTCCGCACCCTGTCCCTTTCATTACTTTGCCGGCACTGCCACCACCATGCATAGTTCTTCCTGCCCACAGGGGATGGGAACCACACAAGCACATCTCCACTATTGCACTGCTGTAGTTTCCTTCTGCCCAGGGGGTTGGGAAACCCATGGGAACCACCACAGTTTCCATCTTCTGCCAATGGGGATGGGAAACCCATGGACACATCACTGAAGCTGCGCCAACCTTAACGCGGATGGCAGGCCCAAATACAGGGTGAGGCAGCCATGGCAGGAGTATTTTGGGGGACCCTTTTTGCTGCCTGAGACAGCTGTATCACCCTGCCTAATGACAGAACCTTTTCAGCTTGTCCAAACCGTTGTTAAACTCAAACATACTACTAACCAAAGCCACATCCACTGACAAAGTCGAAACTTTAATTGTGCATTGATTTAAAAATTACTTTCCTAAATTTGTTTTTAGTTTAAATATCTTTATTAACAGTGCAACAACAATACAAATAACAGTAATACAGGAAAAATAGTGCCTTTTTATCATCATTGCTGTCCCCTATCTGAGCCCTTTTTAAGATAAATATCACCATACCGTGTTCTGGTATATCCGACCTACACGAGAGAAATAAGCTCAACTACTGAACCCGCACCAATCCCTCCCCTACTCCCCCCCTCCCCTAACACAGACAATTGTGACCTGAGTACTTTAAGATCGCTATAAAGTGTTCAAAAGTGAACTCTGAACTTTATAGAAATGCTAGAAAGATACAAATCCCATTATGCAAGAACTTGGTCTTGGAAGGAAATGCCACTCGAGCTGCCAAAGATTCCATGGACATCATGTTGTGGACTGCATTCCTCCTCTGCCAATAATTCAGAGGGTTGACCTCCTTGCAGACCAACAAAATAGAATGTTTACCCTGGAACAAGAATTGTCTATGCCAAACAATTAGGAAAACACTAGTAACTATGATCAATTGAAACAAACTCACTAGTGTTACAAAAAGTAATATGTTGCTTTTACTAAAACAATATGCATTTGAGAAGCTGTGTGTTTCTAGGAAATCAAACTTCTGTTTATTAGAAAAAAATGTTTATGTATAACAGAATTTCTTCTTATGAGAGGAAAAGACCTCAGCCCTGGTTCAGACCTTGTACTTTTTCTTTTGGTCAACACCAGTTGTTGCAATCATAGGTCCTACAACCCTCTCTTCTTTTATTATCAAAATCCTTAATCCTTTTTTTAGTTTTTTGTATATTTAAAATTCTCTTATATTTCCTTATGTCTTAAAGTACCTTCTTAACAGCTTAATTAAATCACCCACTTCATTCAATGCAACAATGCCCGTTGGAAAAGGCATGAACATTATAGAGTTGTACTTATCTCAAAGTTCATTCTTTTATAATCTTCAAACTGCCAAAATGTCCTCTGAAGCGCCTAATGGTGGCTGCTCTACCGCTTTAAACCGGGCTCCGAAATGCCAGTCCAAGTTCTGGAATGCTGACGTTGACAAAATTTCGTCAGTGCTGTGTCAGGGCAATTTCCTGAGAAAATAATTCATTTAAACAAGTATTTTTATTTTATGTCAAGCATAACTGTTATTTTGTTATGAACCGCTTGCTTTGTTTCTCTTTCTCAGTGAGATATGTTTACTCCACATATTCCATTGGGCTATTAATGACATGGCAAAGGCTCCTTATTTAAATGCTACCGGCAGCTTATGACATGGCCATTCATAATTCACGTCATAAGGGAGAGAAACACCCAAAAGAAATACAAAGACAGTCTGCAAAGGTGAATGACTTCCCAGCTAAGGCATCCACCCACAGCCATACTAGCCTTTCCCAAACACCTTCCAAATGAAATTACCCGGAATGAAAAAAATGCCTAAGTGACCTATTAAGAAACCCCCCTTCCCTCCCCCACCCCCACCCCTTCTAACCCACTCCCATAAGGTCTTAGATCACCTGAGATACCACACACATCCCATCCTGCCACATCCATTTCCAAATTCTCCCTGAAAATGGGTTACAACAAATAGATATCCAAATAAAGTTGGGAGAGAGAAAGAAAAGCCTCTTTACACAGAGCATATGCAATACATATGATACCAACACTGTCTCTGCTGCACATAAACACTCTGCATTCCCACTACAAAGTGAAGTAGATTCACATTCTCAGCAAAGCTGTGGTTCCTCCGATGCAAATGCCCAGGAGTCTAAGACTCTCAAACAGCATACCAGTTAAGTATAAAATGCAGCTTTAACAGGCCGGTAGACCTTGGCGGGTTTTCTCCACTCGCTCCTCCAGTTTCATCACATCCTCAGCTGATTGGAGCCACTGGACACCCTTCAGAAGATGTACATGGAGTTTGACAGGGTATATGAGTGCAAAACGGAGGGCCAATTTATGTAGCTATGCATAGGCAGGGGAAAATTCTTTCCGAAGCGCAGAAAGCTTGGATGAGTAATCTTGAAAAACCAGTATGGTCTTGTTGCCGTAGGTAGGTTTTTTTGCCTGACCGTACCACATGCAAGATTTATTTATTTATTTAACACTTTTTTTTATACCGGCATTCGTAGGACACATCATGTCGGTTTACAAGTAACTGAGAAAGGAAATTACAATGAACAAGGGAAGGGCCAACTGGGTAATATGCGAAATACAAAGGAGGAGAGTCAACGAGCAGAATTACAACTTTTTGCATTCAAGTTAGGGTTAAATATGCAAGATCACAACCTTGTGAGAAAAATCCAAAAGTTTTGCTCTAATCACGCGGGGCCATTCCACTTGTTTGTGCCACACACAGCCAATGAGGGCCTCTTGAAATATCAAGGCCCAACTCACTTACTAACCACGACGCCTGAAACTCTGGATGATCTGCGTCCTTGAGGGATTCAGGTAAGCTAACAAAGCGAAAGTTATTGCGGCACAATCGATTTTTGAGTTCTTCCAGTCTGTCCTCATACCGCCGGATCACTTTGGTCACACAGCTCAGTTTCGCTTCAGAAGCCATTATGGCATCATGATTCGCAGAAATTATGTGCTCCATATCTTCAATATGCCTTTCATATGCAGCCATGCACTGAGTCACCTCATCCAGTTTGGCGGAAATCTTCTGAAATTCGGGACCTAATGCTGAGACTACTGCCGTTTGTAGCTCTGCAATTGCCGCACTTGGCAGAGCAATGACATCTGAGGCTGGTGGAACAGCCACCATCTTTCTAGCACTCAGTCTGGCCTTCTCTTTCTCTTTTTCCTTTTTCTGCTTAGTGAGACGTGCCGACATACCATAAAAAAAAAAAGCCCCAAGTGAAGATTTGATTGATAAGTCTTAAACAGTGCGAATACAAAATATGGGGATCGATGTGCCAGGAGATGGCATGGAGCAAGAAAAGACACCTCTCACTCCTTGCAAGGCATCATGTGATCTCCTAAATTTGTTTTAAATAAGCTACTAGTTGGTTTCTTGGAGCGACCCCTAGTCCTTGTACTATTTGAAAGGTTAAATGACAATCTCCTATTAACTTGTTTCACACCACTCATGATTTTTAAAACATTTATCATACCCCATCTCAATCATCTCTTCTCCAAGCTGAAAAGCCCTAACCTTTCAGACCTTGCTTCATAAGGGAACCATCATATCCCCTTCATCATTTTTGTTGCCAAAAGAAGGTGAGATTTATATGAACTAAAACCTAAAAAGGTTCCAAGGTGACAAATTCTGTACCTATAGCGAAAGAGTTTTTATTTGATTACAGTAAATTTTAGATATACCTGTCAGGCATGGTATCTAGGTGGATTGTTTGTGTTCTATTGTTTTGAACTACAATGGGAAAGGCAGTAGTTAAAATAAAAAAAATAAATAAATTATAGAGCCAATGCAGTGTGTACAAAACAGAAATAAAATGACTACTGAAGAAGAAACTTAACAGATTTACCCTGCATGAATAATTTCTCTTTCTAGCACTTTGACACAAATACATCTTATTTTATTTAAAAAAAAAAAAAAGGATTTCCTCTATATAGCCAGTGATTCCTTGCCACTTCTTTAAAGGAACAGACCTTGAGGGTTTTTTTGAATGCTATTACTACTGAATATAAATTTGACATATTTAATGCCATAAAACGATAATGATATAATCTAAATAGACACCTCCTTTTCATGTCTTATCTCCTGGGCCATTAATCTGATTATAAAGAAATATTCTCTTAAATTATTTTCTGGCAAAATGAGCCAGCCAAGTGATAAATCCCATTGTTCTGATTGCAGAGTTTACACTCACACACATATATCCAAAACCTATTCTCAGTTCCTTCCCAAATAGAAAAAAACCCCATCATCACAGAAAGATTACTTAACAAGTTTAATATGTCCAAAAACATACCTGCAGTAGGTGAGCATGGAGTTGACGTAAAATACCTATTTCTGATTATACACTGTCCCTCTTCTGACATATTTGCCCTCTCACCTTTTTACTAGCTGTCTTTGTGACTGGAAATGGACCCACAAGGGTGTAATTTAGATTCTCTTGTTTTTTTTCATTTCTTCCCATATTCGCAGCTTCACTGCCTCTTACCCCATCTCACTTATGTTCACCTCAGCTACTAAACAGCTGTTTTATCCTTCTCATAGATAGGCACAAGATTCACTGATCAAATCAATAACTCTAGTGTGTTTTTATGTTCTTTTTAAATTGGAAAAGTAATTGGGTACCATTTTATATTACACTGAGTAGCCCCTCACCAGGAATTAATTTAATTTTTACTATAACAATAATGATTCAAATGAACAAATGTAGTATTAAGCATGTAATACGATATGTAGTTGTTAATTAAGATTTGCAGTTCAGAAAAAAAATACAGCTACTGCTACTAATTAGTTTTAGATATAACTATTATGATTAATTATATTGGTCCCTGCCCAGATCTAAAGATTTTGAGTGCACAAGGAACACATATTGCTTTCAGCCAGTCAATAAGATGTATGTGTGTTTAAGGAAAACAGTGTGCATGTGACAGAAAGAGCTGTGCACAAGTGTGTGCAAGCGAGGGTACTTTATGTGTGTATGTATGCGTTTTGAAAATATATATGGATGTATATAAGAGAGGGAGCAAATATGCATGTATATAAATATGAAGGCATTTATGTATATATGTATGTGAGAGAAACTACGGGGCGGATTTTAAAACAATACGCGCGCCGGTACTTTTGTTCGCGCCACCGACGCGAACAAAAGAACACCAGATTTTATAAGATACGCGCGTATCTTATAAAATCTGGGGTCGACGCGCGCAAGGGGGTGCACATTTGTGCAACCTGCGCGCGCCGAGCCCAGCACGCGCTGCCTGTTCCCTCCGAGGCCGCTCCGATTTCGGAGCGGCCTCGGAGGGAACTTTCTTTCGCCCTCCCCCCACCTTCCCCTCCCTTTCCCTACCTAACCCCCCCCCCCCCCGGCCCTATCTAACCCCCCCCCTTACCTTTGTCGGCAAGCAGGCGTAACTTTGCGTGCGTCACCGGCAGCCCTGCTCCGTCCTCCGGTCCCAGGGGCATGGTCCGGAGGCCTCGACCATGCCCCCGGGCCGGCGCCACGCCCCCGGGCCTGCCCCCGAAACGCCGGGGCACGCCCCCGAAACGCCGCGTCATTTCGGGGACGCCCCCGGACACGCCCCCTCCTGCCTCTTTTCAAAAGCCCCGGGACTTACGCGCATCCCGGGGCTTTACGCGCGCCGGCGGCCTATGCAAAATAGGCACACCGGCGCGCACGGCCCTTTTATAATCCGCCCCTAAGTGTATGCGAGACAGTGATATTATACTATAAGTGCAAAGATGTACTATCTGTATCTGTGTGCATAAGGAACTACGAGAGACATGGAGAAAGTATGTCTATGTCTGTCTGTGTATGTATGAGAGAGAGATTGATGGGGGAAAATTAGAAATAGAGAAAACAGAAACAGGCACAACAAATTCCTTTCAGATAAAAAAAAATTGAATAGGAATATTTGCACTCTTTCTTCTACACAGATAAAAGACTTCAAATAATAATTCTAGCCAGGCATTCTGATTCCATAATTAATCACACAGCAACTGTATATGCCTTGATTTGGAATGCGCTATTTTTGTTCCACAAGCAAACCTGAAACTTGTAGTCAAGCTCCTATGTATTATGCTTTAGTTTCAGGAAAAACATTGAAAACTAATAAATAAATATATAGCAATACAGGAAATTATCAGACTCAAGATACAATTAGCTCCTGAAAACCATGTTTTAAGTTGAAACATTGTGAGTTGAAACTGATTGTCCCTTAAGAACAATGTTATAAATGGGGGATTGGGGGGCGTGCCGCGAGTGACATGGCGTTTCAGGGGCGGGCCGCGAGTGATGCGGCATTTCGGGGGCGGGCCTGGAGGCGTGGTCGAGGCCTCCGGACCAGCCCCCGGGTTGGATGATGCTGCGCCAGCAGCCCGCTGGCACGCGCAGATTTACGCCTGCTTTCTGCAGGCGTAAATCTGCCAACAAAGATAGGGGGGGTTTTAGATAGGGCCAGGGGGGTGGGTTAGGTAGGGGAAGGGAGGGGAAGGTGAGGAGAGGCGGAAGGAAAGTTCCCTCCAAGTCCGCTCCGATTTCGGAGCGGCCTCGGAGGGAACAGGCACCGCTCGCTGGGCTCGGCACGCGCAGGTTGCACAAATGTGCACCCCCTTGCACGCGCCGACCCCAAATTTTATAAGATACGCGCGGCTATGCGCGTATCTTATAAAATCTTTGTGCATTGTCCACCTATTAAATGAATATTTAGGATACAGTGAATTGAGACAATTTTTGATGTAATAACAGAATATTAACATGGTCAATGTGACATAATAAAGCATACACATTAACATAGGCATTGCAATTCTTCTCAGTTTCTTACTACCTTTTAGTTTTTATGGGTTTAGGTTACTCTAGGTCAGAGCTCTATATTTTACATGTTGTCAATGAAGTTCATATTCAATTTTTTTCAGTGCCAGTCCAGTCTTACTTCAGCAAGTCATTCAGAGCCTTAAATATGTAGGTATGAGGTAGCCAGTCAGTGAGAAGTTCAGTGAATGACGATGACCATTATGTTTGTGTTGCCATTTAAAGGCAGACTGGGAAGGTGAACTGAAAAGAAATCAGCAAGGAGTAGCCAACAAGGCTATACTAGCAATTCTTCCTAAAATGGAAACATTATAAGTTTTGCTAGTTTGCATCCATTGTTGCTTTTTTTCACCTACAAAAGCACATCCATTCAGAAAAGTCCCAGCTAAACCTGGTATCTGCAAGTTTTACCATGACCAGTTCTACTGAGTTGTATTCATTTTCTTAAAATTATCACAGACTACTGAACATAGAGTATTTTATCATCCTCTAATACCTCCACACACAGTAATTGCTCACACTTTGGCAACAGCCCTGCCTTCAGGAAGCTTACATGGGTCTTGTTCAAAAATACCAGCTTGGATGTTGAATTAATTTCACAGCAGACAGATATTTTTTCAGATGGAGTTACACATAGTATTTAGAAAATTAACAACCTTGTACGTTAAAATATCCGTTATGCTTGTTTCCTTTGCAGACATTTATAGTATAGACAAAGGCCCAGGGATTAATTTTCAAATACTGTTGCCAAAAATCATTTAGACTCAAAATTGTTCCCAAGGGTCACACAGTAGCAGCCTACCTCTATTAAAAAGGTTGATCTGCTGTAATTTGCAATTTGTGAGAAGGAGAGGAAGTGATTAAATTAGCAGATGATCACAAAAGATCATCATGAAACAGGAGCATTTCACAGTATTTTAGGGGGAGGGGGTTGAATCAAAAATTGTAATATTTTACTTAATGAACTGATATCAAATGAGAAATACGTATTGACTAAATGCTGAACAAGAATACATGGAGAGGACCATTGTGAAAGTCAATTTCTGAGGGTAAAACTTTTTACTTTCATAAATCAGCCTTTTGTAAATCCTTAATTTTCCATACAGGTAAAGGTTCTTGCATTGTAGAGCGTTTAGGGTTGAGGGACGAAAATAACACACCAGGGTTGCCTTTCCAAATCTACATATGCTATATTTTCCTTTATATTTTTCACTATGCAAAAAGCAGCCACAAATAACCTGGTCTCTTTGCAGCAATAATCAAAGCAAAACTACCTGTTGAATTTTGCTTTAAGAAAGTATCCATGGTATATACACACACCAATCTGAGCAGTTTGATTATTGTCACCTTTGAAGATTATTTTCAAAGGGATCTTGCCAGGTAACTACTTAGCTAGATCTCCCAGGGTGAAATTTGTTACTTCTCACCACAGCTAGAAGTATGTGCACACTTTTACATCCCCCATACTTTTAGGTGTGTTAAAAATAGGCATTGCCAGGCAATTGTTTAGGTTGAGGGAGCAGACGAGGTACATATAATTACATTTTCAAAGGTACCAAAATAATTTTGTCCTGTTGGTGCAAGGTACAAATGCACTTTTTTTAAATGCATGTTTCCAGCAGATTTTGAAAAGGAAGCTACTACACAGTATGCTGTGAATATTGGGTTCTGAGAAGGGATAGTCAAGCAAATTGTTGTAATGGGCCTTGCTCAAGATGATTTCTCTTTATCAAGCTGGGAGATTATTCCCCCTATTGCTCAGTTAATCCTCACCCCCCAAAATAAGTGAATTATTTTCACAAACATCAAGTGGTAGGTAACCTTTACCTCAGATGAACCCAAACGCTGGAAAAGAGCTCAGCTCACACCAGATTTGAAGTTTCTAGACTAGCCAAAAGGTATTCCAACTTATACAAAGAAAAACAAACAGATGCACTGTAAAAATTAAGCCAGAGGCTCACAATAAGTTTCAGAAGATACCACAGTAAAATTATCAAAAAACAAAACCTCTTCCTTAGAACAAAGAATTCATCTTCTGGCAAAAACCAGCACAGTTTGCAGCAATAGTAATCTAAATTTACTACCACTATTGATCATATTCTCCAGGTGGGTGTTTCCATGATACTCACAGGGCCTCTTTTGAGAAGCTAGGCTAAATGCCGAGGATTACATAATTGTAATCCCTTCTTCCTTGAAGTAGTTGTACAGCAGGCCTGTTGCTAGCCTGCAGCACACAGAAACTCCTTGAGCTGTCTCTGGCCTAAAAGTTCAGAATCATGCAAAAGACCCACTGCCTCTAGCTGCCTTGCTTTACATACGCATGTATTAGCAGGAGGAACATCACCAACCCTTAAAAACACAACTTCCCATTCATATTTTTAAAATAAGGGAATTGGATTCAGATGACAGCCAGTGCTGGGCCCCGACTCTTACGGTCCAGGGTACTGATATGCAGATATTAGGAAAAAACATAGGACTGTTCCTTCAGCCAAGTCCAAAAGCAAAGCAAGTTCAAGCAACATTGTGTGAATTACCAAGAAGACTGCTCACCCTGTAAATCTGCTGCTAGCAGCAATTTTGTTATGGGTTTGATAATTGCTTAGTTTTGATTGTAAATATTACAAACTTTAACAGAAGACTTGAAAGTAACCAGCATGGAGAAGCAGTTGCTACTCTTAACAGACACATGGGGGTAAACTATACGGAGTGACAGTTACTACCATAAGAAACTTGCTTGGCAAACTGAATGGGTCATTTGGTTTTTTTCTACCATCATTACTATGTTAAAATAGAACCCAATGGTCAAGCTAGGTAGAGGTTAAGGGTCATACAGGTAGACATTAAGCATGGACTGTTTGTGATCAGCATTTCATATGCATCCAATTTTTTATTTGAGGCTCTCACCACAGCTATACACAGCACTCTGAGATGTTCATTGGAAATGTTATGCACACACATGAAAATGTGAGCAACTAAGAGGTCAATATTCAGCTGTGGGCTGTTTGGGTAAATGACCTGGATAAACTTACCTAGGTAACCTGTATCATATATTCAGTGGAGCAGTCAGTCATACCTGGACAAATTAAAAGTTATCTGGGTTAGTATATCCATATAACTGTAGGATTGTCATTTGGTATAACTAAAGCCAGATAACTTTAGCCTGCTCATAAATGCCCCTAAAAAGCCTCCTCTTTATCCTGTTCATTTTTAGTCTAGTAAGGACTTATAATAATAAAATTGATCCAATTAGAGGGGTAGGAATTTAAAACCTTGGAAGTAGATCTTAAATAAGTATGCCGGATTTTATAAGATGCGCGCGTAGCTGCACGTATGTTATAAAATCTGGGGTCGGCGTGCGCAAAGCTGCGCAAAATCGGCAGCCTGCACGCGCCGAGCCGAGCAGCCTGCCTCCGTTCCCTCCACATCCCCCCACCTTCCCCTCCCTTCCCCTATCTACCCCAACCCCCAGCCCTACCTAAATCCCCCCCCTACCTTTTGTTGTCCAAGTTACGCCTGCTTGAAGCAGGCGTAACTTGCTCGCACCACCTCGGCATCCCCCAGCACAGGCCGCAGTGCCGGGGGACTCAGGACCGCCCTCCCGGCCTGCCCCCGAACCATCGCCACGCCCCTGGCCCCCAGACACGCCCCCAGGACATGCCCCCGGACTGCCGTCATGCCCCTGGACACGCCCCCTCCCACCCCTTTAAGAAGCCCCGGGACTTACGCGCGTCCCAGGGCTTTGCACGCGCCGGCAGCCTATGCAAAATCAACCTCATGTGCATGGAAAATGGGACCCATTTTTCAATCAATATTAGATGTCTAAAACATCAACAGAATACTAGATTGGATGTCTATATGAGATGCCTAATTAGATATGTAAATTATTGGTATAGTAGTATACCAGTGATATAGACATTAAACAAACTGGAAATTATTCCAGTGTTTCCAGTCATAAAGTCACTCCTATTTTTAAATTAAATTTTATTACTTGCAATTATATAAACACTAATCTTTTCACAACCAATAGAGTATGCTTATCAAAGGTTGGTATCATAATGTACACAATGAAGACACAAAAGAAAAAGGCCCCCCCCCCCCACACACACACACACAAAATCCCTATCTCCCACCCTAAACTGTCATTGTAATTTCTTAAACAAAAGGCATTACGATCAAAGTCTCCCTTCACTTAGCATATTCCACCAAGAAACGTAAGGGGACCAACTAACCCACTCACTTTTTTTAATGTCAGCATTTAGCATCTAATTCTACTTAAATGCTTAACTTGATGCTTTGAAAATGTATTAAGTTTTCAATTGTGTCCTTTCCACATTTGTTTTACAATTTAAGATATACAGTGCAAATCTCTGAAAATGTAGCCTGTAATTTGCAACTTACAAATCATAACAGGGACTGAATCATAGGGATGTGCAGAGCAAAATTTTATGTTCATATTTTTTATGTCCGAAAGGGGGTCCCACTTGCGGCCAATATGGACATAAAAAAAATCCAATGAGTTGGGCATATGTACATATGTGCAAAAAAAAAATTTAAACCCCCTCACCCTCCTTAATCCCCCCCCCAGACTTACCACAACTCCCTGGTGATCGAGCGAGGAGTGAGGACGTCATTTCTGCAATCCTTGGCGAGAAGCATGTGACGTCGGCGGCACGTCGAGTGACGCGGTGTCACGTGATTCCCGGCTCGTTCGCGCCGGACGGCTCGTTCGGCCCAAAAAGAACTTTTGGCCAGCTTGGGGGGGCCTCCTGACCCCCCCAAGCTGGCCAAAAGTTCTTTTTGGGCCGAACGAGCCGTCCGGCGCGAACGAGCCGGGAATCACGTGACGCCGGCGTCACTCGACGTGCCGCCGACGTCACATGCTTCTCGCCAAGGATTGCAGAAATGGCGTCCTCACTCCTCGCTCCATCACCAGGGAGTTGTGGTAAGTCGGGGGGGGGGAGATTAAGGAGGGTGAGGGGGTTTATATTTTTATTTTGGCTCAACAATCGCGATTTCCCACATATCGAACATATCTATGTTCGATATGTGGGAAATCCGATCGTTTATGTCGAATCAATTTTTTAAGTAAAAAAAAAATATGAGTTGCGTTTTACTAATGCGGTCAATCCGAATGCACACCCCTACTGAATCATGAGTAGCATCAGAGTGAAACAGCTCCTGATGGAGTCTTAGGCAAAGCAAAGCCACTTTTCAGATTTTGATTTTTCCACCTTTTGTCATTTCTATTCCTTTCTTATAAATAGTCTAGACACATTGAAAACTTCATAAAGCCCTAAACCTGATCAATAACTATTGCCTTTCTAGCCTGGGTATTAGGTGACTGGGTATATTATTGTCCACAAAAATTCTAGTTTCAAAAATTTCCCAAATCTATAAGGAAGAGATCATCAGGATGGTAGAGAACTAAGCAAAAGCTCTATGTTATTTCAGATGTTTAGTTTACACTTCATTTTACAGAACTGTGCATGTAATATAATTAGGAATGGGTGAGTCATTTGCTTCTTGGTCCAAATTGTAATTCAGATAGACTCATCTCAGTTTATGGTTTTTGTCTATGTTTTCCATTTGACTGTAACCCACTTTAAATTGAAATCAGATTTTACTTTCAGCTGACTCAGAGGTGTCAAATATTACTCAAGTTGATTTTTTTTTCTGAAATTTTTTTAAGTGGGCCAACTCATATTTTAATTAAAGCTGATCAAGTTCTTGATTGGAGCCATTCTAGAGATAAGCCCATGCATTTGTATATCTGAACAGAGACTGGTCTGATTTAACTCTAGAAAATTCTTCCAATTTTATATACTATCATGAGAGTAATTTTTTAACTGTTCACACTGGTGTAAAGTTTGTGAGAACTTTTTACAGACTTTATATGGATTTTGAAAGGGAAACTACATGCTTAATTTTCCTTTTAAAATGACCCCACCAAAGCTATAACACATTTACACCTCCAAATCTATAGGCATAGATTTTTTAAGGAAAAAATTGAGCATATTTTAGAAATTGCAGATGTATAATGCAGATTGCATAATTAGAAACTCCTCCCCAGCACCGCTGCTAGGAACTCCTCCTCTCTGTGGGTAAAAGTAGGCATAAGCAGGTCATACACCTGTAAGTTTACCCAAAATTTTGTAAAAGGCCATTTTTGCAGGATATACCCATGAAAAAGGCTTTGAAAATCACCCTCTGAGTGTACATGGGGCATTTTTATTTAATCAGTGCAACCTCGTTTTCTAAATAAATTTTACAATAAATCTGAAAGACTAAATATATTTGTTTAGATATTTAGATTTAACAAATTCAAACTGAAATATGTTCAGATATATAAATTAAATTCCATTTGTCCAGATGTATTCCACGCATTAAGAAAGGTGGAAGGAAGGCAAAACAATTACCAGCATGGTTAAAAGGTAAGGGGAAAAAGGTTATTTTAGTCAAAAAAATATCCTTCAAATATTGGAAGAAGGATCCATCTGAAGAAAATAGGAAAAAGCATAAGCACTGTCAAGTTAAGTGTAAAACATTGATGAGACAGGTGAAGAAAGAATTTGAAAAGAAGTTGGCCGTAGAGGCAAAAACTCATAATTAAAACTTTTTAAATATATCCGAAGCAAGAAAACTGTGAGGGAGTAGGTTGGACCATTAGATGACCAAGGGGTTAAAGGGGCTCTTATGAAAGATAAGGCCATTGCAGAAATACTAAATGAATTCTTTGCTTCTGTGTTTACTAATGAGGATGTTGGGGAGATACCAGTTCCGGAGATGGATTTCAAGAGTGATGTTTCAGATGAATTGAACCAAATCACTGTGAACCTGAAATGTATAGAAGGCCAGATTGACAAACTACAGAGTAGCAAATCACCTGTATTAGATGGTATACATCCTAGGGTTCTGAAAGACCTCAAAAAATGAAATTTCATATCTATTAGTTAAAATTTGTAACCTATCATTAAAACAATCCATTGTACCTGAAGACAGGAGGGTGGCCAATGTAATCCCAATATTTAAAAAGGGAATCCAAGAGTGATACAGGAAACTATAGACTAGTGAGTCTGACTTCAGTGCCGAGAAAAATAGTGGAAAACTATTCTAAAGATCAAAATCACAGAGCATAGAGAAAGACATGGTTTAATGGAACACAGTCAGCATGGAGTTACCCAAGGGAAGTCTTGCCTCACAATTCTGCTTCATTTTTTTTAAGGGGTTAATAAACATGTGCATAAAGGTGAACTGGTAGATATTGAGGTAGATCTTTAAAAAGTACACGCGCGCGTACTTTTGTTCGAGCAACCGGCGCGAACAAAAGTACGCCAGATTTTATAAGATACGCGCGTAGCCACGCGTATCTTCTAAAATCTGGGGTCGGCGTATGCAAGCCTGTGCAAAATCAGCAGCCTGTGCGCGCCAAGCCGCACAGCCTGCCTCCGTTCCCTCCGAGGCCGCTCCGAAATTGGAGCGGCCTCAGAGGGAACTTTCCTTCTGCATCCCCCCACCTTCCTCTCCCTTCCCCTATCTAACCCATCCCCCAGCCCTACCTAAATCCCCCCCTACCTTTGCTGTACAAGTTACGCCTGCTTGAGGCAGGCGTAACTTGTGCGCACCACCTCGGCATCCCCCAGTAGAGGCTGCAGTGCCGGGGGACTCGGGACCGCCCTCCCGGCCTGCCCCCGAACCATCACCACGCCCCCGGACCCACCTTGGACCGCCCCCTGACCCCCGGACATGCCCCAAGATACACCCCCGGCTGGCCAACACGCCCCCCCCTGGACATGCCCCCCCCCCACCCCTTTTACGAAGCCCTGGGACTTACGCGCGTCCCGGGGCTTTGCGCATGCTTTCGGCCTATGCAAAATAGGTGCGCTGGCGCGCAGGGCTTTTAAGATCTACCCCATTGTGTATTTGGATTTTCAGAAGGCATTTGACAAAGTCCCTCATGAGAGGCTTCTAAGAAAACTAAAGTCATGGGATAGGAGGCGATGCCCTTTCGTGGATTGCAAATTGGTTAAAAGACAGGAAACAGAAAGTAGGATTAAATGTTCAATTTTCTCAGTGGAAAAAGGTAAACAGTGGAGTGCCTCAGGAATCTGTACTTGGACCGGTGCTTTTCAATATATTTATAAATGATCTGGAAAGGAATACGATGAGTGAAGTTATCAAATTTGCAGATGATTCAAAATTATTCAGAGTAGTTAATTTACAATCGGATTGTGATACTTTGCAGGAGGACCTTATAAGACTGGAAAATTGGACATCCAAATGGCAGATGAAATTTAATGTGGACAAATGCAATGCCTTGCATATAGGGAAAAATAACCCTTGCTGTAGTTACATGATGTTAGTTTCAATATTAGGAGCTAACACCCAGGGAAAAGATCTAGGCATCATAGTGGATAATACTTTGAAATCGTTGGCTCAATATGCTGCAGCAGTCAAAAAAGAAAACAGAATGTTAGGAATTATTAGGAAGCAAATGGTTAATAAAACAGAAATTGTCATAATGCCTCTGTATTGCTCCATGGTGAGACTGCACCTTGAATACTGTGTACAATTCTGGTCGCCACGTCTCAAAAAATATAATTGCGATGGAGAAGGTTCAGAGAAGGGCAACCAAAATGATAAAGGGGATGGAACAGCTCCCCTATGATGAAAGGCTGAAGAGGTTGGGGCTGTTCAGCTTGGAGAAGAGACGGCTGAGGGGGGTCTTTAATAGCATGAGAGGTCTTGAACGATTAGATGTGAATTGGTTATTTACACTTTCAGATAATAAAAGACTTGGAGGCACTCCATAACATTAGCAAGTAGCACATTTAAGACTAATCAGAGAAAATTCTGTTTTACCCAACACACAATTAAGCTCTGGAATTTGTTGCCAGAGGATGTGGTTAGTGCAGTTAGTGTAGATTGGTTTAAAAAAGGTATGGATAAGTTCTTGGAGGAGAAGTCTATTAACTGCTATTAATCAAGTTGACTTAGGGAATGGCCTCTGCTCTTACTGGCATCAGTAGCATGGGATCTTCGTGTTTGGGTACTTGCCAGGTTCTTATGACCTGGATTGGCCACTGTTGGAAACAGGATGCTGGGCTTGATGGACCCTTGGTCTGACCCAGCATGGCAATTTCTTATGTTCTTATGTTTGAGAGCACTCTCATAGCAAATTGATGTCAAATGAATATCCAAGTCGAGTATCCTTTCAAATCTCACTGAACTGGGTTTAAAATTATGAGTCTAATCATATTCCAGTTTGCTCAGATTTTGATGAGTTGGGATGTATGAGTTGCATCAAGTCAGAACTGGATGACAAGCAAATAATTAAAATCAATTTGGGGAGGGGGAAGAATATAATCTACACCAGCTCACTCATCTTTACTTATTACATTAATAACTGTTTTGTGTCATGTTGTCAACATAAGTAGCAAGGTCTAAGATAAGTCATGATTAGAAAATTGTTGGGCAGTTTCAGCAAAGGAAGGTTAAAAAAATTGCTCAAGGTCATACATAGTGTAGAGCTGTTTCAATTTCAGCTTAGACTTCCAAGTTTGATAGCTCAATGATCCAACTAAGCAATGCATTGCCAGTTCTAGGGTACATTTGATGGTAAAATTTTCCCTAAAATGTTTTGTATTGGTAGAACAATAGAATGCTTCATGCCAATCAGTCAGAATTTAGCATAAATATAACATCTTATCATTTGGAATACTTGGCGTAATGCATTTAAAAAGCATATTAGGTTGTATTGCCAGCCAGACATTATCCAGTTTACTGGTGATGCCACTTACTGTCTCATTCCAGTCAGACAGCCCAATCACAGATCAACCAAAAACCTAGGGCAATCATTCATGGAAAATATTAATTCATGAGCTTTAGTGGTTTGTGATTAGAAAATAAAGTGTTATTATAGGAAAATAAAGTGCACCAGTGACTCATATATGCCTTGCAAGCAGGGAATCCCTTCAGTGACCATATAGTGCTCATTCCGTGTCTACAGGATATGTGAAATTCACTTTTGTACATTACTTTATTGTGATGTGATGTGATATATGTCAACTATCCATCTCATGCACCGATCCCCAACCACCAACACACTGCTCCATACTTCATATACATGGCTTCAATTATAGATGCTAATACTTACAAAAAATAGTGGAATTTCTAAAACGAGGGCACCAGCAATTTCCTCAGAAATCCATCTACTAATAATAAGAAACAAATATTCTCTGGGAGCTTTTACAAACTATCAGCTGCTAGATTTGCTAGATGTTTGAGATACTGTGGGAAACTGTATTTACAGTGCCTGCCAAACCTTTTGAGAATGAACCTTATGATTAGAACCCAGAGCCCCCTCAAATTTCCATGGAAACAAACGTGAACGAATAGAGAATGAGGGAACTTTATGTTCAAGACCTATTATGGAAGCAGTGCACAATTACACTTACACATCTGTTTGTTTCTCATCTCTAAAGTAAAACTGGTGTCGTTCTTATTTCTCTTTTTTTTTTTTTATAACACCCCATACCATGTCATTTTTGGAAATCATTATAGAAATTATAGTTCTCACTTCAAAATGATTAAACTGATCCCTCTGAAGGTCTTTGCAAAGGGTGATGCTTATCTGTTGTTCAGCACAAAGCTTCAACAATCTAATTATACAATATAAAGTAATATTTTTTCCTAAAGAGGTTTATAAGACAAATTTATTAATGCTGTACATTCTAATGCAAATAGGTTACAGTTTCCCTAATTCATTGTAGCCAGCATGAATTAAGAAGAATAAATCTAATCACCTAGCTAACCTGTCATAGTATTTTAAGGAAAGAAAAACACATTTTTGCTGGATAAGCTACTAGACTAGTACAAGACTCAGGGTTATTAAGAGGATAACTTTCAAACAACTGCATCCAGCAGCTTATACACATGTTTGCAACCATGCAAAGTTTTACCATAGTATTTTATATCATAGGCATATCACACGATATGTGTACGTTTATCCTACAACATGTGCGCCTATGTAGGTCAATGTGCAAAAGCATGCACTACATTGAAACCACATATTTCAATGCCTTCAAGATGCCTACTTTACCAACCTTTTTAAAAAATATTTCCATGTATATTTTATGTACGAAAATAAAGGTTTACTCATATAAGTCAGGATTTACATGGGTAAATTGGTGTATTTTAAAACATGGAGAGTGAAATTACCAGTTAAACCAATTAGTTGTTATGGTTAATGGTGTTTGGGTGGACTCTTGGACACTGTGGCAGCTGACCACACCCACGGGGGCAGTCCCGTGAGGGACCACGGTGTCAGGCTAGACTCTGGATGCACAAACACAGATTTGAATCTTTTATTAAACAGTTTGAATGACCACCAGAGGTGGTTCTGTGTGAGACGGCTGGGCGCATCTCACACAGAACGCTGGAACAGCAGATCCTCTGCAAGGCAGTGCTGTAGTAGAAAGTGAATGTTATTCTTATTGTGTGCTCATAACTCTCAGTCTGAGTCCCAATGTAGAAATAGGAGAAGCTCCGAGGCAGGGAGAGCAGGCCCTCGAGGAGCAAGTACCTGATCCCTTAGAGCAGAGAGACTTGGTAGCGTTGTACTCATTTAGCAGTAACAGAGATTCCACTAGACGAGAGGTCTGGCACCGGCAGCGGCAGATTCATGATGTCGGACCAGCCCGGGTATTCGCCACCCAGGCCGGCCCAGCACACATCACGTGGTCTGCTGAGCATGGCTCTGTCACAGCCACGCACAGCAGACCACGTGACTGGAGCGATCAGCCCACCGGGGGATGCCCGATCCCCCGATAGGGCAATCTGCCCTTGGGCACCGGACCAGAGAGCAGGCCCTCGAGGAGCGAATACTTGGTTCCAGTGAAGCAGTACTGTGGAAAGAGATGGTTTCTGTACTCACTGATGGTAACTGTAAGTTAGTTCTTCCAAGTAGAAGGATAGAGGTTGCAGGCAGCGACACAGGGAACATGGGCCCTCAAGGAGCGAGTACCGGTTTCCTGATAGCACATGAAAGAAGCAAAGAGGCCCCCGAGGAGCGGGTACTCCATTAGAGACCCCGAAGGATAGAAAGAGTTCCAGATAGTGCTGGAGTGGCAGAATAGCTTAAGAATGGAGAGTGAATCCTATCCATCAGAATTCCTGTTTAAAACTCAACGAGCTAGCAAATACTGTAGGCAGATATACCCGGAAGTCGTGACATCAGAATAGGGGGACGCTCCTGAGGTTCGCGCCAACGTAGAGTTAAAGATGAGGGCGGCGTGCGCCCTAGATGTACCTTGAAGGAGAATGGCGGGAGGCAGCACCAAAGCCACTCTGGGGATGCCGGAGAGAACGGCAAGCAGACGCCGCGGCAGCCATCAATCCAAGGTGAGCGGGAGGAGCCGAAAGTAGAGAGAGGTAGGTGGGGCAAAGCCGTCAAAGACCGACGGATGCAACATTAGTTTACCAGTTTGTCCAGTCCTTCTCTAGGTCATCGAGATGTTCTTGGTTCTTCAGCCTAAACTCTCCACACAGACCTCCCATCCAGTCAGTGCTATACAATAAACACATTTAATATCACTTACACCACATAATTAGCAAGTGTAAAAATATGTGAGTAGGTTGGCAAATGTATGTACGCATCTTTTAAAATAGCAACTTACTTGTGTAACTGTTGGCCCGTCCAGGAATGCCCCTAGACCACCCCTTTTTTACACTTGTATAAGTGTGAGTGAAAGTGAAAATGCACACATATTTTGGACTTTAGAAAATACAGAATAGGCGAGTAGAAGTTTCTTATATATGTATATGATAATTTTATGTATATAACATTTTGAAAATTCACTGTTAAGTCTAGAACTTTTAGGAGTTTTGCAAGCAAATATATCAACATAAGAAAGCTCACACAGTATCATAGTCGATTAAAGACTGTCCAGCTAGTTTCACAAATTATTTTTAGTGTAAACTAATTTCCATTTATTGTGCACTATTTTGATTTATTGCACACTATTTCAATTTAGTGTGCACTAATCTAAATGAATCAAAAAGAAAAAACAAATGCACATCCCTAATTTTCAATAGTTTGCATAACTCAGTTCATACACGTATGTGTGTGTGCCTAGAGTTATGCCTGTATTTGATAAATTGTTCCATATGAGCCACACAGTTTATAAAATATCATATTTCACTGGAGTACTAGTGGGGCCAGAGGTAGCAGGACAGAAGTAGAGTGAGGGAGTGTGTGCATGGTAGTGGGAGGAGGGAGATGAAGAGGGAAAGGCAGAAGAATGAGGAGAGTGAAGGAAGGCAGGGGGGAGGAGGAAGAGACTGCTCAGTGGAGGAGCAAGGATGGGGAAGAAGGACAGGGAAAAGGATTAGGTTGGTGAGACAGGAACAGATGCTCCCAGTACTGTCAACCTGGTGAGGTGGCAGCAATATCAAGTGCAGGCAATGACTACATGCCCTCAAGTTCTCTATGAAAGAAAATGATCTGCTTATAGAGGGAGTCCTTGCAAACATAAGAATG
Source organism: Rhinatrema bivittatum (assembly GCF_901001135.1). Taxonomy (NCBI): domain Eukaryota; kingdom Metazoa; phylum Chordata; class Amphibia; order Gymnophiona; family Rhinatrematidae; genus Rhinatrema; species Rhinatrema bivittatum. Next base: position 76,001,124 of record NC_042623.1, read on the forward strand.
TAAAATATGCTATACTAGGTTAGACCAAGGGTCCATCAAACCCAGTACACAGGCCAGAAGAAAGTTGATGATGGGCCGAATTTGGCCTGCAGGCCATAGTTTGTCCATGCCTGGTCTAAATGGTTTTTGAATATGACTGTCATGGTTCTTTAAGTTAGCATACAACACTTGATATCATAGATGCTCCTTGGGTTATGTTTGATTGTATGTTTATTGCTATGTTTTTATTATTTTAGTATATGTTTATCATTATGTATTGCAATGTAATTGTACTTTCCCTATCAATTTGTATTTTATTGTGTTAATTTAAATTATGTGATTTTATGTCTATTTTTATTGTAAATTGCTTGGTTAATTTGCTTTTACATGTCGGATATCAAATCTGATAAATAATAATTAAGTAGGTAGTTATCTGGTCATATAAGACCAGATAACTTTAGGCCTAACTGGACATCTTCAAAGGCTGGCCTGTTAGGGTAAAGTTATCTGGCTATATGTAGTTGGATAACTTTAGGTGAGAGCAGAACGTTTATCCTGCTAAATATATGGGATAAGTTATCCAGCTAAATTTAGCTGGATAACTTGCCATTACCTGGCTTATTGAATATGGACCTGAAGTTGTTTTTGACATGGTAAAGCACTATCGCAGATTTGTGAATGAGCCAATTAGAATGTAAGCCCTCTGGGATCAGGGAGATAGCCTGAATGTAATCTACTTTGATATGCCTGCAAAAGCAGAATATAAATCAGTTAAATAAATAAATAAATAAATAAATAAATAAATAAATTTGCTCAATACTCCAATGCCTGACTAAAAAGAAACACTTTCAATTGTTTTCTAAAGTATGAGTACAGTTCTCAGAGAATCAGGAAGTGAATTCTACAAGTGAAGGCCAGATACCATAGTTCTTACTTATGTCTCTGCAGGATGGACTTCCTGAACAGAAGGAATGTCTGCCTCACAGATCATAAAGACCAAGTTTTACTTTAGTTTCATTGCTTAGTTAATTTTCAAAGATCCCTAATTTTCATCACTAACTTCCATGTGAATCACAATGAAAGATTCCTCCTCTATGTCCAGAATGTGTGTCTCAACTTACTTCATGGGTATGTCCAATCATTTTCTTTATAGGCAAGGTCTAGTCATGTGCTCTGCAGAAGACTCAATCAACTGATTTCAGAATGTTCTCCTAGATAGTTCTCAAAGTGAGGAAACTTCAATCTGTTGAGTCTATTATATTGGTCAATGAAAAATCCTTGGTCAAGTCCCTTTTGGGCCACAACAGGTACAGTGTAAATAGACAGCAGCATATAGACACAATGAAAACATTGTTCCTGGTCCCTGTAGTTGCTTATTCTCCTTATGGGCATATGGTTCCTTTCTAAAGAAGGAAGACTATAATAGAAAGGAAGGAGCAAAGGTCACTGAAAGTACATAATCTCATCGTATTCATAACTGCTGGCGTTCCAACACAATACCTGCCACAATCCATTGGAGGCAAGATGGTGAGATAGAAAAAAACAGGAAAAATGTGAGAGAAGAGGAAAATGGGAGAGACAGAAAAAAACATGGGGAGATGAAAATTAAATTGAATTTCAGTTGGGATCATGCTCTTCTATCGGTAAACCTATTCTCAACACATGATATGTGGAAAAGATGGAAAAAGAGTGATATAGGAAGAGGTAGGTAGGCTGAAAGAAGATGAACAACAATAGAGTGGAGTAGAGTGAAAGAAAATGAAGAGAAGTGAGAATCTTCATCAAGTAATGGACAAGAGATATAGAACAGAGATAGTGTGAGGGAGTCTATAGGAAACTCCCTCAGGCTACCTTAAGGGATTGGACACAACTGTCTCTCCTGGTCCTCCTTGAGATCCTGATCCATAAGGAATCCTGAAGAGTATAAGAACTCAGAGCCTAGAAGGGTTAGAAAGGCCTGGAGAGCAGAGAAGAAGCCATCCTATAAGAAGATATGTTATGTTTGATGTTTGAGTGCTATCAGAACCGCAAGATGAGCTGCATTTTCTTTCTGTTTTTGCTTTCATTGTAAATAAACTGCATCCTTTGAATCCTCGTTGTTTCCCAAGTCACTTTTGCCTAAGTTCCCACATTTGGTGGCAGCCCTATGATCTTCTGGTCTAAGTGGAAAGCATAGGCAGAAGCTCACAGCTGCAGCAGAGGAAAAATAAACAGAATATTTTTTCCCTTTTTTTCTCCCTGGGACCTCATGGTTCCACTTACCCAGCCCTAGTTATAATAGGCCAAGGGGGCTATCTCCACCTATGCATTTCAAGAAGTAAGAAAGGGCCAGATAGGCCAAAAGGATTTTAAAAATTTTTCCTTCCCTCTCCTTCCCTCAGAGAGATACCTAGTTTGCAGGTAGTTGAGAAAGTCAGGAATATGGAACAAGTGATCCAGGTCCTTGCTAGAGGGCAGCAGCAACTGCAGAGTGCCCTACAAGCCCAAACTGACCAGCTATTTTCACTGCGAGAACAAGTGATACAGCAGCAACACAGGCAGTGCAAACTAGGGATGTGAATCATTTTTTGACGATTTTAAATCGTCAAAAATCATTAAGAGTCGTGATACAATAGAAATTCCCCTGATTTATCGTGAAAAATCGTAAATCGGGGGAGGGGGGAGGGCGGGGAAAACCGGCACACCAAAAAAACTCCTAAATCCACCCCGACCCTATAAAACGAATCCCTTACCTTCCCCCACCCTCCCAAACCCCCCAAAACTTTTTACGAGTACCTGGTGGTCCAGTGGGGGCGCGGGGACCGATCTCCCGCTCTCGGTCCATCGGCGCCATTTTGGCTGCCACTCAAAAATGGTGCCGATGGCCCGATAAAAAAAACAACCCACCCGACCCTTTAAAAATGACCCCTTAGCTTCCCCCACCCTCCCAATCCCCCCAAAACATACCTGTTGCTCTATTGGTGGTCCCGGGAGCGATCTCCCGTTCTCAGGCCATCGGCTGCCACTCATAAAGATGGCGCCGATGGCCCTTTGCCCTTACCATATGACAGGGTATCCGTGCCATTGGCAGGCCCCTGTCACATGGTAGGAGCACTGGCTGGCCGGCGCCATTTCAAAGATGGCCACCTCCTTCTTAAAGATGGCCACCATGAATCCATGGCACCTCTGCAATATTTCAGTGCTTGATTGATCACCTGCTCCACCCACATCAAGGGTACGCAGCCACCTACTTGGATGAATTCATGGTGTACAGCTCAAATTGGAAGTAACATATAAGCCAACTCAAGGCCATGCTAATGAATCTGAGGAAAGCAGTACTGTCAGCCAACCCTAAGAAGTGCTTGCTAGGGGAACAAGAAGTCCATTATGTTATACTGGGAATGTGCAAGGTCCATCTGCAGAACAGGAAGATTGAGGAAATCACCCAGGTGCCATTTCCACAAATAAAAGCAAAATTGAGACTGTTTCTAGGCCTCACATGGTACTATAGAAGGTTTGTCACCAATTACTCAGAGAAGACAGATCCTCTCACAAGGCTATTGTTGAAGAAAGCACCTAGAAGGTCCAGTGGTCAGCTGAAGCAGAAGAGGCCTTCCAGGCTCTAAAAAAGACATTATTCTTCGAACCGGTCCACTGGACCCTTCATGGTGCAGACCAATGCCTCTGAAGTAGGTTTAGGAGGCATCTTAGTCCAAGAGAAGGATAGCCAAGAACATTCTGTGGCATATATTAGCCGGAAGCTGATGCCACAAGAGAGGCATTAGTCAATATGACATAGAATAGGCAGGAAAAATGCAAATGCTGATTTTCTATCTAGAGAGGTGTCTCTAGTACCAGTAGGCAGTCATCCTGACAAGGCTGAGCTGCGTGAAAGGGTATGTGAGGGAATCTGTAGCTAACTCCCTCAGACTACCTTAAGGGACCAGGCATAGCTGTCTTCCCTGGGCCTCCTTTAAATACAGACTCACAAAGAATCCTGGATGAAGGGAGAAGCCTTTCACCAGAGTATAAGAACTCAGGGCCTACAAGGGATAGAGAGGCCTCGGGAGCAGAGAGGAAGCCATCCTATGAGAAGACATATTATGTTTGATGTTTGAGTGCTATCAGAGCTACAAGGTGAGCATATTTGCTTTCTGTTTTTGTTTTCATTGTAAATAAAAATGCTCATAAGGAAGCAGCCAGAGTCTGCCTTCTTTGTTTCTTGGCTGTTTCGCAAGCCGCTATCATCCAAGTTACCACAGATGGAATGAAGTGAGGAAAAAGAAAGGGCAGAATGGAAATATGGATGGGGGCTGAAAGGGAGGGAAGTGAGAACAAGGAAGATTAAAAGACCTGATTAGAAAGAAAGCATCTCTACTTTTTTCTGTTTCAAAGCCTGGTCCTAGACCACTAATTTATCTGACTTCTATTCCTGCTATCCAATGGGCTGTGAAGTGTTTGTATTTTTGCATCTTTTTATTCTCGGAGGTGAGGGCTTACCTTGCTTCTACATAGTGAGCATATCTGTTTCTATATGTAGTACAGTAAATGATTTTCTACATAGTGAGCATATCTGTTTCTATATGTAGTACAGTAAATGATTTTCTTCCTCTTCACCAAGTTCTGCCACCCTTGTTAATTGTAACTGTACTTTCGGTCACCTGAGTTCTAGTTTGATGTATTTAATGCACTCCCGTTTCATGTAAACCAGCAAGATATGTTCTCATGATTGCCGGTATATAAAAACCTTAAATAAATAAAATAAATAAAAATAAAATTAATTGGAAACTCTGATAGCTCTTCAATGATTCCTGCTGGATTGCTCCAAGCACCACTTCTCTTCCTCATAATTTGTCGTACATGATTTGTGAAATGGGGAGCACAAACTCAATGAGGTGAAATAAAAAATGCTAGTTTATCTGGAGGTATTCTCAGTCTTTGTGGGCAATCTTTCCTTAGTCAAAACATATGCTAATGCTGCTTATTCTAATGATCCTACAGGTAAAGACTGTGAAAATAGGATGCCTTTCATTGTCTAGCCTTTACTCTGCTTTAATTCCAATCTGGTACACTATAATTTGCAAAATCTTTACCCAAACTGAATTCTGACACATGTTGGCTGACCTGGTTAATGGAGAAAGGAGAAAATGTTCCTGGAAATATGAGAGGGGAAAAGTAAATATTGTACATAAAACCTAACATGACGCAGATTTCAATAAAGACATTAAAGCAATGGAAAGAGAACGTAATAGTTTGCTGTTCTCTTGTGACTGTCAACAAAGTAATGCCCAAACCTTTCAATAAAGGTGCAGATTAAATGCTTATTGTGCACATAAATGCTCTTCCCTATCTGTTTCCTTTTCATTTATATACATAAAGCAACATACTGTTTCCATGTCAAATTACTCATAATTAATAGTAAACAATTTAACACCAATCCTTTGAAACACACCTGAAAATGAAGAGAATCACAAAAAGTGTCAATAAACTTCTGTCAGCTAGAATAATTAAGTTTCCAGTTTTGTTGTAGAAGTAGGAGGGGATACAGAATGTCAACAAGCTAAGGAAGACTGCAAACAGTATACTCCTTGCAAGTAAATGGGAGGAGAGCCCGAAAAGTCAAACAAACCTCTGTCAAAACCCTCTCCAAACAGCAGTCAAAAGGAAGGGTCATTGACTCCTGTCACTTCATGGGAAAGCCAGTGGGCTCCACTGTTCAGTAAGTAGCACATAAAATACACTTGTGGTATGAAACAGTTATCAGCTTCCATTGCAAGTGTTACCTGAGGAGAATATGTTTTACTTTTTCTATAGCATTGTTGAGATACTGACCCCGTACTGCATTATACTTCTATTTTTCTATGCTGTCAAGTTACTAAATGGAATCGACCAGTATTAGCTAACATTTTGCTTTGTGTTAAATATATTTCTAAATGGAGAAATTTTATGTGCAATAGTGAAAGTGTATGAAACAACAGCAATTCAGGAGCCAATGCACACTAAAAATAGAGTCTTATGCAATCAGGACCTTGCATGTTAAAGTGGTCTGGAAAGCCATTAACGTAATTATGCTAAAAATAGCATGTCTGTACATGCAACAGAAGGAACTTTAAACACAAATGAGGGTTTAGCATGTGCAAGGTAATTAACCAGTGGCATAGCCAAAACTGATTTTTTTTAACATGGGTGGGCAGTAGGCATACAGGTCTGAGTCCTACTATCAATAAACAATGCCTTAGACTAGAGTATATCTGATGATTAATTTCTAAGTAATCTCCAACAGCTGGTATGCATCATGAGCGAAACTTTCAAATATTTTAACTCAATTACTTCAAGCACTTACCAAGGATAAAAATTCCCTAGTAATCTGTATTAATTTAATATTTTTGCAGTTTATAAAAACACAAGCATATCATGTAAAAAGCAAAGAGCACAAATATCAGATCCAATCAATCATGTAATAAAGCAAATATCAATGTATTCTTTCATGAATCTTCTTTCCAGAAAGGGCGAGATCATCATAACTACAATAAAATAACACTAATCCTAATAATCATAAGAACAGGTGCAGATCAGAACTAGGACAGTTCACATTACAACCCAACATGCAAAAAAAAGAGAAAATCCAAATTCTGGTGTCACCGCAGCAAAACAAAATCCTTCCACTGCTAAACACTCTGGGGTAGATTTTATAATTTTGCACGAGCACGTACTTTTGTTCGCGCACCAGGCACGAACAAAAGTACGCTGGATTTTATAAGATACGCGCGTATCTTATAAAATCCGGGGTCTGCGCGCGCAAGGGGGTGCGGCCTTGGAGGGAACTTTCTTTCCACCCCCCCCGCACCTTCCCCTCCCTTCCCCTACCTAACCAACCCCCCCCCCGGCCCTATCTAACCCCCCCCTACCTTTTATTGGCAGATTTGTGCCATCACCCGACCCGGGGGCTGGTCCGGAGGCCTTGACCATGCCCCCGGGCCGACGCCACGCCCCTGGTCCCGCCCCAAACCGCCCCCTGACCCCGGACACGCCCCCAGACACACCCCTCCCCGCCCCTTTTACGAAGCCCCGGGACTTACGCACATTCCAGGGCTGTGCACGTGCCGGCGGCCTATGCAAAATAGGCGCACCGGCGCGCGAGGGCCCTGCGCGCGTAAATCCAGCTGGATTTACGTGCGCAGGGCATTTAAAATCCGGCCCTTTGTGAAGTAACAGAAACCACAGCAAAATAAGTAAATAAATAAATAAATAAATAAATACACACCTAGAACCTTGTTATTCCATAGAATCACAGCTTTAATTCTCAGGAATCAAACAGCACCCTTATTCATGAAAAGGCAGCAGTACAAATATTACACTAAGGGGCGGATTTTCAGAGCCCTGCTCGCGTAAATCCGCCCAAAACCGGGCGGATTTACGCGAGCAGGGCCCTGCGTGCCGGGAAGCCTATTTTACATAGGCCTCCCGGCGCGCGCAGAGCCCCGGGACTCGCGTAAGTCCCAGGGTTCTCCGAGGGGGGCGTGTCGGGGGCATGTCGGGGGGCGGGCCCGGTCGTCGCGGCGTTTCGGGGGCGTGTCGGCAGCGTTTTGGGGGCGGGTACGGGGGTGTGGCTACGGCCCGGGGGCGTGGCCGCGCCCTCCGTACCCGCCCCCAGGTCGCGGCCCGGCGCGCAGGAGGCCCGCTCGCGTGCGGGGATTTACGCCTCCCTTCGGGAGGCGTAAATCCCCCGACAAAGGTAAGGGGGGGTTTAGACAGGGCCGGGCGGGTGGGTTATGTAGGGGAAGGGAGGGGAAGGTGAGGGGAGGGCAAAGGAAAGTTCCTTCCGAGGCTGCTCCGATTTCGGAGCGGCCTCAGAGGGAACGGGGGTAGGCTGCGCGGCTCGGCGCGCGCCGGCTATACGAAATCGATAGCCTTGCACGCGCCGATCCAGGATTTTAGCGGATACGCGCGGCTCCTGGAGCGCCTGGAGCGCCTGGAGCGCAAACAAAAGTAGGCTATTCGCGCTCGTTTTAAAATCCGCCCCAAAGGGGGTCATTTTCTATCCTTTTCGCGTGTGATAGCTAGATAGGGGCAGAGTCGGGGCAGAGTCAGGACTGAAAGAGGAGAAGTCGGGGTGGTGTCAGGGTGGACGCTGCAGAAATTTCGCTGGCGGCGAAAAGGTAAGACCCCTTATCGATGCCAGTAGCATGCTCAATAGCACCACCTTTCACAGTGGCGCTACTGGGTGCAAAAGCCAGCAGCGAAAAAACCACGGTGGTGCGATTGCTGCTGGCTTTCGCAGGCCCATCCGCCCCCCCTCCCCCTGCTTCGCCCCCATTACCACATGATTCAGAAAACTTTGCGAAGATAGAAAATCCAGGCCAAAGTCTGAGAACACCAAAGCATCACATACAGGGCAAAGAGAACAAGCCAGACTTTTACAAGCCCCTACAGAGAAAATGCATGATAGCGGAAATACTTCTCTTCAGTCACACTCAAGCAGATCAAAGAATGACTCATACCTAGTACAGAAATAAGGGAGTACAACTTAGAAACAGAACTTAGAAACAGAAACATGCAGACAAAACCAAAACAGAAAGCCAGAGAGACAAGACTCTGAACATTGGAACTCTAAAGAAAGAGCAAAATACAAAAATATAAGAAAGGCACATTCCCAAAGATGGCATATTCCAATCACTAAACACAACTTTTTCTTTTTTACCTTTGTTGTCTGGTCTTTCTATTTTTCTAATTGGTTGGTCCTGGTCTCTTATTTTCCATTTTCTCCTTGTCATCTTTTCCTAATTCTTTTTTCAGGGTTTCTTTTTCTGTTTCTTCTCTCTCTCTCCTCCTATTTCCTTCCCTTCCTCCCCCTCCCCCACACACACTCACCCAGGCTCTCATTCTTATGTGCTTTCTCACAAGCTCCCACACACACACATTCTTAGTATCACATGCTCTCCCACAAGCATATAGGCTCTAACATGTGACCTCTCACAGCTCATACACATTTATACACATAGGGTCTCTCTCTTACATACTCTCCCTTCTCTCACACACAGGTTCCCACTCTTACATGATCCCTCTTCTCTCACACACAGGTTCTCACACATATACACACAAGCTCTCACTCTCAAATGCTTTCCCTTACAAGCTCCTTCACACACATACACACAGGCTTTTGCTCTCAGGTTCCCTCCACCACACACACACCATGCTTTCAAAGACATAAACATACTCTTATACACACACACACAAGAGAGATGAGAGTCTCACTATCACCCCTCACTGCCCCCATCTCCAGCAGCTTCACATTCATCCCACACTGCCCCCTATCCTCAGAAGTCTCACAGTCATCCTCTCATTGCCAGTGTTCTTCCTGCTCCTTCCATCTCACTCCCCTTCCCTTTCCCCTTCCCTCTCACTCACTTACCCCCTTTATTTATTTATTTATTTATTTAAAAACTTTTCTATACTGTCACTAAGTTATGTACCATCGCAACGGTTTACAAATAGGCACAAAGTAAGATATGTATAGGTAGTTATCATACATTTTAACAGGTGCCAATTAAGTACGGTTACAAATTCATTAATAAAATCAATGTTCGAGTAGTGATGGTCTAGTCCTGGTGTATTATTGAGTTACTTTTTCTTTTTGGTTTACTTCTTAGTTGTAGGATCATGCACTTTTTGTTGTGTTCATTCTCATCTGCGCTTCTCTGTACTTATTTTCTCTCTACCCTCCCGTCTCTTTAGGAAAGGCTTGTTTAAAGAGCCTTGTCTTTAAAGTTTTCTTAAAAGATTTGAGAGCACTCTGTAACCTGATTTCAGTGGGCATTGTGTTCCATAGACTGGGTCCAGCTAGTGATAAGGCCCTTTCTCTTACTTGGGTTAGTTTTGCTGATTTTACTGAAGGAACTGTTAGTAGTGCTTTGTTAGCTGAGCGAAGGTTTCTTTGTGGGACTTGGACTCGAAGTGCTGTGTTTAGCCAGTCTGCTTCTTTATCATATATTAGTTTGTGTATGGTGCATAAGGCTTTGTATTTTATCCTGTATTCGATGGGCAGCCAATGTAAGTCTGCTAAAGTTTCAGTTATATGGTCCCTCCTCTTTTTTCCCATCAGTATTCTGGCTGCAGTATTCTGAAGTATTTGGAGTGGTCTTATTGATGTGCTAGGGGGTCCTAGTAAAAGTGCATTGCAGTAATCAGTGCTGGAAAAAACACGTTCTCACTTTCTTTCTCTTTCTCACTTTCTTTCTCTTTCCTGCTCTCTAACCCCTTCCCTCTTACTTACTCACTCCTCCTATCTCTCTGTTCCTTCCCTCCCCTTTCATTCCTCCTCAATTCATTTTCTCTTCCATTCCTTCCCTCCACTCTCACTCATCCCTCTTCTCTTTATTTATGTCTCCTCACTTCACACCTTTCTCACTAAACCCTTCCCTTCCCTCTCACTCTCACCTCCACTCACTTATTAAACCCTCCCTTCATTTTTACTATTTCAACTCTGTTCCCCTTTCCTCCCCTCCCTTCTTAGCAAGAAGGAAGGGAAGGGAAGAGAAGGAAGGAGAACTGAGCAAGTAAGGCAGATGGAAAGGGACAGGATGGGAACAGGGAACAGGAAGCCCTTGTGGGAAGAGGGAGCAGAGTGCCTTAGTGTCCCGTCAATGCAGAATGGTTGTGGAAGGCCCATGCTGCCAGTTTTTCATATATTTTGTTCTGCTTTCATCAGAAGCAGTGCCATGACTGCAAGGTGAGAGGAGGAGAGGGACAGAAAGGAGGGATCATATCCTCCCTCACCTCCCAACAGGGAGGAGGGAGAGGATAACTCCCTCCTCCCCATTGCCTATGGGCACCCATCGGTTTAATCCAGTCAAGGTTCTAAATGCATATTAATCTCAGTTCTTTCTCTCCTGACCCTTATTCTCTTTTCACTTCCTCTATGGAGTGTAGTATCACTCTGCTTTCTTCCCTCTGCACAGACATGCAACCCCCAGGTTTCTAACTTACTTGTGTAATCCCATTTCCAGATGATGATTAAACACCCACGGGGCCATAAAGAATTTATATATCTTGGGGCCAACTCTAAATCCAAACTCTCTCAAACTTTCTTCCTCCAGGGCCAAGTATTTTTTACTAGCAGGGGGAAAGAATTTGTCCTCCAAGACACTGGGTAGCATGGGTTACACTGCAGCTTCTACCTTCTCATTCTTCTTTGAGGGATGTCAGTGCCAATAGCCACACAGGAGACACTGTGTGTGTGTGTGTGTGTGGGTCCAGAAATAAACTTTACTGTAGAAGTTCTGGCTTGAATAAATAGCATGATTCACATCATTTCTTTTCACCAAGGTAGCATTTACAGTTCTCAGTCTTTATCTGCACAAGGGTCTCTGCCTCTCTCTGTTTGCCAGGGCAAGGGAAACACTTAACCTCCAGGATTGAACAAATAAGATTCCCAGGTGGGCAGGGGAATTCTTGTATGGGCAGAACTCCCTCCCCCAACTGGCAAAAAAAAAAAAAAGGTAGAACACTCTTCGTACAGAGTCCCAAAATATCTCTTCCACAGGATGAAGACTCCTGATGGGGTCCTCATTATATCTCAGATTTGGTCTTACTCACAATTCTATGGCACATCTCTCCTGCCCCCCCCCCCCCCCAACCTTCTCAATCCCTCACTGTAAAAAGGAACCAAATAGCAGCACCAAAGCTCTCTCAATATTCCTCCTTCAGGTAGGAAGGGACAGCAAAACCTTCCTCCAAGTTCTTCTAACCAGAAATCTTCTTCTCTGAAGTAAGTCCAAACACCAGAAGTCACTTGTAGCAGGTCATTAACATGAGGAGGGTGCAAAGGGGCAGGTCTTCTCTATTCTACCCCTCCCCCACCAGGAAAAGGCTCCCCCATAATCTCTCTTCAGATCAAAAAACAAGGCTTCTTTCAACAAGGTTTCTTGCAACAAAAAACAAAACAAAACTGGAAGTCTCAAAAGCAACCTGGAAGACAGAATGATCTAGCCAAGAAGTGGACAGGAAAGGCAGCTTCCTGACCTTTTCCCATAGACTGCAGGCAGATGGTACCAGAGTCAAAGGAAGGCCCAAAATCCAACAAAGACAAGAACTCTTGCACTTCCTCTAATTCAAAAATTCAAGCTGCACTGCCTTACTCTCTATGGAAGAGAGCTGCTTTTATAACCACAAGGGGAATGGCCATCCAAGTACCCTCAAAGGGAGGGGCTGTACCGAGGTACCTCCCCTAACTTATTCACCTGTCTTTCCTAGCTCAAGGAGTTAACTATGGCCTTAATGGTAATGAACTCAAAGAGTCATTACACTTGTATACCCTTTAGAAACAAGCAGTAAGTAACATGTTTACATTGTTTATCCAGTACATTTTTGGGTTTCTATGCACTACACTATCATGACATGCTATCGTAGACATTTTTTGTAACAAGAACACTAAGGGGTCCATATTCATTAGGACATTTAGTGAATAAAGTATCTGGCTACAGTTAGGCGGCTAAGTTGTCCTGGATATTCAATGGCATAAACGTCTTAATGAATATCCCCTATTTAAGTTATCCAGCTAACATTAGCCAGGTAACGGTAAACATAACTGGGTATTTTTTTGAAAATTCAGTTATGTTTAAAGCTGTCCATCTAACCTTAGCTAAATAACTTGAGACTTAACCGGCTATATTCAAACAACGCGTTAAAAAAACAACAAAATCAAGATTGTGGACCTAAAGCCCCAACTAGCCCTGCTCCTTGCAGGGTTGAGCCTGACGCCTGCTCCCCTTTCCCAAAAATGCTCTATATTGACTGCTTTCTCAAACATAGAGGTCGAGGTTGGTGATGGTCTTGCCCCTCCCCTCCCATCCTTTGCTCCTTGGTTCGATTAATTTTATTCCCGAACCAGTCAACATCCAGGCCCCCCTTCTTCCCCCTACCCCTACCCCAACCTTTTGCTTTACCCTATCTTTTCCTTCAGCCAGATCACGGTAGCTTCGTACTGCGACCTGGGCCCCACACTTCTGGCAGAGCTAAGCAGTTACGCTAGAAGCACAGGCTTCCACCGAGCGCAACGGTTAGAAAGACTAACAGAAACCGCTGACCATCATTAATCCCACTCCAAAATGTATCTAAACTGGATAAAAGTAAGGTTGCTGTGCTGAAACCAGCATGGAAACCATACTGAAAATGATCAAGTATCGAGTGTCTGTTTAAAAAAATATTTCAGTTGTTTTAGGGTAAGGGGTTCTAAAACCTGTGTCAAAACAAAAGCAAGCATTGAGACTGAGTAATAACGAGATGGATCAGTGATATCAGGGTTGGATCTCTTCAGAAAAGGTTTGACATAAGCCTGCTTTATTTGTGTGGGGAAGCAACCTCATGGAAAGACATATTAACCATCCTTGCCAATGAAGTGGCTATATCTTGGCACATAAATGTTAACACAACTATAGAACAATGGTCCAATGCACAAGTAGAATAATTCATTTTACCAATAAACTCCACTTGATACCAATGAGAAACAATCAGAAATATCAAAAGAAACATGAAAAAGATGTTAACCTCTGCTGAGAAAGATAAGCAGATAGTCTGAACCTTTTGGAAAAAATATTCCATAAATTGTTCACAGTGGGAAGGTGAAAAATCAGTATTATGCTGTGTTTTAGACTGTTAAACTTTTTACTATATTAAATAGCTCTTTGGATGTGTTTCCTATTGGTGAAATAGCTCTTTTTTGCATTCTTTACTGACAACTGATAGTTGTTGAAGTAAGACAATTAATGGCCAATGTCAGAGTCCAGCCTGGCTTTTCTCCATCTTCTTCTCTACATGGTGCAATCTACACTTTTGATCTTTCAACTCTGCATTGAGCCGTGGTATATTAACATGTCGTCTAATTACCTTGGTAACATAAGATGCAGTTGTGTCCAAAGATTTTATCAAAGAAGTATTCCATATATCAACAGTATCATTAATTGATATAGTATTAGTTAGATGTGAAATAAGAGCTGGCAGCCATACGTTACCAAGTGATGTGGGATGCATATGGTAAAGCCTTGTCTTGATCTGTTCCTCATGGTTTATTTAAATAAAGCTTTAACCTTATATGTATTGCATAATTATTAAAACCAAGCATTTCCTCAAGGGACCAATCAGAGAAATAAAACTCAGTAACTGATAGGGATGTGCAGACCAAACGTTTAAGTTCATAAGTCCATAAGTCGAAAGGGGGTCCCATTTGCGGTCAATATGGACATATGGAGAATTCCATAAGTTGAGTCTATGTCCATTTGTGCAAATAAAAATTTAAACCCCTCACCCGCCTTAATCCCCCCCCCAAGACTTACCAAAACTCCCTGGTGGTCCAGCGGGGTCAGGACGCCATTCCTGAACTCCTTTGCAAGGAGCACGTGACGTCGGCGTCATGTCGGAGTGATGCGGCGTCACGTGATTCCCCTTGGGTTCGCTCCCGGACCCCTCGTTGGGCTCAAAAGGAACTTTTGGCCAGCTTGGGGGGGTCAGGAGGCCCCCCCAAGCTGGCCAAAAGTTCCTTTTGGGCCCAACGAGGGGTCCGGGAGCGAACCCGAGGGGAATCACGTGACGCCGCGTCACTCTGACATGGCGCCGACGTCACGTGATTCCCCACGCGTCCGCTCCCGGACCCTCACGGAACTTTTGGCCAGCTTTGGTAAGTCTTGGGGGGGGGGAATTAAGGAGGGTGAGGGGTTTAAATTTTTATTTAGATCAACAATCGCGATTTCCAACGTATTCAACATAGCTATGTTGAATAAGTTGGAAATCCGATCGTTTAAGCCTCATCTTTTTTTTAAGTTAAAAAAAAAAAATAAGTTGCGTTTTCCATTTAAGTTCAAAACGAATGCACACCCCTAGTAACTGATTACCAACAAAAATTAAAGACAACAGGTGCCCAGCCTTATGGGTTGGTCTATAATCAATTGTGTTAAGCCCAACTAGGGCCTATATTAATATGTGCAGTGATGCCGTTTCCCAGGTACAGTTGCTGCTGTTTAAATCCTGGAAGTTTGTATATTTTATATAGAACAATAAGACCACAGTGGAATTTTGCCCAAAATCTGTTTGTTCCTGTTTTGACACATATAAGAGGACTTTAATTCATGAACAATTATTTGAAAGCAGGAGGTGGATTAAAACTTCCTCAAAATATAATTATGCATTCAATTTTTATATTAGGCTGAAAGCCCCTACAGTACAAACATGCTGAGGTTGGTGTCTCAGTGCAGATTTTATTGTTAGATAAGGCAATAACATAATATTTCTTAGGTTATGATGTACTGCAAGTACAAATAAAACAGGTAAAACTCACAGTTACACAAAAACTTAGATTCAGTCCAGGTCAATTCACAGTAGTTCCTCTTCATAGACAAACACAGACAACGCTTGAAATATAACTTCTTCTTACAGACTTTGATATAGATACTGTCACATAATAGATAATAGTGTGCATATTAAAAAACAGCTCATAGGTCATTCTCTGAGATCCCAAACACTCCCTTGACCTCCTAGTCATCTAAATGCAGAGGATACCTTCCAGGCATTCTAGCATTCCTTTTGAATCCCCTGAGGATCAATCCACATCTTCGGGGAATGGCTATATACCAGACCAACAGCAATAGTCTGAACCTGACTTTTTGAGAGCATTTCTATGACTTCACCCAAACACCCCAGCAATAAACCAAACATAGGGGTAGATTTTATAAATGTACGTGCGGGCGTACTTTTGTTCGTGCACCAGGCACGAACAAAAGTATGCTGGATTTTATAAGATACATGCGTATCTTATAAAATCCGGGGTCGGCGCGCGCAAGGGGGTGCACATTTGTGCAACCTGCGCGCGCCGAGCCCAGCGCGCGCTGCCTGTTCCCTCCGAGGCCACACCGAAATCGGAGCGGCCTCGGAGGGAACTTTCCTTCCGCCTCCCCTCACCTTCCCCTCCCTTCCCCTCCCTAACCCACCCCCCCGGCCCTATCTAAACCCCCCTACCTTTGTTAGCAGATTTACGCCAGCGGGCTGCTGGTGCGCCATCACCCGACCCGGGGGCTGGTCCGGAGGCCTCGACCACGCCCCCAGGCCGGCACCACGCCCTCGGGCCCGCCCCCAAAATGCCGCGTCACTCGCGGCCCGCCCCTGGAACACCACGTCACTCGCGGCACGCCCCCGACACGCCCCCGGCACGCCCCTCCATGCAAGCCCCGGGACTTACGCGCGTCCTGGGGCTTGCGCGCGCCGCCGAGCCTATGCAAAATAGGCTCGGCGCCCACAGGGGGGGTTTGGGATAGGTGTTCGGGGGGTACGCACGTACCCCTTTGAAAATCTACTCCATAGGTTCAAGACCATCTAGGCCTGATAAATTTTCCACCTTATTTCAGCAAAACTCTAAATGTTAGCCTTCAGTATTGTAAGCCCAAAGGATTATGTTCAGTAATAAATTACAGGTTACACAATGTATTTTGCGTATGTCTTCTTACATCCACTAGTTTGTTTATTCAGTTTGGCATTTATATATAGCATTGTTAGATACAGCCCAAATAATTTTACCCATGGTTATAAATAGAGTTTGAACTTCTAGGTTGCTAAACTTTGAAATGATGTGTGCTGTACCACACCATTATTGCACCACTTTGGGCAAAATTCCAAGTTGCCAATTTAGGCAGAATTAGAGATGAACCAATCCAATTTAGATGATACATGACTTAAAATTGTAACTTGGCACCAAACTACATAGTCATTCTTGGTTTGGTTTGCAATCAAGATAAATATAACTTTAAAACTGAAAAATTGTATATTTCATCAGAAGAAAAATACAGATTTCTTCTCCCAAGAAGTAGAGGATAAGTTGAATATCCTTTTCCTTGGCAGGAGAAATTAGAGAGATACAAAGAAGGACAGAATGAAAGAAAGGCCCTGCATTTAATATACTGATTTTTCATCTCTATTTATGGTCCATTTGAGTAGACAAAATAAACTATAAAGCATTAAAAATACATGCATAATTTAACAACATGTGCTGTCCATTTTGCATAACCCAAAATCTCTAAAATGGTGTTAGAATTCCCATCTAACATAAAAAGAATTTCAAATCCTTGGATTAAATTTTGGCAGTAGGATTTTACTTTTGATCTTAAAATGAGAGACAATTCTTATTAATTCCAAAGCCTTCCATTTTGCATTCATAAGTAAAAAAGGCAGAACAGATTGAGGAAAGCAGAAACCACTCTGGTTCAGTCTATGTTTTTCTTAGCAGAAAACAAAAATGGGAATGGGATTGGGGGGGGGGGGGGGGTGATCATATCTGAAGATCTCAAGGTGGCAAAACAGGTGGATAAGGTGAAGAGTAAAATCCAGAAAGAAGCTTGGGTGTATAAGGAAGTAATGCTCAGAAAAATAAAGGAGGTGCCATTTCCCCTGTATAAGTCCCTGGTGAGACCTCATTTGGAATACTGTGCACAGTTCTGGAGATCGCACCTTCAAAAGGATATAAACAGGATGGAGTCGGTACAAAGGATGGTTCTAAAATTGTCAATGATCTTTATTGTAAAGCATATGAGGACAGACCTAAAGAGCTAAACATGTATGCCCTGGAGGGAAGTTAAAACAGAGGAGATATGGCAGAGACATTTATATACCTCAGAGGTATCAATGCACAGGAGGTGGGTCTCTTTCAACAGAAAGGAGGCTCTGGAAGCAGGGGTCATGGGATGCAGGTGAAAGAATTGTAGACTGAGGAACTAAGGAAGCATTACTTTTACAGAAAGGGTGGTAAATGCATCGCTACCTGCCCTTGTTTTCCAGTAGAGGACAGTGAGTGAACTGAGCAACCACAGGACAAGCAGAGGGGATCTCTGAGGGAGTGGTATGGATTGTAGAGCTGAACAGTTGTGTCAATGGGCAAACTAGATAGGCCATTTGTTTTTCTCTGAAAACATGTTTCTATGGTTGATGACATGAAAAAAATGGTAAACATTTAGAAACATGAGAGAAAAAAGAGGAAATCTGAGCACAGAAAAACTGCTGCATATAGGTGCCACAATTCATATCAAAGCAGGTATTTGATAATGCTAATAAAGATCATAAGGATGATGAAGAAAAAAAAGCTGGTTCAGCATTTAAATACAAAGCTATGTGTTCTAGCTATTGCAGAAACCAGTAGATTAAAATTCTGGAAAACAGTAACTAACATGAAACTGGTATCTAACAGCAAAGACTGTTGCACTCAGGGGTGGAGCCCTTGTCCTGGAGCAGTGGAGAATGGCTCCCTGGTAGGGACCAGGAAGCAATTGCCCCCAGGGGGTGGAGCACTGGAGGATACAGAGGCTAGGATGAGCTTCACCACTGGAAGCCCGAGGTCCCCCCAGGAGGAGCCCGTAGAGACCCGGGCCACCTGGACTTAGGTGGGCCTCGCAGGGTGTCCTGGAAGGATGGAAGTCCGGCGTGCCCACAGGCAGAAGGGGAGCGCAGTCAGGTTCGAGACTGGAGGTCAGATGGAACAAGGAGGACCAGAGAGCATAGGTGATGACAAGGCTAGGAACAGAGCCAGAACCTAGAGATGTGGTCAAGCAGGCAGAGGTCAGAGACCGGGGGTCAGTCCGAGGAATAGTCAGCAAAGCAGGTCAGATTCCGGAGGTCAGACGAGATCACAGGCAGGCTGAGGTCAGAAGGCAGGCAGCAGGCAGGCAGGTCGAGAGGCAGACTGGAGTCAGAAAGCAAGCAGCAGGCAGGCAGGTCAAGGAGCAAGCCGAGGTCAGTACCTGAGAGACAGTCCAGAGGTACTACCTGGGGAGACAGACAGACAAACAAGAACAAAAGGACACTGGAGTACTAGGATGCAGGAACAAGGCAGGAACAGAACTGAAACAGAAGGATCCTGGAACGAGAGATGGAACAAGACTGGAACAAGGTTCAGATGCAGTGACAATCTAGAGAAACTAGGCCGATTGCCAAGGCAAGGAAGTATAAGCAGATACTTCCTTATATCAGGGAATCAATCAGGGCGTGCAGTGGAGCTAGGACCACCCCTGGCCCTACAAGAGGTCAGGCGGTCTGCGCGTGCGTAGGGGCGTGGCCAACACAGCCAAGGACGCCGAGCTCTGGTGTGAGGCCTGGTGTGCAGTGGAAGGCCCGGCGACCGCTGCCGCGGGACACCGAGGCCTGGAAGCGCTTGCAGCTGCCACTAGGGAGGCCAACCCGGGACCTGCCTTGGAACCATTGAGGTGAGCAGGCCCATGCCCCGCCCAGGCGCGGACAGGGTGCGTAACAAAGACTTCATACTTCTTTTGTACATGTGGAATTGTTTTGTGGGTTCAGGTTTGAGAGCACTTTGGGGCTTATATACAAAGAGGTCAATATTCAAAATCTTAGGCAGCAGTTATCCAGCTTACCCCTAGATTTCATCATAATGCCATAATTTTCACATGGATAATGCCTGCAATAAGAAAAAGGGGCATGGCAATGATAATTTCAGTATTACTGCACCGTGTGCTATCTTAGTGCTTTGCATAAATAGTTTATCACAATGTGAGTTAAAGTTTTCGCACCCCATACTCGCAAAGTGCCCTGATAGGCATTTTGTTATTTGAGAGAGAGAGAGAGAGAAGAAAGAGAGAGAAGAGAGAGAACCTCTTTGTAAGACTTTCATAGTGCCTGCTGCCCTTTTCCCCTACCATGTGATGGGGCTACCAGAGCCATTGGGCAGCCCCTGAAACATAGTAGGGGCAAAGGGCATCCAGCACCATTTGATTAATGGCAGCCAGCAGCCCGGAAGTGGGAAGACCCTCACAGAACCCTGCTAGACCATCAGGGATATTTTGGTGAGTCTGGACTGGGGGCTCAGGAAGCTGGGCTAGGGTGTTTGGGCTTGAATCGATTAATCAAGGTGAAGGGTTGAGGGCAGGTAGACCTGAAATGGCTCACCTCCAGAATGAGCCACATAACAGAATGACATTTTTTTGGGTACCATTCCTACTATTTAGATGGCTTAAGGATGGGGCCTTTGAAAATTCACAAATAGCTTTATTTGGATAATGTTTTACACTGTTGTTGCATCTAAGCAGCTTAGAGCCTTTCACAGAAGTACCATGAATTTTGTAGTTTTGACATTGGTGGCAGCAAAGTAAGCATAGCAGCAGAGGCAGCTCAAGAAGATACTGGCCACAAATTATTTTATCCTTTCAGAAGGATTTTTGTGACTTGGTAAAAGGAAATCTGTGTACTTAAAAGATGCTATGCCTGAACATATAAAAGTAAGCACTGCTTTGGCCTTCCTAGCCATGGGCAGTTCCAAACCATTGACTCTAGGGGAGCCCATGAGTCGGAATCAAGCAGGAGGAATACTCAGTCCCACCAGTGCTGAAATCCAAAACAGTGCTGTCTAGTGGCTAACCCAAGGCTCCCCTTACATGCAAGGCAAATAGAGCTCTCATATTAGCTGGCACCATTTTAGATTTTATTACCCACAAGATAGAAACAACTGGGGATTGATCTTGCCAAGTTCTGACCTCCAGGGAGAGGGCATGGGAGGGCAGTACATTTAGAGCAATTTTTGATGATTTGGGTGGGGACTAGAATTAAAGCTGGAGAGTGCTTTTGGGCAGGGCCAGTGCTAGTACAGATGCCAGAGATAGGTAGCAAGGGCATTTCGCATTGGGGGGTGATTTGATTTAAGGGACATATTTTCATCTACAGGACATGCTCCCCAAGTGCATTGGCAGGCATATTAGCTTGCAGATGCTCTCAGGGAAAAGACAAGCACTGTTTTCAGGTGAATTTAGGTGCCTGAGTATTTAGCTGAAAATTCACATAAAATTAGGGGCCTGAAAGTTAGGCTCCTAAATTTAGGATTGGTTTTTATTTTCCTAGATAAAAAGGTAGATTTTAAGACCCATGCGCAGGCATCCATGTGTGCGCTGATATTATAGCATGGAATCACAATCGCGTGCATGTTATAAAATCAGCCACCCGCACGCACAATTTTACATCGACGCGTGCATGTGCGAGTGAATACCATCTCAATCGCGTAAGGGGTGGATTTTAGTAGGTATGTGCAGCGTCGTGCTAGACCCAATTCCCTCTTCCTTTCCACTTCGCCCCTGTAAAGGAGCGAATGCCCTTTATTTACCTTACCTAACCTTCCTCCCTTTTACCCTACCAGCCCCGACCTCTAAAACCTCGCCGAACACCCTAGAATTTTTTGTTTTAATACTTACCCGCAGTCCAGAACAGCAGCAGGTTACGCAGCCGTCAGGTCCTGGCGCATGCTTGTGTGCTGATGGTGCTGTCCCGGCCCACCCTTACCCTGCCCATGCCCTGCCCAGACCTCACCCCTGGCTTGCCCCATGTCCAACCCTTTTTCATCTTATCAACTTTATTCGCATACCAGGAAATATATACATGACTATGCGCCTCTTAAAATGCGTGCATACATCCTGGTCATTCGCATATCTCCCGGATTTCCTGCACCTAGGGCTTTTAAAATTAGACTTTTAGGTTCTTAAATTAAGTGCCTAGTTCTGAAACTGAGTGCTAAACTCCTTACTTTGTTTCTCTGCCCTAACTCCACCCTCATAGCCATTCACTTTCTTGGATCCTAAATTTAGGAGCCGAATGAAAATATGAGCCAAATTTAGGAGCTCAGCCTAATAAATTTTCAAAAGGGTTAATTTAGGAGCCTAACTCCAAAAATGAAGAGCCTAAACTCTTTGAAAACTGGCCTCTTGATTTATTTGATGTTATTTGATGTTATGTATTTGTTAAATTTTAAATTGTAAATTGCTTTGATTTCTTATTGTAGAAAAGCGATTAAAAACATCTAATAAACTAAACTAAACCAAAACTGTAATTTAAAAATTCAGTAAACAGGAAAGGAGTGAGTTAAGGTGATTTGATGCTCCTTATAATAGAAATGATGAATTAATCAGCAGAAATATTACAGTCTGATACACAAGACAAATTGACTAATTTGGAGTCTTCCAATCCATTGGATAAACATAGAGCCCAATTGATCCAATTTAACATTAACATGGATAAATATCAGAGTTGAAGAATATTAAAATTAATACATTTCATTGGGATGAAACTGATTATACCAGGGGTTATGTTTACCCTGGATGAATAGGAATAGGCATCTTCTTAAGGACAAAATCTTCGACTCTATCAAGTGACTGCTCTGAACAAGATGAAACCTCTCAATATAAAATCAAGGGAAAAAGGGAGAAAGGTTACATTTGGAGTTACAGTCGGAGAGGCACCACAAGAAGGGCCAACAAGAGTGGACAGTTTTTTAGAATTGTGTTCCTGTTGTATAAACACACACTGGATAGGGCAGCTATGTTACTCGTATCAGCAGTCTCTCCACCAAACTGCCAAATATCATCCACGATTCCAACAGCATGTCAAAACCTTCCACAAGACCATACAATAGTTATATATATGGCTGATAAAGAAGGTGGGGTGGTTCTAATGAATACACAAGATTATGATCAGGAAGCGCATTGACAAATATCTGACACTTATTTTTGCTATGCGATAAAGGTGAAGTAAATAATACACACATATAGATAAATGTCAAACAAAAAGAATGTATGGCAGAGGATAGTGTTACACCGGAGGTGGCCCCTTGGGCTGAGGTGGGGTTGATGCAATCTGTCGGCAGGCGTAGTGGGCTGATGGATAGAGGCCAGTTGGAGCTTCACCAATACCAGCCCTCGTTCCCCGCGGGTTGAGCCTTTGGGTGCCGGGGCCAGCTGGACTTAGGTGGGCCTCTGTATGTAGTCGATGAAGAGATCAGTTCATCCCAGAGACAGCAGGTGAGTGATGGTAGAGTCTTACACTGGACAAGGTAGTGTCCTGGAGACTCGGGCACCAGGAGGCAGACAGGGGGCGCCCGAGCAAGAGCAAGAGCCTGAATAGTCCAAGTCCAGGAAGTAAGCTGGAGAAGTGTTGAGGAACAGGCTTGAGTCAGGGCTGGCGGCAATCAAGAGGCAGTGGCAAGCAAGGCTGAGGTCTGATCACGGAGATAGTCAAGCGTAGTCAAACGATGCGGAGGTCTGGGTCTGGAAAAAGGCAGTAGCATAGTCAAGCGAAGTGGAGGTCTGAGTCTAGAGATAGGCAATAGCGTAGTCAGGCGAAGCGGAGGTCCAGGCTTGGAGAGAGTCAATGGCTTTGGGGGCCACCATGACACCTTCCATGTTAAAGATTTGAACAGTATATTTACACTGCGATATACGGTCTTACGTCAAGCATCGGATCCAATTTATAAATGACATTTTTTTTTTCATGTAGACTGGCACTTAGGAACTTCTTCAGTGGTTCAGAGACTGGCTTAATTCTTTTGATTCTAACATTCATTTTACATTGTCAAGTCAACAGACACAAACATCTTTTTTAGATCTCTGTGTATACAAGTCTAAAGGAATTTTGTCTACTACTATATTTATGAAAGTGATGAATAAGAACAATTTATTACAGTAGAATAGGAAGCTTTCTTTTACTGTTTTTCCATCAGCTTTTTGTCAAGTAACCCAGTTGAAGTTGAGGTTGCTATTCTCAGCTGTATTCAAGTTATCATTTGGAGAGGTTTTATATTCCGTCATTCTGATTGGATTAAGATGCAATATTCTGATTGGTTCTTGGAAGGCATGGTGCTATTTCAGTTATATAAGTCATGGCGCTTAAATAGATTAGTCTCTACAGCAGGAAATGTGGACCTTTGAACACAACAGTTTTTGAAGGGTGGGTTTGATATAATATCTTTAGTATGTGCCTTAAGATTGTTCTATGTATTTTGCCAGTGTGGTTTTTCTTCTTATCATTTCAAATGCTGGAGCATTATGAATCATGATTAGGAAGAGGAAAGATTTCAGTGAGGATGCTATATTTCAGCACTCAATTAGAGAATGAGAAATAATTTTCATAGTAAAAGATTTCAGATATGTACTTATGCATAGCCCATCTTTGTTAAGCCAATATGCTGCAAAGTCATCATATTTATAATGCCCTGAAGAAGTTATCATTTGATAATGAAAAGGAGGGCTCAAGCTGGCGAATTCTGTGTTTGCAGTAGAGTCTTTGGATAAAGACTGTTTAATAAGACATAATTTTTGAGCATGTTCTCATTTCATTCTTTTTGAGTTTATAGTTTATAGTATATTAGTTCTTCCGTATGTTTTACGCCATCACTAATTTTCTTTGGAGTTTTTTTTATGCCAGTATTGATTAAAAAACCTTGTGTAGCCTGCTGTCACATACATAACAGGCTTATAAATAGCTTGCTGTGATATCAGCAAGTGAAGAACTAGCCTTTTCACCCTAAATGTATTTTGTTCTAAACAAATATTATTTTCTACAGGAATATTTTTTTTAAATATAAATATTTTAAAATATTTCTTATTTTTCTATATATTTCCTCTAATCTGGTTTTTTGTGTGAGGTTATTTCAATTTGTGTTTTCTAATTTCATAACAGTAGTGGTTATGGCTTTTTGTTGCTGTTGTTGTTTTAATCATTGGATATCACTACTTTCAATTTTTAGATAACACTGCTGGTTTTGTTACCCCCACCCCCCTCTATATATAAACAGTACCTCACCTCCCTACCAGGATAAGAGGGTATTTAGATCTAATTACAATAAACAGCTCACAATTATTTATAGCCATGCTTGTCTGCTTATGGCATAGACTTTTGCCATGAGCACATACACATAACAATAACAATTTATATTAGAACTCTGTAGGTACAAAGGTGACTTCATTTTACTATGATTTTGTGAATTTATGGGTTATCTTCCTAAGCATTCATCAAAACTTAGCTGATTAGTTTGGAGATATTCATTTGTAACTGTACTCATATATTTTATTGCACAATTAGTGATTTTATATGAATATTTTATATTTTCATTATTTCTAATGTGGGCTGGCATTACCATTTTAGCAGTGGTCTACAACAACAATCACAAAAAGTTACAAGAATATTCACATTGGACAGCAAATTAATGACGTGTCATAATGACCATAAAACAAGGCATCAATCATTATGTAACACTGAATAATATTTGAAAGAAGAAGATTGGAAAAGGACTATGAAATACAAGTAGTATGATATGGACAGGAAGAAGAAAAATTAGTGGCAGAAAAAGAGAGGGATAGAAACAGAAAAGGAAAAAGACAAGGAAACCAAAAAGCAGGAAAGAAACAACAAGATGATGTGGATGAGGAGAGACAGATTCTGGAATTGAATGACAGCAATTATCTTTCAATATTTAAATGAAGCATAGGCACTCACATTTGTTATGTTTGCCAGTCGCGGGACCTGCCATGACGGGCATCACTCACCCAACTCCAGCGAAGCCTTCTTGATGTGGCAGGAACCACCGCAGGGGTGCTACAAACCCCAGTCTTTGATTCAACTCTGACATTGCCAATCATACTTGCAGACCCATAGGCGTGCGCGCCACTTGACTATATTTAAAGGAGCAATGGCAAGAGAGCCCTAAGGTGCCCAGTGATGACATCAGCAGGAGTTGCCCTATGTAAACCTTGCTCTCATTCCCTGCCTTTGCCTCAGGAATGGGTTTCCTAATCTTTTAATAGTGTGTGTTGCTCCTGCATGTTGTTTCTTGATACTTGTCTGCATTCCTGGATCCAGTGCCCTGTCTTCTAACCTTGCCTCCTGTGGCCTTGCCTTCCAGCTTTGACTCATCCATCCTTGTCCTCCAGCCTTCCACATCCAGCCCAGCTTTGATCTATTCATCTTATCCAGTGTTTTCAGTGTGTCTTCATCCACCCTTGGCCTGACTCTCTTTGGATCTTGACCTCTTGCTTGGACCTGACCATGACTGACTGCCACCTGGACCTTACTCTTTGCTCTACCTAACCAATCATGCTAGCTGCTTCCCTGACTTTGGCCTGTTTCTGACTCCATTAGTCTGCTGTCTTCCCTGACTCCAGTGTGTTTCTATACTTTAGTTATCTTCATTGCCCTAAGGACCCACCTACGTTCTCCCAGCCACCAGAATCCAAGGGCTCAACCTGTGGGGGAGGCAGTTGATAAAGGTGAAGCTTCAGACTGACTAGCTACAGGCCGTGTTTGCCAATTCCCAGTGTAGGCCTCATGGGATCACCCTTGAAGCTGCATCAACTACGCTGCAGCACAAAGGGCTCACACACCCGCAACCCTTCACAGCATTCACCAACTCTACCTTCTTCCCAAAAACTAACATTAAATACCAGGACTTAGGTTATGGCAGAATAAGGCTGTAGCTTTATTAACATTAAAATAATAATACAAATCGTGTGATTAGCAACAAATACAATGCATGACATCATAAGGACAAGTAACACCCAACTAATCTCCTTCTTCTCTCCCCACAGATCAGCCAATGTCTCCTTCCTTCTGATGTCCTTAATTTCTTGATATGACTACTAGTAAAAAATAAATCAAACTGGAGCTACTAGCCAAAGATCAGTGTTCACTGCTGAGAACAGCAATCTGGCCATGATAAGTTAGCTATACCCTGCAGATCTACACTGCTGAAACATCACAACCACAAATTACTCTAGGTTGTAGAAACTGACTGGCCCATGCACCCTGTGATAACACTAGGCCATGCAGTTACTTGAGTCAGAGCCACAGGTACCCCTTCACTCCATAACAGCAGTGCTTATGGAATGTTGGAATCTGCCTGCATTGTACTATGAGAAAACAGACATTTTACCCATTAATCAATTATAGGGGTAGTACTAGTAGTATAACCAGACGTTGTGACAAAAGAAATCCCACACACCACTTTTCACCTAAATCTTAATATTACACCACTAAAATCCAAACTACCCAGTCTAACCAGATGGGAGGGTAGGAATGTGTAACCACTATAGACTAAATTTTCACAATGAGTTTCCCTTTAAGAAGACCAGAGAGAAGGGCATAGAGCATGTTCAGCTGAATGTTGTTGCTTTACAGCAGCCTAACTTAAGGGCAATATACATGCTCTTGATTTGAAGAAACTCCATGTGGAGTAGGTGCATATGGACAGTAGGAAAGTGGGGTTTTCTCAGTCCTACACAGAACCCAGAGGAGACAGCAGATGTGTACAACTACAGGATAGCTGTAGGCCAGAGGCCAGTGGAAATTGAAGTAGGTAGCAGGACTTAAGTTTTGGAAACTTTCTTTTCAGATGGCATAAAGGACTTCTAAAAGCAGTGGAGCCAGGGCCGGCAGAAGCATTAGGTGAACTAGGCCTGGGCCTAGGGTTCCAACCATTAAGGGGTACAAGCCATGTGGGGCCACCAGCGGAGATGGCAAAGAGGAGTGGAGATTTGGCAGGCTGCACGCTGCTCACAGCCCAGAAAACCAAGAGGTAGGAGTCAGGGCCACAACCAGGGAGAGGGTGGTGGCACGACCCAGGGGGGGGGGGGGGGGGGGAATGCAAGGCAGAAGGTGCCTAGGGCACCTAATCCCCTTGCACCAGCCCTGAGTGGAGCCAGAAGAAAATTTCTAAAGAAGAAAAAGATTACTTCAGTAACTGGACCCCATTATGAAAGAAATTATAAGAAGTAACAAAAAAATCTGAATTCTGAGGAAAGGGACTCAGCTATTGGGAAGCTTTTTTTGTTTTTCCTGTTTTTTGGGGGAAGTGATTATTTAGTGGCCAATATTTATTTTTTTCTTGTTACAAAAATTAGAAGGATAATTGTAGAAATCTCCCTGCTATAATCACCAGTCCTCATCTGAATTAAGCAGATTTCTCAGCATTCACCCTCACCCCCTCTCCTCATACCCTACTGGCAATTCAAATCAATGAGCCTTTAGGTCTGAAGGGGAGAAAGCAAAGAAAGAGGAGGGGGGTGATGAAGCTGCTAAGTCCATATTCAAAAAAGTAACTTGAGGGGAAGCAGGGATCTGAACTGTAGCAAATGGCAAGTTAGAAAACACCTCGGGTGAAGCATGGGCTTCCAACACGTTTCCAGGAAAGCTATAATGCGAACGTATGTCTTATTAACGAATATTAGCACATAGATAGACTTTAGGAAAGCAATTTTCATTAGTCATTAAGGGCCTTATTTTCTAAATGGATCGCACGCGATACCAAAATGGGGGCGGAGTCAGCCCCGGAAGAGGAGGAGTCGGGGCATCACCGGGGCCGACTCCGTGAAGACGCCACGGACAACAAAAAAGGTAAGGCCCTTTTTCACGTCCGATTTCGCGCCCAATAGCTACACCTTCTATGGTGGCGTTATTGAGTGCGAAACCGGCAGCATGATCGCTGCCGCCTAGCACAGGCACGCCCCCCATTTCGGCCCCCCACCCCTCATTTCCTAAAGTATCGCAGGCCTGTGATACTTTAGAAAATGAGGCCCTTAGCCAGGTAAATGACTATTTATTTGGATAAAAAGGCTGTCTGAAAATCAGCCATCCTTTCCCCTGGTATGTGCAGGGATCAATAATGCACATGCTTTTACCTGCAGGAAAAGCTGGTGGGCTTAGAGTAGGGGCTATGTCAGGGAAGGCCACAACGTGCACTGTTTTGCATTTTCAAAACTATGCACATCATTTTTTAGGGAAAAAATATTCACAGAAAAAGCAGGTCCAAATCTCCGTGAGTACTTTTTCCCTAAGCAAATTTTAAAAGGGAAGGTATGCACATGTTTTCCCCTATCTAGATCAGAGCAGCAATGGACTTTTTTTGTTTAAATACTATTGAACCTCCTGGGTTAAATTCAGTGAGTTGCAATTATTGTTTTAATTCTACCACAATTCAATTTGAAATTGTAAAATGAGTGATGGTGTACAAGAACTGGACTTTCAATTAAGACTTTGTGAATGAACTGCAATGGCAGACAAGAACATTTTTGTTTGATTCTCTGACTGGTTATTGAGTTAATCATGTGTCACTTTATATATACAATTTTGTCTGCACTGTTTTGAGTCATTTCACATTGAATCAAATTGAGAGCAGTTTGGCTTTCTGGTTGAGAATGTCTTTTGAATCTTGAAGTCACAATGAGCTGTGAGTATATAGATTAACTTAAATTTTCACATTATCAAGAGGATCTTTTTTTCTAAATCTATTTTCTCATTGTCCAGGAAGACTCCTGAAGCAGTTACATGTGAAATGTTGGCCACCATCGGCTTTATGATTGGGTTGCTTTTCTGTTCCACCGCAGGGAAGAATTAATTCAAACTCCTCGATGTCAGATAAGTTCTTCTTAATTCTTTTTATGGAACTATAAGTCAGCAGCACCAGTTTTATTAATAAAGAACAAAATGTAAAATCACAAATTATTTAAAAGTAAAATTAAAGATTGGAAGGGGATTTTGAGACCAATGAATTTAAGATCTGGTGCAAAGGCTTTTGAGCATTGGGGCATTTTTAAGTATCTAAGATCTGTTTTAAATCTGTCATTACTCGGAGTGTTTTTCATGATTTTTTTTTTTTTTACCATTATACTATTTCTTCTCCAGCCTTTAGTGGTTGGATGTATCTATAGGTTAAAAGTATTTTACTCACATTAAATCAACAGCCTGGAAATTGCTTTCTCTCAGTAGAGCTAACGGCATGCACGTTGTTCCATCAAGCATGTTCTTTTAGCTCCATCAAGAGGAGGCATTTCTCAGGGCATATTTAGGTTGGAGGAAGAGAAGTGCCTTCATAGATGACATTTTTACAAAAATCTATCCAGAAAAAGAAAGTACAAGTAACCTCGCCTACTTTGGTACCAGCAACAAATTTCAAAGAGAAAGCATACCTGCACTTTTCCTTTGAAAACTGGTATAAAGACCACAAATTGTCCCAATGGAGATATTTTGGAAACTGCCATCTAGGCTTTGAGCCTTTTTATTTCCCCTTTCTGCCATCATGATCCTACAGATTTCAGCTTTAACAATGTTTGTTAATTCTGTTTCGATAGCATGCTGGCAACAACTCCTACAGTGTGGTTGCGAACTACAAATTCCCTCCTGGTAATCAAGCAGATATAATAAGTATTGAGGCAGCTGTGGTATAATTTCTGCTTTGTTTCTAACAGATACAATAGTAGTCGACATATAATAAATTATCCTTGAGTGAAAGTAATTCACCACCTTGCATGCAAGGCCCCTCTCTTCTGGGGCTAGCATCCATGTGCAAGTTAATGACATCCTACGAAAGGAGAAGAAAATACTTCAACATTAGAAAGTGTAAACCCCTAAAAATATTTGAGTCTCCTTATTCCATAGTGTTTTTTCATAGAATACAAAGTGAAAAGCATGTTCTTTTATATGTAATTTTGCATTTGTATATTATTTATAATTTCTTGAAGAACAAAATAATACCATCTTTATCCACATTGTGAGTACTGAGAAATGCATTTTTCAATGAAGCCTGCTAAACTGTGGACCTTTGGCAAGTGAAATTGATTAACCCGGTGAACCAGTCTGAAAATATATTAACACAGAATGGTTGAAGAAAGAGAACAAAGGGCAATAATATATTAATCATTATTGGTTGGGGCAAAATGGATCACTGAAAGCCTCATCAAGGGACATCATCAGCTTGTATATTATTAACAGTAACTCTGATCCTTTATACTTACTTTCCATTAGAACAGGCAAGTCAATGATTTTGTACATGCTGACTAATTGGAGCCTCTCTAGGATCTATCTCCCAGCAAAGATGCTTTAAAGCAGATGGGATCAGTCTTTATTAGGCAAGGTCAGTGAACTTGATCATCTCATTAGCATATGGTCAGGTCAGCTGAATAGATGCTTTCATTTATCCTTGGCTAGTTTGTCTTCAGGAGGGAATGCAGATGTAAAGGGTTTTATTTCCCATAGAAGGCTGATGGTAAAATCGAGAGCTACCTACAAGTTTTTTTTCTGACTGGAAGAAAAGAAAGTAAAGTGCTGAGGAAAGGGTTGCAACCATGCACTGAAGAAATAGATAATTACAGTTATATTCACTCAAAAAGAAAATGCTACTTTTTTTTCATAGATATACTATATAGTTGCTAATTTTCAAATTGCATATCCTAATTTATAATAATATTAGTAATAACAAGTTTAGGGGCCTATTTACTAAAGGGTGATAATGCTAATAGGCTAAGAAACAGGGAAATGAATATCCAAAAATACACCAAAGTAGCGAACTGCTATTAATCAAAAACAATCAAGAGCCAAGCTCTGTCGCTAAACAATTGAAAAAACTTTTCAATGGGTAACGTATGTTTTGCAAGTGATTTTAAATAAAGTGAATACCTACACTATCAAATGGAAAAGTTTTGTTTGTTGATATGATTTATAAAAAATATTTAATGGAGTCAGAGAAAGGTTTCATACTGAATGTAGGTGCCCTGCACCTCTGTAAGGTGAACATATAATCATCAACCTTCCTCCTCCTCCTCGATTGATTTTTAACAATAATTTTTTTTTAAAAGATTTTTTTATATATATGCTTGTGTTATCCCTGAAAACACCTACAGGATTCTTCCGTGGCAATGTAATTTTTAAATGCAATGCTGCAAACATTAAATGCAATGCTGCAAACTATTTACTCAGTGCTACTCTTGGGCAGGGAACAATCTACTATAGGAAAGTATAATTCATCTTGAGCTAGGATTTGGAAAGGCAAGTAATACAATCCGAATCCAAATGGCTTTACTGTATCTTATTGATAAAACATGTGCCTGTAGTGTCGATAACACAAAAAAGCCATAAAGCAGAAAAATATTTTAATGAGCTGAATCATATGAAAATGCTTGTAAAGCAGCTCATGAGAATTAAAATGGTTTCACACAAATCATGTTAAATCATATGATTTCTCATAACCCAAAAAGTTAATTATATTTGAAGAGGTGCAGATCATTGACAGGCAAACACATCTGCTAATGTCCTAGATTGTTGCTCCTCCCCCCACAACTACAATCCAAAGTCAACCTCCCAGATCCATTCAAGACCACAATGGTCCATATGCAGTTTGATCCCCCACCGCTTGCTGAATAAAGGGCCTTCTGCAGAACAAGTGAGCCCACTTTCCCTGAGAGCTTCCAAAGGACTGGCTGTCCCAATGGTCCCCTATCTTCCCCTGGAGGTGATATAAAGGTCGGCTACCCTGATGTTTCCTTCCCCATCCCTGAGATGATTTAACAGGCTCAATGCTCTGAGGTCTCCTTTCTTTCTACCAGGACCATTTGTATCTGTACTATTCAATGCTGGCAGAAATCTGCTGGGGCAGAAGAGAATCCCAGTCCCTGCTGCTTCACTTGCAATACTGTTGAAAATGTCTGGGCCATGATCCTCAGTGAAGTAAGTGGGATAGGAGGGAGGAAAATCTCTCCTGCCTCTGACTAAATTTTGCTATCATCAAATGAGGTAGGCAAGGGTTGGGGGGGGGGGGGGCTTGATAGAGGATGGCTACCTCAGGGTAACCATTTTGGAGGAAAAGTGAGAGATGTCAAGGCAACCAGCTACTTATGTCATCTCAGGAGAGGGGAAAGAGGACATCAGGCAGCCACAGGCAGCCAGACCTTTTAAAACTCTTGGGGGTGGGACCTTGCTAGGTCCAGGTCAGGTCCTTCATTTATCAAGTGGGGGAAAATCAGTCCATGGACAGCCAAAAGATGTTTAAAAATGAAAGTGCTTTCTTGACTTGATTCAAAACTCCATGGGTTTGCTGACTAGTTCTTGAATGATTTTAAAGATATTTTCACATCCTTAAATGGAAGTTCCTAGTTACACTTAGGTCGAATGATGCGCAAATAGGGGTAGATTTTCAAACCGCGCAAATTGGCGTACTTTTGCTGGCGCATCAGGCGCAAGCAAAAGTACGCGGGATTTTAGTAGATACGCGCGTAGCCGCGCGTATCCGCTAAAATCCTGGATCGGCGCGCGCAAGGCTATCGATTCTGTATAGCTGGCGCACGCCGAGCCGCGCAGCCTACCCCCGTTCCCTCCGAGGCCGCTCCGAAATCGGAGTGGCCTCGGAGGGAACTTTCTTTTGCCCTCCCCTCACCTTCCCCTCCCTTCCCCTACCTAACCCACCCGCCCAGCCCTGTCTAAACCCCCCCTTACCTTTGTCGGGGGATTTATGCCTCCCGGAGGGAGACGTAAATCCCCGCGCGCCAGCGGGCCGCTAGCGCGCCGGGACGCGACCTGGGGGCGGGTACAGAGGGCGCGGCCACACCCCCGGGCCCGCCCCCAAAACGCTGTCGACACGCCCCCAAAACGCCGCACCGACCGGGCCCATCCCTGACACGCCCCCGACACACCCCCCTCGCCAAACCCCGGGACTTACGCGAGTCCCGGGGTCTGCGCGCGCCGGTAAGCCTATTGAACATAGGCGCACCGGCGCGCAGGGCCCTGCTTGCCTAAATCCGCCCGGATTTAGGCGGATTTAGGCGAGCAGGGCTCTGAAAATCCACCCCATAGCATACAGATTGCTCTAATAAACAATAACGCTGCAGTTTAAAACAACATCATTTGCCGAGTCATTCAGCAAAACGTGCTAGGGCCCGAATGTGTACAATACATTTAGTATGCAAGTGGGAGGAGTTAATGGAGATGAGGGTCTACTAGCACAGAATGTGGTAGAGTAACATGGGGTTTAACTACGCCTTTTGAGAGAAAGCACTTTATAGGCTGAATAGGACTCTCTATAAAAGGACCATTGTAGATGAGCATTCAACTCAGGGTGGCTTTGGGGGCTGGTGTTACATACAAAGTCAGAGGAATTAACTGCAACTTTTATATCACTAAAGAATTTCTATCATTTGAATCGATGAAAGGTCAACAAGCGAAGTTGATTTGTAAAAATCAGTTAAGGCCCTAACATGAAATGATAAATGAGCCAGATAGCCAACTCCACCCCAAGTTTCCTCGATAACATTTTAGCAAGATACATTATCCAACTAATTTGGAGCTGGTTAGTAATGCAGAATTTTCTAATTTTGCTATTTGTCCAAGTCTTAACTTACTTTTAAATTTATCAAAATGCTATAATATACCAGAAATAGTGTCTGCGATAAAAAAATGGGTATAGTTAGGCAAATTATGGACTTACTACATCACATGGTATATTGAGAGAGAATACTTTAATAGGATGACCAGGACTCAATATATAGGTACCACTGTAGATGGGCACATTCAACTCAGGGTGGGATGGGAGGCAGTGTTACATACACAGTCAGAGGAATAAACTGCAAATTTGATATCACTGAAAAATTTCTATCATTTGAATCAATGAAAGGTACAAGAGGAACTGATTTGTACAAATAAACTGAGTTGAATGTGCCCATCTCCACTGGTACCTATATATTGAGTCCTAATCATCCTATTAAAGTTCACTTTCTCTCTCTCTCTCTGTTATGCCAGTCGACCACTCAGACCATGGCCGACCGTGCTTACCCGCCTCCGCAACAGACCCACAGCCCTGGAGACGCCCAGAGGCCTTCCTCCGTGGCGGGAGCGCCGCCACAGCCGAAGCCATGCCCCCTGACTTTGTCTGGATGCACGTGACAACGTCAGTCCTTCAATTAAAGGGTCTAGCGCGGGAGACACCCAGGGCCGGCCCCAGAAATTCCCCACCCCTGTGGGGTATTTAAACCTGCTCTCATTTTTTACTATTTGAGTTAGCAACGGATTGGATTCATTCCGGTCTGAAGCTGCTGTGCCACGTCTGCTACTGCTGGAAGCTATCTTCACCCTCTGGGGTTCTACTAACTTGGGTACCCGCTCCTCGGGGGCCCTTTGCTTATTTCCAGGTGCCTATCCTTTAACCAGGTACTCGCTCCTCGAGGGCCTGTGTGTCTATCCTGGTGCCTGCTACCAATTCTTCTACCTGCTGGAACACTACCTATCAGCTACAGAGAGTGAGTACTACTTCTCCCAGTCTGTTTATCTACAGCTCCTCGTTGTCTATCTGCATCGGGCCCTACACCACCATTGTGGAACGGGACTCCTCTGCCGAGGATCACAAACTGTTGCTATCTAATCCACTCTCTACTGCCACCTCTAGTGAACGATGCCATGTTATTCAAAACGGGTTGAAACTATACCCTTCGGCCATGTTGCAGGATCATCTTTTTTTTTTTTTTTTTTGCCAGCATCAGTGGAATTCTCAACCACCAGGGTTTCCTTTCAGGCTTTGGTGGACTCAAGTGCTGGGGTGAACTTTATTCAGCAGGACCTGGTGGAACATTGTGGTCTTGTCACCTCACCAGTGGAACCTCCATTGGTTCTCTCATCTGTACATGGAAATCCTCTCCCAGGTGAGGTTACATGAATCACTCAGCCGTTGTCTTTAAGAATTGGAACACATCATGTGGAGCACCTTATCTTCTTTGTCCTACCTAAGGCTGTGAGCCCTATAATTTTAGGGTTACCATGGTTACAAAGATACCAGCCTCAGTTCGACTGGACTTCTCCTGACCAGAATCTGTGGGGGTCCCCATTGTGCAGGAACCTGCTTTGAGGTTCCAGAACCATTCCTGTAAATGAAGATGACTATGGCTATATCAGAACCAATAGTTCTCCTTGAGGAGGTTAAAAAGGATCCTGGAAGAGCCGAATCTTCAGGACTACTTAACCCGTTGGAGGTGCTTGCATAGTTAAAAGAATAGTTGAGCCATAAGGCTTTGGAGAACGAGGAACTGAAGAAATCTCATGAACAAGGCACCCAAGGTCTACTAGCCATTCTGGATTACAAGGAACAGGAGATTCAGTAATTACACACTCGTTTGCAACAAAGGGGTGTTCAAGGGGTTTCCACAGTATCATCATCAATCATGCTGGACTCCGTGAACTCCTTACAAGAGAGACATTCCTCCTTGGAGATTTTGGAGTTGTCCAATTTGGAGACTGAGGATAGTGAGCAGAACTGGATTACAGAAGATGAAGTGGACTGGACAACGGATGATGACAACCTATCGGAGGGGGTACTTGAAGATGGGGTACCGTTATGCTGGTCAACCACTCAGACTGTGGCCGACCGTGCTTACCTGCCTCCACAATGGACCCATGGCCCTGGAGATGCCCAGAGGCCTTCCTCCATGGCGGGAGCACCGCCACCGCCAAAGCCAGGCCCCCTGACATTGTGTGGACGCGCGCAGCGACGTCAGTCCTTCAATTAAAGGGTCCAGAACGGGAGATACCCGGGGCCAGCCCCAGAAGTTCCCCACCCATGTGGGGTATTTAAACCTGCTCTCTGTTTTTTACTATTTGAGTGTTGCGCCCATCGGTCTTCGACGGCTTCGCCCCGCCTACCTCTCTTTACTTGCGGCTCCTCCCGTTCACCTTGGACTGATGGCCGCGGCGGCATCTGTTTGCCAACCTCTCCGGTGTCCCCGGACCAGCTTTGGTGCTGCCTCCCACCATGCTCCTTCAAGGTACCTCTAGGGCATGCGCGCGCACGCCGCCCTCATTTTTATTTCCAGGTTGGCGCAAACCTCAGGGGTATCCCTCTGTTCTGACATCACGATTCCAGCGTATATCTGCCTACTGCATTTGCTAGCTCGTTGAGTTAGCAACAGGAACATTTCCAGAACTCTATGGATGGGATTCGCTCTCCGTTCCTAAGCTACTCTGCCACTCCAGCTCTACTGGAACTCTTACTACCCTTCAGGGTCACTAACGGGGTACCCGCTCCTCGGGGGCCTCTCTGCTTCTTTCAGGTGCTATCAGGAAACTGGTACTTGCTCCTCGAGGGCCCATGTTCCCTGTGTCGCTGCCTGCAACTTCTACCTTCTATTTGGAAGAACTAACTACAGTCATCATCTGTGAGTACAAGAAACATCTCTCTCTACAGTACCGTTTTTCCGGAATCAGGTACTCGCTCCTTGAGGGCCTGTCCTCTGCTCCAGTGCCAGACCTCTCATCTAGTGGAATCTCTGCTACTGCTAGTGAGTACATTGCTACCGAGTCTCTCTGCCCTAAGGGATCAGGTACTCATTCCTCGAGGGTCTGCTCTCCCTGTCTTGGAGCTCTCCTATTCTACTTGGGACTCTGAATGCTAATTCTATTGTGTGATTATAACTTTCAGTCTCTTTCCACTATAGCACTGCTTATAGAGGATCCGTTTCCAGCGATCTGTGAGAGACGTACCCAGCTGGCTCTACAACCACTACTCACTACTACCATCTCTGGTGGTTCCATATACTGTTTAATAAAAGATTCAAATCTGTGTTTGTCTGTCCGGAGTTTAGCTTTGGTCCCTCACAGGACTACCCCAGTGGGCGTAGTCAGCTGCCATAGTGTCCAAGTATCCACCCAAACACCAATAACCATAACATTGAATTAGCAATGGATTGGATTTGTTCCGGTCTGAAGCTGCTCTGCTGCTTCTGCTGCTGCTGGCAGCTATCTTCACCCTCCGGGGTTCTACTAACTTGGGTACCTGCTTCTTGGGGGTCCTTTGCTTATTTCCAGGTGCTTATCCTGTATCTAGGTACTCACTCCTCGAGGGCCTGTGTGTCTATTCTGGTGCCTGCTACCAATTCTTCTACCTGCTGGAACACTACCTATCAGCTACAGAGAGTGAGTACTACTTCTCCCAGTCTGTTCATCTTCAGCTCCTTGTTGTCTATCTGCATAGGGCCTTACACAACCATTGTGGAATGGGACTCCTCTGCCAAGGATCACAGACTGCTGCTATCTAATCCACTCTCTACTGCCACCTCTGCTTAACCATATAAGCTGCATAATAAAGATATATTCTCTGTGTTTGTGCATCTGAGTCTAGCCTGGTGCTACAATTCCCTATGGGGCTCCTCCCCGTGGGAGTCACTATCAGTGTTGCCCCTAAGAATCTACCAAATACTTCAATATCATAACACTCTCTTTTTCTCTATCTCTCCTATGTGATGTGGTAAATCCACAATTTGCTTAACCACACCCATTTTTTTATCGCAGGCACTATTTCTGCTATAATTATAGCATTTTGATAAATTTAAAAGAAGTTAAGACTTGGACAAATAGCAAAATTTGAAAATTCTGCATTACTAACCAGCTCCAAATTAGCTCAATAACTTATCTTGCTAAAAAGTTATCCAGGAAACTTGGGGTGGAGTTGGCTATCTGGCTCATTTTTCATTTCATGTTAGGGCCTTATACTAGTATTAAGGCCTGCAATAATTCCAGCATATTAGGGCCTTAACACTAGCACTAAGGCCTGCAATAATACCAGCAGTAAATAGTGCAATGCATGATAATATGCAAATGTGGAATTTGCTATACAAGTGGGAGGAGTTTGGCAGAGTTAATGGTAATGAGCGGCCCCTAACATCAAATGTAATATAATAATGAAATCCCCCCACACACAAGAAATTGAAGTTTGAGCATGCTACCATTTAAGTGAACTATAGAAAAAAAGGAAGACAATGCAGCTGTGTAACATGAGCCGCCAGCACAGGAAACAGAATGAAATTGAAAAGGTCTTCAGGCTCCTTAACTGACTATTGAATAGATTAGTCAGATATTCAGGTAGGGAATTTGCATGACATAGCCCCCTGGAGTTCTACTGGAAAATTTTGTAGGACATATCACTAAAAAATCAGAAGATTCAAACTCCTAAATTACAGAACTATGACTGGGAAAGGGATTTATAAGAGAAATGTACTAGAAAACAGTCCTAGGAAGCAAATAGATTTTCACCCTGACTAACTCAGTATCCTGTTTCCAACAATGGCCAAGCCAGGTCACAAGTACCTGGCAGAATTCCAAGGAGTAGATAGATTGCAAGATACTTATCACAAGAATAACCAGTGGATTTTTGCAACTCTACCTTAATAATAGTTAATGGACTTATCGAAAACTTTTTTAAAATGCAGCTATACTAATAGCTTTCACCACATCCTCTGACAATGAATTAAAGTGCTTAATTATGCATTGAGTGAAACAATATTTTCTATTATTAGTTTTCAATGTATTATCTAGTAACTTCATTTTGTGTCCTCTGGTCTTTGTACTTTTTGAAAGAGTAAACAACTCACTAATGTTTACTCATTCCATTCCACTCATCATTTTATAGATCTCTTTCATATCTTCCCTCAGCCGTCTCTTCTCTAAGCTGAAGAGTCCTAACCTCTTTACCTTTCTTCATAGAAGAATTGTTCCATTAGAGATGTGAATCATGTCCTCGATCGTCTTAACGATCGATTTCGGTGGGAGGGGGAGGGAATCGTATCGTCGCCGTTTGGGTGTTTAGAGTATCGTGAAAATCGTTAAAATCATGAACCGGCACACTAAAACCCCCTAAAACCCACCCCGACCCTTTAAATTAAATCCCCCACCCTCCCGAACCCCCCCAAATGCCTTGAATTACCTGGGGGTCCAGCGGCACACTAAAACACCCTAAAACCCACCCCCGGCACACTAAAACCCCCTAAGACCCACCCCGACCCTTTAAATTAAATCCCCCACCCTCCCGAACCCCCCCCCCCAAATGCCTTAAATTACCTGGGGGTCCGTACTGCAGGAGGTCGTTCAGCGAGGGTTCCGGACCCCCGCTGAACGACCTCCTGCAGTCGATCTCCTGCCGGCGCCGGCCATACGCGTATGGCTGGCGCCATTGTCCGTACGGAAAATGATTTGCGGCAGGAGATCGCTCCCGGACCCCCGCTGGACCCCCAGGAACTTTTGGCCAGCTTGGGGGGGCCTCCTGACCCCCACAAGACTTGCCAAAAGTCCAGCGGGGGTCCGTAACAACCTCCTGCGTCGAATCGTGTTGGTCTATGGCCGCTGCCATTTTGCGGCGGCCATTTTGCAAAATGGCGCCGGCTGAAGACTACACAATTTAGTGTGCCGGTTTTCCTGCTCTCCCCCTTCCCCCGATTTAGCTACGGACCGCCGCTACGGACCCCCAGGTAATTTAAGGCTACGGAGGTAATTTAAGCTACGGACCGCCGCTACGGACTCCCAGGTAATTTAAGGCATTTGGGGAGGGGGGTTCGGGAGGGTGGGGGATTTAATTTAAAGGGTTGGGGTGGGTTTTAGGGGGTTTTAGTGTGCCGTGTTTTAGTGTGCCGCTGGACCCCCAGGTAATTTAAGGCATTTGGGGGGAGGGGTTCGGGAGGGTGGGGGATTTAATTTAAAGGGTCGGGGGTGGGTTTTAGGGTGTTTTAGTGTGCCGGTTTTCCTGCCCTCCCCCTTCCCCCGATTTACGATTTTTTGACGATAAATCGGGGGAATTGGTATTGTATCGTGGCCCTAACGATTTTTGACGATTTAAAATATATCGGACGATATTTTAAATCGACAAAAACGATTCACATCCCTATGTTCCATCCCCTTTATCATTTTGGTTGCCCTTCTCTGTACCTTTTATAAATTATACTATATCTTCTTTGAGATGTGGTGACCAGAACTGCACACAATACTCAAGATGTGGTTTCACCATGGAGCAATACAGAGGCATTGTGATATTCTCTATTTTATTCTCCATTCCTTTCCAAATAATCCCTGGCACTCTATCTGCTTCCTTGGCTGCTGCTGCTGCACACTGAGCAGAAGATTTCAATGTGTTTTCAATAATGACACCTAGATCCATTTCCTGAGTTGTGACTCCTAATGTGGAACCTTGCATTATGTTCTATAATTTGAGTTATTCTTCCCTAAGTTGCATCACTTTGTACTCGCCCACTTTAAATTTCATTTTCCATTTGCATACCAAGTCTTCCAGTTTTTCCATGTCCTCTTCCAATTTCTCACATTCTACTTGCAATTTAACACATTTGAATAATTCTGTGTCATCAACAAATTCGATCACCTCTCTTGTTCCAAATTTCCAGGTTACTTATGAATATATTAACAGCAGTGGTCCCAGAACAGATCCATGGGGCACTTCACTACTGACTTTTTTTTCCATTGGGAAAATGTACCATTTAGCCTTACTCCCTGTTTTCTATCTTTTAACCAGTTAGCAATCCACAATAAGTCACTGCCCACTATCCCAAGACTTTTAAATTTCCTAATAATTCTCTTATGAGGGACTTTGTCAAACGCTTTCTGGAAATCCAGACATACTATTTCAACTGGATCACCTTTATCCACATGTTTATGTCCCTCCCCCCCATTGCACAGGGATTACCTTCCCAGCCTCGGGGAACATCGTAGCTACTGTTGCAAAGTGGGGAAATAAATCTCCAGGGCCAAGGGCTGGGGGCAGGTCTCCCTGCAGGGCTAGTGCTGGCCCAAAAACACTCCAGGTAAGTAAAACACTCTCTTATCTCTAAATGTGCTCCTAAGAAAATATAGTTAAATTCAGATTCTTCAGGGGGAAAAATAATGACAGTCTGATGAAGGCAGGCAGATATGCAACTCAAAAAGAAAAAAGACAGTCTAGGAAATCTTTACTCCTCTTTATACAACGTCCACCTTTAGAATTGGCCTCTTAGTAGCACACACAGGGTCCCCTGTAACTTTGATACTTTTCCTCCTCTTATTCCTTTGTGGCAACCTCAGCCCTTCTCTTCCTTCACTTGTTTGTTGTGCAATAGATTGCTTATTCACTTGAATTTCCTGTTCCAGCTCAAGGAAAAACCCTTCAGAGGTAATTTCAGAATCCCCCGAGCGCAGCACATGTTCCCACTGTCCCAGTTTGGCTTCCTGGTCCCAGATGAGTTCCTGTCCTGATTAGACACAGGTTCAGTCTTGAAATTCCTGGGAAATATTGCACCCTTACTTATCCTCCTTAGGCTTCTAGGTAAACCTTCCCACCCTCCTCCCTCAAAAGAGATGGTGGGTTTTGTCATGCTACCATTTAAGTGAACTGTAGCAGGAAAAAAAAGAGAAGGCAATGCAGCTATGTAACTTTAGCTGCCAGTCCAGGAAATTGAAAAGATTGTCACACCCCTTACTGTGAAGGTACTTAACTGGCCATTGAATAGATTAGTTAGTGATTCAGGTAGGGGATTTGCATGTCATAGCCTCCTGGACTACTGCTGGTAATTTTGTCATGAAATATCATTAAAAATCAGAGAATTCAAACTCCTTAATTACAGAACTATGTCTGGGAAAGGGATTTATGAGAGAAATGTACTAGAAAATAGTCATAGGAAGCAAACAGTTTTTCACCCTGGATAACAAGGGCATTCAGAAACTTGGGTTAAAAGTTCCCAAACAACAGCGGGGGGTAGATAGGCAGGATAGAGGGTTTCTTTCTGTGGTACTGCCTGGGTCTTGGCTTTCTGGCTGTAAGGAGGCCTATACAGGGTCAGACAACAGAAAAAGCAAAAGCTTGGCTGAGAGAAGGTGACTTATCCAGCACATGACTGGCCATGACCTTAACTAAGCTAAAAGTCACTGAAAGCTGAGACTATGGAGGGCCAGAGCCACTGAATACTAAAATAGCCATGAGCCTAGTGGA
Source organism: Rhinatrema bivittatum (assembly GCF_901001135.1). Taxonomy (NCBI): domain Eukaryota; kingdom Metazoa; phylum Chordata; class Amphibia; order Gymnophiona; family Rhinatrematidae; genus Rhinatrema; species Rhinatrema bivittatum. The sequence continues at coordinate 76,043,425 of NC_042623.1, forward strand.
GCTGTAAACCCAACCTAGAGAAAGCCTTCCTACCAAGGGAGGAAAATTGAATGATAGCAGGTGGCCTGGAGGTGGAGTTGTCCCTCTTGAGCAAGGGGACCTCAGTGGCAGTCTGGTAGGTAGAATCTGATCCACCAGGAGGGTGTGAATCCCAGCAGCAGTCCAGGAGACAGAGTTGGGTCCTCCAGGAGGATCATGGACCACTATGGCAGTTCAGGAGGCAGAGTCTGCTCCCCTAGGATGGCATGGACCCCAGCAGCCAGGAGGCAGAGTAGGTCTCTCAGTGGTTTAGATACAACAGACCCCCACCAGGCCAATACTGCCCACCAGCCCAGTTGCATCTTTTCACATAGGTGAGACTTGGGATAAAAAGAAGGGGGGCAGAAAAATAATAATGTTTGATTAAGTGGGAAAGCAAGAGGTTCCCTCTCTTCTATATGGTGGTAAACTGTGGGAGGCCAACAACCCCAAATTGCCTAATATTAAAAATTTCTTGCTACCTTGTAGAGATGTATATAGTTGTGTAGACTGAGACTACTAATGATGAGTAGGTAAGTGTGCTGTTTGACTTCCTATTAGCAATGTACATAGTCATGTAGAAATGTATATGCTTGAATAGTCTAATAAACATGTATATATTTGTACCTACTGCCTGCCTTGTTTATAGTCCCATTGTTTCCTGGGGTGAAGGGAGGGAAATCCCACCAACTAGCACCTTCTTCTCCAGGTGGAGGCACCAGGCACCAAGAATGAGAGAACCAATGGACTCTGCCCCAGGATGGCTCCTGCCATGGACCCAAGAACATCTCAAAAGTTAAGCGGTCAAGGGGGTATTACTTAGGTATTTTAGGGGAAAATCCATCTCTCTCTCCTTCCTTAGGCTTCTAAGGATTTTAGTGGAAAACCTTTGCCTCTCTCCTTGCTGCTTCCTACTGTCAATTCTGGGAGAGGATCATAGCTCCAACTAATTACTTTCTTTGCAAATCTGAAGCAGCACCTGACTCTAGAGAGTCACAGCTTTTTATTATCTCTGATAACTATTAAGCCCCTATGGGAATACCACCCCTTCCAAGAGGGTAAAGAACACTCTCTGACACTAAAGATGAACCTGGGCTCTGGAAGAATCCTATGCTTCATAAAGATTGACCTCTTGCCTCTGTGCACATCTTGTGCATTTCCAGGAGATGTTTACTTAGAGATCAAAAGATTTATAGCTCACAGGCCTCCCTGCAAAAGGAAACTTCTCCTTAACCTACACCTCTTCTGACATAGTCAGCCTCCATACTCCTTTCTGACATATAAGGGCAACATTTATTTACACTCTCAAAAAAATGTAGCAAATTTGTGAGGCAACACTTCCCTTGGCTAAATCCATGTTGGCTTTGTCCCATTAAACTATGCAAAGTTAGCTAGATACATGTATTTGAATAATGTTGCTAGGTAGATAGCAGCTGAAAATAGAACCCTATAAATTCAAATAAATTAAATAACTTGTCCAAGGTCATAAGTATCACTTATATAGTCTAATTTTATAACATAGCATTTAGAACTGAAGTACACAATAGAGATAGGTATTCTTGAGAAACAAAATAGAAAATGTGATGAAATTTCCTATTTTTCTTTGGGTCGTTTTCAAAATGAAATGATGGAAATTCCACTAAAATTTTGTCAGAATCTCATTTTGCTTGAAAATTGATTTAAAAAAAATGTGCCAGTTGGGCTCAGGTCTATTCCGGGAATAGGCTTAGACAAATAGCAGGGGCCCCAGCCTATGCCCGAGTATGACTCTGGTTCCTCAGATTAGGCCTTGCCTAGATATAGGCCAAGGCCCAACAAAAGTTCTGTGACCTGCACCCAAGCACAATGCCAGTGTCTCAGTCTAGGCTCTGGGCCAATGCCAGGGCTTAGTGTGAGATATGAAGAAAGACCTAATACTCTATCATTTTTTCTTTTACTTGATCCGACTTCCCAGTCCTGTCTGGAGGCTCGGTTCTGATGCCTGGGCTTCAGCCTAGGCCAGGTCCCAGCCCAGGCCTGTCTCTGGGGCCCGGCCTGGAGGTAGGGTCCTGACTCTTGGGGCTTAACCTAGGTCAGGTCCGGTCCCATGCTCGATGCCGGGGCATGGTCTGGAGGACAGGTCCCAATGCCTGTAGCTTGGCCCAGAGCCAGGCATGCCGCTGAAGGCTGGGTCCTGATGGCAAGGACAAGGCCTAAGGTCAGGCATAGGCCCAGATCCCAGGCCTTGGAGGTCCTCTTCACAAGTCTTCTGTCTTCTTTCTTCTTCTTGAAATAATACTGTCTTCTGTGGATGCACCGGAGTAAATTTACTCCAGCACATCCTCCCCAGTGGTGGGTACCATTTTGATGTATGGGATCTTGCCTCCAGATAGGAGCCTGGTGTCGGGACAAAGCCTCAAAGCTTGGGCCTTGCATAAAGCCTAGGCTGATGTGACAGCTACCTACTGCAGCCCAGACTTACACAAGAATGAGACTTTGGCCTGGGCCTAGGTATTTGAGTCTGATCCCCCCCCCCCCCCCCCCCCCCAGAATGGGTAAGTTGAGGCCAGGGAAATTCCTGGCCCAGGCAGTTTGTAGGGTGAGAGGGATGGATGGTGAGGACAGGAGGCCCTGTTTTTTTTTATTAATTCCATTTTGTTTTTATTTTAATGTTTATTTCATGTTTTAAAAATTCATTAAATTGAATACATCAAATAAACATTAAACAAAACAAAATTCATGGGAACCCCCAAAAAAGCAAACAAAACACTAAATGAAATTTTTACTTCTTCCCACCTCTAGTCTGCATGTACTTTATTTCAAATTTGATCATGTTATGATCATTATTCCCAAGTAGACCTATCACCATTACCTCTCTCAACAAATCTTGGGTTCCCCTAAGAATTAAATCTAAAATAGCTTCCTCTCTTGTAGGTTCCTGAACCAATTACTCCATGAAGCAGTCATTCATTCCATCCAGGAACTTTATGTCTCTAGCATGTCCTGATGTTACAATTACCCAGTTAGTATTGGGGTAATTGAAATCTAGTAACAATCACGTTATATCATAACATTTTTATTATATGTTGTCATTAGTATCACATATATTTTATGTAGCACATTTTTATGTAGTAAGTTTTAGGACCTTCATATCACCCAAGCTCAAACGTGTGTTACCACCGTCTTTTTTTAATCATCGGTCCAAAACACCTTTTCTTATAATTAAATGTTTTTTCAATTTTTCTTGTTGTTTTTTGAAAACGTTTTCAAAAGATTTAAAAGGACTATACTTCCCTTTTGCTTAAGTCTGGAGTCCGACGTGAACACGTTTCACTGATTCACTGCCTCAAGGACTTCTCAGGATGACTCGTAAGTGCTGCTCTGTGAACTCTCCGGTTATAGAAGTTTTCTACATTTGTACTATTCAATAGAGGTCCATTTCATTTCTTCGGACCAGCAACCATTTCCTGACATTTAGGCAATAGCGTTGTCATGGCAATAACCAATTTGCCTGCTCGAATCAACCGACAAGGACCACTAACAAAGGGTCCCTCCATGTGCCATCCCTAAAGAAAGCACACCTCACAGCTACAAGGGATCGGGCGCTCTCCATTGCTGGACCTATGCACTGGAACTCACTCCCAACCCACCTCAGACTTGAACCTTGCATCACCAAATTCAGAGCCCAGCTCAAAACCTGGCTATTCAAACAAGCCTTTCCCCAACACCCTTGATGAATATTGAATTGTGATGGATCATGACCTGAATTTGACTATAAACTTGTTCTTATGACATTATAGTTCACTTGTTAATTGTTCCTATGCTTCTCTGCTCTCCTATTGGTTTTTTGTACCCCCTACCCTTCCCCTGTTACTTGTAATTTCCGTTGCTTTTGTTCCATGTAAACCGAGATGATGTTTCAACTAACATCGGTATAGAAGACTCTTTAAATAAATAAATAAATAACCGAATGACGGTATATAAAACTCGATAAATAAATAAAGAAGAAAAATTAAAAAAACATTTAATTATAAGAAAAGGTGTTTTGGACCGATGATTAAATAAAGACCCATAAATGGTGGCAACACAAGTTTGAGCTTGTTCAACTGTAGGTGATATGAAGGTCTTAAAACTTACTACATAAAAATTTGCTACATAAATATATGTGACTAGCCGTTAAGCCCGTAACAATGGGCTACATTAAAAAAAAATGTCGGTCCGTTTTCGGATACTGCACCCATCTACACTTCTTTTCCCTCACTCTCCCTTCCCCTCGCTCATTCACGTCAGTCACTCAACCCCCTTCCCTCCCCTGCCCCCACTCAAACTCCCTTCCCTCACTCTCAGCTCCCCCCTCATTCTCCCTTCCCTCACTCTCAGCTCCCCCCTCATCCTCCCTTCCCTCACTCTCACCTCCCCCTCATTCTCCCTCCCCTAACTCTCACCTCCCCCTCATTCTCCCACCCTCACTCTCACCTCCCCCTCATTCTCCCTCCCCTTCCCTCACTCTCACCTCCCCCTCATTCTCCCTCCCACCCCTTCCCTCACTCTCACCTCCCCCCCTCATTCTCCCTCCCACTCCCTCCCCTTCCCTCACTCTCACCTCCCCTTCCCTCAGTCACTCCCCTCCCTCTCTCTCATCCCCTCCCAGCTCATCCACACCCCCTTCCCACTCCCTCTTTTTCTCTTCTGCACAACTTCTTACCCTTCCCACTTACCCACTCAACCCTTTTCCTTCCATCCCCTCATCTTCCCTTTCCTTCCACTATCACTTCATCCACAACCCCTTCCCTCTCCCTCAGCCCTCCTCCACTCTCTCTTTTTCTCTTCTACAGGGCCGGCTGGGAGGGACAAGGCTAAAGGAGGAGGCATTTGCTGACAGAACTTCAGCATGTTAACAGCCTGAGCCTGTTCCTCCGTCGCCGTCCCTACTTCCTACTCCCTCCCCCCTTCCCCGGCAACGGAGGGCCAGGCTTAGGCTGTTAACATGTCTGAGGAGTCTTTTCTTGGAGCACCTGACCACCACGCTCGTTGCTTGCCCGCCCGTCGCTCAGCTTTCACCGCAGCTGCTCCTCCACGCCGCATCCGCCGCTCTCTGTTGCTGGCCCGACCGATGCTCACATACCGCTGCCACCGCCGCAAAACGCCGTGTGCGCCACTCAGACTGACGTGCTCTCTCGCAGCATGTTGGGCAGAATTCTTTGTGCCGCACATGCACAGTAGAGCTGCTCTCTACTGCGCATTTGTGGCACGTCGGTCCAGCCTTATTTATCTAGTAGATACTAAAGACAACATAAGATAAAAATGTTATAACATAACGTGATTGTTACTAGTTATCTTTAATCGTTGGTGATTGGACAAATTTATACATTTATATTTTGGGTAATTGAAATCTCCCATTATTACTGTACTGCCAAATTGATTAGCTTACCTAATTTCTCTTAGCATTTCATCATCCATCTTATCATTTTGGCCAGATGGACAGTAGCACATTCCTATTACTTTATATGAATTTCTCTGTCATTATTCATTGCCTTAATTATCTTCAAAGAGGCAACTCATCTTCAGATACACTTTCTACTGATAGCACTTGAGAGGTTTTTGATGTTGGGCACCATGCCAAAAATAATAGATGATAGGTGCTATACCAAAAATTATTTACCAAAATCAATTTTAAAGTGAGTTAAAAATATAAATCCTTCATCAGTTAAGTGCTTAGATATTCTTGACCAGTTGTCAATCAGAGCTGTCCCAGCCTCACTTTGAAATATCATAATTGTGGAGGAAGAAGCTTAGAAAGGGATGAGGGATACTTCATACTAGTAAAGAGGCAACTGTAATTCACAGCTGTCCATCCTGGATGTTGGACAAACAAAAAACATGATGTTACTGCTGTTGAAGCTGAACAGGGTACTGGAGAATAGAATGATATTGTCAAAGGATCACTTTTTTAATTAAATTAGCTGCAGCATATTTCTGTGAGTAGTTAGCAAGTTCTAGACAGTGATTGTAGACATTGATCTAGAATGATTTTATAAATTACTATTTGTAGAACTCAAGATCTTAGTAATTACAGAAAAAAAAAACTTTTGCCTGGTATATTTGTCAAAAAGGACACTATGGCATACATATCCCCACAATTTTAGAATCTGAGAATGTTTCCTGGGACTGGGACTAGGTTAAACTTTACAAATCCAGGACTGAATTTTTAAAGTCATATACATGCGTATATAGGCCTTTTGAAAATTATTCCGGGGTTTGTATGCATAAAGTACGTGCAGAATTAAATTCATTCATACTTTTATGAATACTTGAAGGGTTCATTCTGGGAGTAGATTTTGGGTTGAGAAATTATTTATATGAATACTTTTGAAAACTGAAATAATGTGCATTAATGAATGTATGAACATTTGCACTTGCTCCCATACAGCTATAAATGTGCGTGTGCATGCCATGCAGGGCTCCGCATATACCCACTAGTTTTCAAAGTGGACTTACATGCACAAGTCCACTTTGAAAAGTATTGCTTAATGACTGGAAGGGGGACAATAAGTAAATCTATAGCTCTAACACTAAACTTTCAAAAGGGAGACTTTGATAAAATGAGGAAAATAGAAAAAAAACTGGAAAGTGCAGCTGCAAAGGTTGAGTGTTAAAAAATACTGTCTTAGAAGCACAGTCCAGATGTATTCCACACTTTAAGAAAGGTGGAAGGAAGGCCAAACAACTGCCAGCATGGTTAATAGTTGAGGAAAAAATGGCTATTTTAACCAAAAGAACTTCCTTCAAAAATTGGAAGAAGGATCTATCTGAAGAAAATAGGAAAAAGCAGATGCACTGGCAAGATAAATGTAAAACATTGATAAAATGGACTGAGAGAATTTGAAAAGAAGTTGGCCATAGAGGCAAAAACTAAGAATTAAAACATTTTAAAATATATCAGAAACAGGAAGCCTGAGAGGGAGTCTGTTTGACCATTAGATGAATGAGGGTTTAAAGGGGCACTTAAGGAAGATAAGGTCATCATGGAAAGATTAAATGAATTCTTTGCTTCAGTGTTTACTAATGAAGATGTTGGGGGGAGATATCCATTCCAGAGATGATTTTCAACGGTGACGATTCAGAAAAACTGAACTAAATCACGATGAAGCTGGAAGTAGTAGTAGGGCAGATTGACAAATCACCAGGACCAGATAGTATACAACTCATAGTTTGAAAGAACTTAAAAATACAATTTCAGATCTATTATTAGTAATTTGCAACATATTATTAATAGGGACTAGGGATGTGAATCGGGCTTTGGACGATTGAAAATATCGTCAATATTTTCAAAATTGTCAGAAATCGGGGGCTCCCCCAAAACTACTGATGCCATATGTGACATAGTAAGGGCAAAGCCTATCGGCGCCATTTTGAATACTGGCAGCCGACAGCCCAAGTGCAGGAGATCACTCCCGGACCCCCGCTGGACCACCAGGGCTTTTGGCAATCTTGGGAGACCCTCCTGACCCCCACAAGACTTGCCAAAAGTCCAGCAGGAGTCCGGGAGTGACCTCCTGCACTTGGGCTATCGGCTGCCAGTATTCAAAATGGCGCCGATAGCCTTTGCCCTTACTGTGTCACAGGGGCTACCGGTACCTCCCTCAGAAGACGTTAGACAAAGTTTCTCTTGAGAGGCTTCTAAGAAAACTAAAACGTCATGGTATAGGAGGCAAAGTCCTTTCATGGATTACAAACTGGTCAAAGGACAGCAAATGGGAGAGTAGGATTAAATGGTCAATTTTCTCAGTGGAAAAGGGTAAACAGTGGAGTGCCTCAGGGATTGGTACTTGGACCGATGCTTTTCAATATATTTATAAATGATCTGGAAAGGAATACGACGAGTGAGGTTATCAAATTTGCAGCTAATACAACATTATTCAGAGTAGTTAAATCACAAGCAGATTGTGATAAATTACAGGAGGACCTTACGAGACTGGAAGATTGGGCATCCAAATGACAGATGAAATTTAATGTGGACAAGTGCAAAGTGTTGCGTATAGGGAAAAAAAGCTCATGCAGAAGTTACATGATGTTAGGTTCCATATTAGGAGCTGCCACCTAGGACAAAGATCTAAGCATCATAGTGGATAATACTTTGAAATCGTCAGCTCAGTGTGCTGCAGCAGTCAAAGCAAACAGAATGTTACAAATTATTAGGAAGAGAATGGTTAATAAAACAGGAAATGTCATAATGGCTCTGTATCACTCCATGGTGAGACCACCCCTTGAGTACTGTGTACAGTTCTGGTCACTGCATCTCAAAAAAAGATATAGTTGCACTGGAGAAGGTATAGAGAAGGGCAACCACAATGATAAAGGGGATGGAACAGCTCCCCTATGAGGAAAGGCTAAGGAGTTTAGGATTGTTCCGCTTGGAGAAGAGATGGCTGAGGGGGGATATTATAGAGGTCTTTAAAATCATGAGAGGTCTAGAACGGGTAGATGTAAATCGGTTATTTACATTGTTGGATAATAGAAGAACTAGGGGGCACTCCATGAAGTTAGCAAGTAGCATATTTAAAACTAATTGGAGAAAATTATTTTTCACTAAGTGCACAATTAAGCTCTTGAATTTGTTGCCAGAGGATATGGTTAGTGCAGTTGGTATAGCTGGTTTACAAAAGGTTTGGGTAACTTCTTGGAGGAGAAGTCCATTAACTGCTATTAATCAAGTTGATTTAGGGAATGACCTCTGCTACTACTGGCATCAGTAGCATGGGATCTTCTTAATGTTTGGTTACTTGCCATGTTCTTGTAGCTTGCTTTGGCCACTGTTGGAAACAGGATGCTGGGCTTGATGGACCCTTGGTCTGACCCAGCATGGCAATTTCTTATGTTCTTATGTTGGCTCAGTGTGCTGAGATGGTCAAAAAAGAAAACAGAATGTTAACAATTATTAGGAAGGGAATGGTGAATAAAATGAAGAATGTCACAATGGCTTTATATCACTCCATGGTGAGAATACATCTCTGGTAGCCACTTCTCAAAAAATGATATAGTTGCACTGGAGAAGGTACAGAGAAGGTCAACCAAAATGATAAAGGGCATGGAATGCTGCCCTATGAGGACAAGCTAAAGAGATTAGGGCTGTTCATCTTGGATAAGAGATGGCAGTAGGGGATTATGATAGGTATCTTTAAAATCATGAGAGGAATAGAATGGATAAACATGAATCAATGATTTACTCTTTCAGATAGAGGGCACTCCATGAAGCTCCCTGGCCTCCGGGGGCACTCCATAAAGTTAGCAAAGTGCACATTTAAAACAAATCAGAGAACACTCTTTTTTACTCAGAGCATAATTATTTTCTGGAATTCATCGCCAGAGGATGTAGTTAGGGAAGTTAGTATAGCTGGGTTTAAAAAATGTTTGGATATTGTTCCTGAAAGAAAAATCTATAAACTATTATTTATCAAGTTGACATAGGGAACAGCTATTGATTACTTCTGGCATTAGTAACATGGGATCTATTTAATGTTTGGGTACTTGGCATGTACTTGTGTCCTGGATTGGCCACTATTGGAAACAGGATGCTGGGCTTGTTGAACGTTTGGTTTGACCCAGTATGGCAACGTCTTATGTTCGTATATGAACAACTATTTAGACCTAACTGATTAATAACTAGTTATGCATGGGCATATAGAAATATATTTTTATTATATTCAATGAGAATATACTTTTGTTGGGGTATGTTGAGTCTTTGTGATAGCAACTTCCCTTTATGTCCCCGCTAAAGCTTATGGGTGAAACATTCAGGATGTCTACATTCCCTATAGGACACCACTAAAGCCGAAGTATCAATGGGGAAGGAATACAGTTCCTGGAAAGCACTTCTTAGCAAATCTACTGTGAAATCTACATTTTGAATAAATAGTTTTATGCCCTAATGATATACACTAGAAGCAGATCATTGTATATATATATGAAGTATATACCTATTATTCAGAAATGAGTATTTACAATATTGTGATAATGATACTGCCCATGGCCATTTGGCTAGTTTCCAGGAAGCTTCAGGTAGACAGAATTGATAACTATATTAAACACTAAATAATTCTATAGGCAAAATTCCATAATTAAGAATTCACTCATTGAAACCTGCTTGCTAGCATTGAAACCTGCTTACTAGGAATAAAGAGATTCATTGCAGAGTAGATCTGCCCATACTTGTATGCTCATTCAGCAAGCCTAACAACATCTCACAGTCAGCAATGTTGCAGGCTGCTGGCAAATCTAAGTAACCAACACTGACAGCTGAACTGAGTCTTTGATGCAATGAAGATCATTCATCAATTATTATACTTTATGTCTGTTCTGCAGAAGGGACCCATGTGCTCTCAGATACTCATGTAATGTAGCATCTTTGAGTTATTCTTATGCAATTTCAATAGAAGATATTTCTACCAGCAAAGAATCCAAATTGTTTATATACAGTGCTGTGACTGAAATTCTGAATTAAATTGGATTGAGTTAAACTGAGACATGGGTGTTGCTTTCAGTGCTAAGATGTGATCTTCTCTGCATTATGTTTATTATTTATATTGTATTGTTAATGCTTTTAGGATAACTATCAACTAAAATATCCCTTCCTTAAAAAAAAAAAAAAGAGTTTCTTTAAACATTCAGGGAATTAATTTCAAAAGTTTGTTTTTTTTTTCCATAGAAACAGAATGGGAGGAACTCTTTTGAAAGCACAGCTTGGTGAGTTTAAGTGACCTGAATGGTAGCCACCCAGAAAACAGTAAAAATAGTAGCTTGACCTAGGTCTGCACATTTCAAAGCATTAATCTCTAACCATTAGGCATGAATGGCAACTCTTTTCTTTCTATTGTGGACAAAGATGAATCTATCACTCTGTTGAAGATTAGATTTCTTCTATTGTTCAGACATATTTCCATACAATAGCAATTTAAAATTGCACTCAAAGGTTTAGAAATATAGCTTGCATGGAATACTGTGGATTTTAAAAAGTCTTCCAGTTCTGAAAGCTAATAGAAGGAAGGAATTTATTCATAATACAAAGGATCTAATACACTTGAAAGAAACTATATCAACAGAATGCATTGCAACCAATGTGAGCATAATCCTAGAAGTACTGTATGCTGTTAGCAGAAACCAATATAGTATGCTTTCTTAAAGGAAAGTTCAAGTCTTTAAAACAGCTATTATTACTAATTGCAGGAATTCTTCCTGAACATAGGACGTTGCCAGAGGTTTTAATATGGTGGCAGCTGCAAGTGATCATGCAATTCAGACAACAAGTCACCCTTAGCTAGGGATGTGCAGCAGGGTCGGATACATTTGATTCGGTATTTCTACTCATCGGGACCCAAATCCGTTACATCTGTTCTTGGGGGACCCCGATTCGTCCATTTGTTATATTTGGTATTCGTAAAGTAAAAAAAAACAAAAAACATACCAACCCTTTAAATTTAATTAACTACATCCCCCCACCCTCCTGACCCTCCCAAGACTTGCCAAAAGTCCCTGGTGGTCCAGCGGGGGCCCTGGAGCGATTTCCTGCACTCGAGCCATCAGCTGCTAGTATTCAAAATGGTTCCAATAGTCTTTGCCCTTACTATGTGACAGGGGCCAACCAATGGCATCGGTAGCCTCTGTGACATAGTAAGGGCAAAGGCTATTGGTGCCATTTTGAATACCGGCAGCTGACAGCCTGAGTGCAGGAGATCACTCCAGGACCCCCGCTGGACCAACAGGGACTTTTGGCAAGTCTTGCGGGGGTCAGGAGGGTGGGGGTTTATTCATTAGTGATATGTTGTATTCGTGTGGGTTCGCTATACGTTTCATGACCCCCACGAATACAATGAATATGGCATATACGTTGCAGATTGCCAAAACGTTGCAAATGAATGCACACCCCTATCCCATATACCTGTCCAAAAGTTAGCCAGATAAACCTATCTGACTAACTTTAGGATATCTGGGTATGTTCAATGACTTGGCTGTACTGCTAAATATGCAACACTAATCAGCCAGATCATTTTATCTGGCTAACTATCAGAGTCGATCAGCAGGAATATATGGACTCCTAGATGTTTTGAAATATTTATTATTTTTATTAGTATGGTTTTATTATTATGATTCATGATTTTTATTTCTTAATTTTGTTTGATGTTTTATGAGAAATGGTAATGTTGCACTGCATACAGCATCTGGCTTGTTGCCATTTCTGGTTCAGTTTTTGTCTGCACATTTCTATTTATGCTTTATAATCTCTTCAGTCTGTATTTGTCTCCAACAGTTAACTGACACCTGTGACTATATTTTATAACACAGTAACAAAGTAAATGAGGGCAGATAAAGACCAAGTGGTCCATCTAGTCTGCCCAGCAAGCTGTTTACAGTAGTAACTGCCACTCTGTGCAGTGTACCCCCATGCCTTCAGTTAAGGGTAGTATCAACTGCTACTCCATGCAAGTTACCCTCTGCATGGAACAGGTTACCCCCTGGATTCTATGAGATGTTAAATATCATCTAAATAAGATCTTGTATCCATTTTCTAAAATTCTGATGCAATGCTGTCAAATAATTTAAAAAATAGTTTTACTGAGTGGCTAGAACTAGTGTAGCCAGGGCTTTCTTTATTGAATATAGGTCTGTTAGGAGTTTTTATTGTAATCTCATTCTCTTATAGCCAAGTTGCCAGATACAGTTAATGGCAGGTCAACATATGCATTGATAGTGGTATGCTCTGCATCTTGGTTATTTAGACAAAATTTGAAATTTGTGTTGGAGATTTTTTGGCTCAATTCTGCTGGTGATGTGTGATCCAGGGATACATGATTGACAAAAAATGAAAAAGAAATATGCCTTTTTATTCTGCAGATCTACCATTTCTGTATCTATAGAATATGCATTTCTATATTTCTAAAGCCAGCAATGGAGTAGTGGGGGAAATGGGGAGAGTACTGAGGTTAGGGGGAGCGATAAAGTATACACACTGGGGTGGATTTTAAAAGGCCCGTGCGCGCCGGCGAGCGTAAAGCCCCAGGACGCGCGTAAGTCCCGGGGCTTTCGAAAAGGGGCGGGGGGGCATGTCCGGGGGTGTGCCGCGGCGTTTAGGGGGCAGGCCCGGGGGCGTGGCACCGGCCCGGGGGCAAGGTCGAGGCCTCTGGACCAGCCCCCGGGACCGGAGGATGGAGCGGGGCTGGTCAGCTTTCAGCAGGCGTAACTTTGCTGACAAAGGTAGGGGGGGGTTTAGATAGGGCCGGGGGGGTGGGTTAGGTAGGGGAAGGGAAGGGAAGGTGGGGGGAGGGCGAAGGAAAGTTCCCTCCGAGGCCGCTCTGAAATCGGAGCGGCCTCGGAGGGAACAGGCAGCGCGCGCTGGGCTCGGCACGCGCAGGTTGCACAAATGTGCACCCCCTTGCACGCGCTGACCCCGGATTTTATAAGATACGCGCGGCTACGCACGTATCTTATAAAATCCAGCGTACTTTTGTTCGCGCCTGGTGCGCGAACAAAAATACGCGATTGCGCAAGTATTTAAAATCTACTCCACTGTTTCTAGTCCATGTCAGTTTGAGGGGACAGTGTTGTTCACCCTTCTCCCTCCTCCTTCCAGTCTAACTTTCCTTACCCTCTTCAAGGATCAGTTGAGGGAGGGGGCTCTGTCAATGATATTTGCTCATGGTGCCATTTGCCTTACAGCCTGCCCTGCTTTCTATTCACCTACCTCTACTATCTCTATACAATTTCACAGTTTGTTTAATCCACCATAAAAAATACTTCATGAAACAATACCAGATGATTCAATATAGTGGGCAGCTGCATTTTTTTTCTTTCACATTTTTACAATTGCCTATTGACCTCAGAATCCAAGTCCATGCTTCTCACTCAACCCTACATGTCTCTACCTCCAAACTTTGTAATCTCTCCATGTTCCCTCTTACACTCTTTAGTCCCAACTACTCTTCATTTTATATATATATATTTTTACCTCATTGTCTTTGGTGCTAAAATGTCTACTTCTCAGCTTGTAAAACTACTTTGAGCACCAGAGAAACAAATAAACCAGATAGATTTTTATTAAGGATGTTGAAGAATTATTTTTCAAAGTGAATATTACTTTTGAAATGAAAGAAGATGAATGAGAGTATACAATTTTAGTACCACACTATGTAGAAAATATACCACATGCAGTACTTTGTACATTTCTTATATTTTTTTTAAAACAACTTTCAACAATGTTACTTGCACATTTCTTTCCTGCATTATTGTTCAATAGGTATGCATCTACCCTAATGCAAAAGCATTGTTGCTGAGGCTTGAAAGTTAAATTATATGCCGGCATGAGTCTCCATAAGTACAAACAAAATCAAGCTTGTGTTGATGCAGCAGGTAGGTACACACAGCTCCATGTACTGGTCTTTCCTTCAGTCAGCACTTTAGTCATTTTTATTTACAGTATCTCACATCTCGAATATGCATTTAAATTAAAGTTTGGAAAACCAATAAAACAGATTTAAAGATAAAAGTGGCAGACTCTGATTTGCACCACTTTAAAAGTATTATTCACATTGAAAACAGGTTTGAAAGAGATGAAAAGATAAATGCCAACTGACTTAGAAACAGGGCCATACAGCAGGAATGGGTCAATGTGCTGAAACATATCTCACACTTTAGAATAGATCATTTTGACTTGGTTCAAATCTTTGTCTTTTTTTCCATAATGTAGCTTGGATTAAAAAAAAAATCAGATTTCTTGAGTCATGGGTCGATAAATTCCAAGATTTTGATAATGATGATGTTTGTTTTATTAGTGCCTTAGTTTTTCACTTTTTTTCAAATAGGTGTATAGAAATTAACAAGGATTCTTTATTTATAGCATAATGATATAATCTATTCTAAGCCTAATTAGGTTGTTTCAACTGGGGATCATTAGGGAGTCAAAATTGAACACCCTGATTCATTAAGACATTTCTCCTTTTCTGTGCCTATGGAATTAAAAAAATTCCTAGCACGTAGACCCTTACTTATGGAGCCTAATATCCCTACTCGGTTGTAGGAAGTTTAATATGTACACAGCAAGCAGGAACTTGGTTAACATCTCATTCAAAAGATAGTATTGTTGTCAGAATAGTTATCCTAACCTATCCTGGGGCATTGGTTCATTCAGAAAAACGTATTCCCAGCTGAATCGCTAGCACCACTACTTCCTGCAGCATTCGGTGTTTCTTGGAATTGTCTTATCCAAGTACTAACAAGGCTCAGCTCTGCTTAGTTTTTGAGATTTTATGGTATCAGCACTTAAGATGAATGGTTGGATTCATGCAGGAAATAAGGGAGATGTGATTCATTTGGACTTTGCTATGGCCTTTGACACAGATTTGATTGCATAGAAGACTTGTAAAAGACAAGGAAAATAAAGATGAGTTTTTATTTATCTTGGATCCAAAACTTGCTTCAGACTAAGTTTCAATGAGCAGTGGTCAATTTAAACTATTCAAATGCGTGGTGCGATAAGTGGTCTGTCTCAGTAACAGCGATAGTTCTTTTCCTACTTAATCTATTACCACAGGAACTAGAAGAACAGATTGCTAGCATTTTGGCTGCTTTCCTTGAACACACAAAACTGCCTCAAATTGTAAGCACTTTACAAGATAGATTCTCAGCAAAGAGATCTGGAGACCATAAGGGAATGGCTGGCAAATGCTATTCAGTGTGTGAAGGAGCAAATGATTAAATCAGGCTCCAAACATGGGTATACACAATACACACTGAATGATTTCTTCCTCTCTCTCTGACCCTTCTCTGTCTCCAGGTACATGTCTTTTTCAGCTCCAGTTGTAGAAACAATATGGTTCATTTTCTCTGATTAAAAAAATAAAGATTTTTGTATTGATAACAAATAAATCCAGGAAATGAGGATCCAGTTCATTGCTAATTCACAATTTTCTTTTAAAATTTCAAATCATCAGAGTCCAATTTGTCCATTCCTAGGTATAGCCATCATTTGATTATTATGTATTAAGCAACTTTTATGTTTCCATTCATGTTTACAGAAATAAAAAGTATCAGCAGGTAAGTCCCAATGATTCACCAGGTCTGCCTGTTTATATCTGCAAAATTTGCTGCCATATATTCTCTTTGATTTCTGATTTTCTCCCTCCCTTGCCCTGCCACTGAGACCCCTTTGTTTCTATTTTAAGAACACTTAAATTCCACCTCTGCTGGAAGTGTTGCAAGGGTGTAATACTCTCACTTAAAACATATTTTTTCACATTCATCTGGACTTTCCTTCTTTTCAGTTTCATATGATGACATCTTGTCTTTGAATACTGCATTACAAAGAAAATGCTACTTTATAGTACTTTAATGAAACTGGCTAGGTATTTGAATTTTTATGTGTTAAATTTCCTTTTTATATTGTTTGGTTTTGTTTCAAACTTTAAAAAGTTTGACAAGTTGCTAGAATATGCAGTAAAAGTCAATTTAAGCATTTTTTTTTAAATATTTCAACTTTCGGGACACTTTAAAGCAGATTACATTTAGGTATTTCTGTATTCCCAGAGAGTTTACAATCTAAGGGGATTGTTTACTAAGCATTTTCCCTATAGACACAATGGGAAAAATCCTTGAGGGGTAGATATTCAAAACTAAACATTTAAGAAAGTTATTTGGAAAAGACATTAACTGGGTAGCCTGGACACTCGGAGCTCCCCCCATCCACCTAACCTCTTGTGTGTTCAACCATAATAATAACACAGAAAACAAATAGGACATCATACACTGATTAGATGCAAAATGACACAATCATTTATTAGATGCCCTGACATGGGGTGCCAAGTCCTATGTGTCTACCTATGCTTCCCTGTGGGGTAGGTTGCAATAACTGCACACTTGGGCATCCGCCCAAAAGCAATGTTCAGAGATCTCATTCTAGTAAGCTCCAATAGGTATAATGGGGGAACATCCCAGGAGGAGCCCTGTGTATGCCATTATGCAGCAGGTCTACCAAAGCCCCTCTTCTGTTGCATTCCAGCCAGAAAATATGTCAAGGCCCAAACCTTGGGCCTGACATCTCTCCCTCCCTTGGCCGTCTTTGTAAAGGTGTGGCCCTTGCCACTAGCTTCCTTATTGATACCTCCCTGCCCCATTATCTTTCATTGTCCCTACATCTCCCCTCCTGGCCTTGGTCACCACTGCCATAAGGATCTTATCATGTGCAGACCAGGTTGTAATGGTCTGGCCAGTACATGAGGAGCCCCCCAAACAAGCTATAGCTCATGTATCCATGTTACAAACCATCCTTTGTATGACTTGCAGAAACAGGTCATTGCCCACATCCGACAAATGCACCCCTTCCCATGCATACAGCTCAAAACAGTGAACATCGACTCATTTGTGCTACAAGTGGAAGCTGCTGATCTGCTAAAAGGTCTTGCCTACTTGACTTAACGCCCCTACCAACCGCTAACTAACATTCATTGATGAGGTATAAACTCTGACCAACAAATTTTGGTGCCCAGGCACTCCACAGCTATCTGACTCAAGTCATCCCGAATGTTTTCAGCAGGGTCAAACTATTCCTGTTCCCAAAGTCGTTACCACCCAGGTGGATGATGAGCAGGTCTGGTGGGATTGACAGAGATTCTCCAGATTGAAGAAATGGCCACAGTTGGTGCCAGTGCTGCCTTCCATCCCCATCCATCTAACTGCACAACCTTTTCCCAATAGCCTGAGATCTAGGTGGAACTTCCAGTGAATGACCCTTCTATGAGTATGCACGATGAAAGAGTGGCCAATAATTCAGGCAGATCAATGACGGACAGTGGATGGAAATGAGCAAGTAGAAGGTTAAGCTTCGTTAGAGACTATGCTTGGTGTGAGCACAGGTGGAACCATCACCATGATGAATTTATGACTCACATGTTCTGGATTGTCACATCTCCATGCTTTGGATGGCTGCTTTTGGAAGAGCAGCGGTGGTTGCACAGGATATGGCTCTGATGCGGAACATGTGAGTACTGAAGCACTCACTCTATAACCCTGCTGATACCATGGCCTTCTTAAATACTGCTGCAATCTGGTATCTACTTAAGGGATACTTAGCACAGTGGAGCAAAAGCAAACTGTCCGCTTTGGGGTGTATGACTTAACAGGACATGTCACTAAACCAGGCACCTCTGTCACCATAATGGCCTACCCTCATGCTGCTTGGCCTGTCTTCAACTGCCTAGCCACAACACCATCTTGCTCCCACCAATATTGACATCCGATGCAAGCAGCCCTCTAAATTTCGCCACCCTCCGAGATGGCACTGTGAATTTGCTAACGCACAATGCACTGAAAAACACCAGTGAAAAAGCGGTCTGGGACAGTGTGATCTCAAAACCATGGGTGGCTATGTCGGGTTGAATGCACCAAAGTTGCAGCAGCAGCTCACGTGTCAGAGGCTTCCACAAGTCATGGAGGGATAACACCTCCCTTGCCCAGCCCTGAATTATTCTTCTGACTGTGAAATATTATGTTTCTGTGCAAACATGTTTAAGTTCCATAATGAATGATAAGGCTACAAGGTGTGAGCAAACTTACAGGTCGATCCAGTAAAGTGTGCTCCGTCGGAGCGCACTGTCACCCTGCTCTGGACGCGTGTTTTCCCTTACCCCTTATTCAGTAAGGGGAGGAAAACACGCGGCCCACCCGCGGCACCTAATAGCGCCCTCAACATGCAAATGCATGTTGATGGCCCTATTAGGTATTCCTGAGCGATCCAGTAAGTAAAATGTGCAGCCAAGCCGCACATTTTACTCTAAGAAATTAGCGCCGCCCAAAGGTCGGCGCTAATTTCTTCCGGCGCCAGGGAAGTGCACAGAAAAGCAGTAAAAACTGCTTTTCTGTGCACCCTCCGACTTAATATCATAGCGATATTAAGTTGGAGGTCCCCAAAAGTAAAAAAAAAGTAAAAAAAAAAATAAAAAAATTTTGAATTCGGCCCGCGGCTGTCGGGCCGAAAACCGGACGCTCAATTTTGCCGGCGTCCGGTTTCCGAGCCCGTGGCTGTCAGCGGGCTCGAGAACCGACGCCGGCAAAATTGAGCGTCGGCTGTCAAACCCGCTGACAGCCGCCGCTCCAGGCCAAAAGGAGGTGCTAGGGACGCGCTAGTGTCCCTAGCGCCTCTTTTTCCTCGTTTGCACCGCGTCGCCTAATTTAAATACTGGATCGCGCGCACCGGCGAGGGGCCGGTGCGCGCGCCGGGAGAGCGGGCGTTAGTCCGCTCTCCCACGGACTTTACTGGATCGAGCTGCATGTTCTTTGATAGACCTAGTTGTATTGCCTGCGCTATATAACTGATTAATAGATCTTCTGGAACCCTCTCTCCAATTCAGCCATGATCAGGCAGGAATGCCATCACCTTATCATAGTTCCAGAAACTAACATTGGCATTGAGAGAGGGTGGTAGTAATTAGGGATGTGAATCATTTTTTGACGATTTAAAAACATCGTCAGATATTTTTTAAATCGTCAAAAATCGTTAGAGTCGCGATACAATAGAAATTCCCCTGATTTATCGTGAAAAATTGTAAATCGGGGGAGGGGGTAGGGGAGGGCGGGAAAACCGGCACACCAAAACAACCCTAAAACCCACCCCGACCCTTTAAAACAAATCCCCCACCCTCCCGTACCCCCCCAAAATGTTTTAAATTACCTGGTGGTCCAGTGGGGGGGGGGGGGGGGAGTCCCGGCACGATCTCCCGCTCTCGGGCCATCGGCGCCATTTTGGCTGCCACTAATATAAATGGCGCTGATGGCCCAATAAAAAAAAAACCCACCCAACCCTTTAAAATTACCCCCTTAGCCTCCCCCACTCTCCCGACACCCCCCCAAAACTTTTTACACATACCTGGTGGTCCAGGGGGGCCACGGGCAGCAATCTCCCGTTCCCATGCTATGAGCTGCGCTAAAAAAATGGCTCCAATGGCCCTTTGCCCTTAACATGTGACACGGCAAAGGTAGCGCCGGCACCATTTTGAGTACTGGCAATACAGCCGGAGTGCAGGAGGTCGCTCCCGGACCCCCGCTGGACTTTTGGCAAGTCTTGTGGGGGTCAGGAGGCCCCCCCAAGCTGGCCAAAAGTCCCTGGGTGTCCAGCGGGGGTCCGGAAGCGATCTCCTGCACGCGGGCCTTATTGCCAATATTCAAAATGGCGCCGGCGCTACCTTTGCCCTGTCACATGGTAAGGGCAAAGGGCCATCGGCGCCATTTTTTTTAGCGCAGCTCATAGCGTGGGAACAGGAGATCGCTGCCTGCGGCCCCCCTGGACCACCAGGTATGTGTAAAAAGTTTTTTGGGGGGGTCGGGAGAGTGTGGGAGTCTAAGGGGGTAATTTTAAAGGGTCGGGGTGGGGTTTTTTTTTACCGGCACGGGCCTCAGTAAAAAAAATTAGTGATGTGAATTGGAATCAGAACCGATTCCAATTCACATCTCGTAACGATCAGATTTCCCCCCCCCCCAGCCGAACCCGATCGTTAAAACGATCGGGCACATGATTCACATCCCTAGTAGTAATAGCTTGGAGACTCACTCTGCCAATCAAAGGAAAAGCTGTAGCAAAAGGATTGAAAAGAAGACAACTTTTCCCTCAGTTGACTCCATGGCTCCTTCCACCAGTCAGGTTGCAGGCCAGCAGTCCCCTGTCATGCATCTGCAGTGGCAAACCAACATAGAGGAAATGGGGTAGAGTTTTAGATCACTGTCCCAGAGCAAGAGGTAGGCGGTATCCAAAGTAGTGACAAGCTGCAACGAGAAAATGATTGCCCTGGATGACTAGCCCCTGCAGATAGTGGAGAACCTAGACTTTAAGTGCCTGCTGCACCACACAGCCTCCAATCACAAAGTACTCTCCAGTACTATACCATGTTATCTCCATCCTCTACAATCAGTGCTATAGTTGCATGAGGCACAGCTGGCCAGTATAGAGGGGAATAACATGCATTTCATTGGAAACATCTTGACTAGAGTGTATGGTAGGCATGCTTATCTCTCCCTGATGACACACTGGTGGGAGCTGGCTAAGGCAGGGGCAGGCAGCAGCTCTAATGGGGACTAAGCATTTGAGTCATGTGCACTATGCTGAACATCCATGTGATGCATACCACCAATACCTCATGCAATATACTGTCAACCATAAGAAAGTTCTGGAGGGATGGGCTAGACCTGAGAGGAAGGAGTTTTCCTGCAGGTTATTTTGTGATAGACAATGGTGAAAATATGTTAACAGCAGTAGAAGATGGAGGCTCTCAGTGAATTGGTTCTTTTGTACATTTGTTGCACATGGAAGTGAGTGTTGTGACCGTCGCTGCTCGATGCCCTCACTCCGCCCTCTTTACCTCTGTGGTGACTCCCTCTGGGTCTGATGGATGGCTGCCTGCCACGGCGTCTCCACGCCGCCGCTCTCCGGCGTACCCGGACCGACTCGATGCTGCAAATCCGCCATCTTGTCCTGATGCCTAAGGCGCACGCGTCCCAACTTTTGCACCAGCAAGGGCCCGAACCTCAGGGGCGTACCCCTGTGATGACGCTAACAAACTGAGTTAGCAAGGATAAGCATACGGTTACGTACTCACTTCGGCTATCTAAGCTACTCTGCCTCCTTGGACTTACCAGAGGTAACCACTCCTCGGGGGCCTTGCTCTTTTCTTTATTTTCAGATTACAGATAGGAACCGGTACTCGCTCCTTGAGGGCCCATGTTCCTGGACACTCTGAAGATTCTCTACTGCCTGGAAGCTATCACTGCTACAAACAATTGTTAGTTACCATCGCTCTCTCAGACCTTTCCCTGGAACCAGGTACTCGCTCCTCGAGGGCCTAATCCTTTCCAGCTCCTGAGCTTACTTGAGACCTTACGTGAGTTTTGTCATCTAGTTCTGTTTATGAACTCTGCCTACTCACTTTCTACAGTTTCTCAACAGCTCAGCCATCCTGGGATCGTTGTTCCAATACCAGGGGGACTACAGCCCTGCCGGGCATATCAGCTCACTACTGCCACCCCTGGTGGTTTCTAATAGCCTGCTTAATAAAAGAACTAATGTGTGTCTGTCTCCATACTCCAGCCTAGCTGGTGGTCCCTCTCGGGGTATCCTCCCGAGGGCGTAGTCATCTGCCATCAGCCCAGGGATACACCTACAACTATATCAGATTCATTACAGATTGCTACTCCTTAGCAAGACAATATCTGAGACACTACAAGATTGCTGACTCCTCCCTCTCCAAGAGCCCGCTATACAGAGCTTTCTCTATAGATTACTCCTCCTATCTGACTACTCCTCCCATCAAGCATCAGATTTCCATCAGATCTCTAACAGATTGCTATCTCCGCAGTCTAACCCATAACAGATTGCTACTTGAGCAGCAGATTTACAACATTGAGGGATGCCCTCACATGGAATTCAAGTCCTGAAGGACATGATAGAAAGGTGCAGAAAAATAACTGAGTATTTCCATCATATTGTGAAGGGTAGGAAGCTTTTCTGTGAGAAATAGGAATAATTTGGGATACCACATCAGCATCTGATTGAAGATGCTGGCACCCTCTGCAGTTCTACCTATGTGATGCTGCAGAGGATAGTAAAGCAACATAAACCTCTTCATAATCTATCTCTGGAAAATGAAATAGTTATGAATTGCCTTCTGGGGCATCATGATTGGATAATTATGAAGCAACTGATACAAGTCCTGAAGCCCTCCAAGGAAGCTATGGAGTATATGTTATGAAACCGGAGGTGGATCCTTGGTCCGAGGTAGTGTTAGCGCTACCTAAGAGAGAATCCCCTCTTAGGTCCCTACCGTCGGAAGGCAAGGCCAGGTGTTTCAGTAGTTGAACGAGTACTTCGCCACCGGAAGCCCGTGGCCCCCTCAGGGGGAGCCCATAGTGACCCGGGCCGCTTGGACTTAGGAGAATCGCTGAAGACTGAAGATAGGTCTGGATGTAGGTGCCTCCTGCAGGTCATGGATTCCAGACAGCTGGCACTTCTAGCAGGTTGTACGTCAGTCCAGGAGGAGAGGCCGAAGAATGGTCAACAAACCAGACCAAGGTCCAAGCCCGAAGAAGAGTCATAAGCCGGTCCAGGAGCGATCCAGGAGAATGGTCGGAAGCCGGTCCTGGAGCAATCCAGGAGAATGGTCAGAAGCCGGTCCAGGGTCAAGCCAGAAGAATGGTCGGAAGCCAGTCCAAGAGACGATCCAGAAGAAACAGTCAACAAGAGAAGAGAACAGCAGAAGAACGAAGAACCAGAACAAGACAAGGAACCAGGAACTCGGAGCTCTGGAACCACCCAGACTAGAAGCCTCAATACCTTTGGGTAGGTGCTAATTTCTGAAAGTAAAATGTGCGGCTTGGCTACATATTTTACTTACTGAATCGCACGGTAATAGGGCCATCAAAATGCATTTGCATTTTGCAGCGCTATTAATTTCGGGGGTTGGATGCACGTTTTCGACGCACTATTACCCCTTACTGAATAAGGGGTAAAGCTAGCGCCTCAAAAATGCATGCCCAAACACGGAGCACACTGTACTGTATCAGCCTGTAAGTCTGTTCCATGTTACTGTTGCTAGTAATAGCAGTGGCTATTTTCTAAGTCAACTTAATTAATAGCAGGTAATGGACTTCTCCTCCAAGATCTTATCCAATCTTTTTTTAAAGACAGCTACACTAACTGCACTAGCCACATCCTCTGGGAACAAATTCCAGAGTTTAATTGTGCGTTGAGTGAAAAAGAACTTTCTCCGATTAGTTTTAAATGTGCCATGCTAACTTCATGGAGTGCCCCCTAGTCTTTTTTCAAAAGAGTAAATAACCGATTCACATTTACCTGTTTTAGACCTCTCATGATCTTAAACACCTCTATCATATCCCCCCTCAGCTGACTCTTCTCCAAGCTGAAAAGTCCTAACCTCTTTAGTCTTTCCTTATAGGGGAGCTGTTCCATTCCTTTTATCATTTTGGTCGCCCTTCTCTGTACCTTCTCCATTGCAACTATATCTTTTTTGAGATGTGGCAACCAGAATTGTACACGGTATTCAAGGTGTGGTCTCACCAAGGACTGATAGAGAGGCATTATGACATTTTCTATTTTAGTCACCATTCCCTTTCTAATAATTCCCAACATTCTGTTTGCTTTTTGACTGCTGCAGCACACTGAACCGATGATTTCTATGTGTTATTCACTATGACGCCTAGATCTCTTTCTTGAGAGGTAGCTCCTAATATGGAACCTAACATTGTGTAACTATAGCATGGGTTATTTTTCCCTATATACATCACCTTGCACTTATCCACATTAAATTTCGTCTGCCATTTTGATGCCCAATTTTCCAGTCTCACAAGTTCTTCCTGCAATTTATCACAATCTGATTGTGATTTAACTACTCTAAACAATTTTGTATCATCTGCAAATTTGATTACCTCACTCTTCTTATTTTTTTCCAGATCATTTACAAATATATTGAAAAGTATGGGTCCAATACAGATCCCTGAGGCACTCCACTGCCCACTCCCTTCCACTGAGAAAATTGTCCATTTAATCCTACTCTCTGTTTCCTGTCTTTTAGCCAGTTTGTAATCCACGGAAGGACATCACCACCTGTCCCATGACTTTTTACTTTTCCTAGAAGCCTCTCATGAGGAACTTTGTCAAACGCCTTCTGAAAATCCAAATACACTACATCTACCGGTTCACCTTTATCTACATGTTTATTAACTCCTTCAAAAAAGTAAAGCATATTTGATAGAAAGTAGTACTTACATGCTTGCCATGGTTTGTGACCCACAAATAAAAGGGAGTTTCGCACTCTGGTCCATCATCTCATATACATGAAGGAGATATTAGGAGCAAGTGTGCATGAACAGGAGCACCAGAGGCAGAGGCACAATGAGAATGTAGTGCAGGAAAGAACTGCCACCCAAGAGAGGAGTGTGAGCTTGAAAAACAAGCTATCACCTACTACTTCCTTCCCCATCTCAGTACACCACAGCCACATTGACCCCATAGAACCATCTCTCTTGATGCAGGCCATTGCTAAAGCAGCTGGCTATAAAAACCCTTGCCCCACCCTAGCAAAGAAGATGCTGGCAGAGATTTCTGTAACACACTATCTAACAGACCATCAAGGAAATGACCATAGATCCACTGGTCTACTGAGCACAGAAGTCCACAGTCTAGCCAGAACTGGCCTAGACGGATGAGCATTACCTTTCTTGCTGCTTTGCTCTGCATCTACTGTTTGGGATTTTAATTGTCATCGCTGCTGCTCCTCCAAGTCACTCTTTCTACCTTGGTGTGCTTCCTCCTCTGCTCTGACTGTCTTTGAAGTTCTTTCAAAATTAGTTTTCCTTATGCTACTTGCTGACTCTTGAAATGGCCATGGGCTGTTCTTGTCACTGTGGGTGGCTGTTTGTGCCTGTCATGGTGCTTTGGGGTCTTCAAGTCCCTGTTTCTGCTGCTTTGACCCTCTATCACTACACTGGAATTTTTCCTGCCACTATTGGTTCTTCTTCCCTCAGCATAGTGCCTTGAGTTGTTCATGTCACACTTGGTGCCATTTTGCCCCTCTCATACTGCCTTGGGGGGGGGGGGGGGGAGAGTTTCATGCCACTGTTATTAGTGCTCTTTAACCTGTTTTTGGAGCCTTGGGGTGTTCTGTCCACTCTTGCTGCTGTTTCGCTCCTCTGATAATGCCATGGAGAGCTCCTGCTGGTACTATTCTGCCCCATTACGGTTCCTTGGGCTATTCATTCTATTTTTGATACCACGTTGACACGGTCCTGATGCATTTGAGTGTCCTTCGGTGTTCTGGGAGTTCAAAATATGCTATATTGCTACCCCTTTGACTATAATGGAAAACAAACTGACAACTAAAATGAATGCACAAAAAATGCATTTCTCTGAAATGAACCAAATAAATGATTGCTATCAAAAAAATGAATAGGTGAGCCAAAACAAAAATGTTTATCTCTGTACATCCCTACTAGGCTACTCCTCCACTCTCATAACACTTTTAATCTGACCATTTAATATTTGTTTATAAAATATTTTGTTCCAATGGGAAATATTTTGTTCCTGTGAGAAGAGAAAACCCTGTCCTGCCCTTTGTGTATATTCCCTTTCTGAAAACAGAATGAAAGCTTTAAAAGAAATCATAGCATGCCTTTCTATATTGATGTTTGGAAATGTTTCCTCACCAAAGACCACCAAAGAAACAGAACATTCTTTGTGTTGTTACAGTGCCTCACACCAAACGTAGGGTTTACTTCATATCCTCTGCAAAATCTTCCCACGAAACAGATGTACTGGACTATAAAAAAAAAAAAAGTATATATATATATATATATATATATATATATATATATATATATATATATATATATATATCAATGAAGCAACACAGCTGGCAATTAAACATTTTTTGGGATGCTGTCATATGTTTGAGATACAAAATTAAAGCTGTTCAGCTTGAAAGTCATGTTAATTGCATTGGTCTTTATGGCCTGAGAAATGGAATTAACATGGAGAATTCACTTGTTTGAGTTTCACATTTTTTCTGTTTATCATTGTATGGATTTTTGCTTTTCATAAGGAGAATTTTCCCATACAAATAACCTGAATACTAAGGGGTAGATTTTAAAACTTTGCGCGATCGCGTACTTTTGTTCGCGCACCGGGCGTGAAGAAAAGTACGCTGGATTTTATAAGATACGCGCGTAGTCGCGCGTATCTTATAGAATCCGGGGTTGGCGCGCGCAAGGCGGTGCACATTTGTGCAACCTGCGTGCGCCGAGCCCAGCGCGCGCTGCCTGTTCCCTCCGAGGCCACTCTGATTTCGGAGCGGCCTCGGAGGGAACTTTCCTTCGTCCTCCCCCCACCTTCCCCTCCCTTCCCCTACCTAACCCCCCCCTCCCGGCCCTATCTAAACCCCCCCTTACCTTTGTTGGCAGATTTACGCCTGCTAAAAGCAGACGTAAATCTGCGCACGCCAGCAGCCTGCTGGCGCACCGTCACCCGATCCAGAGGCTGGTCCGGAGGACTCGACCACGCCCCCGGGCCGGCGCCACACCCCCGGGCCCGCCCCAAAACGCCGCGGCACGTCCCCGAAACGCCGCGTCGTTTCAGGAACGCCCCCGACACGCTCCCTCCCTGCCCCTTTTAGAAAGCCCCGGGACTTATGCGCGTCCCGGGGCTCTGCACGCGCCGTGGCCTATGCAAAATAGGCGCGCGAGGGCCCTGCGTGCGTAAATACGGCCGGATTTACGCACGCAGGGCATTTATAATCCGCCCCTATTTTTCTAGTTAGGTTAACAGAACATTTTCTAAGTACTCTCTTTGGGAAAAAAAAATAAACCCCTCTCTTAGAAAGAATGTGTAATGAACTTATAGCTGCTCCTCCTGCTTGCAGGATTGCCATCTTCAATAAGAATCATGGATTCATGGCAAGTTTTAATGGCTGGTGTGGAATAATTTTCTCAAAGGTTCTTGCCTCATATGACATTTTAAGCACTTTTCAGAAATCTTACTATAGTTTTCTACTAAGTGATGTTCCAGTTCATGAGACTTCATGATCCCACCTCATCAAGTAAAGTGATTGGTTGAGATTTCCTGAAACGGTTATGAGCAGGCTTGGGTTTAATGTAAGCTACTTTGTCAGAGTTAAGTGTGACTTAGAAAATCCCTTAGAGGAATTCTTTATTATAACTCTTTCTTTAAAAATTCAGCACTATACAGATATGGAACAACAGTAGTAACAATGGATAAGAACAAGAAACAGAGTTGAGCTCCCTGCTTGAATTTTTAGTGATGACTGGAAATGGGTTTAAAATAGAAGAAATAGTGAATTTAATGATTTGTCGTTCCCCCCTCCCCCCCCCCCCCGAAAAAAAAATCCTACATGGCTTTCAACCCCTCAAAGAAAATAACTTGGAAGTTCTACCCATAGGATACATTAAGTCCAAAATTCTACAAAATTTCTGAGCTTCATAAAATGTCTGTTGCATTTTTCTGTATGAGACAAACTATCATGGCTGATTTAAGATACTTGTCTCTGTCCCACTGTTTTTTTCCCTATGAATAATTTTTTGCATACCTTTTGATTTTCACAACAAACGGGCCAATGCAGTAAAGTGTGCTTAGGCTGAGTGCACTGTTAGCTCCCGTTTGGCCGCGCGTATACAGTAAGGGGTAATAACGTGTGGAAAATGCGAGGCCAACCCCCCCGAAACTAATAATGCATGTTGATGGGCCAATTAGTCATTCCCACGCGATACAGAAAGTAAAATGTGCAGTGAAGCCACACATTTTACTTTTAGAAATTAATGCCTGCCAAAGGCAGGAGTTAATTTTGGCCGGCACTGGGAAAGTGTACAGAAAAGCAGAAAAAACTGCTTTTCTGTACACCCTCCGACTTAATATCATAGTGATATTAAGTCAGAGGCCCCAAAAATAAAAAAAATTAAAAATTAAAAAGAAAAATTAAAAATCTGCCCGCGGCCTGCAGGTTGGAAGATGAACACTCAATTTAGCCAGCGTCCGTTTTCTGAACCCATGGCTGTCAGCGGGTTCGAGAACCGACACCGGTAAAATTGAGCGTCGGCTGTCAAACCTGCTGACAGCCATCACTTCCGTCAAAAAGGAGGCACTAGGGACGCACATAATTTGCATACGGGCCGATACTGAATCGCGCGCCCAGAACACTGGCCTGTGCGTGCATCGGGAGAGCGGGCACTCGCCGGCTCTCCCGCGACTTTTACTGTATCGGCCCGAAAGTGAATTAAATAGGATTTCAGTGGATAGATGGGATCAACTAGCAAGTCAACTCATATTGAAAAATATCAATCCTAGTGAACTAGTGAAATGAAAACAGCACAGGTTTGGATGAGGTTAACCAAACTGTAGGCAAATCAGTTAAATTCAACTAGCATCTGATTTGGACTATGGCAAATCTGAAAATATCTATACAAGCCACCAACTATATTCCATTCTATACTCTGCAATTGAGTTACTTGAGAGTAACTGCATGAAAGTGAAGCAAATAACAATAACCTCAATGGATAGAAATGATTCAACAGATGGGTCCAAAGTTGAAAGGAATTTTCTCCAAGTATCTGCCTATGAGAAAAATCTTTCATAAATGAGGCGTGCAGTTGTTTTATTAGAACAGGACAGATAAACCTTTATGCAGCTGCAGCAAAAGAACTGCTGACAAATATTTGTTGGGTGTAAATGAAAAATGTACATTCAGAGATAGCACTTGTTTTATCTTTTGTTCTCACATCTGTGACTTAGTCTATATGCCTCCAGCAATTACTTGCAGGGTTGTGTTAAAGAAAAGAAAATATGATTGCGAGTAGGGAAGAAAATATGATGAGTTATCATGACCATTATGGAATGAGAATGTGAGCTGGCACTCCTGAAATTGTTTGACTGCTGTATGAATGCAATCAATCAGATGCATTTGTGTAATATATATTAACTCCTTTTAAACATGGTTCTTTCTCTTGTACAAAATATATCCCTTATTATATCTGTTTGGATTATACACCTCTTTTTCACAGCTTTGTTTTCAAAGAGTTCTTGTGCATCATAAATGTTGCCCCAAGCGGATGCCCTTTTATAGATCAGCTGGCAGAAAATGGAACTTGGATGAGATAATCTAAACTGCCATTAAGTATAGCTCATGCATGAATGCCAAGATTATTCTTATTGTTACTCCTGCTCTATTTGTTTGCATAACTGAACAAGAAACACAACCAGAATACTATGGCAGTCAACTGAATCTACTTTTAAAATGTATTGCACTTATACCTCATCACCTCAGAAGAAATGAGCAATAACAGGTTTCTTTATAAGCTCTTAGCATACAGGCTCAGGTATGATAAGTACAAATATACACCTAATATTGCTGTGAAATTGACTGACTTAAGAGAAAGGAATCTTAAATTTTTGCAAATAATGCATAACCTGAATATCATTAAGAAAGTTTATTTATAAAGTCAGTAAATAAAATGGTTCCTTAGCTGCTTGCCTGATACATGTAAGGACTAGATTCTCTGCAGCTATTGATATGTTCTATGACCAACAAAGGACTTAACCAAAGATGTTCTTGAAAATAAGTTTTCAAGACTACATATTAGTTATAGTTATTACTTATTATGGTTTCCAACTGTCTTAATTTTTCTTAAGAAGACTTATTGAATCTTGGTTTTACCCTATTACATGCACAGAGTTATAATTTTGCAATTTGGAATGAACTCAGAACTAGAAGTCAGACTTTCTGACATGTGAAACCAGGACTGAATCAGCCTATCCTAAATAAAACTGAATCAGGTAATCTTATTTCTAAAATATCATGTATAGGTCTCTACATTGCCATCATGCGGAGGTCCCAAAATGGGCCTCTTGCAGATTACATCCTCTTCCTGATTTATATAATTTAACTTCAAGTTCACAGGGAAACACATTATAATTCAAGATTTACCTCAAACCATTGTTTGCAAGGAGAATACTGTCAGGAAGAGAAAAAGGGTCGGGGTGGGCTTTTTGTTTATCGGCTCGGGCGCAGCCGATAAACAAAACCGCGATCGGGCCCGATGCAAAAAAACCCACATGTGAATCGGAACTGGAATCCGAACCAATTCCGGTTCCGATTCATATCTCTAGTGCATATACAATAGTTACGTAAAATAAAAAAACACATTAGTGCTAAATAGTCCTTATTAAACATGTATACAACAAAGATTATAACTGAAGTCATGAATTAGAAATTGGGCTTTGGTGAAAGAAATCAGAACAATAGCAATTTAAAATTATGGGATAGATAAAGAGTTCAAGCTTCAAGATCAGGCATTTTATGGTTAAGCTTTGCTGCCTTACAAATAGCCTCATCTCATGTAGGTCACTAAGAAACCCTTGATCAATGGCACTGTTATTTCTGACAAACTAGTACATCTATATTTTTTAAACTAAACTGTTTGCTTTTGTTTAAGCTCAGTCTTTCCACATACTTCCATATGTCTCCAGTATTTATGTACTCTGTCTAGAGATCAGATGCTATAATTTTAGTGATGACTGAGTCATGTGCTGTACAGGCTACAAATCTTAGTTTGGAAAGCACAGTTATGTCTTCATTTATTTTATCATGATTTTTTCAGTGATCTAGTAGTGATGTTAAAGTTTTAGATGACTGAGACTGAGAACCCATTTCTTACTTCAAAAATATTTTACATCCTAGACAGACTTAAATTTGTTATAAAGTAAACATTTTTATAGGAATGATGAGAATGCCTTCAGTGCAAAAAGGTTAAATCATTGTTTAAATGGATACAGAGCTATGATGAAACCATTTACAAGGAATAGGCTATCACAGTAAGTAGGTTAGATATCTTAAATATCTTTTGCTTTAATATGAGAGAGTGGTGAAATAAAAATAATAAACAGGAGTGATAAAAACTAGAGATGTGAATCATTTTTTGACTTTGTGTCGTTCTTCGTTTTTCGCCTGCCGCAGGAAATATCGTTTTTTGCGGCTTGGGTTTTTTTTTCACGAAAAATCATTTTTTGGGTTAGCGCGCGCTAATCCAAAAAAACAAATTTTCATGAAAAAATGGGAAAATCCTGCTCATTTTTTGGGATCCCCGAAATATGCCGAATTGGATAATTTCATTGAAATTTTCCAATTCAGAAAAAACAAATGCACACCTCTAATAAAAACAACTCTGAGCTCTTAATAATGGAAAAGTCCAGAAGATTACAGGATCCAGTGCAGTATGGATTCACTAGACATGAAAAAAAACTCATTGATTTCTTTGCCTAGGTGACCAAGAAATTAGTTAAGGACAAAGCACTAAATGTTCTCCCAGATTTTTTAGACAAGCTTCCAATTATAATCATGTAGTGCATTAATAGTTTTATTATAATACACAGGAGCTTAGTATATAATATACAGAGCTTATTTATCCCTTTCCTAATATAAAGACACTCTGGAATTAGAGGAATCACATAGAGTATGGTTCTGCTCAGATGTCAGCTCAAACTAAAATGAAAAAGAAAAATGGATCCAGGGGTGGTCCAGAAATGGCCCACCTCTGGAATGAAAACAAAAATGGCATGACATTTTTTTAGGCTACAACCCCTATTAACCATTTTTTTCATTTTATTGTAATTTCCCTTTTGAAAGTTCAATACTATCACAGTAGATTTCCTAGCATCTTCCCTCTAGATAAGTCAAATTTGATCATGTTATAATCATTATTGCCAAATGGCTCTAATACCATTACCACTAAGGATTAAGTCTAAAATAGCTACCCTCCCCCCTCTTTTTTTTGTTCTTGTACCAGCCGCTCCATGAAACAGTCTTTTATTTCATCTTGAAACTTTGTCTCCTTAGCATGTCCTGATGTGACATTTACCCAGTCAATACTGGGGTAATTGAAGTCACCCATTACTGTGCTGCTATTTTTGCTAGCTTCCCTAATTTCTATTAGCATTTCAGTGTTACAGAAGGGGAGTGCTGGGAGAGCGATCCCATCTTGAGGGGATTGTGTGCCCTTGGGCCTTGGCATGACCCCAGAAAACTCCAAGGCAGCACCAAGGGTAGGCGAGGCATGTCCCAGCATGGGTGGAGACGGACGGTCTGACCCTCTGCCGGACCTGCATGCTTCTGGAGCCAACACATAGTGTTGATTATTGAACAGTCCTCTGACCATTCCCAGCCCTTTCGGACCTGCCACAAGGATTGACAAGAAGCAGCAGGCTGGACTATGGACGAGGTCAGATGAAGGTTCTGGAACATAGAGACTCTAGACATAGACAAGGAACTTGGAAGACTCTGGACTTAGGCAAGGAACTTCAAAGACTCAGTATTAAGGTTCAGGAACAAAGTCAAGTACTGGGTTGAGGCTGCCATGCAGCACGCCCTACACAACCCACCGTAAACAGGAGGACCCAATGGGCTGATCACGGACCACGCTAGAATGCGAAACAGGCTCTAGACGAGGTGTGGACTAGATGAAACTGTAACATGGCAAAGATTTGATAGAAGCCTGTACCAAGGCACACTCTACACAGCCCATCCTGGGCTGGTCGCGGACCATGCTGGAATGGCACAGGTTCAGTCAGAGTTCAGTCAGAGTCTTAGGCATGGACAGAGCAGCCCCAAGAACATCCAAGGACCAGAGAGTCAGGATGGAGGACCAAGACGGATCCTGGCTTCAAACAGGAAACAGGACCAAGACGGGACTTGGCTTCGGGCAAGGATGACCCTCTGCAGAGCTGCGGACGAGAAGACAGGCAATGTACCATGAGCACACCAGGAAAGGGTGGCATCGAGGAACCAGGGGTTCTGGAAGCAGAGGTGAAGACAAGGCATCAGAAAGCAACATCAGGAACCAAGGAAATCGGACAACAGGAACATGGAAACATATCAAGATGAGACATGGAGCTCCAACGAAGAACGAAGGCCCGACGGAGCGCTGGAAGGCGAGACATCCAGGAGCATGTAACTCCAATGCAAGGCAAAGCAGAACTGAAAGAGAAGTCCTTTTATAGAGCAGGAAGCCGGCAACTCCCTGGAAGCAGTTTAGATGGGCCACACCCGGCTGGCCCTATAACTAAAGAGAAGAGCTTAGGGCCGACCCCTTAGAAAGAAGGGGCGGGGCCCAAACCAGAAAGTCAAGGAGGAAGCAGAGCAGGCCTCAGGTAGGTCCAGATGGCAACGGTGGCCACCCAGGCCATGGAGCAAAACTGGGATAGACTGTCCATGCAAGGCCCCGGCTTTGGTGCAGCCTCCAGAGAAAAGGTGAGAGGCCTCTCGTGGCACAGCTACGAGAAGAATTGTAACATTCATCATTTGTTTGTTCATCCTGGCCAGGTGGACAGTAATATACCCCCACTCTTATTTTATTCCACTTCTCACATGGAATTTCTATCCATAAAGATTCTACAGTGCATTTTGTTTCCTATAGAATTTTTATTCTGTTTCACTCTAATCTTTCTTTAATATATATTGTCATCCCTCAACCAATTTCATCGCTCTTTTCACTGCGATATAATTTGTACTTTGGTATCACAGTTGGTTAACCTCCATCTACCGGATCTCTGAGATGCAAATTTTATAAACCTGATTGACAAACTGAAGAGTAGTAAATCACCTGGACTGGATGGGATACACCCTGGGGTTACAAAAGAACTAAAAAATGAAATTTCAGAACTATTAGTAAAAATGTCTAACCTATCATTAAAATCATCTAATATACCTGAAGACTGGAAGATGGCCAATTTAACCCCCATATTTAAAAAGAGATCCAGGGGAGATCGAGGAAACTATAGACCGCTGAGCCTGACTTCAGTGCTGGGAAAAATCGTGGAAACTGTTATAAAGAATAAAATCACAAACATTTAGATAGACATGGTTTGATGGGATACAGCCAACAAGGATTTACCCAAGTGAAGTCTTGCCTCATAGATCTCCTACATTGTTTTGTAGACAAAGGTGAACCAGTAAATGTGGTATATTTGGATTTTCAGAAGGCGTTCAACAAAGTCCCGAATGAAAGGCTTCTAAGAAAACTAAAAAGTCATAGGATAGGAGGCGATGTCCTTTTGTGGATTGCAAGTTGGTTAAAAGAAACAATGAATAGAATTAAATATTCAGTTTTCACAGTGAAAAAAGGTAAACATTGGAGTGCCTCAGGGACCTATGCTTTTTAATATATTTATAAATGATCTGGAAGGGGAAAAGACGAGTGAAGTGATCAAATTTGCAGATGACACAAAATTATACAGAGTAGTTAGTCAAACAGATTGTGATGAATTGCTGTTACGTGTACCGTCTGTGGCAGACCCATGGTGCGGCCCTCTCACCTTTCTATATAGACTCTAACTTCTGGTTCCTCATTGCCAGTGGCAGTAGGCCTCCTGCTCCGATCTGCCACAGTTTCCAATGACTGAGCTCAAGGTGCCATTGCTCATTAGGCCTCTCCGCGTGGCCCGCGGAGAGATGCCACTACCCACGCCATGCCCCTCCCTAGGCGCGCGTGCTTCACTGATCCATTTGAAAGGCCCGTGGCGGGAACCTGGCCACAGCCCCGGATGATGACGTCAAACTCTTCAGAGTATTTAAGCTCAGGCCTCGCTCCATAGCGTTGCATTTGCAACAGGTCTCCTCACTACTCGAGTACTCGTTGCTGATAGAGAATCATCTCAACACTTTGTTCCTGACCCTCATTCCTGGTTCCTGTTCTCCTGATTCCTATCCTGTCTGTGTTAACATAAGAACATAAGAACATAAGAAATTGCCATGTTGGATCAGACCAAGGGTCCATCAAGCCCAGCATCCTGTTTCCAACAGAGGCCAAACCAGGGCACAAGAACATGGCAATTACCCAAACACTAAGAAGATCTCATGCTACTGATGCAATTAATAGTAGTGGCTATTCCCTAAGTAAACTTGATTAATAGCAGTTAATGGACTTCTCCTCCAACAACTTATCCAAACCTTTTTTGAACCCAGCTACACTAACTGCACTAACCACATCCTCTTGCAACAAATTCCCGAGCTTTATTGTGCGTTGAGTGAAAAATAATTTTCTCCGATTAGTCTTAAATGTGCTACTTGCTAACTTCATGGAATGCCCCCTAGTCCTTCTATTATCTGAAAGTATAAATAACCGATTCACATCTACTCATTCAAGACCTCTCATGATCTTAAAGACCTCTATCATATCCCTCCTCAGCTGTCTCTTCTCCAAGCTGAACAGCCCTAACCTCTTCATAGATAATAATCCATTATGATGCCTAGATCTTTTTCCTGGGTGGTAGCTCCTACTATGGAACCTAACATCGTGTAACTACTGCAAGGGTTATTTTTCCCTACATGAAACACCTTGCACCTGTCCATATTATATTTCATTTCATCTACCATTTGGATGCCCAATCTTCCAGTCTTGCAAGGTTCTCCTGTAATGTTTCACAATCTCCTTGTGATTTAACTACTCTTAATAATTTTGTATCATCCGCAAATTTGATAACCTCACTCGTCGTATTCCTTTCCAGATCATTTATATATATATTTTGAAAAGCACCGGTCCAAGTACAGATCCCTGAGGCACTCTACTGTTTACCTTTTTCCAATGAGAAAATTGACCATTTAATCCTATTCTCTGTTTCCTGTCTTTTAACCAGTTTGTAATCCATGAAAGGACATCGCCTCCTATCCCATGACTTTTTAGTTTTCTTAGAAGCCTCTCATGAGGGACTTTGTCAAACACCTTCTGAAAATCCAAATACACTACATCTACCAGTTCACCTTTATTCACATGTTTATTAAACCCTTCAAAAAAATGAAGCAGAATTTTTAGGCAAGACTTCCCTTGGGTAAATCCATGTTGACTGTGTTCCGTTAAACCATATCTTTCTATATGCTCTACGATTTTGATCTTGAGAATAGTTTCCACTATTTTTCCCAGCACTGAAATCAGACTCACTGGTCTATAGATACTCGGATCGCCCCTGGAGCCTTTTTTAAATATTGGGGTTACATTGGCCTCCCTCCAGCCTTCAGGTACAATGGATGATTTTAATGATAGGTTACAAATTTTAACTAATAGATCATACATTTCATTTTTGAGTTCCTTCAGTACCCTAGGATGCATACCATCCGGTTCAGGTGATTTTCTACTCTTTAGTTTGTCAATCTGGCCTACTACATCTTCCAGGTTCACAGTGATTTAGTTCAGTTCATCTGACTCATCACCCCTGAAAACCATCTCCGGACCTGGTATCTTCCCAACATCCTCATTAGTAAACATGGAAGCAAATAATTCATTTAGACTTTCTGCAATGGCCTTATCTTCCCTATGAGCCCCTTTAACCCCTCGGTCATGTAAGGGTCCAACTGACTCCCTCACAGTTTTCTTGCTTCGGATATATTTTAAAAATGTTTATTATGAGTTTTTGCCTCTATGGCCACCTTCATTTCAAATTCTCTGTTCGCCTGTCTTATCAGTGTTTTACACTTAACTTGAAAATGCTTATGTTTTATCCTATTTTCTTCAGATGGATCCTTCTTCCAATTTTTGAAGGATGTTTTTTTTGGCTAAAATAGCCTCTTTCACCTCACCTTTTAACCATGATGGTAATCATTTTGCCTTCCTTCCACCTTTCTTAATGTGTGGAATACATATGGGCTGCGCCTCTAGGATTGTATTTTTAAACAATGTCCATGCCTGTTGAACACTTTTAACCTTTGCAGCTGCACCATTCAGTTTTTTTCTAACTATTTTCCTCATTTTATCAAAGTTTCCCTTTTGAAAGTTTAGTGTTAGAGCTGCAGATTTACTTATTGTCCCCCTTCCAGTTATTAGTTTAAATTTGATCATGTTATGATCACAGTTGCCAAGTAGCCCCACCACTATTACCTCTCTCACTAAATCCTGTGTTCCACTAAGAATTAAATCTAAAATAGCTCCCTCTCTTGTTGGTTCCTGAACCAATTGCTCCATGAAGCAGTCATTTATTACATCCAGGAACTTTATGTCTCTAGCAAGTCCTGATGTTATATTTACATTTGGGGTAATTGAAATCTCCCATTATTATTGTACTGCCAAATTGGTTAGCTTCCCTGATTTCTCTTAGCATTTCATCATCTGTCTGACCATTTTATCCAGGTGGACGGTAGTATACTCCTATCACTATACTATTACCCAACACACATGGAATTTCTACACATACAGATTCTACTGAGCATTTAGTCTCTTGTATGATCTTTTTCCTGTTGGACTCTATACCCTCCCGGAGATAAAGTGTCACACCCCCGCCATGTTGATCCTCCCTATCATTGCGATATAATTTGTTCCCTGATATAGCACTGTCCCATTGGTTATCCTCCTTCCTTTTGGATTGACTGCACGGCTATTGACTTTGCTTTGCCTGACCACACTTTAGCCTATCTCCAGACCCAGACCTCCACTATGCCTGTCCACGCTTCTGCCTCTTCCCCAGACCCAGACCTCCACTATGCCTGACTACACTACTGCCTATCTGCAGACCCAAACCTCTGCTACCCCTGACTGCGCTACTGCCTATCTCCAAACCCAGACCTCTGCTACACCTGAGTACGCTACTGCCTATCTCCAGACCCAGATCTTTGCTATGTCTGACTACACTACAGTCTATCTCCAGACCTTGATCATTGCATTGATTGACTCTCAATATTGATGTCTCCGTGATCAGATCTCAGCATTGCTTGCCATGGCATTCACTTTGCCGCCGGCCCTGATCCAAGCCTGTCATTGATGGCTCTCCTACCATACTCCCTGGACGTGGACTTATTAGGCTCTGGCCTACCTTTGCTTGAGCGCTCTCAGCCAACCTCAATTCCATTGGCACCCAAGTTCTAGTACCTTACCCAGTCCAGAGTAGGACTACGCCTTCTATTGTCTGCAGTCTCTGGGCTGAACCAATCACTCTTGCTAACCAACCACGAGGCCCACCTAAGTCCTGCTGGCCCTGGCACCCAAAGGCTTTACCCCCGGGGAACGAGGGCTGGTATAGGTGAAGCTCCAGCGGCCTCTGCCTATCATCCCACTCCACTTGCCGATGGTGGGGACTCGTAGGTCCTACCTATGGATTGCGTCAATCCCACCTCGGCCCAAGAGTCTACCTCGGATGCAACAATTGCAGGAGGACCTTGCGAGACTGGAAGATTGGGCTTCCAAATGGCAGATGAAATTTAATGTGGACAATTGCAAAGTGATGCATATAGGGAAAAATAACTCTTGCTTTAGTTACACAATGTTAGGTTCTATCTTAGAAGTTATCTCCCAGGAAAGAGATCTAGGCATCATAGTGGATAATACATTGAAATCATTGGCACGGTGTGCTGTGGCAATCAAAAAAACAGAGTGTTAGGAATTATTAGGATGGGAATGGAAAGTATAACAGAGAATGTCACAATGCCTCTGTATTGCTCCATGGTGAGACCACACCGTGAATACTGTTTGTAATTCTGGTCACCACATCTCAAAAAGGATATAGCTGCACTGGAGAAAGTGCAGAGGAGGGCAACCAAAATGATAAGGGGCATAAAACTGCTGCCCTATGAGGAAAGGCTAAAGAAGTTAGGGCTGTTCAGTTGGAGAAGAGGTGACTGAGAGTGGATATAATAGAAGACTACAATCATGAAAGGATTTGAACAAGTTAATGTAAATTGGTTATTAACTTTCTCAGATAATAGAAGGACTGGGTGCACTCCATGAAGTGAGCACATAGCTCATTTAAAACAAATCAAAGAAAATAATTTTCACTCAATGCATAGTTAACCTCTAGAATTCATTGCCAAAGGTTTTGTTCACAGCAGTTAGTTTAATTGGGTTTAAAAAAGGTTTGGATAAATTACTAGAGGATAGATCCATAAACTGCTATTACAGTAATAGCTTGTGATCTATCTAATGTTTGGGTACTTGCCAGGAACTTGTGACTTGGATTGGTCATTGTTGGAAACCGGATACTGAGCTTGATGGACCCTTGTTCTGACCCAGTATGGCATTTCGTATGTTCTTATGTTATGTTCTTATGTTCCCTTCATTCAGTGCTATTCATTCTAATTCTTCCATCTTATTTTTTAGACTTCTAGAATTTGTATACAGACATTTCAAAGTATGTATTTTGTTTGTATTAACAACATGCTTATCAGTTGACAGGGGTAATTTGGAATCTTTCTTTTCTGTCTGCTCTTTACTTAGATACCTGGGCTATTTTAGTATTTATTGCAACCTCTCTATCGAGATGCCTGAACATCCCTGGTTTGTTAGTATAATTCAAAGATACATCATTCTGAACCATGCACTTCTGTGTGATTGTCAGCTTTCTCCCTTCATCTAGTTTAAAAGTGGCTGTATTTCCTTTTTAAAGGCTAGTGCCAGCAGCCTGGTTCCACTTTAGTTAAGATGAAACCCATCTGACCAGACTAGGTTCCCCCTTTCCCAGAATGTTCCTCAGTTCCTAACAAATTTAAAACCCTCTTCTCTGCACCATGCATTGAGACTCTGGAGCTCATCCTCTCTCTGGGGTCCTGCACGTGGAACAGGAAGCATTTCTGAGAATGCAACCATGGAGGTTCTGAATTTCATTTTCCTACCTAATCACCTAAATTTAATCTCCAGAACCTCCCTCCTTCTGTTTCCTATGTCTTTGTCACCCACATGACCCATGACAGTTGGCTCCTCCCCAACACTCTCTAAAATCTTACCTAGGTGACACAAAAGGTCAGCCATCTTCACACAAGGCAGGCAAGTTACTAAGAAATCTTTATGCCACCAGCCACCCAGCTATCTACATTCCAATGATCAAATCACCCACTATAACTGTTATGGTTAAGTTTGTTTTGGTGGATCCTTGGGTGCTGTGGGAGATGACCATGCCCATGGGGAGGAGCCCCGTGAGGAGCCACAGCACGGGGCTAGACTTGCAATGCACAAAACACAGTTAGTTCTTTATTAAACAGC
Organism: Rhinatrema bivittatum; assembly: GCF_901001135.1. Taxonomy (NCBI): domain Eukaryota; kingdom Metazoa; phylum Chordata; class Amphibia; order Gymnophiona; family Rhinatrematidae; genus Rhinatrema; species Rhinatrema bivittatum. Next base: position 76,083,979 of record NC_042623.1, read on the forward strand.
TTGAAAAGAGCCACCAGAGGTGGCAGAAGTGAGGCAGTCTAGTAGTTGCAGTCTCAGGGACCTCAGCAGAGGGAGCCCTTCTCTCCTTGATGATGATAACAGGTTACACAGCAGATTTCCCAGATAGGATATACTGTGGATGAGATAGACTGAGAGTTAGAGTACTCACTAGGTGTTTGCTGTTGGTATGCGATTCCACCAGATATGTTGAAGAAGGTACAGGCACCGAGGCAGGGAGAGCAGGCCCTCGAGGAGCGAGTGCCTGTTCCCTGTACGGCACCTGAAATAAAGCAGAGGAAATAAAGCAGAGTTACCTGGGTAACTGCTCCCCGAGGAGCAGTTACCCAGGTTAGCAGTAACCCCGAAGGGCAGAGAGAGAGCTTCCAGCAGCAGCACGGAAGCGGCAGAGTAGTGTAGACAAGAATGGATTCAAGTCCTTGCTAACTCAATGAGCTAGCAAACTAGTGAAAGTAATATACCCAGATGGCATGATGTCAACATGAGAGAATGCCCTCGAGGTTCGCACCAAGGGTGGCATAAAGACGTGGGGTGTGCACGCACACGTATCCTAGTAGGTACCTGGGAGGAGCAATGGCAGGAGACTGCACCATAGCCATTCCGGGGACACCGGAGAGGTCAGCTTGTAGACGCTGCAGTAGCCATCTTACCAAGGTAAGCGGGAGGACCCGTGAATAAGGTGAAGCAAATGGGGCGAAGCCGTCTATGACCAATGGACGCAACAACACCCCCCTTCAAAGGGCGTCCACGCTGTTACCTACCAGGTCTTGGTTTTTGAGGATGCAATTTATGGAAGTTCTGTAGCATCTCTTTATCCAGGATATTAGACATTGGTGTCCAAGAGTTTTCTTCAGGGCCATACCCTTCCCATGACAGGAGGTATTCCCATACTCTGCCTCGTCTTCTGACATTGAGAACTGCATCTACTTTGTATTCGATGTCTTCTTCTGCATCCAAAGATGTAACTTCAGGTATCTTATTGGAGAACTCACTAAGGATCAAAGGCTTAAATAGTGAGACGTGGAATGCATTGTGGATCTTTAATGTAGATGGTAGTTTCAGACTGTAGATGAGATTGCCCAGTTGTCGGAGAATGGGAAATGGTCCAATGAAGCGAGCTGAAGGAAGTTTAAGTCTTAAGTGCTTCGTGGAAAGCCAGATTTTATCACCAGGCTTGAATTCTGGAGCCTTGCAGTGATGAGCATCATATCCTTTCTTTGCTTGAAGTCCTGCTTTAATAAGCATCTCTTTTGCCTGAGTCCAAAGTTGTTGGATTTCTTTGGCAATATATTGAGCTGCCAGGGACGACATTGATAACGGAATTGGCAGTGGTGGTAGTGGTAGTGGTAGTCGTCTTCCGTAGACCACTTCAAATGGTGTTGATCCAGTGGATGTTGCTGGATGAGAATTAATGGCAAATTCTGCCCAGGGCAACAGTTCACTCCAATCATTCTGGCAAGTGTACACGTAGGCACGAATGAACTGCTTGAGTGTCCTGTTCATCCTCTCTGTTTGCTCGTTGGATTGTGGATGGTGAAACCTAAGAAGCGTCTGAGAGCATTTAACCCAGTGGGTTGCACCCATTTCTTAATACTCTCTAGCTTCTGTGGATCCATTTGAAACCCTTGATTGGAAATGATGTAGCCTAAGAAGAGCAGTGATTCCTTATGGAATTCACATTATTCTCACAGAGCCTCTGCAGTACTCTTTTAACATCCTCCAGATGAGTGGTCATGTCTTGAGAGAATATCAAGTTGTCATCCAAGTAAATAACGACACACTTATAGAGAAGATCCCGGAAAATGTTGTTCATTACATTTTGAAAGACAGCTGGGGCATTGCATAGGCTGAAGGGCATCACTAGATATTCAAAGTAACCATCCCGCGTGTTGAAGGCCATCTTCCACTCATCGTCAGCTCGAATGCAAAGTAAGTTGTAGGCTCCTTTCAGATCCAGCTTGGAGAAAATTTTAGCTCTTTGTAGTCTGTCGATTAGCTCTGAAATCAGAGGCAGGAGATAATGACCCTTTATTGTTATTTTGTTGAGACCCTTGTAATCTATACATGGATGTAATGTTCCGTCCTTTATTCCCCACAAAGAAAAAGCCTGCGCCAGCAGGGGACTTGGATGGTCTTATGAAGCCCTTTTGGAGGTTTTCGTAAATATATTCGGACATGGCTTCATTCTCTGCCATGGAGAGTGGGTACAAACTACAATTGGGTGGCTCCGTATTAGGCTTCAGATTAATAGCGCAGTCATAAGGTCTGTGAGGCGGTAGTACATCTGCTGCTTCTTTTGAAAAGACATCTTGGAAAGATGTATATTGAGGCGGCAACCCCGGCATTACTGGGGTGGTAGGCATGCAGGGTAAAGGAGCTACCTCCATCAGGCATTTATCATGGCAGTCTAGACCCCATCTTGACAGTTCCAGTGTAGCCTAATTCATTTGAGGCATATGCTGCTGCAGCCAAGGTAATCCCAGTACTATAGGGAGCATGGCCTTCTCAAACACAAATAAGTAGATGGTCTCAGAATGGAGGTCATCGGTCCATAGACATACTGGTTCGGTGAGTAGGGTTACTTCACCCAATAAGGGCTCTCCATGAATGGACGACAGAAGTAGTGGAGACTTCATAGTGGAAGTGGGGATTCATAGGTGCTCCACTAATCGTTGTAAAATAAAGTTGCCTTCTGCCCCGGAGTCCACTAGGGCAAGAGTCTGATACTCTACAGGTCCGCAGATCAAGGATACAGGAAGAGAGAGTGGAGGAGAAAGAGTGGTGAGACCTAAGAAGAGTCCTCTTGCAGGACTTAGGTCTGCTAGTTTCCCGGACATTTAGGGCAAGTCTGAACAGCATGACCAACTTGTCCACAGTACATACACAGCCCCAGTTTCTAGAGATGTGAATCGTGTGATCAATCGTCTTAACGATCGATTTTGGCTGCGGGGTGAGGGAATCGGATCGTCGCGGTTTTGTTTAAATCATGTAAATCGTAAATCGGGGGAGGGCAGGAAAACCGGCACACTAAAACAACCCTAAAACCCACCCCAACCCTTTAAAATAAATCCCCCACCCTCCCGAACCCCCCCCCCCAAATGTCTTAAATTACCTGGGGTCCAGTGGGGGGGTCCCGGTGTGATCTTCCACTCTCGGGCCACGGGTGCGTTAATAGAAATGGCGCCGGCGCTACCTTTGCCCTGTCATATGACAGCTAATACATATATTATGACATCAATCCAATTCAATAATCTTTATTGGTGAAAAATTCATGAAAAATATTCACAATTAATCCATAATACCCCACACAATAGACATAATATCTTTATAAAAACAATAGACAAAATTCACACACCACCCATACTACACATATACACATCCGTTCTACATTCAACTCCTTATAAAAATCATTTCCAATTTTCTAAACATTCAAATATAACCATTAAATATAAATCTTCACATAACATATCATCAGATGTTAATACATTTCACTTCGTAAGCAGAAAGAGTTATATTGCACTTTAATTCTTGCGTTACAAGAACGTCAATCCTTTTGTTCTCCTTTTGTTCTCTCTACATGTTTCGCCTTTCCTCAGGCTTCTTCAGGAGAGTTTTTTCAAACAATCTCCCACTGCTCATGTACAACATCTATCCATAGGGTCTTCTAAAAACATTCATACAAAAAAATGTTTTTGAATATTCAATTAATACATTTTATATATAAACTTGATTCTTTATAAAGTGCTTCAAAAAAACTCCCATACCTGCACGTCCCAAAAAGGCTTGCCCAGACGCACAAATCAGCACATCCTCAACTCTTGTTTCAAAGCATTTCAATTGTTCAAATGCTCTAAACACATCTCTCAAAAGTATTCAAACTAGAAAAAAACAGATCAAAATGACTTCAAAGAGAAAATCATTCCCTTAAGAGTTCACCAGTGTGCAAGACAACCAAGGATTCTTACCTTTCTTATCTTAGGCAGAGAAACCACCTTCACCTTATTTCAAAGAGACGCCTCCATCGAGTGAAAAAACGGAAGTGAATCAAACTCTTCTCTTCCATCCTTTTAAGCCACACTGCCCCAATCAGAGCTCAACTCAAAACTATCCCCGCCCCTTAGAACATATGGTGTCTAAACCAATTGCCACTAAACCAAATAATTGCCACTCCCTAAGCACGCCAGATTCAAACCAATCACTGAAGACAACAAATGAAGGAAAAAAAAAAAAAAAAAAAGTGAAAAAACTTTGCAGCCAGAGTACAGGTTCTAAAACTTTGCAGCCAGAGTACAGGTTCTAAAAACATGTAGCCCACTCGATCTTATCATTCAATCCTTTTGGCCACAAAGTCTGTAAATTAAAAATCCATCGTTGTTCCTTCTGCAATAATATTTTGTTTATATTACCGCCCCGTCTAGCAGAAACCTTCTGAAGTACAAAGAAACGAAGTTCTTCTACCTTATGATTGGTAGAAGAACTTCGTTTCTTTGTACTTCAGAAGGTTTCTGCTAGACGGGGCGGTAATATAAACAAAATATTATTGCAGAAGGAACAACGATGGATTTTTAATTTACAGACTTTGTGGCCAAAAGGATTGAATGATAAGATCGAGTGGGCTACATGTTTTTAGAACCTGTACTCTGGCTGCAAAGTTTTAGAACCTGTACTCTGGCTGCAAAGTTTTTTCACTTTTTTTTTTTTTTTCCTTCATTTGTTGTCTTCAGTGATTGGTTTGAATCTGGCGTGCTTAGGGAGTGGCAATTATTTGGTTTAGTGGCAATTGGTTTAGACACCATATGTTCTAAGGGGCGGGGATAGTTTTGAGTTGAGCTCTGATTGGGGCAGTGTGGCTTAAAAGGATGGAAGAGAAGAGTTTGATTCACTTCCGTTTTTTCACTCGATGGAGGCGTCTCTTTGAAATAAGGTGAAGGTGGTTTCTCTGCCTAAGATAAGAAAGGTAAGAATCCTTGGTTGTCTTGCACACTGGTGAACTCTTAAGGGAATGATTTTCTCTTTGAAGTCATTTTGATCTGTTTTTTCTAGTTTGAATACTTTTGAGAGATGTGTTTAGAGCATTTGAACAATTGAAATGCTTTGAAACAAGAGTTGAGGATGTGCTGATTTGTGCGTCTGGGCAAGCCTTTTTGGGACGTGCAGGTATGGGAGTTTTTTTGAAGCACTTTATAAAGAATCAAGTTATATATAAAATGTATTAATTGAATATTCAAAAACATTTTTTTGTATGAATGTTTTTAGAAGACCCTATGGATAGATGTTGTACATGAGCAGTGGGAGATTGTTTGAAAAAACTCTCCTGAAGAAGCCTGAGGAAAGGCGAAACATGTAGAGAGAACAAAAGGAGAACAAAAGGATTGACGTTCTTGTAACGCAAGAATTAAAGTGCAATATAACTCTTTCTGCTTACGAAGTGAAATGTATTAACATCTGATGATATGTTATGTGAAGATTTATATTTAATGGTTATATTTGAATGTTTAGAAAATTGGAAATGATTTTTATAAGGAGTTGAATGTAGAACGGATGTGTATATGTGTAGTATGGGTGGTGTGTGAATTTTGTCTATTGTTTTTATAAAGATATTATGTCTATTGTGTGGGGTATTATGGATTAATTGTGAATATTTTTCACCAATAAAGATTATTGAATTGGATTGATGTCACAATATATGTATTAGCTGCAATTGGTTTGTGATATATAAATAATTAGCCAGGATTGGGTATCCTGTCATATGACAGGGCAAAGGTAGAGCTGGCGCCATTTTGGTTCCTGTCCCCCGACGTCACGAGCACAGGAGATCGCTCCCGGACCCATGCTGGACCCCCAGGGACTTTTGGCCAGCTTGGGGGGGGGCCTCCTGACCCCCACAAGACTTGCCAAAAGTCCAGCGGGGTCCGGGAGCGACCTCCTGCACTCGAATCGTATTGCTGTATTGCAAAATGGCGCCGGCCATACGGCCATATGGCCGGCGCCATTTTGCAATACGGCAATATGGCCATATGGCCGGCGCCATTTTGCAATACAAAATGGCACCGGTGCCATTTCTATTAACGCACCCGTGGCCCGAGAGTGGAAGATCACACCAGGACCCCCCCACTGGACCCCAGGTAATTTAAGACATTTTGGGGGGGGTTCGGGAGGGTGGGGAATTTATTTTAAAGGGTCAAGGTGGGTTTTAGGGTTGTTTTAGTGTGCCGGTTTTCCCGCCCTCCCCATTCCCCTCCCCCTTCCCCCGATTTACAATTTTTGATGATAAATCGGGGGAACTCCTATTGTATATCGCCTCTAACGATTTTTGACGATTTAAAATATATCGGACGATAATTTAAATCGTCAAAAAACGATTCACATCCCTACCAGTTTCTTCCGCATTGTTCTCTCTTTTGATGTCAGATGGCTGCAGCCTAATTGTATAGGTTCTTCTTTGCTGGCCACTGGGACCGAAGGAACAGGCATGGGTATGGACTTAACTCAAACTTCACCCTGAAAGGGTTTTCTGGAAGTCTTGGTCTCTTGAACCTTGTTGCGAAGTCGGCGATCAATCCTTGTTGCCAATTTCACTAGTTCATCCAAGGTCTCAGGCATCTCACGAGCGGTGAGCTCGTCTTTCAGATGAGAGTTCAGTCCTTCAAAGAAGAGGGTCTTCAGGCATCTCGGGTCCCAGGATAATTCAGATGCCAGTGTATTGAATTCAATAGCGAAGTCTGCTAGTGGTTTATTACCATTGTTTAAGATGGCGCCAGCCATCTATTGCTCCTACCATGTGACAGGGGCTGGCCAATGGCACCAATAGCCCCTGTCACATAGTAAGGGCAAAGGGCCACTGGCGTCATTTTGTTTACTGGCAGCTGACAGCCCAAGAGTGGGAGATTGCTCCCAGGACCCCCGCTGCACCACCAGGGACTTTAGGAAAGTTTTGGGGGGGTCAGGAGGGTGGGAGATTGTAAATAATTAAATCTGAAGGATCGGGGTGGGTTTTTATTTTCGGATTGGGACAGCCGAAAAAAAAAACCCCAGAACCGCAGGAAACAAAATTTCCCGTGGTTCTACAAAAACAAAATCGGAAACGATTGCTGTACAATATACATCTCTATTAATAACTAGATACTGGAAAAAGATACTCTGCTAAAAGATAGTGAACAATCTACAATCTGGTGGGTTACTGGATCCAAGACAACATGATTTCACCAGTGGAAGGTCCTGCAAATCAAAGCTTTTTGTTTTGATTGGGTAACTAGAGTTAGATCAAGCAAGAGTGCTTGATGTGATTTAATTGGATTTCAACAAAGCTTTTGATATAGTCCTGATTAGGAAGCTCATGAATAAAATGAGAAGCCTGGGACTGGTTACCAAGATGGTGGTGGAATGGATTACAAATTAGTTGACTGACAGAAGATAGCATGTAATGTTAAATTCTAAAGAGAGAACAGAGCTAAATTCAAGAATCAGTTTTAGAACTGTTTCTAGAAAACGTTTTAGAACTATTTCTAGAAAAAGTTTGTCTTTATGCAGATGATACTAAGATCTGCAACAGATTGGATACACCTGAAGAAGTAGAGAAAATGAAAAGAAATTTAACAAAGCTTGAAGACTGATTGAGAGTTTGGCATCTGGGATTCAATGGCAAGAAGTGCAGAGTCATGCATCTGGGGTGTAGTAATCCAAAAGAGCTGTGTGCGATTGGGGGTAAAATACTAATGAGCATGAACCAGGAGAGGAACTTTGGGTGTCTGAAGGCAACAAAGCAATGCAACAAAGATTTGACTAAAGCCAGAGGGATGCTGGGCTGCCTAGAGAGAGGAAAAAATAGCAGGAAAAAAAGAGGTGTTAATTACTTTGAACTGGCCTCAACTGGAGAAATATATTCAGTTCTGGAGACCATATCCCCAAAAGTATAGAGACAGGTTGTAAAAGGTCCAGAGAAGGGTGACCAAAATGGTGTGGGGTCTGTATCAAAAGACCTATGAGGAGAGGCTGAAGGATCTAACTATGTATACCCTAGAGGAGAGGAGGTGGAGAGGAGATATGATAAAGGCATTCAGATATCTGAAAAGTGTTAATGATGCACATACTTTAGACCTTTTCCGTTGGAAAGAAACTGAAGAACTAGGGGTCATGATATGAAACTACAGGGGATGGGGGGGGGGGGGGGTTCACCTGAGAACTAACATCAGAAAATATTCCTTTACAGTGAGGGTGGTGGATGCCTGGAATACTCTCCCAGAAAAGGTGCTGAAGATGAGAAAAGTACTGTAATACAAGAGGGCATGGGGAAAAAAAACCCTGCGGATCCTTAGAGGCTAGAGGATAGGAATGAAGAACTAGAGTAAACTAAAACATTAGGTGTAACGTTTCTGCATGGGGTGTAATGTGCATGGAACAGCAGTTATACCACTCTCAGTGGAAGGCATGGGGGTAACATGCATAGCATGGCAGTTATTACCCTTAACAATAGGCATGGGGGGGGGGGGGGGGGTTACTGCACAGAGCAGCAGTTACTATCATAAGTGTCTTGCTGGGCAGACTTGAGGGACCATTGGTCTTTATCTGCCATCAATGTTACTATGCTGAGTTATTTTGGTAGCCTCCTGTTGTGAAATGGTGCATCTCCCATACTTAAAAAAAAACCAAAAACAACCTCCCAAAACAAACACCATTTTCCTGTGGATCTCAAGCAAATCCATGGAGCATTTTAAAACTCCAACCAAGCTGACACATACATGATTTATGGTTGAATCAAACTTTTTAGCACATTTCTGCCTGCATGGATACATAAATACAAACTGTTACTCCTTTAAATGTCATTTCTCTGAAGGTTTGATCTTGTTCAGTTCTTTTAATCTGCAGTTGAACTTTTGACATTTGCATTTGCGTTTATGTATTCAGGACGGTGTTTACAAAACCAGGTTGTGATGACAACAAGCAGTAGCCATGGGCTGAACCTTTAATGCAAATGTTTTGTTTGCAAACAAACTAATGTTCTTCCTGGTGAAGGCAGCCCTGCACTACCTCCAGGAACCTGGCAATGCATGAATCGCACAAAAGGAAACTAGTAGTAAGGCAGAATGTTTGTAAACAGTTCTAACTTTTTGTTGCTATAGACAAGGAGTCACTATACTACGCTGTGTTAGAACAGTCTGTTAATGTGCATTTAATGGCCATTTTATCTCACAAAGCAACATTGTAAACACCTGCTGAATTATCAACATGATTTCCAGCATTTTCCAGAAGAAAACACCAGAGTGTTAACACTGCTGATAATGCATTATACTGCTGCTATCACAAGACTCAGTAAGTCCAGTTTGGGTTGATATCCTCCACTTTCTGAACTGCTGTCCTATGGACAGCATAGTAAGGCCACCCGAACCCATCCCCTACCCTCCAACAATCAAGCAAGGGCCCCCTCGCCCCCCCCCCCTACCATCAGGCTTTCCAACTGCACTGTCTCCTTCCCTCCTTCCCCTCAAGCAGGACTCCCTGCCTATCCCATCACCAGTTGTATAGAAGTTGGAGTACAAAAGTAACAATCATGTTTCCACCATGCAGTCCTTTGCCCTGCAGGAAAGTGTGTGTGTGTGTGTGTGTGATTGTTCCTAGGATGCCTTGCTTGATTGTTGTGTGTGTGTGAAGGGGGTCACAGTCCACAGTACACCTTGCATTAGTCCACTGGGAAGTTGTAGTTAAGTTTTTGCAATACCTGTGGGTTGATACAAATTACATTGCTTAACATGATTTGCATTAACCCTATTGGAATATTGCATGCATTTGCAAGTGACACAGCTCATTAATATTTGTAATGTAAAAGTCTGTGTTAACATTAATGCAGAGACTAATGCTAAAGTGCTGTTAGCTTTGCTACACTTAAAAAACATTGGCCCCTTAATAAGCTGCACTCATTTTAAGCAGATGTGTGACAGTGTGGAATAAGAGAATTGGAGTACTAACCATTCTGACTTCTGAATGATATTTAAATCATTTAGAAAATGAAAACTGGAGTTTGTCATCTATACATTGAGATTGCAGGTCTACACAACTAGTGATACACAATTTATTGTGGTGTTTGGTTTCAGCCAGATTTATGGCTCATGGATAAAATGGGGATTCTGAATAGTATGGAGTGATTTGACACGTCTCTAACAGATAGAATATTAGGATTCATCTGTTGGTATATGAGGATTTTAGACATTTACACATAGACTAAGAAAATGCCTTCTTGTGAATTGATGTGTATGCCCGCATGATCATAGTTCAGAGTTAAATGCAAATTTTCATAGAACCTATTGCATAGTATAATCATTTAATCTTATTGGAAATGTTCTTAAAAGATTGGCATATTACTGCTGAAATCAGATACAGAACAATTCTTTATAAAAATTTATTTTGCAGTCAGAAAGTCAATCTTACTATTTCTCAAGCTTTCAATACAATTTGACATGTACTAATACATTAATGCAGCATTACAATACACATAACTCATTGTCTACAACCAAACTCAGATAAATAGGCTCATGCAATTCCTACAAATTGCAGGAGCCCATTAGAGCACTACTTTACTTCAGGTTATGAAATATATCACTAATCCTTTCCATCCTGCATACAAAACAACCAGGGCAGTCCATAAACCTTAGTGGACATCTGAGGATTCTATTGGCTGTAATCATTGAATGTAAAACATATGATAAGAAATTAGAAATAAAGGACATATAGAATGTGTGACATAGCTGAGAAACAGTAGAAGAAACATTATTTCAGAAAAGGGGAAAAGACCCGAGCAAGTGACACCATACTGCAGAATTACTATATTCATCCCCATGCAGCCTCGCCCTCAGACATATACAGGGAAAGTGGCAGGGGAACAAAATCCAAGCATGACCTTCTTCCAGGACTCCTTAAACACATCACATTTACTTTGCTAACAAAAAACGTATTTCCATCAAACATCATAGGGGATATCGGACAAAAACAAAGAGAGGCCCAGTGCTCATTTGCTCAAGAGCACATAACATGAGGGTGGGGGATTTTGTTTTCCTGATACTTCATACTCATCAGTGATAAAGACATTTCAGAGAAGAAGGTAAATCTGCTAGACAGAGAAAGGACACATTTTTTTTTTCAATGGATTTTACATGGCCAGCATATGTTTACCTATGTAAAAATGGCTTTGGAAAATTTCCATGTCTCAGTTCATGCACTGTTTCACTTCGAGGGTACTTTTTCCCCCAGGGAAAAGAGAGCAGGGTTAGGTCAGGGGAAGGAAAGCACGCATGATCATTTCATTTTGAAATCAGCACAGGTGCCTTCAGGTGCTGCTCACTATGCACCGGCTGGAATGGTGGGGGAGAAACCCAAATATTAATTTTGTACTTACAGTGTGCATGTCAAAGGATTTTCAAAGGCAAAAGAAGTGGGCGACGCCCTTTGAAAATGAAGTTACAGGTAGATTTCGAAGATGCATGGGGTGACTGAAAATTGCTCCTTCAATTTATCATTGTAGCTGGAGTCCTGTTCTCGTCTTTGAAAGAGTCAGTGCCGAGTTTCATAAGAATGTCTCTTCTTTGTATTGAAGCTTACTATGCAAAGACTACGTTGGGCCTAGCGCTGTTGAAAACATTTTTATTTATGATCACATCACTAGAAATCAGATATTTGTCCTCCTCTTCCAAAGCATTCTGGATATTCTTAGCTTTTACATGAACTGTAAAAACATTAGTGCTTTACATGTTCTGCCTTCCATATTTAATGTCTTGTTTCTCCTAGTACACAGAATCAACCATTAACAACAGGGGTAGTTTTAGGATTTCTCCACTCCAGGCTCTTTTGGTGCACCAACCCCCACCTCCTGTAAAAGTCAGTTACAGGATAACAGGGAACTGTTCCCTGCTGAATGAAATTCAACAGAGCTGGAAGGCAACAAATCTTAACCAGCCTGCTGCCCATACATATTTTCCATTCTAGGCACAGACAATAATGGGGGGCTTATTGACAAATCCAAGGCAGCAGGGCTATTAATAGAGCATCCATGCTCCAGTGACCTCTCCTGCCCCTTTACTCTTTTCTATGCTCAGTCTTGCTCCAGTGGGGGAAATTTCCTATCAAGAAATGTTGGACTGAGGACCTGTGGGAAGGATAAGTGTTGGGCCATGTGCGCAGGGCCAGTGCTTCCATTAGATGAACTAGGCAGTCACTCTGAGCTCCAAATCTTTGAGGGTGACAAAATCCCACCAGTGCTAGGTCTGTGACGGCTGGGCCCATCTCACCAGCAGCTGAAGAAGAGAAAGAGAAGTGGGGCAAGGGCATTGCCTGATCCCATCCCACCAACAGCCAAACAGGAAGAAGCCTGGGGCGTATTTCCCAGTCAGATATGTATTTATCTCTGTAATATATTAACTGAATTTGTAGCAAAATAAGTGCAATTAAAATATTACAGCAATGTGTGCGCTTTCGCATGGGTAAACGCCTGGTTTCTGATGGAGAATACGTCTGACTTGGAAATCTGATATGCATATGCAGAGGAATCAGTTGAGCCATGGATTACGGGATAGGTTTTAATTTTTGTGTGTGGTGAGGAGAGTGAAGTGTAGATAGGGTGGAAGATAAAAATATTAATAATGGTTACCTGCTCCAGTGCCCTGGTTTTGCTCTCAGTCTATGAGGCCTGGTGCTGGCAGGTAGAAGTGTACCCCAATGCTGCTGGCAGAAATTGGCCAAAATGAAGAAGGCTCAGTGTCATTTTTTGAAGCCCCAGAGGGAAGCTCCCGGTGGCCAAGAGGAGATAGGCCATATGAGTCAGTAACTGGAGTGAGTGTCCAGTGAGGCTGCCACAGCCACTCCTGGACTCCTGACGCTGCTTCTGAGGCTACATATTTTTAATTAAAAAAGAAAACAGCGTCGTTGAATTGTATCCGCGGGTCCCTGGATTTCTTTATCGGGGCTTGTGTGGGAATCTGCGTGAGTACTTGCTCTTATGCAGGGTTTTTTTTGCACATATCTAATTTGCATGCCATTCTTTTATTATATCCCATGGGCTGCCTGTTTTTGCCACATATGCTTAAAAAAATACATGCCGAAATATAGCGCCGATTTCAGTGCAGGTCTTTTTACATTGGCCCTAGACTGATGTCTAGCATTTATTTTATGTGGTCATTTTCAGGATGTCTTATTCTATTTTTATGTTGCACTTTTAATTTATGCTTATATTTTGCATCACTGGTTGTACAAGATGAAATTTTTGTGTTGTTTATGCTAATTTATTCTTGTTTTATGTTGATTAATTTTGGTTTAATTGTCCTTAATATGTTTGAAATTGGTTATGGTATCTTGTCAGAGATGTTTCTAATTATTGTTTATTTTATTTTGTTTTTGGGATATTTGTGATTTTTATTGCTTTTTTAAAAATCTCTGTTATCTCCAAGGGCCGGTTTTTTGGAATTGGCAGGCTACACATAGAAATAAATGTATAATATACATTTTGCTTGATTTATGTCACAGCAGGGGGATACTGAGGCTAAAGGGAAGAAGTTAAAATGACAAATCAGACAGAGTTATTTCCTGGTAGGGGACAAGCAGTACTGTCTCTTGGTCTTTTAGCAAGGGGAACTCCCCGGGGCCTTGTTCTTGCTGAATAATGTTCCAGATTGCACAGTTTGTAATCAATGTGGATTCATGTCTGATGTGCAGCTCGGCACAGCATCTGGTTATACTGTGTTCAGCCTTGCTAGATGAGGCACCCTAGCTTGAACATTGTAGTGCCCCTGGGTATCAGAAATGCTGCCAGCCATTTACCTAGCATGTCAGACTGAATTACCTAGATATTATCAAACAATTTGGCTAAACCACAGGGAGTATTTGGGTACAAGGTTCAATTATAGTTAGCTTGGTACAAGGACATTTTGATGATTTACAACATAAAGTTGCAGTCTTTTGTTTTCTGTCTTATTCAGTTACCACCAATCCATAATAGGATACTGTCTCCAATCCTATGATCTCCCAATTTCCTGAGGAGTGTCCATGAGAGACTTTGTCAAATGCCTTCTGAAAATCCAAATTCAGTATATCAACTGGCTCACCTTATTCCGCAAGTTTATTTATACCCTCAAAAAGTCTAGTAAATCGATAAGGCAAGATTTCCATTTGCAAAACCCTTGTTGACTCTCCCCCATTTAACCATGTCAATTTTTGTTGTCAGTAATTTTTAAGAATAGTTTTGACCATTTTGACTAGCACCTATGTCAGACTGACTGATCTATAGTTTCTCGAATCACCCCTGGAGCCCTATTTAAAAATTGCCATTGCGGGGGAGGAATTAAGATGGTGGCATGACTCCAGATAGCTTTCATTTGTTCCTCAATCTGGTTTTCTAAAGTTTTCTTTTCCTTTTGGAAGAGATGCCTTCTAAGTGAAAGGCAGGTTAAGAGATTTACGGTGCCTTATCCTCAACACCTTTGACCCAGTTGAGGATGGACATGTTTCTGGAGAGAGATCCCAGAACTGTGGAGGTAGTCTTCATTGTCATGGTTAGTGGAGGAGAGCTTGACCCGACTGGAGAGGAAACTCCCCCTAACTCTGTGGCATCAGTATCTCCCCTCTAACATCCGGGTCCCAAGTCTGACTCATTGTGGCATAATAATTCAGGAGGACGAGCCATGGGATGTGAGATGATTGAGGAAGAAGCGGAAGGCTTTGTGAGTTTGGAGGTGCCTGGAAGAGAATTGTTTACTTCTTTGGAAGTTTTGAAAGTTAAAAATAAAGTTGATGGTACTGCTCTGAGAGCTTCATCATCTCTATTCTTGCCTCCTATTGTTAAACCTCCAGCTGAAACCCTGGATTCTAGCTGGGCTGTGTTAGACCTTATTATTCCATAACAGCTGTTTCTAGTAATATTTCTAAGTTCATTGATTCATTGAAAGTTTTTTGCTCAAAGACAAGAGGATGATAATGATATTGAAAATATTAAGATTGAGGCTAAAGAAATTAAATCTGTCAATGGTTCTTTAGTTAAGGATAAGATATTAGTTCATAGATAAGAACATAAGAACATAAGAAAATGCCATACTGGGTCAGACCAAGGGTCCATCAAGCCCAGCATCCTGTTTCCAACAGTGGCCAATCCAGGCCATAAGAACCTGGCAAGTACCCAAAAACTAAGTCTATTCCATGTTACCATTGCTAATGGCAGTGGCTATTCTCTAAGGGGCGGATTTTAAAAGGAGCGCGAATAGGCCTACTTTTGTTTGCGCTCAGGCGCAAACAAAAGTACGCTGGATTTTAGTAGATACGCGCAGAGCCGCGCGTATCTACTAAAAAACCTGGATCGGCGCGCGCAAGGCTATGGATTTTGTATAGCCGGCGCGCGCCGAGCCGCGCAGCCTACCCCCGTTCCCTCCGAGGCTGCTTCGAAATCGGAGCGGCCTCAGAGGGAATCCTCGAACACCCTCCCCTCACCTTCCCCTCCCTTCCTCTACCTAACCCACCCGCCCGGCCCTGTCTATACCCCCCCCTTACCTTTGTTGGGGGATTTACGCCTCCCAGAGGGAGGCGTAAATCCCCGCACGCCAGCGGGCCTCCTGCGCGCCGGGCCGCGACCTGGGGGCGGGTACGGAGGGCGCGGCCACGCCCCGGACCGCCCTGGGCCATAGCCACGCCCCCGTACCCGCCCCAAAACCGCTGCCGACACGCCCCGAAAATGCCGCGACGACCGGGACCACCCCCGACACGCCCCCGACACGCCCCCCTCGGAGAACCCCGGGACTTACGCGAGTCCCGGGGCTCTGCGCGCGCCGGTAGGCCTATGTAAAATA
Organism: Rhinatrema bivittatum; assembly: GCF_901001135.1. Lineage (NCBI taxonomy): Eukaryota > Metazoa > Chordata > Amphibia > Gymnophiona > Rhinatrematidae > Rhinatrema > Rhinatrema bivittatum. The sequence continues at coordinate 76,099,812 of NC_042623.1, forward strand.
GGCTTACTGGCGCGCAGGGCCCTGCTCGCCTAAATCCGCCCGGTTTTGGGCGGATTTAGGCGAGCAGGGCTCTGAAAATCCGCCCCTAAGTGAACTTAATAGCAGGTAATGGACTTCTCCTCCAAGAACTTATCCAGTCCTTTTTTAAACACCGCTATACTAACTGCACTAACCACATCCTCTGGCAACAAATTCCAGAGTTTAATTGTGTGTTGAGTAAAAAAGAACTTTCTCCAATTAGTTTTAAATGTGCCCCATGCTAACTTCATGGAGTGCCCCCTAGTCTTTCTACTATTCGAAAGAGTAAATAACCGATTCACATCTACCTGTTCTAGACCTCTCATGATTTTAAACATCTCTATCATATCCCCCCTCAGCCGTCTCTTCTCCAAGCTGAAAAGTCCTAACCTCTTTAGTCTTTCCTCATAGGGGAGCTGTTCCATTTCCCTTATCATTTTGGTAGCCCTTCTCTGCACCTTCTCCATCGCAATTATATCTTTTTTGAGATGCGGCGACCAGAATTGTACACAGTATTCAAGGTGCGGTCTCACCATGGAGCGATACAGAGGCATTATGACATTTTCCATTTTATTCACCATTCCCTTTCTAATAATTCCCAACATTCTGTTTGCTTTTTTGACTGCTGCAGCACACTGAACCGACGATTTCAATGTGTTATCCACTATGACGCCTAGATCTCTTTCTTGGGTTGTAGCACCTAATATGGAACCCAACATTGTGTAGATGACTGAAACAACTGGAGAACCAATCAAAGTGGTGCACCACTCAAACATCAGAGACCGGACATTCTCTATCACAGGTTCCTCCATCTGGAACGCCATGCCTCCGGACCTCAGGAAAGAAACTTGTCTACTAACTTTTAAAAAGAAACTAAAGACATGGCTGTTCTGCCGAGCCTTTCCCGCTACTAGCCCAACAGCCTGACTTAGAACTGTCCCAGCAATTATGTAAATAAACAATGGCTAAATTACTCTTACAAGTTATCATGAGGACGGCTCCTTGCCTTCCTCCCATACTCTCTTGTATATAGTACTTTATCTTCGTTCTCCCTCTCTTATTTCCTACTCCCAGTTAAGGCATCCTTGTTATAATGTAACTTTATGCTCCTTCAAATTGTCTCTTGTTGATTGGTTGGTTACAGTTACTGCTTAGTTTGATGTAAACCGAGTTGATTTGATTTGTATCAAAAAAGTCGGTATATAAAAGCCTTTAATAAATAAAATAAAATACAGTTGAATTTGTATTTTATACATTTTCTTTGATCTTCTCAGTTTACTCCTTTGCAACTTCTGAACAAATATTTCAATATTTCCATATCAACTGATGCAGTTCTACCATTAAATAAGGCATATTGTTTGCCTTAAGAGATCAGTGCAATCTGGAAATGATATTGCTTCAGTGTCTGTCATAGCTCTGAATTCAGCTGATATTCTGGAAAGAACTGATTTTGAAGAATCCAATCGAGCTACTTTACTGGCCTCCTTTGTATTAAGGAGGATTTGGACTTGGTCTTTCTGTTGTGCGTCCCAGCCGCATGGGTGCCATGACCGGGCCTGCTCACTTCACACAGCCCTCAACTAGCTCCGGTCTCGCCGCTGCTGCCATCTCCTGCCATCCCCGTCGCTCACCACAACCTTCTCTGACTTCCTCCATGCCACAGGCCTCGCAGCAGAGCTCCCGTCAGAGCTCTGCATCTTCAGCCACTTTGGCCCCACTCCTAGACGCACGCGCGGATGACGTCTCAATATTTAAAGGGCCAAGCGCAGGAAACCCGACTCAGAAGCGAATTGATGACATCACATAGAAGCCCTATATAAAGCAAGGTCCTGCCCCCAGGACGTTGCCTTGGCAATCGGGCCGACACCTTGGTGTACTAGTTTGCCTCTTCCTCGTATCTGATCCTTGTTCCAGTGTCTCCTTGTTCCAGTGTCTCCTTGTTGCAGCGTCTCCAGTGTTCCTGTGTCCTGTGTCCTTCCTGTGTCCTCACTCAGGTAGTACCTTTTTGGACTGATCTCTGGTACTGACCTCAGCATGCCTGACTACTCTCTTCGTCTGCTGCCTGAAATTGACACTGCCTGCCTGACAATTCTCTTTGTCTGCTGCCTGGAACTGACCCTCACTTGTCTTGACTGTACTCAGACTGACATTGGTATTGACCCCTGCTTTGGCTGACCACTTCTGGATGGATACTCTGGCTTTGACCCTTGCGCTTCACTCGGACACTCTCCTCTGGCCTATCATGACTACCAGACAAACCTGCTTTGATTCAACCCGCCGCCTTCAACAGACTAGACCCGCAGGCGCTGCCTGCCTCACCCAGAGAACCTTCCTGAACTGTTACCTCCCTGAGGCCTCTGGAGCTTCCATTTCAGGTCTGGTCCATCCTTTCAGCATCAGCCGTGCACCCTTGCTCGTGGTGGTTACACCCCCTCCGCTACCTCTCCAGGAGATCATCTGAGGCCCACCTAAGTCCAGGCGGTCTGGGTACCCAAGGGCTCAACCTGCAGAAACCCCGGACTGTTATTGGCGAAGCTCCAGCTAGCCTCTGGCTTCTCGTGGGCTCCGCCTCCTGGTGGCAGGCGCTCTCTGGGTTTGACCAGAAGGCTGTACCAATCCTGCACCAAGCCAAGTTTCCACCTCCAGAGCAACACTTTCATTCTTATTTTCAAAAGGCCTCAGAAAAGTTTTGGGACAACACATATGGTTGTTTCCTGATGTTACTAGATCAACTCAGGAGAGAAGGAAATCTTTTCTGACTATGTGCCAAGAGGCTAGGGCCCTTTGAGCTTTTTATTTTATTTTTTGTGATATCTCTGTAAATGTTTAGTCACATATCCACAGGTTAGTTATGGGATTTTTTTTATACCACAACAGTTGAAACCCTTTTTACATTTGAAGAAGCTAAGTGGTCATATTGCTACTGGGGGATGGAGGGGAGGTAATGATATTGAGATCAGTTGAAAGTTTATCATTAATCCAGATCTTTTATTAGACCTTTATTGAGAGCTTTTATTTTTCCTTTCTTTTGTATATTATCTTTTGATATTCTTCACAATCCCTTAATCACAGCATAACAGATTGATCTATGACCGAGATGATCGTGTAACCTCTGATGCAGGAAAGTCAGTAATGAAGTCAGTAGAACTTCACCTTAAAAATAGTTAATGGACTTTTCCTCCAGGAGCTTGTCCAAAACTTTTCTAAATGCAGCCCCACTACCAACTTTCATCACATCCTCTGGCAATAGATTCCAGAGCTTAATTATGCATTGAGTAAAAAAATATTTTTTTCTTATTAGTTTTACATGTAATACCTAGTAATTTCATTGTGTCTCCTGGTCTTTGTTCTTTTTGAAAGAATAAGCAACTGATTCATGTTTACTTGTTCCATTCCGCTCATTATTTTATAGACATCTATCATATCTCCCCTAGGATTCTTCTCCAAGCTGAAGAATCCTAACCTCTTTAGCCTTTCTTCATAGGGGAATTTTTTCACCCTTCTCTGTACCCTTTTCTAATCCTGCTGTATCTTTCTTGAGATGTGGTGATCAGAACTGATTACAATACTCATGATGAGGTCTCACCAAGGAGTGTTACAGAGGCATTATGATATTCTCTCTTTTATTCTCCATTCCTTTCTAATAATCCCTAGCATTCTGTTTGCTTTGCTGGCTGCTGCTGCTGCACACTGAGCAGAAGATTTCAACATATTTTCAATGATGACACCTAGATCCTTTTCCTGAGTGCTGACTCCTAATGTGGACCTTGTATTATGTACCATAATTTGGGTTACTCTTCCCTAAGTGTATCTCTTTGCATTTGTCCACATAAAATTCCATTTTCAATTTGCATGCCCAGTCTTCCAGTTTTGCAATGTCCTCTTGCAATTTCTCACAATCCTCTTGTGATTTAACAACTTTGAACAATTTTGTATTATCTGCAAATTTACTAACCTCACTTGTTGTTCCCATTTCCAGGTCATTTATAAATATATTAAAAAGCAGTGGTTCCAGAACAGGTCCCTGGGGCACTCCACTATTCACCTTTTTCTATTGGGAAAATGTACCATTTAGCCCTACTCTCTGTTTCCTATCTTTTACATGCTACCTGAGCATATTTAGTTCTGCTGTTTTTTAGGTGTAGGTCTGAAAAAAACCTTGCCAAAACCACAAACTGACTGGGTGAGGGTTCTGGATAAACTGGGGGAGTGCAGACTGAAGAACCTGAGGGGTCTTGATGACCTAGAGGTAGACTGGGCAAACTGGTGGACTAAGGGGTCAAAATGGTTATTTCCTTCACATGCACATGCTTTAAAATTGGCTCACTTGTGCATGCTAAAGCCGACAAGTCCTAAGGAAAGATATCTGAAAAACATTTCTTCATGTAACCACTTAAATGAGGAGTATACATATGTGCAGTAGGTATATTTTAAATCATACACAAGCACTTGCGTGGATGATTTAAAATTCCAGCGTAACTGGGCACACACGTGCTCATTGTACTGACCTGTGAAACGTAAATTCATCTTATTTGCATCATGTTCAATTTAAAGGGTATTTTGTTTACAGTGACTTGGGAGGCACCGGTTGTTAATTATTTTGGGCGATATGGTGCTTGTCCAATAACTTCCCACCACAGCGATCTTATAATTGTTATTTTCTCTCATTTCATTGCTGAATTCATTCCCTTTATCTATGAATTTAATGTGACCCTTTTTCTCTTTTCCTCAGAAACTTGCAAAGTAATATACACGTGTACTGTGGAGATGGTGGTGGATCACCATTAAATGTGCTGTAACTAAAGTGCTACAATACTTTGTTAATCATCCATAACATCCGTTTGTGAAAATATAATTAAATGTAGGCAATCCGATACATTATCTTTATGATAAATGTTCATCCTCTCATGGAAAAAGTCTTTAATAATAGCGAGTTATGTGCTTTGGTTTGGCGGTTGCCGGTTTCAATCATGTTGTGCCTGGTTTCAGAGACATTCATTCGATTTTCAGCAGGATTTATTTTGAAGGAGATCAGTGGACAAATTGTAATATCTAAAATTATTCTCTCAGTCTACTGAAAAATAAAAAAAAAACTAAGAGGAATTCCAAATAATGCTCTGAGAAGCAGTAATACTTTGATCTTAAACTGAAGATTAGCCATCAATTATAGAAAGCAATACACATTTAGAAATGATAATAAGAAAAATGGGAATGAAAAGGAAGATATTTAAGGGAGTTTTTAAAGTAAACCAACAGCTTTTTCTTCACTCAATTTGGGCCTGGGGAGAACAATTTTCAAATGCATTGATGCAGACAAAATGCTATTTACCTGGATAGAATACCAGTTTTGAACAAACACAAAGGTTACAGTGGATACAGAACTAATTTTATCCCCTCAAAGATAAACATCAAATGTTTCCAACTGATTTCAAGGGAAATTCAGCAGTAGAAAACAATGTATTTTTCAGAAATGTACTTATATGGTTTAAAATTATTCATATGTGACTGCAAAGATTAATTTATCTCTAATTACTTAACATTTTTAATTACCCTTGGCGTACATTTTTCATCTAGAGTAGATCCTTGCACACTGTAACTGTCCAAAAACAGAAAGGAGTCACTTCAGATACCTTTGGGTTGGAACTCAGAAATTTTATAGCACCTACACTACCAATCAACTTTCTAGGAAGAGAAGTAACATACCGGTATCCTTGGTTATACTGGGGCACTGGAAGATAAAATGACTTACATAAAATTTGGAATAAGGCAGGAATTAAAGTTCTGAGTTTTTACTTTCACTTTAGTTTCATAATTCATGTCTTTGTGTACTAACAGATTACATTTACTGAATATGAGGGCAAATAATAATCTAAACTGGTTCCTCTGGTAAAATAATGCCCTACTTAGAGAAAATTCTACATAAAAATGGTGGAAGACCAGACCATCAATACAACATCAAACAACAGGAAGGGACGGTCATCAATTGTAAAGAAACCTGTGACTCCTATTTCAGGGAACAGGAGCACAATATGGGAAGGAGGGACGGACAGGGGGTGGGTTAGGTAAGAGTGGGATGGGATGGGAAAGTGGGATTAGAGAAAGTAGGATGAGGGTAGGAGCAGGCACGGGGTAGAGAAGGGGTGAGTGGGACAAGGCTAGCCAAGTCATTAGGCAGGAGGAAGGGAAAGCAGGGAAGGACAGAGGAGAGGGGCAGGATCGTGGCGGAGCTGAGATATAAGAGATGGCTGGTTGCTGGCCACCCCTTTTTCTCTCTAGCTCTGAGGCGCTCAATCACTCAATCAAGTTACTTGGCAGATGCCCCCTCATGAGTCTATCACAATTGTGGCCTAAAGCAACATGAGTCATGCGTGCAGGCAGCAGACACATTGAGTTGTCGGTGGCATCCATGATGGCTCAGCTTTGGGGGAGCGGGTGGCCTAGGCTGGCGGAAGGTTGTGACTCTGTCCGACATGCAGGAGGCGGGGTGGGAATGAGTTGGAAATGGCAGCACAGGTCTGCAGGCTAAGAAGGAGACACAGCAAGGAGGCCATCAGTCCTTTGTTGGTAAAAAAGGGGACCATTCCTACATGACATTGGAGCACTCCTTATGCCCCTATCAGGTGGATTCAGATTGCACATCCATTCTCTCCATCCCTGGAGCTGACAGATGCGTGTTGATTGCGCTGTCCTTCCTCTAGCCTTCCTTTCTGTTGCTGTCTGGTGATAGAGACCCCTGCCTGTTCTGCTCTGTGGCAGCTCTTCCCTCTCCCCACCCCAGAGCCAAATACATGTGGCTTCCTCCTTCAACCTTGAGAGTGGTGAATGGCCCCTCCCTTGCCATTCACAACCCAGCCAGTGAACCTCGGCAGTGTGGTGGAAATTCCCTGGATCCATAAAAGATGTCAGCGCTGCCCCCCTAACCTGAGCTATGCAACCAGGTTAGGCTTTCCTCAGTGCTGGATACCACAAAGCAATGTTTCAGCAGCCCTTTCTCATTTCCTTATCTGAACTCACAATCAGGTGTGTAGTCCTCCTGTGAGTTGACTCAGCCATGAGCATGGCCTGGAAAGGTGAGCAGGGTGAGGCATCACAGAGCAACATTTGGCTGGTATATATATATATATATATATATATATATATATATATATATATATATATATATATTGGGTCGGCAAACAAAAGCTTACATGGGAGTTAGAGGCATAGGTTGAGTTCAGACCAGCGGTACAGAAGGGGGGAGAGTTTCTCTTGCAGAGAGACCCACAGCACCTAGGAGGGATGAGGCAGGCAAATGCCAGCAATGGGGACAGCTACTTTGAAGGCAACAGGGGAACAGAGCTTGAGCAGGAAGCCGTCAGAAACAGAATCGAAGGCAACGGAGGCTAGGAGTCCTTTGGATCAACACATTAACTCCAATTTGTTATTGCTAGGTACACAAGGACAGTAGCCAGTGGATCCACAAAGTAAATATTTATAGTCTTCCCAGGAATGTCTGAGCAGCGCAGTGGTAGCTAAGATGCCATGCTGTCAGCATTTAGGGGGCTTCCAGTGTGTGCAGAGAAGGCACATGGAGTAATGCGGGATAGCAAGTGGGCCATGTGGTCTGCTTGTTTTGGGCTACGTAGGGACTGGATTAGTGAGAACTTCAATGGGCTCTCAAGGGAACTATAGTTTCTGATGTGACATAAAGTAACATCCTACCCTCCTTTTCTTTAGCATTTCTCTTTCCTGTGGGACAGTCATGGTCCCAAAGAATTGCAGGTCAATTCAGTGGCCAAGGGCAGCAAGGGCTCAGCACAGAGCAAGAAGTCTTCAAGCAAGACCAACCCACAAGCTCTTGAGGTACCACAAGGGCACAATGTGGTAATGCAGCTAAAGCAGCTACAGCAAAGAGGCCTGAAGCACTGTGATCCACCCAACCCAGGAGCGATCAATCTGAGTTGCAAGTCCTTATGCGAGAACCGTGCCAGCAGGCCCACACCCAAGGCATGGAATGGTTCTGGCAGAAAATGTTCACCAGCACAGCCAGGTCAGCACTCGGAGCAGTGGGCTGAACAGCTGCCAGCAAAGCAGACTCACCCCTAGTGACAGTACACTTTCTCTGGTGGCAACCCCAGCTAAGGCCACTGATGCCAGTTCATTGCAGACATACAGCCCTTAGACTCCAGTTCTAGAGAGCAATGATGAGGAACTAGCCTTGGAATAAGTTATGCAGAATGTCTTAAAGGCCTTCAAGTAAAGCATACAGCTAGTAAGGGAGTATCCTCAGGGGTAGCTTGGGGAAACGGTTCTTAGTCTGGACAATGGCTTGCAAGGGCAGACCTTGGCACAGCATTGTCAGCTCAACCCATTGTACTAGGGGAACAGACCAGGGAGAATGTTCTGTGTGGGGCTAGCTCCTTACCAAATGGCATTCCTTGGAAGGTTAAAAAGAAAATTTGGAGACAATTTGACATCTTTTCCTTGGTCATCAAGGATCAAGATGGTGATAACTTAGAATCAAAAGACAAAGACTTTGTAGGTGAAACAAAGGACAAAAGACACAAAATTCTTAAAAATATCCAGAACTGGGTCTCCATGTTCCAGATTTATATGAGCATGGTAGTGGAGTGGGAGCTTGATCAGGCACCTTATCTAATTAGATATCTACACACCATAACAAGGGGAGGCGGGGGGGGGGGGGGGGGGGAGGTTTGGCTGAGCTATGATGTCAAGTTCAGGCAAAGCATGGCTAAAGACAGTTCCATCACCTGGGGCCACTGGATGAGATTAAGGTGCATTGTACAGTCAGCCTCGACAAACCCCAGTACTCTGGCAGCCAGGCTAGAAATAAAAACACCACTCTGAGTTTAGGGAGGTGGGACATGTTCGGGCAGTTTAACGCTGGCCACTGCACATGGAAACACTGCAGATTTCAATGTTTGTACCAACTGTGGCACAAGTCATCCAGCCACTCATTGCAGAGTTCCCAGGGAGAATCTGTATCAGGACCCCCATCTAGCAAAGGGCAATGCGGGGCCTAGCCTCAATGTCAATCAGCATTAAAGTCATATGACCATGGCTTTGCCATTATCCAGCCAAAGCCCAAGCTGCAGAAATCACATTTGGTTTTATCCAAGGTTACATCTTCCCTTGCTCTAAGATGCTCCCTAGACAACCTTTACCAATAAAAAATGCTAAGTCCCTTGAGGCACATGAGCTCATGGCAGAGCCAAAATTAGCACAGGAGCACATGTTGGGCAAGCTTGGAGGTCCTTTTCAGATGCCTCCTTTTCCCAATCTGGTAATATCCCTGCTAGGGTCATCTCCAAGAAAGAACATGGAAAGTTTAGGCTCGTTCACAATCTCTATTACCCCAAGGGTGGGTCAGTCAGTGCAATGATCGACCAACACCCTTGTGCTGTCTCTTACTCTTATTTATTTATTTATTTATTTATTTATTTATTTAGGGTTTTTATATACCGGCATTCGAGAACGCAGTCCCATCATGCTGGTTCACATTAAAACAAGTGTGCATCGTAAACAAAACTAAAACAATGGTGCGGAAAAAGGCAGTTACAAATAACAGGGAGATTAGAACTTGGCAGAGAGAGAAGAGAAAGGACAGGTTATTAATTCAAACATGTAACGATAGTGTAAAATAATATAAAATTCAAACAAGAAGGTTTGTCATGGTGTATGTGAAGGTAAGGATTGGCATGGAAGGTAGATCAGTTTGAGTCCGGGAATGCTTGTGTGAATATCCATGTCTTTAGTCTTTTTTTGAAGGTTGAGATGCATGTTTCAAGTCTGAGGTTTGAAGGGATAGAGTTCCATAACGGTGGAATGGCTGTAGAGAATGCCCGATCTCTTAGTGTGATGTGTCTGGTAGATTTGGACGGTGGTACCTGTAGCGATCCTTTGTATGCATCTCTTGTTGGTCTTGTTGAATTATGTAGTTGGAGAGGGATCTGTATGTCGATGGGAGCCAGTAGGTGGATATTTTTGTATGTGGTAAGGATGGCCTTGTAAATAATTCTAAAGTGTATAGGTAACCAATGGAGGCTCTTTAGGATGGGGGTTATGTGATCCCTTCTCCTGGAGTTTGTCAGTATTCGTGCAGCTGTATTTTGTACCATCTGAAGCGGTTTAGTATAAGAAGCGGGAAGACCAAGTAGGATGGTGTTACAATAGTCTAATTTTGAAAAAATGATTGCTTGCAGGATGGTTCTGAAATCTTGGGCATGGAAAAGAGGTCTAATTCTTTTCAGCACCTGTAGTTGGTAGAAACAGTCTTTGGTTGTTTTGTTAATGGTGACTTTGAAATTCAGGCGATTGTCAATTAGGACTCCTAGGTCTCTCACTTGTGTGATTGTTGGTGTGTCTTGTGTTGGTGAAAAGGTGCTGTTCTCAGAGGTGATGAGCAGGAGTTCAGTTTTGCCGGAATTTAGTACCAGGTTTAGGCTGGTGAGGAGGAGTTGAATTTTTTGAAGGCATGTGTTCCAGAAAGTCAGCGTTTTTGCAAGGGAATCCTTAATGGGGATCAGGACCTGGATATCATCAGCGTACAGGAAATGTTTGAGGTTGAGGTCGGTAAGAAGTTGGCATAATGGTATGAGGTAAATATTGAATAGAGTAGGAGACAGGGAAGAGCCCTGTGGGACTCCTACTGATGAAGTGTGTTGTGAGGATTCTTTGTTCTGTAATTTGACCTTGTATCTTCTGTTGCTGAGAAATGATATGAACCAGGAGAGTGCTGTGCCTGTGATACCCAAGGAGGCTAGCTGGTTGATGAGCAGGGAATGGTTAACGGTGTCAAAGGCTGACGAAAGGTCCAGTAGGATCAGTAGGAAGGCTTGTCCTTTATCAAGGCCCAGGATGAGGTAATCTGTTAAGGAGATGAGGAGGGACTCCGTGCTAAGTGTTTTGCGGAATCCGTATTGTGATGGGAATAGGAGGTTGTTTTCTTCTATGTAGTTTGAGAGTCGGGTGTTCACCAATTTCTCCATGATCTTGGCTATGAAGGGGAGGTTGGCGATCGGTCGGTAGTTGTTTGGGTCATTAGGATCTAGGTTTGGTTTCTTGAGTAGAGGTTTGAGTGAGGCCAATTTGAGGTCATCTGGGTAAGATCCTTGAGTTATTGAGCAATTTATTATGTCTGACAGGGATTTTGAGATAGAGTCTGGAATTGATAGGAGCAGTTTCGAAGGGATGTGATCTGATGGATGAGAGGATGGTTTCATTTTCCGTAGAGTATCTTGGATCTCGATGGAGGAGGTGAGTTCCAGTTCAGCTAAGCGGGTATTGTTGATGGCGGTCTGAGGTGAGGTTGATGTACAGACGGTGTTAGGGGGAAGCTGCGTTAGAAGTTTGCTGATTTTATTGTTGAAAAATATTGCTAGTTCTTCCGCTTTGGATTTAGCTTGGTTGAGAGCGATTTCTGGAGGGCTTGTTTGTGTGAGGTTAGAGACGTAGTTAAAGAGGGCTTTAGCATCGAAGACTAGGTGGTGGATCTTGGATGCGTAGTAGTTCCTCTTGGATTTTAAAGTATTGGATTTATATTGGTGAAGAGTAGATTTATAGGTAGATAGGGTGATGGTGCATGGGTTTTTGCGCCAGTTAGCTTCTTTTTGTCTTAGCATTCGTTTAAGCTTTTTTAGCTCTGGTGTAAACCACGGTTGCCTTTTGGATGAATTGGGGTGTGGTTTTTTTGTTGTTAGCGGGCATAATCTGTTGGCAATGGATTCCGTGATGTTGTTCCACGATCGTAGAGCTGAATTCGGATTGGTGAGATCTACTTGGGTGAGATGTGATGATATGTGATTGCTGAGATCTTCCATGGAGCATGTTTTCCTGTAAGAGAAGCAAGGGGAGGGAATGGGAGATGGACTGGTATCTTTTATTGAGAATGACGCTGTTATAAGGGAATGATCTGACCAAGGGACCTTCGTGCAGATGGGGTGCTGGATCGGTTTAATTGCTGTGTTTATGAAGATAAGGTCAAGCGTGTGGCCAGCATTGTGTGTGGGTTTGTTGACTAGTTGAGAGAAACCTAAAGCGGAGAATGCTGTGAGTAAGGCTTCGCAGTTGGGTGATAGTATAGAGTTGTCGACATGGAGGTTGAAGTCTCCTAAGATTATAGCTGGGGCGTCCAGATTAATGAAGGAGGTGGTTAGTTCAACCAGAGGTGAGGGGTCTGTTTCAAGGACACCTGGAGGGGCGTAGACAAGTAGAATTTGGAGTTTGTTTGAGGAGAAGAAGCCAATTTCGATTTTGGAGTTTGTATTGGTGGAATGCTGCGTGAATCTGAGGTCTTTTTTTGTAGCTAGGAGGATTCCTCCTCCTTTTTTTCTTCCCTGGCGAGGGATGGAGAAGAAATTGTATGTCTCTGTGGGTAGTTGATTAATTATTGCAGTGTCAGAGGGTTTGAGCCAGGTCTCAGTGATTGCGCATATATCCGGCTTTACATCGATGAGATAGTCGTTTAGTATGACTGATTTCTTTGTTAGGGATTGGGCATTGAATAATGTTAAAGAGAATAAGGTGAGGCCTAGTAGTTGGGTGAAAGGAGTGATCATAATTGGAGATATGGTTCTGAGGTGGTGATGGGCTTGTCGAGTTGCATGTCCTTTGGAAGGTGGATAATGAGGGAGGATTGGAATTGGGAATGAAGGAGACATTATGAGATTGCTGAGGCAGGTGAGGGATATTGGGTGCACGCTGGAGTGACTGGATGCACGCTGGAGTGACTGGATGCACGCTGGAGTGGCTGGGTGCACGCTGGAGTGGCTGGGTGCACGCTGGAGAGACTGGATGCACGCTGGAGTGGCTGGGTGCACGCTGGAGTGACTGGGTGCACGCTGGAGTGACTGGATGCACGCTGGAGTGGCTGGGTGCACGCTGGAGTGACTGGATGCACGCTGGAGTGGCTGGATGCACGCTGGAGTGACTGGGTGCACGCTGGAGTGACTGGGTGCAGGCTGGAGTGACTGGGTGCACGCTGGAGTGGCTGGGTGCACGCTGGAGTGACTGGGTGCACGCTGGAGTGGCTGGGTGCACGCTGGCGTGGTTGGTCGAGAGTAAGATAGGCTGGAAGGGTGTTAGAGGTGGGCTGATTTGGGGATGCTTGAGATCAGTGTATAGGATTCCAGCTGGAGTAGGGAGGGTGATTGTAGCTTCTGAGCGCACCACGGGTACGCACTAAGGGGCGCGACAAAGGGGCAGGCCCCTTTGTCGCGCTCCTTCGGCGCGCGATGCTCGGCGTGCGGCGCCTCGGATGTCCGGGATTGAAATCCCCACGTCCTTCTCCGGGATTGGTTGAGGAGGATTGGAGGAGGAGGTCCTGTCTTGTGGCTTCCTGTGGCGGTGGGCGGCGAGCGGAGAGTAAGCCGGATCGCCGCGCTTTCGAAGAAGAAGCAGGAGGAGGTAAGTGTGAAGCTTCCCCGTGGCCGGAGCGGGGGCCCACGGAGGTAGGGCGAGAGTTAATGGCCTTACCCCGATGGGCTCAAGCGCCGGCTGCGCGGGCCTCTCTCCCAGCGCCTATCTGCTCCGGGACCTGCTTTCACTGGTGGTCTGCTGCAAAGAGGGCGCCTGAGGTCGAGCCGGTGTTTTTTTTCCTTAGACCAGGCCAACCAGGCCATTAGAATGCTCAGCAGCCAGACCCACCTGTCGAAGGTGGACTTTAATTCTGCTTTTTGCCTGCTTCTGATCCATCCCGATTCCTTTCACCTACTGGGATTCAAATTATAGAACCGGTACTATTTTGACAAATGCATCTCAATGAGCTTCTCGATCTCCTGAGAAAAGCTCATTTATGCATTGGGCGCTCGAGCAGAAATTGGGATCCAAGAACCTAGTGCATTACCTGGATGATTTTCTCTTCATAGGGAAAGATACCCAGGACTGTCGTGTCCTTCTCTCTTGTTTCCAGCAGGTAGACTATGAATTCAGTATTCCCTTGCTCCAAGAAAAAACAGAGGGCCCCTCCACCTCCATTATCTTTCTGGGCATAGTGCAGGATGTGCAGGTGCAGATTTCAAGGCTGCCAAAAGATAAGCTGGCAAAATTAAGAATTGCACTGCATTGTCCAATCAAAAGAAAGCCACTCTAAAGCAGCTGCAGTCATTGTTGAGTCTTCTGAGTTTTGCATGCTGTGTTATTCCAACGGGCAGGGCTTTCTTGTGCAGGTTAACAATGTCCACCATAGGAGATACTATAAAGCATCTAGACATCCAAGTGAGTACTGCCATAAAACAGGATTTGAAAGTATGAGAATACTTCCTGCATGAATTTAATGGGGTGGACTTTTGGCAGGAGGCACCTAGGGGCAATAAAGACCTCCAGCTTTTTTCTGAAACATTGGGGAGCCACAGTTTCAGCATCTACTTCAATGCAGCATGGTGCTCCAGAGGGTGGCCTCCTAAATGGCATGAGAATGGAGTTACCAGGGATGTAACCTTCCTCGAGATTTTCCAAATCCTGGTGGCACTGCTGATTTAGGGTGTTCGCTTGGCTAAATCTTACATTGTCTTTTGATTGGACAACATATCCATGGTACATGCAATAAACAGATTGTTAGCTAGGACCTAGGGTAGCAATGCACTGCTAAGGGAATTGGTACTTTGTGGTTTGTTGTGTAAAATCACATTCCGCGCTCTGCAAATTTTCAGCGTCAACAACAGTGAAGCTAATTCTCTATCTCATTTTCAGTATGCCACTTTCACACATCTAGCCATTCGGCACTCTGATCCCTCCAGAAGTTTGACGCTTTGACCCCCTGACATTTTGAAGATGATACTTGGCTCGCTGGAAGACAACACAAGGAGAAATTATTGATGGCACAATCATATTTTCAAGCCTTCCTAACTGGGGCTGGCAAAGATTTGATATTGCCAATCCCCATAGACATGCTGCTGTGCTACATATTACAATGCAAAGTGGAGGGCGTGGCAAGGTCCACTCTATCACCCCGCTTGGCTGGCATCACATTAGAACATATGAACATGCCATACTGGGTCAGACCAAGGGTCCATCAAGCCCAGCATCCTGTTTTCAACAGTGGCCAATCCAGGCCATAAGAACCTGGCAGTACCCAATAAGTCTATTCCATGTTACCGTTGCTAGTAATAGCAGTGGCTAATTTCTAAGTCAACTTAATTAATAGCAGGTAATGGACTTCTCCTCCAAAAACTTATCCAATCCTTTTTTAAACACAGCTATACTAACTGCACTAACCACATCCTCTGGCAACAAATTCCAGAGTTTAATCGTACATTGAGTGAAAAAAACTTTCTTCAATTAGATTTAAATGTGCCACATGCTAACTTCATGGAGTGCCCCCTAGTTTTTCTATTATCCGAAAGCGTAAATAACCGATTCACATCTACCCCTAACAGTCTAACTTCAGTTAGTCAGCCAGAGTGACTCACTGCTCTCTTGATTAACAAATATTGGTACCTATTCAAACCAAATTACACTACCTCAACACCTTTCCAAAGTGAGTAACTGAACTGAACTTTTCAACCTTTTTACTTAGGTATACACTGCTCCTAGCTTATTTATAGCTTCTGGCTACACTTTTTTTTTTTTTTATATATATATACAAACACTCTACTTCTGCTTACTAGCTGCCTTACAGACGTTTAAAAATAAACACACTAACTACTGCTTACTAGCCACCTTACTGACTGACTATTTAAAAATACAGGCTAACTTGTTTATTCGCTACCTTACTGACTATTAAAAGCACAAGCACACAAACACACTAAATATTCCCAAATGGTTAACTTTGTCCCAATACTTTTAAAAAAGACAATGTCCCAAACAAAAACTTACTAATTCCTTTTAGCCACCAGCAAGGTGATCCTCTCCTCTCAGTGCTCCCACTCTAGCACACTAGGGTTTGCAAATCCTATAGCCAACTTAGCAATTAAAAGGTTCATGATAGAGTGGGTTAGGGCCAGGTGCAAGTTCAAGATCTCAAGGCACCCATAATGCACAATTGCTTAAAGCTGCTAATACAGATATTAGAACATGTATACTTTGACAGTTTTGAGACCTGCCTGCTCCGCTATGCATGTGCATTAGCTTTCTTTGCCACCTTGCAAGTCAGTGAGCTAGTAGCCCACCCATCCTCAGGATGATCCCCCCCTCCGGTCTGGCTATTAGGAATGTCACCCTCTTCCCTAATAAATTAATAATTACCATATGCAAATTCAAAACAGACCAGTATCCTAAAGGCTCAGAGGTAATTCTGTATGGTCTGGAGGGTGCTGCTACTTGCCCGATTGAGAACTTGTGAAGGTACCTTGCCTTGTGGATGGCATCAGGGCGAGATTCCTGCTCTTACACAAGAATGGCCACCCCCTATCCCTTTACTGGTTTTCTAAGATACTGCAGTTGTCCCTTAGCATGGTAGGCATTAGTGGACAGGGATGCACAACCCATTCCTTTCAGATAGGGGCAGCAACCACAGCAGCGGTTTTAAGAATGTCCCCAGAGACAATAGCCATAAGCAAATGGAATTCCTGAAGATATCAGTCATACATGCGACAAGAGACATATTTTGATGATTAGCATAGTTATAATCACTAGGGTTGGGAAGTTATTTGCAACAAAATAGGAAATACAGATGATATTTCTTATTTTATTGCATTTTGGGAAAAATGAAAAAAACCACAAAATTTTATGCTGCTTTTCCTATAGATGCAAGATTAAAAGGAAAAATAAAACACAGAACCTGCCTCAACCTTCCCCATTTATTAATAAAAGTTCCCCCACCCACGGACCCCCCGCTCCCTCTCCCACCCCCCTCAGGATTCACCAAAAACACCTGGTGGTCTAGTGGGGGGCCCAGGAATGATTTTGAAAAATGGCACTGGCCACCCTTTGCCCTATCATGTCACAAGGGCTGCCCATTGGCACTGATAGTCCCTGACACAAGTTAAGGGCACAGGGTGGCTGGCACCATTTTGAATGAGGGCAGCCACCTGCCCAGGAGTGGGACATCGCTCCCGGGCCCCCTTTCTATATCACTTGGTATTTGTGGTGACTCCTGGGGGAGCCAAGAGGGTAGGTGGGTGGTCTGCAAGTGGAGGGGGGGGGGGGAGAGAGATCTGTTTTGGTATAAATACTTTTTTTTTCACGAAACGGCACAGCAAATTTATAAAAAATGATCCAAGGTTAGACCCAAAATGGCCCAACCCTAAATATCACTGCTTTATATATTTCAGGTGTGTGTCCATGAATGTGCCATGTATGGAACACAGGGCACTCCTTTGTACATTGGGTCCACTTAAGAGCTAAGACCAGGACCTTGGGTGAGCATTTGGGCATAGAGCCAAACTACATTTAGCTAACTTGGAAAGGCATGCCAGGAACGAGGTGGGACTAATTGATGCTGCTGACTCTACTTGGTAGCAATTGTAACTAGAAGACAATTGCCGCCATGGGTGATAATCATTCCTTTAGGCAGCAATGACCTTTCCGCTATACATAGTGTGAAGTTCATTCAAAAGATTCAGAGAGATTGCATCTCTTTATCAGAATTACTGCCAGGCACATGCATCGTTTGGTCCTGAATCACTCCCAGGCGTATCTGGAGAGAGGAAAGGTCCCACCAGATACTCAAAATCACCAAAAAGAAAATAAATAAGTGAATGCAAAGGTTCATGCCCATTATCCATGGGCATTCCTGCATGAGATGGTTGATGAAAACCTGCCTGGAGATATTTTGCCTGCACGGAGTGGACTTGTCGGACATAGACCTCGATATATTTCTCACGGATATACAGGACACTATGGAGTTTCTCCCTGAAGATCATGACCGCAGCAAT